>NW_026991710.1:65651235-66251235 GCF_029215605.1 Mirounga angustirostris
GTCTTAAAGCACAAGCATGCAAACTGAAACCTTTACAGAAAGCTAGATGATGAAACGCTCTACAAAAGCTAGTTTTCTCTACAAGTAAATGGATGCTTAACTTACTTTACTAAGACCAACATTGTGGTATTTCTTTTCCATTATCTTCTTCACTGGTTCCTCTTCCTTAAAGGTAATAAAGCAGAATCCACGCCTCTTATTGGTCTTGTTGTCCATAGGGAGCTCTATGGATTCCACCTGATATTTAAAAAAAATAAATTTTAATACCTTAGTTTGCATGTGATTGACAATAAAAGCACAAGTTTAGTGAGAAAAACAAACAAAGAAAACATATTTGGCCCCCAAATCCTATTCTGCTCTATTTATTCTAATCTTTTGAAAGAATTCTTCAAATTAGAACATCCATTCCACCTAAAAAGTCTTCAAACCTATTTATAAAAGCAAGCTTTACAGGGTACTGACATTTGCTACCTAATTCAAGGGTCACAAACTCAAATGCCGACCAAGAACAGAAGGCAACAATTTTAAGAAAAACAGGATAAAGACGACTGCATTTAGGAAAAAACTGGGAGTGGTGAGGACCACTGAAAACTGGAGAACATATAACTAACCAAAGGTAGAGATTGCTACTCTCGTCTTAGATGGCTACTGCGCCATGCAAGAAGGCAGTTCCAATGTTGCTTACTCTTGCAAATATTTAAAGAAAAGCTAGATATCCAGATACCTGTGGAAAGTAACTCAACCTAAATACAAACAATACATGCTCTGCTTAAATCAAGCAAAAGAGGTCTACAGGCTGTATCTGGCATGCAAAGCCACAAATTTCTCATCTTAGCTTTAAATCATTATTTCACAAAAGGAACTTTGGTTTCACTAAGTCTGTAATTAGACTCAAAATTTGCACACACACATTATTTTTTTAAACTGCGAAGGCACTACATCCTATTCTTAATTCATTCTTTTCCTATTCTCAACTGAATGATTTCCTTCTATATCTCAGGTAATCCAATCTGTGTTTCTTCCTCATGTATCTATTTTTATTTCTTCTACTAATCTGGTAAATTTCGCAAGGTAATAATATCTATTTCATCTTTGTGTACCTGTACCTTCAATAAATGAGAAAAATGCAATCATCAAAGCTTCAAAGATCTGCCAATGATTTACAATATTCGTCTTTCAAAACAAATCACATAATTAGTCCAAACTTCATAACAAGTTTGAAAATATAATGTGACAATTATATTCACACTAATTTTGACAAAAACTGGGTCAAAACATTATCACATACCTCACCAAAACCACCAAAGTACTCCCTTATTTTCTCTTCAGGTGTATCTGGAGAAAGGCCACCAACAAAAATTTTTTTAACAGGCTCTTTTGTTTTCATGGCTTTGGCCCTCTTAGGATCAATCACCTTCCCATTCAATTTATGTTCTTTCTGATCCATGACCTAAGGGAATTGAAGTTTTTCATTTTAAGTATGTATCTTAATTGAAGTTCAGATTATTAACTTACTTAATAATTGCAAATACAGCTAATGCCAGGTATATGCTGACTTGCTTATAACTAAACTGTCAAATTGTGGTGATGTGACATCAGCTAATAAAGAACAGTGTTCAAACTTAAGTGTCAATAAGAATGGAGACAGGAGACACAAATCTAATCAATTACTAGAAAACTGTCACCAACATAAACATGACTGCTACTTCCCCTTAGCCCAAGAAATTCCAAAATCTATACTTCTGCGAACTTGTTACAGATCATCCTTTCAATAAGGTGTCTGTAGGTCTCAGTATTTTTAAAGTTAATTTTTTTTTTTCAAGTACAGCCTGGCATATAGAAGATATTCAGTAAACAATTAAAGAGTACTCTTCATAAAATGTACTGGTTAAGAACTACAGCTCTTCCTTCATTTATTGCAAAAGGGGAAATCATGAGCAGGCAAATTAGTGTATCAAACTATCCACATCTTATATTATTAACTGATCAGAACACATAACACACTACCTTATCTACACTCTCCGACTCTTTAAATAGCACAAAGCCAAAACCCCTTGATCGCCCTGTGATAGGATCTAACTTCAGAGTGCAGTCTACAACTTCACCAAATTTGGAGAAGTAGTCCTTCAGATCTTTCTTTGTAGTGTCCCAGCTAAGGCCTCCTATAAACATTTTCCTGTAAAGACAAAAAGTAGTATTAAAATGCTAAAAACAAATAAATAAACTTTGCCTTAAGTATCCATAACAATAATACCTTTTCCAAACTGCACCAATTTACTGGGCAGTTTAATGATGTCACTCTTCCTATATTACCATGTATCAAGAACACCCCATTCCAGTTTTGTCAAGTTTTGCTTATTACTGCTGCATCTGCATAACTATAAAATAGTGAGGAAGCAGCAAATTCTTTTTGACTTGCCAAAATGATAAACGTAACCCTAAAGTAAAAATACTACACGTTTAAGTCTTAAGTTACAAGTTATCAGTAACAGCAAAACACGAATTTTAGCTTCAAATTTCTGTTCCAAATCTTCATTAAACTTGTAAAAGGGCTATGCAGTCCCCACTGATCACAGCAACCAGCATGACTATGCTGAAGCTTTTTTAACGGTTCTCTCACTAACAAAACTCTTAGCACATAAAATGGGAAATTCTAAGTCTCACAATTAAGTTGTAAGCTAAGTTTTTTGATGTGCTAAGAGTCCTTAATAAAGACAAAATTAAACAACTTAGCAAAAATTACCCATTGAAGCATAATCCACTAATTAACTTCTATGATTTATTTACAGTAGAACCTCAGTTAACCAGCAATAAAATATTTAAACCCTGAAGATGCTAAAAGTGACAGGTGGTAAGTGGAAACCACCAGAACACTTTAAGACCAAATATATACACTCAAAAAAAAAAAAAAAAAAACCTCAAGTGAAGTATTAGTTTTACTACAGCAAAATGCTATGAAGCTCAGACTTGGCAGCTCTCTGACTGCTTTTACATCTGCCCCCTTTGCTGTCCCTTAGCCTGCCCTGAAGAGCTTACACACACCTCCTACCCTTTAAAGAGACAGGACTGGAGATTTTTATTTTAAGGGTAAACTGTCAGAATTTGTTATGTGAAGGCTAACAATTTTACAGGAATAAAATCACACTTGCTCAATGATTTCTCATCTTTGTAACTGGGGTAGGGATGGGGATGTGGTACTAATTTTCAGCTCCAGATAGAAATTAAAGCAGGAACATCTCCATCTTGTGGGCTTTTAGGATAGCGCCACTAAATCCAATTCTTCAAACAAGAGGCCAATTGTGTCCCTAGAATGAGATCTCGTTCTACTTCTCCCCTAAAGATGCCAGATTAACTGAGGTGTTACTGATCTTACTATTTTACCACAGACTTGTTTTTAGTTCTAAAGACAAAATTAACTTACAATGCCAAAGAAGTCTTACTTTCAGTATATACTGTGCTTCCCATTTCAGGTTAAGTTTTCAATTAGTACATGTATTGTAATGTAAAGCTGGGTTATTTATATGCTTAACTTTCAGGACTTCCTCTAATAAAATCTCCATGCTTGAAGTAACCCTTATTAACCCTTTTGTATTGTATAATCAGATGAACATAAAACACCCATAAAGTTGTATAGGTAGTTTTTAATGTTTATTGCCAATTTCATGGAAAAAAGTTCTTCTCAATTACCTTTTCTTTCATTCAAATAATGCACCTTCTAAAATCCAATCCTTGACACTTAAATATATGCCTTAAGAACACTTTTATAACCTAAAGATCCAGAGCACTTCCTTCATAGATTAAAGTTCATTAGCAACATTTACCCTTTCAAGGTAAGGACACTGCTGTATTTTTGAAGATGAGAAAGAACAAACTATAAAGCAATGACCTCTAGCTCAGGTATCCATGGCAATTCTAGAACAGAAACAACTTCAATTAAGTTGAAATTTAACTACTGAATTACCACCTTCTGTGATTACAAAAAATTTTCCATCAATAATTTAACAGTTGGAAATTATTTCAGCCTGAAGAGAATACAGTTAACAAAAGCCTTGTTTTAAAAAAGCTGAAGTTGAAAGGCAAGAATATTCTGCCTGATCAGTTCCCTCAGATATTAAGACAGAATTAATTTTGATTTTATTTAACCAAGGCAAAGTTTATACTTTAAGTATCCTTGATTTAAATTATTTAAAAATTACAAAGAAATAAATTATAAGCCATGAATGAGGCATGTCCTATTATTAGTCACAAGCCCCAAATGTTTTTCACGGCATAGGAATACAGTTTTCTTAAATACTAGATAAGCACACTAACGCTCCAACTGGCCCAATAAAGAACTCTCTATAAGAAACTTCCCACCTTTAATACAGTCATTAGTACAGAAGTTGTTAAATGTGCCTACTACCTTAAAGCTAAAAGGTCATCTTTGCTGCTTTTCCTAACAATCAAATCCCCTTTGGACAGAATATTAAAAAGTCTGGTCAACTATAATTTATATGTATTTCACAGAATCATTACTGTTTCTCAAAAAACTAGAGCAAAATACATAGTAAAACTTCAGCTATCCAGCACCTTTAGAGAATGAGCCAAATATTCCACCTTTTTTAAAAAACACTGCCTGCCTTCCAATCTCTCCCCAGTTGTTTTTTAACATTCAATTATTTGGGATGAATTTTTTTTTCTACAACACATCACACACTTCTGCCTTCTTAAATACAGTAATCATGATTTAAACACTGTATGGGTCATTCACCACTAATTTATATTAAGCTACTGTGGCATGCCCAAAGGCTCTTCTGAAATGAGATGACTATTAATACACTAAGTGCATCTCATTATTCTTAGTTCTTTTAAGAAGTTTTATTTTTCATTTTTGCCAGGTTAATCACTGGTTGCTGTTAAATCCACCCCACCCCTTCCATTCTGTACAGTGGGTAGCCAGCACTTGAACTTGGGCAAATTTTGTGTCAAGTTAAGAAGGGTAAAACAACCTCTGGGCAAGAGCCTAAGTGGCTCTTTGAGACAAATGCCACTGCCATTGTGGCAGCCCAAGAGTGCTACTATAGCTTTAGCTGCTCTAACAAGGAAGGCTGCTGCACAACTGAGAAAGCCAGACAGGTAAATCCTACAATGAACACAAATTGTTCCAAATCATTCCATCCTTACAAAAAGGAACATGCTGAATCCATCAAATCTTTATTCAGTAGACACACCAAGATATAATGGTAGAGAGTACCGTAAGAAAAGGCCTGTTATCTTAATTTTTGGATAAACAGCCTCTCAGAACACTAGCATTCTGACATGCTCTTTCTCAAATTATGAGATGGCATAAGATACACTTAATTTTCTTTTATATTACTGTATTTTGCTTCAATTACAGTACCTATTGTCCATTCATATTACCTCTGCTGCCTTGAATACCAAAAGTGAATTTCAAGTTGCTGTCACTCCTGCCGAGATGTGCAAACACTTACAATGAGGTAGAAACAGAACTTCAGAAAATCCTAAGCAGCCAAGTTAAAACTATGTCACAAGACTTGTTCAAGTAGCAACAAAAATGGGCCCCTAATCCTGCAATGCAAGTTTAATATTTCATCCTTAGTTTTAAGTGAATCAATAATCCTAATGAAAACACAGGACTTCATCTACAGTGTTTTACTGATAGCTTAACTTCTTAATCCTACTAAGCTTTTTAGCACCCCAGAGGCAATATGGTACTCACTTTAAAACACCTACTCAACAATTGAAATCTCCTTGCTTTTACAGATATTAATATTACACCATATTATAGTATTAAACGATACGCATAAAATTATACAACTCGGTGCAGATGACTTTCCAAATATTATGCAATGTCATTTAGGAATTTAGACTGTTTAGTGGGACATTCTCTTCTCAAGTAAATTTAGAGGCAATAAGCCAAACCACTTGAGTGTAAATCCTACCTCCACCATGTATTAACTCTATGACCCTCACGAAAACAAAAACCCAAGATCGTCACCGTATCTGTAAATGAGAGGACAAAGAGCCTATTTCATGAATCTTCAGTAAGGATTAAATGAGCAAACACAGGGGTGCCTGGGGGCTCAGTCCATAGAGCATGAGACTCCTAAAATCAGAATTGAGTTCAAGCCCCACGTTGGGCATAGACCTTACTTTAAAAAAAATAATAAAAAAAATAAAGGAGCAAATACACTTAAAAAGGCACAGAACATACTCTGAAATATCCCAAGTGCTCAATAAAAAATTATTTAGAAGGGGTAGAGCACAATTTAATATAATTTAATCAAGCAATGTTTTCATTTACCTATCACCTTAATTTTTTAAAATCTGCATGGGCTATATGAAGTCATCAACATTAAGAGGAAAAAGCCAGAATGAGGTCTTATATAAATAGATCCAAAGATTATTTTCAATACTATAGACTTACCCAAAATGTTTAAATATCCCATGTAAAAAATACAGACTAGAAATTAGGTTGCCTAAAAAACTCTTAAATAAAATGTAGTTAAAAAACCATCTCGGTGACTTGTCTGTACTCCACGTAAATGCCAGTATTTAGTAAGGAATTTCAAAATATAAAAAGTAATACATATGGAGCAGTGCTGGCTGATGAAAATACTGATTTAATACTGTTTTTCACACCCAAAAAAACTTATTCTCTGTATCATTGGGATCACTAGGTTTAACACTCCAAAAGTCGGTATTTTTTTTTTTTTTTAAGATTTGACAGATAGACATAGCGAGAGAGAACACAAGCAGGGGGGAGTGGGAGGGGGAGAAGAAGGCTCCCCGAACAGGGAGCCCAATGTGGGGCTCGATCCCAGGACCCTGGGATCATGACCTGAGCTGAAGGCAGACGTTTAATCGACTGAGCCACCCAGGCGCCCCAACAGTATTTTATTTAAAGATACTTCTAAGGCTTTACTGTTTACCTTATTCAAGGTAAAATGATAAACACCATTTACACTCCCTCCCAATTTTGAAATAGGGCCAAAAAAATATTCTGTAACTTTCAAACACTTCCTGACAACTCATGATTTTCCATATGTGGTTTCATAACAAGTTCTGACAGTTTAAAAAACAGAACAGAAGTAAATCTGATATATATTTCAGTACATAACATGACTGGCCAATCACTGTCACCTTTCAGAGTAACAGTCAAGCATACCACTAATTCGTTTTAAATTTTCAGTATTTTATCATTAAAATTACTCCTTTAAAATCCTAAAATGACAAAATGTAAGGAAAATCCCACCAACATATATAAAATCAGCATTTTTCCTTAGAAAGTACAGATTATTTGTTGGGATTTTTTTTTGGTGCAAAAAGGTAGTTTTATTAAAGCACGGGACAGGACCTGTGGGCAGAAAGAGCTGCCAGAAAGTATAGAATCTGTTTAAAGTTAACTACCTATAATGGGGGGCAGGGGTTACTTTTTATAACTGAACAGTATCACATGGTAGGGTAATCACTTTAGAATCTGTATAAAAAATACTTCTGGAAATAGACTGACAAACTTTTAACAAGTCAATAAAGATTAACTCCTCTAGCCTAGCTTATTAAATCTCATTACTACTTCATACTTTAGAATGAATCTACATGACTAAAAACGATGCTTAGGTTAAAAACGTAACTAATAAAGATGACAGGTTTTAAGTAAATTTTACATGTTTAACCCAAAAATCTCTTCCTTTCATTCCAAGGAAAGAATGACTTTCTGTATTTTCACTTTTAAAATAAACTCTCAATCAACTTTACAAGGTTAACTCCCATCTACCTGAAGGTTAAGGAATGGGGTTTCCTTAACCTAGAGGTTAAGATTCTGGTTAACTGAGATTACTACACACTCACAATTCTGTAGTTTTCTATTGGAAATCAATTTAGATATGAACACTAAACTCAGAAAATGGTTTTTACCTTTCTTGATGAACTTTTAGACTCCTGCAATGCTTTAAAATCACATTGCTTTTTAACAATAAAAAGGAAAAATTATGGAAGATTGATTCCATGACAATGCCTATTGGTTGCTTTCTCAGTATATTTGCTGATACTTTTTCATCTTTCTTTCTTACAAGACTAAAGGGAGTGAGGGAAAACTTCCTAGTAGTAGTTTGAACTGTGTCGTAGTTTCAAGTCTAGAATAAGCAGAAGTTTACAGGACATGACCCAATACTTAAAACTATCACCCTGATTACTGGCCAAACACTACCAGCAATAGGAGTCTCCCCACCCCCAAATAATCTTAAATATCTAGAGCTCCAATATACAATTTAATACTCCAGAAACTAAAACATGCTTACCTTTACTCCACAGGAGTAAATCACTGGCAGTATCAACTATTAAGGCACTGGATAAACACACACAAGCTATGAAAGCAGGCTATGTAGTCAATCTTCCTGTGGTGAGCATTGTTTCCAACACATAGATCAGCAAACCAAGTAACAGACGTGTTATATTACCTGAGACCACACTGTTGGAAGTGAAGTAACAGAAACAGATCCCACGCTTCCAGCATCCAGTTCAGTGCCCTATCTACTAAAACGTTGAAGCAGAACTAAAGTCAAATAAATCTTGGACTAACAGAAGTTATGTTTCACTCCATTTGTCAATCTGCACACACACTTGAGGTGCACAGCTTTAAGTGGAACAGGAAAAAGGTTATTATTCTATTCCTTTTTAAATGCTTTCAAGCATAGCATGTATCACTTGAAGACTACAACTAACCATCCTCCATACTGGCCACAAATCACATACCCCAATAGTAGATTCAAAACTTTCTTAAATTAGAGCAGCCTTACAAAGGACAGAATACCCAGGCAATATTAAAAATACACATTAAATATACTTAGTTTATAGAAGTCACAGGACTTGGAGAAAAAAACCCAGGCTAAGGCCAAGTAGATTTATCTCAAAAGGCAGCACTGAGAAAAACCACAATGATTTTCTCCAATTACAAACCCTAAAGGTCAGGTGATTTAGTATCTTCCATAATTTGAAATGAAAAGAATTTAATACTCCTCCCTCCCTTATAGGTTCATCATCTTGAGACTCTGGAGCATCAACTTCTGCAATTTTAACACCAGAAACTTGTTAAAGGTTCCAAAGAACACTAAAATTCAGACCATCTACTCAAGGTCTCAACTTTACAGTAAACCCAACTTTACTGAATTAAAAACCAATAAATTAGGTATGAGGCTGCTCTAGAAGTAACTATTTTATAAAGCAACTTCAGAATGCCCCCAAAGCACTAGGGTATAGATTATAATCTCAAATATTTAAAACAAAAACGTGTATGCCCATTTCTTAAAAATTAGAGAGCAGTCAACCCACAGCAAAATTAATTCACAAAATTCCCAAGCAGGAAGAAATCACACGAGATTATACACTAACGGTTACAGATCTAGATCTACTGCCCTGTTATTAGACAAGTAGTCCTGTACTTTGGCTGATAAATGAACTGAATTACTTTGCATCCTGCCCAATCCAATGCAGTCAAGTCAATGTACCTACCTTATAAAACTATCTGAAAGCTAACACAGTATTATAGTTTTCCACTCATCTTGATATTTAAAAAACTCTCCTCCAGGTAGCTTTGCTAAATGCCATGTATATTTTGCCCCACATGAAGTAACTTTAAATTACCTACCCTAAAAGAACTGCAGCCCTGTAAAGAACATGAACCCACACAAAAAATGGGAAATTCCAGTGCAGTTGCTTACAAGTAAAAACCAGGGATGTTAAAGTTGAAAGGATTAAAATGAGATGATCTCAGGAAGTATTTTATTATGGAAATGAACAGATTACTCCAGAGGTCTGAATTGTGGAAACATCCACAGAGATATACAACAGGCATGCCCTCCTAAGAATAGCTGTTTATTCTTATATTCAACATAAAAAAAAACTTTGAGTGCACAACAAACTCATTTTTAAAATTTTAAGGAACATATTGCAATAACTTTCTCAAGTTAAAATTGTAAAAAGGAATGCACACAGAAATGTTTAAGAAACTCAATTTGGATGATTTTATATCTAGTAAAGCCAGTCTTATCCTCATTCCTGAGACTATTACGAAACTGCTGCACAATCTTTCTCAAACTGGGAGTCAGAGAAAGGAACAGATAGAGTGACAAGTGCACACAACAACAAAAAAAACAAGAGTATCTGTAACAGGTCGAGGCTGGGTGATTAAGCAGTAATTTTATAAAGTCAAATATTACGCCTTAAAAACAGAAACATTATTTGTTTTAATGTAAACCTGCTTAACTTAAAATGAACCTCAGTTAAATCCTATTTTCAGAAAATGAAAATAGTTCATAATCTAAAATGTTCACTATATATATTTAATTGTCCACTCTTCCTAAGAGGTCATTCAAAAAACTTCTAAGCTTACATTATTGGGTAGCAGGGCAAAAATAATTCCTACAAAAATCATTAACAGTGATCTCAAACATAAGTTTATGTCCTTTCTAATCACTGAAAATGACTGCTTACATAAGATTTGAAACATGTAATAGAGCAAAAAAGTCAGGTATAGTGACAGTTTAATCTTATTTAGTTTGCCACGATTAGCTGGCAGTGAAAATGAAACGATCAGTGCCAAATGGACTAATTTTCATCAAAAACATTTTATTCCATATGTCAAACTCTGACCCCAGTCTTCTTTTTACTTTTCCCTTTTGCCTATTTCCAGTCTGCTTTATCTGCAATATAAAACCGGACAGATTTCAATGGATGAGAATACAGTATTAAGTAAAGCTCGTGTAAAATTTAAATGCTATCCCAATTGGGCTCTTAAAATAGAATGTAGTTTGTATAGCTAAGTCAACTTTCTACAAATTACTGGCCCTCTAAACTCCAGTGGTGGTGGACAAACTCCTGGAAAACTCAAAATAAAATCAAACCTAAAAGCAGAAAGACTGACATTTAGGGGAAGGGGAAGGCTAAAAAGAACAATAATCTACCATCCATCCATGGAGAAGTCATGCAATTTCAGAGACATGTGAACCAACCGTAATTAACATTTCAAGCAAATCACACTGAAAATAAAAAATCTCATAAGAGCTGTAGGGAAAAGCCCCATCAGCCCACCTCTGAATAGTACATATCCAATTGTTAATAAAGTTCTACTTACAAATACGGCTGGAGATAAAATACATTTTTGCATAATACATATACACAACACTACTTTAAAAATTGTTTTACTTTTCACATATCCAGAATATTTCAGTATAGCATGCAAGACATTTCTCACACACAAGATTTTATATCAAGTAACCTTCATATTTAACATTAAATTTAGAATTCCAACAAAAATATTTGTCTTAACAAAAAGAAATCAAATTTGAAATTACGGTAATATTTTTTCTTGTTCAAATGTATCAATATTGCTAATTATATTGTTATTTTAAGTAACCAAACCACAGTAACATGCATTAGCACAAACCAAAAAACATGTAATGGCATTAATTTTGCCCAAAGATCACACACGATGCCTAAAAAGATTTTATATCCCAGGCACAAGATATCCTACTGTACTAGGTCTAGAATTTCCTGGGGATCAATGGGCAACTAATCAATACACAGCCTCTGCATGTTATGACTATTGAAACCTTTATAATACAGAAATAAAATTTAAAAGTTTTACCATTCTTCCCGCTGTGCCGTCGCTGCTTCAGAGTGTCGTGGGGAGGAGTTTGAATGGCTAGGGAATTAACAACCGGTACAGCAACCAATCAAAATTCTAGTTTTAGTTTTTGACATTGTTAGGGCTAAAAACTTTAATTCATTTACACTTCAGTTCAACAGTAGGTAACTATAAGGATAGCAGCTTTGTGATTTGAAAAATGAGGGCTAAAGCCTGCCCCAAACAGCAAGTTATACAATTAATCATTTTGGTGCCTCTGTCCAAAGAACAGAATTCAGGAAATAAAAACCAAAATGTTAAAGGCTTAAGTTTCCAAATATTTAACTATTCCTTTCTTAAACTATATGTAATTCAAAATTAAGTAAATTTAGTTTCCCATCCCACCTCCAATTCTCCCAAAACCAGCACAATCAGCCTGACCTGTCTGCCTGGGCTAAGATTAAACTCGACATTCTGAAGTGCTTCTCTTTCCCACCCTCCAAATCTTGTGCTCTTTCCCAATAAAGGAAATCATGTTTTCAAATACTGGACTAAAGTGACATTTTATTGCTTTCATTTTCCACACCTTTCTCGTTATAGTGAAATAAAAATCACACACACATCCCCCCATAACAAAAGGGAGAGATGCGTTAACCCACGATCAGCGGTCAATAACGGGAGTAAGAAAACCTAACCAAGAGCCCCGATTTAGTCCCTCCTGATAACTCCTGTATTATGCGCCCGCTCCCAAATGCTGCATTCTAATGTATCAAATGCAGCTTAAATAATATATACAACTCATTCCAACTGGAGGGAACAAGTCAGTACTTTAAAACCTGCAAAAAACAAAAATCATGCCATAGCACCATAAAGGATTTGTTCATTTTATGAAAGAAGGCTGGTAGGCCTCCTTTAACAGTGGGTAAGAGAGCGGGAAGGAGAAATCAAGAGAGACCAAAAAAGGATACTGCGCATGGGGGTGGTATGTAAAAAAATGAAAACTGCACATAAAAAGTAAGGTTACAATCTGTATTAACAGTTGAGGAACCCAATAGGTGAGGGCGCGAAAAGGGTGCGCGGTTAGAATAACTCCGCGGGTGGGGGAAGGGCAGCCAACAAGCTGGAGGTAGACACAGCTCCACAGTCAAGTGCAGGCCCCGCCGACAAGGAACTTAACGAAAGCCCATGGAGCAAAACGAACGTACCAACAAGAGATTCAGGGAATATCACCAGGCCCAGTATGTTCCGTAGGCTGAAAAGTAGGGCCTAAGTACGCAAACCGTTGTTCGATAGTGTATTATGTTAAAAAGAGATTGAGACCAAACTTATCCGAAATACAAAACACATTCGGCCTGAAGCCGAGGGGGGAGGAGCAGAAAGCATGTGCTTATAAAGAATCACATCGTCTCGGGATGCTAAAGTGGACGCACCAAATAAACCTTAGTTGTCCCAGCATAAAACCGTGTGTCTATCTTTATGCCTGGAACTTTAATAAAACGAGGAACGGAGGGGACAGCGGAACAAGAAAAAAGTACCCCTAGACAGGCGGGAAAAAATCCTGGCGGCTAAGTCGGTGGGAGGAGACCCAAGGCGAGGGAGGGAAGGAGGGCGGGCCAGGGAGCAGCATGGTGACGGCTAAAGGTGGAAACGTGTGTGATGGGGGAGGGGGCGATAAGCAGACAGGGGGAGAAGGAAATGAAAGCCCAGCATAGAAAAGGGGAAAACTGTGCAAGGAGACTGCACGGGGGCCTGGAGGGCGGGCAGAGAGCGGGAACGAGGCCTAATGGCGGGGGATAGGAAGGGGGAGGGGGAACTAGTTGGGCCTGACTATCCCGGGTCGCCCCTTACTCACCCTTCATCCTCCTCGTTCTTACTGGCATCGATCTTCGCCCCTTCCGACTCGGCGGTGCCCCCTTCGGTGCCTCCAGCCGCGGTTCCGCCCCCGGTCCCGGCTCCACTTCCCGCCGCCGCCGCTGCCCCCTGCGCCGCCGCCACCATGGCTCCCTCCTGCTCGCCCGCCGAGCCGCCTACCGCCGCCGTTGTGGCCGCCGCCGCCCCGTCCCCGCCGAACTGCTCCTCCGACATAGTGCTACTGCCTCCGCCGCCGCCGAGACTACACCCGCCGCTGCCGCGAAACGAAACTAGCAGCAAAGTAATCCCCGCCGCTGCCGCGCGCCCACTCTACCGCGCGAAGCACACAACAAGACAGAGAAGGCGCGCGCGGCTGCAAAGGCTCCTGTGCCTCTCCCTGGCCTGCCCCCCTCGCCTCCCACAGTCGCGTAGCGCGCACTCCCGCTCTCTCCAGCTGCACTAAAAAAGAATAAGCAGCAGCGGCAGCCGCTCTTGCCTCCTCCTCGCTTTAATGGCGCCGCCGCGGACCACCTAAAATGGCCGACGGAAGAACGGCGCGTCCCGGTCACGTGACGCGAGAGCGCGCCCTTTGCGCCTCCCCGCCCCCTCTACCGCTAGCTTTTTTCCTCTTCCTCCTTGGTCCCGCCCTCTCGTTCCCTTTTATACCTTCTTCTCACGCGCGGCGGCGCACAGCTTGGGGCCTTTAAAAGGAACCGGAAATTGCGTTCGATAAGACGGCCGCGCGGGGACCATCGAGAACAAGGAACGCTGTTTCGAAGACACAGCTAGAGGGGCCTCTTCCTTCGCCCCCGCCCTTCCGAGGGTTCCTGGAGTCGGCCCGCCCACCCGCCAGCCGCCGGCGGGAGCCCGGGCGTCGGGCTGGGGTGTGGTAGCACCTCCCAGAAGGCGACTGTGCCCGGTGCGCGGGCGGCGTACGGGTGGGGGTGGGGAGGCGCACAGCCAGCGGCTCCTTCTGTCTAGTAGTGCCCAACCTGGGAAAGGAGGCTACCCTGGGGTGGTAGCCGCGTGACCCTGGCTCTGTCCCCCGCGGCACCTGGAGACGCCAGGCTCGCGGTCAGCCGAGCGGTGCGCGTGCACGGACTGCCGCAACTCCTTCGACCGCGGTAGTCGCCGCGACCGGGTGACATTGAGGTTTTCGCAGCTGCCGTCGCCAGACTTTCCAACCCCAGGCCGGCAGGCTGAGGCTACTGACTTTTAGGGCTTTTTTTTTTCTTTTAAATTTGCTTTCCAAGTAAGAGTTTTGCTTGCCTGCTTTTTTCCTGAAAATTTTCGTCAAAAGAAGCAGGTAACTGGCGTATTTTAAAGATCAGGGGTTGTTTTGCTTTGCCTGATTCCTTTGAAGATCTTAAAACCTACCACAGTTCTTTGAAAATACTGAATTGGGCAATGTGTTAGGTCAACAAGAGGTTCTTTTAATTTAATGTTTTTTAGTCTTGATATTTAGAATATATACATGCTGTAAATCATCTTTACAAGGTTTCTGATCTTGTGTTTTGGGGGTTGGTTTTTTAAAAGAACCGCTAAGCGTTTCATGGAGGGTAACAGTAAACTTCTTTAATAGACTTATTAAAAATCCCGAATGTCGTGGCTGAAAACTGGCTTATTCCGGCTTTGAGATTTGCAGCTTCCTGCGGTACATCTTGAAGAAAGTGAAGTTTTTAGGTACTTCTCTAGTCAACAAGTAATTATTTGCTGGCTTAGTATGTACAGGCACCGGGGAAGCAAAGACTAGTGCAAAATATAGCAAAGAACTGTGAGGAATAAATATTTTTTCACTATGTAGTTAAATATTAATTGGACATTATCAAAAAATCTCAAGATGATTAAAAATGTCTAATTTTTTATTAAGCTAGCAGAATTTGCATTAGAGAATAATTAAAATTGAAGAATACAGATCAGATTCTGAAAATGTCTTAAAATCTTAACCGAGCTCTGGGGCGCCTGGGTGGCTCAGTTGGTTAAGCGGCTGCCTTCCGCTCAGGTCAAGATCCCAGAGTCCTGGGATCAAGCCCTGCATAGGACTCTGCTCAGCGGGGAGCCTGCTTCTCCCTCTCCCTCTGCCTGCTGCTCCCCCTGCTTGTGCTCTCTCTTTCTTTCTGTCAAATAAATAAAATCTTTAAAAAAAAAAAATCTTAACCGGGCTCTTACACAGGCAATGCCAAGAACATATCTTAGATCAAGCGGTAGTGACTTCAGGTATGTTTCCACCTGTCAAAACAGTAGCCTAGGAGAAAATGGGTATTGGGATCAAACCAGTATTCCGATTTAGAGGCGACCAGGAGGTCTGGAATATTTTATGTCTTCAAGAGAGCATTCTTGGGGCACCTGGGTGGCTCAGTCCGTTGAGTGTGGGACTCTTGGTTTCCACTCAGGTCACAATCTCAGGGTCTTGAGATCTACCCCAGTGTGAGGCTCTGGGCTCAGCAGGGAGCCTGCTTCTCCCTCTTCTACCCCTCTGCCTACTTGTGCTCGCTCTCTCTCTGTCAAAGAAATAAATAAAATCTTAAAAAAAAAAAAAGACCGCTTTAGACATGCCCACCTTTGGGTAATAGGCTTTCCCCAAAGGTTCATTTTAATTCACATGTAGCCCAGTAGCTTCTGGATTTCTTGGAATTTATATTGAAAATTCCAGAAAACCTAGGAATTATTTTATTTATTTATTTATTTTTTTAAAGATTTTATTTATTTGACAGAGACACAGCGAGAGAGGGAACACAAGCAGGGGGAGTGGGAGAGGGAGAAGCAGGCTCCCTGCAGAGCAGGGAGCCGGATGCGGGACTCGATCCCGGGACCCTGGGATCATGACCCGAGCTGAAGGCAGACGCTTAACGACTGAGCCACCCAGGCGCCCCTAGGAATGATTTTAAAGCTAGCACCTTTACTATATGCTATGTGAGCATGTATAATACCTATCACTTATATCCTTACTATGGTCCTAATCTCTGCATTCTGTGTTCCTACATTGACCCAGCATTCCTCTTAGAACTCACTTATCGTCAACCTTAATTCTTTTCACATTCCTCATCTACCTAGTAAACTTCTATTCGTCCTTCGAAAACCCAATCAAATGTTACTACTTCTGTGAAGCCTTCCCAAACTCTCTGAGGTGGATTTAATCAGCCAGTCTCATAGCCTTTTATGCATGCTTCTGTTATTCTTTTTTTTTTTAAGATTTTTATTTATTTGGGGGTGGGGAGCACAAGCAGGAGGAGAAGAGGGAGAAGCAGACTCCCTGGTGAGCAGGGAGACTGACACAGGGCTCTATCCCAGGACCCCGAGATCATGACCTGAGCTGAAGTCAGACACTTAACTGACTGGTCCATCCAGGTGCCCCCTTACTTCTGTTATTCTAAATAGCAGTTGTACTAGACCATAAATTCCTTGAGAGCAAAGATAATTTGTTCTGTGTATGCTCTGTACCTCACACAGACACTCAATAATTTCTAATTGAATTATTGAATGGCAAAATACTACATTATTTTCATCTAGCTAGGTTCAGGGCCTCTTAGGAAAATAGGTGTACTTCCAGGGACTTAAAAGTCTTCTCTCCCCACATCCCACTTCATCTCAGGCATAAAAACCACTTGCTGATGCATGAAATTCCTTTAAAAGAAAAAAAAAATTACTGCACATTCGTAAAAATGTAGTCTTTAGGGCGCCTGGGTGGCTCAGTTTGTTGGGCATCTGCCTTCCGCTCAGGTCATGATCTCAGAGTCCTGGGATCGAGTCAGGCATCTGGCTCCCTGCTCAGCAGGGAGTCTGCTTCTCCCTCTGCCCCTCACCCTACTCTCATGCTCTCTCTCTCACTCTCTCAAATAAATCTTTTTTAAAAAATGTAGTGTCTAAGTGGCTGAAGACTATACTGAGGCCTGGCTCAAACCATTGTAAGGAATCAGTATTTCCTCTTAGTGTCCGTGACATCAAATATTGCATTGCTTCAGGTTCCCAGTGCGTTTCAGATAACACACTGAAATACTGAATCCTCCTTGAATTCCACCTTTGTGAAGCAATAATTGCAGAAAAAAAAGAGTACTTGTAAAACGGCAAACGAGTTTGTTTGAATTTTAAACCGGAATCACTTTTACCCAGAACAAGATGTACGCAAATAAGGCTCACAGTTTTAATGTGCTAAATACACTCTACAGTTGGGGCAAGCATATCCTATGCTCACATTTTTATGGAACATGCATTCCATTCGGCAACAGAATAAACTGTCCAGAAGAAACAGGAAGAACCCATTTCCTATCCAAGGTACGCATACTGTGCCTCTTCTACAACCATGTTAAACAGCCATTTACTCACTTGCAGAACACCCTCAGTAAGATTCAAGCATTTTGTTGAAGAATTAGCTTGTGATTTTAGGTGAAGTAACCAGTTGCCCAAACTGAAAATCCTCTATCACCAGTCCTGGTTGTCAGGAAGCTCGCCCTTCACTTAGAGAAAACAGAGGCCCCACCACTGTGAACTTTCAGATTTCAGCAAATCTATTGTAGAATCTTGAGTTATGCTTACCCACAGAGATGTCAATAGGGTGCCTTTAGACTCAGTTTAATAAAACCTAGCTCAAGGATTTCAACAATAAGGAAATTCAGTCATCTCACTCCAGGCATACATATCCAACTGCCTACATAATGTTTCCACTTGGATAACCCACAAGTATCTCAACCTTTAGATGGCCAAAACTGAACTCCACCGTCCCTACATATCAACTTCTTTAGTCTTCCTCTTCTCAGTAAATGACCTCTCCACTCACCCATGTGCGCCTGGCAAAAGTCAGGGAGTCCTTTGTATCACCCCTTCCCAGACCCTGCTCACATCCAATAAATTACCAACTCCTACTTATGTCTTGATTCATCTAAATGCTTCTTAGAACATAAATAGTGGTGTTATTCCTAGTTAAATATATTCACATTCAACCATGCCACACATGGCACAGGTACATTTCTGGTGCTGGGAATATAACTGACCAAAACAGTAAGGTCTTTGATCTCAAGGAGCTGACATTCTAGTAAGAGAAACAATAGACTAAATATGTGATAGATCGTGATTGGAATAAAAATAATGAGTAAGGTGCTAGAGCTAGAATATGTGCTATTTTAGGTAGGGTAGTCTGAGAAGACTTCAAGGAGGTAAGTTTTTGAGTAGAACCCTCAAGGGCTTCTACACATAGCTTAGGGAAGACTTTACACAAGACAAAAGTGTCCTTGACACTTTCAATGAATGATGGAGGCCAGTGTAGCTGAATAGAGTGAAGGGGAGAAAATGTAATAGATCATACCTGTGAGGTGTCCAGTAACAAGTCCACCCAGGGCCTTGTAAGCTGCAGTTAGCATTTTGCTTTTATCTTCTTTTTTAAGATTTTATTTATTTGTCAGAGAGACAGCACAAGCAGGGGGAGTGGCAGGCAGAGGGAGAAGCAGACTCTCCCCTGAGCAGGAATCCCAATACGGGGCTCGATTCTAGGACCCTGGGATCATGAACTGAGCTGAAGGGAGACACTTAACGGACTGAGCCACCCTGGTGCCCAGCATTTTGCTTTTATTTTAAATGTGAGGAGAAACTATTGGAAGTTTTGAGCCAGGGAAAAACATGACCTGATTTAAACGTTAAGTGGCCAGAATAATCCAGATCATTCTGGATGTTGTATAGACAGTGGACTGAGGGAGGGTATCAGGGAGATAAATTAGAAGGCTGCTGCCATGAGGTCTCTCATGGTTGATTTCTTCTGGCGAGAGACAAATCTACAAACAGGGTGTTATTTACATGTGATCATATGACTTTTTTGGGGGGGGGAATGATGTTTTCAAAAAAGAAAAACATGCTCCAAAATTGTTCAACATCACTTATTGTCAGGGAAATGCAAATCAAAACCACAATGAGATATCACCTCATACCTATCAGAAGGGCTAAAATAAAAAACACAAGAAACAAGTGTTAGTGAGGATGTGGAGAAAAAGGAATCCTTGTGCACTGTTGGGAATGCAAACTGGTGCAGCCCCTGTAGGAAACATTATGGAGTTCCTTAAAAAGTTAAAAATAGAACTACCATATGATTTGGTAATTCCCACTACTGAGTATTTACCCAAAGAATATGAAAACACTAATTTGAAAAGATAAATACACCCCTATGTTTATAGCAGCATTATTTTCATTACTTACATTAGCCAAAATATGGAAGCAGCCCGAGTGTCTATCAATTGATAGATGAATGGATAAAGAATATGTGATATATATATATATTTTAAATATATTTTTATATATTTTTAATATATGGAATATTACTCAGCCATAAAAAAGTATGAAAGCTTGTCATTTCCAACAACATGGATGGAGCTAGAGAGTATAATGCTAAGCAAAATAAGTCAGAGAAAGACAAATACCATACGATTTTCACTCATGTGCAATTTAAGAAACAAATGAACAAGGGAAAAAAGAGACAAACCAAGAAACAGACTCATAACTATAGAGAACAAAGTGATGGTTACCAGAAGGGGGGGGAATTGGTGACATAGATGAAGGGGATTAAGAATACATTTATTGTGATGAGCACTGAGTAATGTATAGAATTGTTGAATCACTGTATTGTACACCTGAAACTAATAAAACACTGTGTGTTTACTAGATTTAAAATAAAGTTTAAAAAACAGAAAAACATGCTCTAATGATAAGAGATCATTAAAAATAAAATAAGAATTGGATTATTACTGATAACATTCACAATAAAGAATAAGACCAGCATTTTCATTAAATTCAGTATTTTTTTCTTCTTTTTCTCCCCCTTTCTGCAGCTCTGGGATGAAATTTTGGTTAGTTGCTGCAGTTAGGTTTTATCCAGAGCCTTTTCATAATCCTGCCTCAGGCATTGCAATAAGTACAATATTCTTTTCAGTTTATTTTTTTTAATTTTTTGGTAACCTCTACACCCAACATGGGGCCCGAACTCACAACCCTGAGAGGAAGAGTCACATGCTCTTCCGACTGAGCCTACCAGATGCCCCAGTAAGTACAATATTTTGAGTTGAACTGAGTTCTGGCATTTTGGATACTCCAGACTTCTCTCTTTTCCCAGGCACCAAGGCTGAAGCTTGAAGGTTGTTTTAGCTGCTAATTTTATAATTGTCCTACTTAGTTTGTAGAAGTTACAGTTCAAGAGAATACTGAAAAAGAACATAATCAGAAAAATTCAAGTTTTCAGATTAAGGTTCAACTAAGAACTATTGAAAACCTCAAAAAAAAAAGTTGAAGAACATAGCTCTTGTTTGAGGGCTATTTGGGGTCTTATCCTTTGTTGCAGTGGCTCTGAGTTATTTGATATTCCTCATCCCATACAAGCTGCATGAGACTAATTGCTTCCTTACACCAGGGCTGAGAGTTCTCAGGTGCTCAGACTCAGTACAATTGCTCAAAAGTCCCACTTTTTAAAAGTAGTGACACATAGGGCGCCTGGGTGGCTCAGTTGGTTAAGTGACTGCCTTCAGCTCAGGTCATGATCCCAGAGTCCTGGGATCGAGCCCTGCATCAGGCTCCCTGCTCAGCAGGAAGTCTGCTTCTCCCTCTCCTGCTCTCCCTGCTTGTGCTCTCTCTGCTTGTGCTCTCTCTCTCAAATAAATAAATGAATAAAATCTTAAAAAAATTTTATTCTATTCTATTTTTTTTAATTTATTTTATTTCACTGGTTCGTGTCCTTGATGTTTTGGCTACTGTAGTAGACATTTGGGGTTGGAGCTCCCTAACATCAGTCTTCCCTTCTCAAGTCAG
This sequence comes from Mirounga angustirostris, assembly GCF_029215605.1. Taxonomy (NCBI): domain Eukaryota; kingdom Metazoa; phylum Chordata; class Mammalia; order Carnivora; family Phocidae; genus Mirounga; species Mirounga angustirostris. Next base: position 65,672,489 of record NW_026991710.1, read on the forward strand.
CTAATCAGAATGAATCCATCATCCCCATTATCCTTGGTCACATCACTGGTTTGGGAAGGGCACAGGGCCTAAGGCATCCAATTATATTGAAGAACTTCATTTTGACATTTGAGTGAAGAAATACTCTCCTACCCACTGCTCATTCATAATCGAAGTATGTAGCTGAGGGAACTACTGACCTCCATTCTGCAACAAAAAGATGCCTGTAAAGATAGGTATCAAAGAGCAATGAAGAGTTGACAAGGATCGGGGGACTGGATACCAGGTCCTGCTCATGTGCTTTGTGCTGCCAGATCAATTTCCACTGACAGCTATCCCTACCTCTAGACTTAGTTACATGACTCAATAAATTCCCGTTATCATTTAAGTCAGTTTAACTTGCCAGTTTATTTCTCAAAATCAAAAGTATTCTAACCATACTGGATTGTTTGTTGTCAACTTTGCCTTACTACCACCCCCTTGTACTATCTGCATTGCAAAAGAAAGCTAGGCACATTTCCCAGAATCCCCTGCCCTTTATGGTTCTGAGTTAGAGTTGGCCAAAGAGAGATACTCACAGTAGATGGGAAAGGCAGAGAAAAGAAGCTTTCACTCTCAGAAGGTTGTGGCAGCTTCACAGACTTCTCTTCTCCCAGGAGACCGGCAGTTTCCACCTTCTCAGATCTCACCACAAGCTCTTGCTTTGCATTGACGGCAGCAAAACACAATGGCTTCTCAAACTTCTGTGCAAGTTCCTGCCTTGTAGTCAAGGGGGCCATAAATGGCAGCTTCTCCGAGTCCTCTACAAGTTCTGGCATCTTGTATTTCTCCATGGATTCTGGTTTCTTCATCTGCTCCAACGCTTCAATCCATCAGTGAATGTTCTCTAATCCTTCACCTGCAGTGCCCAGCCCTTCATGCCTCCAGCTTCTGCTATAGTAAACTAACCCTCGGTTCCTACATTAAATCTCTTTGTTCCAGAATACTTGCAGTGGCTTTGCTCTCCTCACTACAGTCAGTGATTAGTAATAGAAAGGGTTTCCAAGACTTGCAGAACTTTAGGGCTCAGAATTGCCTCTCTGATCCCATTAGATTTAAAGGACTCCATTGCCAATGATAATAGCATTGGTAGCTTACAGCATACAGTGGCAAATGGCTAATTTATTATCACCTTGGATGACCAAGACATTGCTGCAATAGGATAGCGTAGAGGAAATAAAGGGTACAAGGACTGTGGTGGTTTGGCTATATCAAATTACACTGGAGAGCTTACAGAAAGAAAATGATAAGCTCAAGGTTTGGAATTCCCGCTTCAAAGTCTGGGTAAGAAACAGAAAGTTTCTTACCTGCCTGGGGAAAAAAATAAACCTTACTTGATATAGCCACAGGGTCAACATTTCTGAAACAAACTAAAAAAATCTGATCATGAAAGTGGATGAATTACAAAGCAAATGGAATTAAATTGCATGTTCTCTTATGTTCAAGTTAAGGTATTGGTGGAAAGAGTGGAACTGAAAATTAGGTGAGGACATTTGGACAAATTTCATTGAAGCTGAAGACCTTGAACCCCAAAATTTTGTGGAGCCTTCCTTGCCAGTAAAAAACAGATTCTCCTCTAATGCAGTAGGCAGGATAATCACCCCCAAAGATGACTACATTTGAATCCCCAAAACCTGTGAATGTATTACTTCACACAGCAAAGGGATTGTGCAGATGTGTTTAAGGCTCTTGAGATGGAAAGATTATCCTTGACTATCCGGGAGGGTGCAATGTATTCACAAGGGTCCTTGTAAGAGGGAGGCAGGAGGGTCAAAGAGAGATGTGAAGATGATACATTGCTGGCTTTGGGGATGAAGGAAGGGGCTGGATGGGCGGGGGGGGGGCGGGGGCGGTGCAGCATGGAGCAGGGCTGTGGAGGAGGCACTCGCCCAGGAATACATGTGACCTCTAGAGGCTGGAAAAGGCAAGGAAAGAAATTCTCCCCTAAGGTCTCCATAAGGAAAGGAGGCCTGCTGACATCTTAATTTAGCCCAATGAGACCTCCAGACCTGTAAGATAATAAATTTGTGTTGTTTTTAGCTAAATTTGTGGTTATTTGTTAAGCAGCAATAGGAATCTGGTCCATCTACTGTTTGGAGAGTAGCCTCTCCTCTTGCCTAAAGACCTCGTAATGACCTATCCTGAAATGGTTGCTTTGCAGAGGAATACTGATTCTCCTCAAGACTCATTTCCTTGCTTGTAGACTAACAACTAGACTCAAATCTTGGAAGACCCCAATAGACAAGTACACTACATAACATTCTTTTGTGTTGACCATAGTTTAACAAATTTGGAAAGCTATTTGTAAGGTTACTAAAACATTTCTCAAAGTAGATACAGTATTTGCTCAAGAGGACTAAAACAAGAGTTTTTGGTCTGCTGATAGTTTATGGCCACCTGGCAGACTAAGTGACATATAGCTCTATGTGTGGGGGCTGATTTTTTTCTTTAGTATCACACCATGGTTGTATGATGATGGTAATGATCCAGTAGAAAGATAAAAACTGGTGATGTAGGTGGAAGTGGGGAGATAATTGCAGAAAATAAGTTCTTTTTTTTATTATTCCAGTATAGATAACATACAGTGTTATGTTAGTGTCAGGATGCAGTATAGTGATTCAACATTTTCACGCATTACCCAGTGTTCATCACGACAAGTGCATTCCTTAATCCCCATCACCTATTTCACCCATCTCCCCACCACTCTCCCCTCTGGTAATCATCATTTTGTTCTCTATAGTTAAGAGTCTGTTTCTTGGTTTGTCTCTCTTTTTTTTTCCTTTGCTCATTTGTTTTGTTTCTTAAATTGCATATGTAAGTGAAATCATGTGGTATTTGTCTTTCTCTGAATGATTTATTTTACTTAGCATTTATACTCTCTAGCTCCATCCATGTTGTTGTGAATGGCAAGATTTCATTCTTTTTTATGGCTGAATAATATCCATTGTGTGTGTGTGTATATATATATATACCACATTTTCTTTTCTTTTTTTTTTAAAGATTTTAGTTATTTATTTGAGAGAGAGAGAATGAGAGAGAGAGAACACATGAGAGGGGATAGGGTCAGAGGACGAAGCAGACTCCCTGCCAAGCAGGGAGCCCGATGCGGGACTCGATCCCGGGACTCCAGGATCATGACCTGAGCCGAAGGCAGTCGCTTAACCAACTGAGCCACCCAGGCGCCCCTTATACACCACATTTTCTTTATCCATTCATCTAACGATGGACACTTGGACTGCTTCCATAATTTGGCTATTGTAATTAATGCTGCTATAAACATAGTGCTGCATTTATCCCTTTTAATGAGTGCTTTTGTATTTTGGGGGTAAATACCCAGGAGTGTGATTACTGGATCATAGGATTGTTCTGTTTTTAATTTTTTGAGGACCCTCCATACTGTTTCTCACAGGGCTATACCAGTTTGCATTCCCACCAACAGTGCACAAAGATTCCTTTTTCTCCACATGCTCACCAGCACTTGTTGTTTCTTGTGTTTTTTATTTTAGCCCTCCTACAGTAGCTTACTGTAGTTTTGATTTGCATTTCCCTGATGATGAGTGCTATTTGAGCATCTTTTCATGTGTCTGTTGACCGTGTGGGTGTCTTCTTTGGAGAAATGTCTGTTTATATCTTCTGCCCGTTTTTAAACTGGATTATTTGGTTTTGGGGTGTTGAGTAGTATCAGTTCTTTATATATTTTGGATACTAACCTTTTATCAGATATGTCACTTGCAAATATCTTCTCCCATTCAGTAGGTTCTCTTTTAGTTTTGTTGATTCTTTCCTTCACTGTGCAAAAGCTTTTTATTTTGCTGGGGTCCCAATAGGTTATTTTTGCTTTTATTCCCCTCGCCTCAGGAGACATATCTAGAAAAACATTGCTATGGCCAATGTCAGGGACATTACTGGCTGTGCTCTTTTCTAGGATTTTTATGGTCTCAGGTCTCACATTTAGGTCTTTAATCCATTTTGAATTTATTTTTGTGTATGGTGTAAGAAAGTGGTCCAGTTTCATTTGTTTGAATGTAGCTGACCAGTTTTCCAACACTATTTCTTGAAGAGACTGTCTTTTTCCCATTGGTTATTCTTTCCTGCTTTGTCAAAGATTAATTGACCATATAATTGTGGGTTTATTTCTGAGTTTTCTATTCTGTTCCATTGATCTATATGTGTCTATTTTTGTATCAGTACCATATGGTTTTGATTACTACAGCTTTGTAATATAACTTGAAGTCAGGAATTGTGGTACCTCCAGCTTTGCTTTTCTTTTTCAAGATTACTTTGGCTATTTGGGGTCTTTTGGGGTTCCATACAAATTTGAGGATTATTTGTTCTAGTTCTGTGAAAAATGCTTTGGCATTTTCATAAGGATTGTATTAAATCTGTAGAATGGCTTGGGTAGTATAGACATTTTGACAATATTTGTTCTCCCAATCCATGAGCATGGAATGTCTTTCCATTTCTTTGTGTCATCAGAAGGCAAGTTCTTAAGTAAATGAGAGGAAATGGGATCCAATGCACAATATTGAGTAGAAACAGTTCATCTGTCGTATAAGAGGGAAAGAAGAGGGATGTCTGGGTGGCTCAGTTGGTTGAGTATCTGCATTCCACTCGGGTCATGATCTCAGGATCCTGGGATCAAGCCCTGCATTGGGCTCCCTGCTCGGCGGGGAGTCTGCTTCTCCCTCTCTCACTCCCCCACCATGTTCTCTCTCTCTAATAAATAAATAGAATCTTAAAAAAAAGGGGGGGGAAGAAGATTATATGAGTCAGATATAGGCCAGTAGATGGGTTTGGTGATAAACAGATAATTAGTTCTAAATCCTTTTTTTCTCAGCCAGTTAAGATGTCTGTCATCAGCTGACAGTGTGGACAGGGGTGGAGATAGAGAAGACTTAGGATATTAGGGAAAGTGGAAGCACAGATTCACTAGGCCCAGAGAATCCAAGACTTTGATAAAAAGTGTTGATCAGGACAGAGCCACCACAGAGACTTACTGGATGCTAATGGAGATCTACTTGTAAGATCTGAAAGCCACTCCCTCCAGAAACTTCTAGCAGGATGTCACTGATTTATCATTTGTGTGTGTGGTCATTTAACAAGTTGCAATCTATCTTCTTCCAGCCAACTCCTGTTGGTTAAAAATCTATCTATTCAACCAACTTCTGTTTTTCTACCTTGACCCTGAGGACTTATGAGAAACCTAGGTAATAAATACCTTTTGAATTGTTTGCCAAACCACAACCCCCTTCTCTGAACTCTCCCCACTATCAAGGGTGGCCCCTTTGCAGCCAAATTTACATTACATGACCCCACCTCCATTGCCATGACCAAGTCCAGGGTGGACACATGACCCAAGCTGATCAATTGGACTTTTTCTCCTGGGAATGGAAATTGGAATACTGGGTCTGTAAGAGGTTGGCCAGAGGGCTGGAGCTAGGGGAAAATTTGGTTATAGGATGGAGCAGCCTTTTGGCACCATGTAGATCAGAGAAGATGAGAACATGGGCTTGAGTGTGAAGGGGGAGACAGAGAATGAAGCAGATGTGTAGAAAGAACCAGGGACCAGAGACCACGTGGTCTTGACAAGATGCAGATGGTATCTGCCTCAGCTCTTGATGATAAAGCAGTTACGGACTTCTGTCCTCAGCTGAACTTCCTCCCTTGGGTTATATACAATGCTCTTGGTTCCCCTAGATTCACATTTTACGTTAGCAAATCTGAGAAGATTTCTGTTACTGTGTAATCCAAACAGTCATGATCAAGAGCAAAGATATATCAAATGCTATGCTGAAATCAGGATATACTGTGTCTATATCATTTTGCTAATCTAGTATAATAACTAGATCTATCAGAAGAAAAAAAAAGTGCCATGAGACTGGATGATTATTTACTGACTCCATGCAGATTCTTGGGAGACTTGAAAAGAGAAAAGCAGTAGTCACTATATACAGTCCAGCTATATTTTTTTAAATCATTATAAAAATGTATTCAATTTGAAAAGCAATGAAAATAAAGACAAATTATTCATCAAGACAACCTTCCTAATACAACCACTGTGAGTATTTTGATGTTTAATTTATATCAGTTTTGCCCCTTATGTTGTTTGTTTTTAAACAATGAAATTAAAGTATAATATATAATTGCATTTCCTACTTTTTTCATCAGGTATTATGCCATAACATTTCCTGTGTTGCATAATCTTCACAGCTAAACTTGTAATGGCTGCCAAATAATCTACTGATTAGATATACCATGAAAATAACATGGCAGTGATTATCTAGCATCCTCCAGTCTGAAATTCCAAAAAGAAATTCCGAACTTAATGTATATAGTTATAAAAGTTCTTTTTTGTAGGGTCGCAAATCGTTAATCAGACTTTACCATTTCCTGCATCCCTCAAGATTAATGTTTACCTTTTTCTTGGACCTATTCTCAGTCGATCACCCTTTGATTAATAATGCAGCCTCCTACTTACCAAGGATGGTTGTATGAGGAAGGTGTTATCTTTTATGGCACTTCTAAATGTTCAGGCCACTGGAAAGGAAACTTTCCCCTGTTACCAAAATTTTACATTAATCAATTAATAAATTGGCGTTTGGGGCTTTGCAGTGACATCTTGTGCGTTTGATTGTACAGTGGCATAATCTATACCTAGAACCTGAGAACAGGTTTCTAGGGCGGTCATACTTAAGTACTGCCACCCTGTGGGCCCTTTTTGGGAAGCTTGCCAGCCCCCTTCATTCCCGTCTCTGTCTTCTGAGCTTTGCCTCATCGACTATGGAAGACCTCAAACCTGAAGCCACAAAAGTCAGCTAAGCAATTGCAGAGTGATTTGCAAGAAGTAGCCAAGAAGAGGATAGAGCAATGTCATCTACATTCATATACCATCTCGTTTTGATAACTTGAAGACTTTGGATTTCTGTTTTGTTATTCAATGTTAATTTAGGTGGCTTTCATCATAGACAGATTTAGCATTATCTGGGTTTTCACCCCCGTCCTTCAGTATTTCACTTATAGCCCTCTTGATCAGTTTGGCATATTTCTGGGAAATTTTGTGTTCCTCTAGTCCTTTAGGGATACCAATTTGCATTATCCAAAGATATGATTAATTCTATGCACCAAAGCATCTGCATACCATATCACTCTTCTTCCTTCCCATTGACAACCTTATACTGAAGACACTGGTGAGAATGCTGTTTGTATTCCTAAGTACTTCATCTTTTGGCCTAACACTTCAAAACATATATCCTCAGTCTCTTCTGCAAGGGATAGATGATCTTCTCCACAAATCAGTAAAAGCAGACAGTGACTGTCAAGTTTGGTGAGACTGTAGACCATATATCATTTTTCAGCAAGATACTCCAGGAAGACAGCCTCCACATGGGCCACAGAAGGGACCAAGGTTGCCTCTGCCCTTTTAGGAAGTTGCCAAACACCATTCAGTTAACAAACAGTTCATTGTGGGCTCTTGTGTGGCAAGCAGCCTGACAGGCTTAGCACAGAGTCAACTCACAGTTTAACAATCTCTCAGGGTCTAGGAACCATATCCTTACATTCTCTACAACTTGTGAAGTTTCATTATTTCATTTTGTCCTATATTCTCATTTTTACCTTAAAGTAATATTAAAGTACACAAATAATATATAGATGCAGTTTTACTAAACATCTGGACAAACAGAAATTTATAAAGAAAAAAGTCCTCAGGGCACCTGGCTGGCTCAGTCAGTAAAGCATACAACTCTTGATCTCTCAAGGTCTTGAGTTGGAGTCCCATGTTGGGAGTGGAGACTACTTAAAAAAAAAAGGAAGTCCTCTTCTCTCCTAACCTACTACCACTCTCCAAAAATAGACACATAATCTATTTTTTTAAATTTTATTTAGTTATTTGAGAGAGAGAGAGCACACGAGTGGGGCGTGCATGGACAGAGGGAGAAGCAGACTCCCCACTGAGCAGGGAGCCTGATGCAGGGACCCTGAGATCATGACCTAAGCCAAAGGCAGTCGCTTAAATGACCGAGCCACGCAGGCACCACAGAAACATAAACTTTAGAGTGATACCACCATTCTTGAATTCTACCATTAAGATCTTTTGATCTGGGGCGTCTGGGTAGCTCAGTTGGTTAAGTGTTGGATTCTTGATTTCGGCTCAGGTCATGATCTCAGGGTTTTGAGATTCATCCCTTTGTCAGGCTCTGAGCTGAGTGTGGAGCCTGCCTGAGATTCTCTCTCTCTCCTCTCCCTCGGCCCTTCCTCTGACTCTCTAGAAAGAAAGAAAAAAAAAAGATTTTCTGATCTACCCTCTGTTTAAACTGTATTGTTCCCAAGATTTTGTCCTTGGTCCTCTTCTTACTACAAACTCTTTCTGAGTGACCTCCTCTATAGATGAAGTATATTCATAACTTCAAACACTATCTCACTTTGATAAATTTTTTAAAAATCAACATGATTTATAATCATCTTAGTACAGTATATAATCAGAATTTCACAGTGGTCTACTAACTGCCAGACTGTTAGCCTCTAGAAGAAAACATCTAAATTGATCGATAAAGAAATATTGGTTTTAATTTTTAAAAATTACATCCTTACACGTTTTTCAGTTTTCATTCTTCTTATACTGGGAAAGTTTCTTCAGTGACTTCTTAATCTCTCTGACAGATAATGTTCTAGGATATTTTGTAAATTTTCCCATAATTACAGCTCTGAGCTCAGATGATTGAATGTCTAATATCACATAAAGAATTAAAAGCTGAGAGGCTGATTGTATAACATAAATGTATCTATCTGCCACATAAGAGTATTAGATTTATTAAAGATTTTTTATTGGTTTTTGACAACACAACTAGAAAGGTTGAAGTCAAAGTGGAGGCCCCCATCTAAATTATTTTAGGCAGCTAAAGGAGAGATAAAAAGATCTTCCTGTCTGCAGGGCCTTGATTGTCCTCAGCTCAAAATAATCCACATGTCAAAGTGGCATATTTTGGGGTGGGCGGCCCTGAACCCCATCACACTGTTCTTTTTTTTTATCTTCTAAAGTCTACTCTTCAGATATTAACATGGTTAACTCAGCTTAATGAAGAAGAAAATTGAACACCAAAAATATATGATATTTATTGATAAAGTTCGTGTTTCCAATTACTGAATCAGCTGTTTCTTTTAAGGAATGTGTATCACAACTACTAATTGACTGGAGTTACATCTGTGCTAGAGGAGAGAAATGCACATATATATCTGTGCTAAAGTTTTTTATGCATGCTTCTATCCCTTTTCCTCTACATTATACCACGATCTGAGATCAAAGGTCCTCCTTTAGAATAAAACATTGCACATTAAGAAGTCCCAGAGACTTTAGTGATATTAAGCACATCACTCTTCTAAAACTCAAAATAATAGTAGAAATTTGAGGGGCTCCTGGTTGACTCAGTCGGTGGAGCATGCGACTCTTGATCTTGGGGTTGTGAATTCAAGCCCCACATTGGGCATAGAGCCTACTTTAAAAAAAAAAAAAGTGGAAATTTGATTTCTGAAAGATAGAATGATCTGCTGGCATTTCCAGCCCAGATTCTCACTCTTCACTTCATAAAGAAAGACCTAGCCATCCCTGGTGAGCACTCCCAGAAAAACTGCTGGGTAAGTTATCTTACACACCAACCCCCAGACATTCTTCTTTTCTTCCCTTGCATCCCAGAAATGCTGTATTATTCACTTGCTCTGTGCTGTATCCAGAGCATTTTTTCCCGATTCACTTGCCTATGAAAATTTAAGTGTCCCATCTTTTATTTTCCTAACATCCTCTACCTTCCACAGCCTAGAGTCCCCTTTACAGAAACAGATTCCCACAGCCCCACCTTGCTCCAGCCATTTCTTCACAATCCAAATATTATCCCTACCAACTGACTCTCATTTTCTAATCGGGTATCTCCCAACTGTTGGCTTAGCAAGACAGACTTAGACAAAGCAATTTAAATTAAATATGTGTTTGATTCATATTCTCTTTAACTTTCTAATTGAAAAGGTAATACCTCTTTTAAGATTACTTCTTTTTAAAATAAAAATAATATGTATACATTATAGAAAATTGAGAGTATGTGGAATATATATGCAATGGAATACTACTCACCCATAAAAAGAATGAAATCTTGTCATTGGCAATGACCTGGATGGAGCTAGAGAGTATCATACTAAGTGAAATACATCAGTCAGAGAAAAACAAATACCATATGATTTCACTGATATGTGGAATTTAAGAAACAAAGCAAACAAACAAATGGGATAAAAAAAAAGAGAGAGAGGGAGAGACAAACCAAGAAACAGACTCTTAACTATGAGAAAACAAACTGATGGTTATCAAGGAGAAGGTGGGTGGGGGGATGGGTGAAGTAGGTGATGGGATTAAAGAGTGCACTTGTGATGAGCACCGGGTGATGTATGGAAGTGTTGAATTACTATACTGTACATCTGAAACTAATATAACACTGTATGTTAACTAACTGGAATTTAAATAAAAACTTTTTAAAAAGGAGCACCTGGGGGCACCTGGGTGGCTCAGTCGGTTAAGCGACTGCCTTCGGCTCAGGTCATGATCCTGGAGTCCCGGGATTGAGTCCCGCATCGGGCTCCCTGCTCGGCGGGGAGTCTGCTTCTCCCTCTGACCCTCCTCCCTCTCGTGCTCTCTGTCTCTCATTCTCTCTGTCTCAAATAAATAAATAAAATCTTAAAAAAAAAAAGGAGCACCTGGGTGGCTCTCTCTCTCTTGCTCTCTCTCAGGTAAATAAATAAAATCTTAAAAAAAAAAAAAAGACAGGGCGCCTGGGTGGCTCAGTTGGTTAAGCGACTGCCTTCAGCTCAGGTCATGATCCTGGAGTCCCCGGATCGAGTCCCGCATCGGGCTCCCTGCTCGGCAGGGAGTCTGCTTCTCCCTCTGACCCTCCCCCCTCTCATGTGCTCTCTGGCTCTCTCATTCTCTCTGTCTCAAATAAATAAATAAAAAAAAAAAAAGAAAAAAGAAACATAGTTTCTTTAAAAAAAAAAAAAAAGGACAGAAACAGCCCATAAATACAGAGAACAAACTGATGGTTGCCAGAGAGGAAGGGGTGGGGGGACGGGCAAAATTGGTGAAGAGGAGTAGGGGGTAGAGGCTTCTGGTTGTGGAATGAGTAAGTCATGGGGATGAAAGACACAGCATAGGGAATAGAGTCAATAGTATTGTAATAGTGTTGTACGTGACAGGTGGTAGCTATACTTGTGAGCATAGTATAGTGTATAGACTTGTCCAATCACTATGTTGTTCACCTAAAACTAATGTTTTAACATTGTGTGTCAATTATAATTTTTTTGAAAAAGAAATATCATCCATGTAACAATTTATAGTAAAGAAATTGTAGCAAGATGACCTCACAAGAAGTTCTTGAACTCCCTTCCTCTTGTGGACACACCAAATCTATAGCTACATATGAAATAATTCCCTCTGAAAAAGACCTGAAAACTAGCTAAATAGCTTCCTTACAGCAAACATTAAAAAGGCCACATTGAGAAGGGTAGGAGAGGCAAGGATGCAGTTTTGCCAAAATCCCCACCTCTACAATGGGGACAGATCTCACAAACCTGGAGCTTCTCCCTGAGACACACGGGGTTTATGTCCCACATCAGGCACCCCAACCCTTGAGGCTTGCAACAGAGAGACAAATCCCCAAAATGTCTGGCTTTGAAAATCAATGCAGTTTAGGTCCAGAAGACTCAAAGGGATATAGGGAACTGAGATACTTCTCTTAAAGGGCTTGTGCACAAGGACAAGCACAAAAGCAGCAGTTTGAAAAGCACTTAGACTATATGTGAAGGAGATTGATTTGTTAATCTTAAAGCATCTGCCAGAGGAGCAGAGTTCTGTTGGGACTCTCTCTGGGGCCTTACATGCTGACAGGCACCATTTTTGTGTTCTCCCTATCTTGATAATGCTTGTGGTCATGCCCTAGCCATATACTCTCCCAGGTCCCTCTGAAAACTGGCAGGCACATGCAGTCCACACGGGGGATGCTCCTTATCATCTGGCTCTGGTGGCTGTGGTGGTGGGGGGCACATGCATCCCTAGATCCCATGGGACTATAACAATCAAAGAGACAATTCTTGGGGCACCTGGGTGGTGCAGTTGGTTAAGTGTCTGACTCTTGGTTTCAGCTCAGGTCATGATCTCAGGGTCGTGAGATAGGGCCCCGTATCAGGCTCCATGCTCAGCACGGAGTCTACTTCAGATTCTCTCTCCCTCTCCCTCTGCCCCTCCTGCTCATGCTCTCTCTCAATCTCTCTCTCTTTAAAATAAATAAATCAATATTTTTTAAAAAAAAGAGAGAGAGAGAGAGACAATTCTTGACATGATGCCACCCCTTGGGCACTATACATAGCAGACTGAAACACATCCCCAGTCTTTCTGTTAAAAAGACCTCTTTACAGGGTGCCTGGCTAGCTCAATTGGTGGAGCAAGTGACTCTTGAGCTCAAGGTTGTGACTTCAAGCCCCACACTGAGTGTAGAAATTACTTAAAAAATATAATCTTTTTTTTTTTTTTAAAGGCCTATTTACTTGACTGGAGCTTTAGCTTGGGGGGCAGAATTCAGGCTTGCCACATATCTAGATGCTAGGGAGGGGCTCTCAGGAAAGATAGGCCAGGGGACGCCATATGTGTGTTCTCCCCAGCCCTGTTATAGTTTGCTGGTACCTCCCAGAAAGGAACTTATAAACTTGTCTGAAGCCCCAATTCTTGCAACTGTCAACTCCAGATCCCTGGTCTGGAGGCCAGCAGGCTTTATGATTGGGGTCCCATAGGACTGTACATATTTGCATGGTTTAAACCTGCTGCCTAAGGCTCTGGTTTCCAATCAATGTGAAACTAGATGCTGACTGAAATCCCTTCTTTTAGAACACCCTCAACAACTGGGCCCTATCAAGAATAAATCAGGTCGGGCGCCTGGGTGGCTCAGTTGGTTAAGTGAGTGCCTTCGGCTCAGGTCATGATCCTGGAGTCCCTGGATCGAGTCCCGCATCAGGCTCCCTGCTGGCAGGGAGTCTGCTTCTCCCTCTGACCCTCCCCCATCTCATGTGCTCTCTCTCATTCTCTCTCTCTCAAATAAATAAATAAAATCTTTTTTAAAAAATTAAAAAAATAAAAAAAAAGAATAAATCAGGTCTTCAAGAGACAACCAAGAGCTAGGGTGAGGTTGAACAATAAGGTTCATCTGCTATACAAGGCCATCCTTCAAAATTGGGGGTGGTAGCTGTTTTGCCTAATACATTGAAACAAACACAGGGTGGGGGCTCCTGGATGGCTCAGTTGGTTGAGCATCCAACTCTTGATTTCGGCTCAGGTTGTGGTCTCAGCGTTATGGGATTGAGCCCTGCATCGGGCTCCATGCTCAGCACACAAAGTCTGCTTGTCCCTTTCCCTCTTCTCCTCCCCCTGCTTGAACTTGCTCTCTCTCTCATATAAAATAGTCAAATAAATAAAATCTTTAAAAAAAAAATAGAGAGTCAAACAAAATGAGGAAACAAAGGAATATGTTCCAAACAAAAGAACAAGATGAAACCTCAGGAAAAAAACAAAAAACCCTTAATGAAATGGAGACAAGAAATTTACCTGATAGGGATACCTGGGTGGCTCAGTCAGTTAAGTGTCTGCCTTTGGTTCAGGTCATGATCTCAGCATCTTGGGATGGGGTCCCACACTGGGCTCCTTGCTCAGTGGGGAGCCTGCTTCTCCCTCTGCCTGCTGCTCCCCCTGTTTGTGCTCGCTCTCTCTCCAACAAATAAATACATAAATAAATAAAATCTTTAAAAAAAAAAAGAAATTTACCTGATAAAGAGTTCAAAGTAATTGTCATAAAGATGCTACTGAACTTATGAAAAGAATGGATGAAATAGAGATAACTTCAACAAAGAGATAGAACACATAAGAAAGTACCAAACAGAAATCACAGAGCTGAAGAATACAATAACTGACCTGAAAAATACACTAGAGGAGTTCTACAGCAGACTAGATGAAGAAGAAAGTGATCAGGGCAGTGGAAATTCAGGACAGTGGAACAGGGCAGTGGAACTCACATAAACAGAGCAGAAAAAAAAAATTTTTTTTAAGTGACAATAGCTTAAGGGACCTATGGGACAACATCAAGCAGAACAACATTCACATTATGGGATTCCCAGAAGGAGAAGGGAAACAGACATACAGATCCAGGAAGTCCAGAGAGTTTTGAAGAAGATGAACCCAAAAAGATCCACACCCAGACACATTATAATGGAAATATCAAAAGTTAAAGAAAGAATCATAAAAGCAGCAAGAGAAAAATAAATTGTTACATATAAGGGAACCCCTATAAGTCTATCAGCAGATTTTTCAGCAGAAACTTTGCAGGTCAGAAGAGAGTGCCACAATAAATTCAAAGTTCTGAAAGGAAAAAAATGCCCAACCTAGAACACTTTCCTGTCAAGGTAATCATTCAGAATTGAAGGAGCAATGAAAAGTTTTCTAACAAGCAATAGCTAAAAGTGTTTATCACCACCAAACCAGCCATACAAGAAATATTAAAGGGACTTCATTAAGCTGAAAAAGAAGGTCATTAATTATTAACAAGAAAACTTAGGAAAGTATAAATCTCACTGGTAAAAGAAAAGATACAGTAAAGGTAGTGGATTAATCACTTATAAAGCTAGTATGAAGGTTAAGAGAAAAAAGTAGTAAAAATACTGTAACTACAATAATCAATTAAGGAATACACAAAATAAAAAGATGTAAAATGTGGCATCAGAAACATAAAATTAAGGAAGTGGTAGTAAAAGTGCAGAGTTTTAGTATGCATTCAAACTTAAGTTGCTATCAACTTAAAATAGACTGACATATATAAGCTGTTATACGTGAGCCCCTTGGTAACCACAAAGCAAAAACCTATAGTAGATACACAGAAGATAATAAGAAAGAAATGTAAGCATCACAGTAAACTATCAAAACACAAGGGAAGATAGCAAGAAAAGAAGAAAGAAAGAAGAAAGAAAGAGAAAGAAAGAAGAAAGAAAGAAAGAAAGAAAGAAAGAAAGAAAGAAAGAAAGAAAGAAAGAGAAAGAGGAACTACAAATGAGCCAGAAAACAATTAACAAAATGGTAATAAGTACTTAACTATCAATAATTACTTTAAATGTTAAATGGTCTAAATTCGCAATCAAAAAAACATAGAGTGCCTAAATGGATAAAAAACAAGAACAACCTATGTGCTGCCTACCAGGGACTCACTTCAGATGTAAGGACACACACAGACTGAAAGTGAAGAGATGAATGGAAACAAAAAGAAAGTTGGGGGACTTATATCAAATAAAATAGACTTTAAAATAAAGACTGTAATAAAAGACAAAGATAGGCATTACATAATGATAAGGGGGTCAATCCAACAAGAGGACATAACATTTGCAAATATGCACCCAATGTAGTAGCACCTAAATATATAAAGCAAGTATGAACAGACCTAAAGGAAGAAATTATCCGCAATAAAATAGTAGCAGGGGACTTTAATACCCCACTTACATCAGTAGATATATCATCCAGATAGAAAAATCAATAAGGAAGTGTAAACCTTAAAAGACTCATTAAACTTGGGGCACCTGGGTGGCTTAGTCAGTTAAGTTTCCAACTCTTGATTTTCGCTTGGATCATGATCTCAGGGATCGGGCCCCAGATCATTCTCTGCTCTCAGCAGGGAGTCTGCTAGAGATTTTCTCTCCCTCTACCCCCACCCACACTTGCGTGTGTGCTCTCTCTCTCAAATAAATAAATAAATCTTAAAAAAAAAAACAAAACCATGTCAAACCAGACAGACTTAATAGAGACATACAGAACATTCCATCCGAAAGCAGTAGAATACACATTCTTCTCAAGTGCACAGGAAACATTCTTCAGGATAGATAATATGTTAACTCACAAAACAAGCATCAATGAATTGAAGAAGTTTGAAATCATATCAAACATCTTTTCCAACCACAGTGGTACAAAACTTGAAATCAATTACAAGGGAAAAACTGGAAAAATCACAAATAGGTAAAGACTAAACAACATGCTACTGAACAACCAATGGGTCAATGAAGAAATCAAAGGAGAAATCAAAAACTATTTGAAACAAATGAAAATGGAAATACAACAAATACAAAGGTTCATAAGAAACGACTATGAACGGGACGCCTGGGTGGCTCAATTGGTTGAGTGTCTGCTTTCAGCTCGGGGTCGTGATCTCGGGCTCCCTGCTCAGCAGGGAGCTTGCTTCTCCCCCTGCCTGCCGCTCCCCCTGCTTGTGCTCTCTCTCCCTCTGAGAAATAAATAAAATATTAAAAAAAAGAAACTACTATGAACAATTATACTAGACTACACAAAAATTAACTCAAATTGGATTAAAGGCATGAACATAAGACCTAAAGCTATAAAACTTCTAGAAAAAAAGAAAACATGGATAGTAAACTCTTTGGCATTGGTCTTGGCAATAATTTTTGGATTTCACACCAAAATCAAAGGCAACAAAGAAAACATAAACAAGTGAAACTACATCAAACTTAAAAGCTTCTGCACAGCAAAGGAAACCATTAACAAAACGAAAAGGTGGCCTACTGAATAGAAGAAAATATTTGCAAATCATGAATCTGATAAAGGGTTAATATACAAAATATAGAAGTCATACAATTCAATAGCAAAAAACCCCCTCACAATCTGATTTAAAAATGTGCAGAAGAGGGGCACCTGGGTGGCTCAGTCGTTAAGCGTCTGCCTTTGGCTCAGGTCATGATCCCAGGCTCCTGGGATCGAGCCCCGCATCGGGGTCCCTGTTCAGTGGGAAGCCTGCTTCTCCCTCTCCCACTCCCCCTGCTTGTGTTCCCTCTTTCACTGTCTCTGTCAAATAAATAAATAAAATCTTTTAAAAAAAATGTGCAGGGCGCCTGGGTGGCTCAGTTGGTTAAGCGACTGCCTTCGGCTCAGGTCATGATCCCAGGGTCCTGGGATCGAGTCCCGCATCCGGCTCCCTGCTCGGCAGGGAGTCTGCTTCTCCCTCTCCCACTCCCCCTACTTGTGTTCCCTCTCTCGCTGTGTCTTTCTCTGTCAAATAAATAAATAAAAAATCTTTTAAAAAAATGTGCAGAAGATCTGAATAAGCATTTTGCCAAAAAAGATACATAGATGGCCAATAGGCATATGAAAAGACACTCAGCGTCACTTAAAAAAAAAAAAGACAAAACAAGGTGCCTGGTTGGCTCAGTATGTAGAGCACGACACTCTAGGCTTCAGGGTCTTGAGTTTAAGCCCCACACTGGGTGTGGAGCCTGGGAAAAGAAAAGAAAAGAAGGGAAGGGAGGAGACGAGAGGAGACGAGAGGAGAGGAGACGAGAGGAGAGGAGACGAGAGGAGAGGAGACGAGAGGAGAAGGGAAGGGAAGGGAAGGGAAGGGAAGGGAAGGGAAGGGAAGGGAAGAGAAGAGAAGAGAAGAGAAGAGAAGAGAAGAGAAGAGAAGAGAAGAGAAGAGAAGAGAAGAGAAGAAGAGAAGAGACGTTTAGCGTCACTAATCATCAGAGAAGAACAAATCAAAATCACAATAAGATATCACCTCACACCTGTTAGGGTGACTATTACCAAAAAGACAAGAAGGGCACCTGGCTGCTTCGGTCAGTAGAGAATGGGACTCTTGATCTCCAGGTCATGAGTTCAAGCCCCATGTTAGGTGTAGAGATTGCTTTAAAAACAAACAAACAAACAAACAAATAAAATTTAAGAAATGTGGGGCACCTGGGTGGCTCAGGTCATGATCCCAGAGTCCTGAGATCGAGCCCTGCATTGGGTTACCTGCTCACTGGGGAGTCTGCTTCTCTTTCTCTCTGCCCTTCCCCCGACTTGTGCGCTCTCTCTCAAATAAATAAATAAAATCCTTAAAAAAAATTAAAAGGGGCACCTGGGTGGTTCAGTCAATTAATTGTCTGACTTCAGTCGAGTCATGATCTCAGGGTCCTGGGATCAAGCCCCATGTCTTGCTCTCCGCTCAGCGGGGAGTCTGCTTCTCCCTCTGCCCCTCCCCCTGCCTGTGCTCTCTCTCTCTCTCTCTAATAAATAAATAAAATCTTTAAAAAATTTTTTTAATTTAAAAATTAAAAAAAAAATGTCCCTCAAGGGGCGCCTGGATGGCTCAGTCTGTTACACATCTGTCTTCTGCTCAGGTCATGATCCCAGGGTCCTGGGGTGGAACCCAAATCAGCAGGGAGCCTGATTCTCCCTCTCCCCCTCCTCCCCACTCGCACTCTCTCTCTCTCTGTCAAATAAATAAATAAATAAAATCTTTAAAAAAAAAAGTCCCTCAAAAAAATAAAATAAAATTTAAGAAATGGTGCTAGTGAAGCCTAATTATAAAAAAAAAAATTGGGGCACCTGACTGGCTGAGTCAACAGAGCAGGCAACTCTTGATCTCCAGGCGGTGAGTTCAAGCCCCACATTGGGCGTAGAGCTTACTTAAAAATAAAAAAAAGAGAGAGAGAGAGAAAAGACAAAAAATAACAAGTGTTGGTGAGAATGTAGAGAAAAGGGAACTCTTGTGCACTGTTGATGGGACTGTAAATTGCTGCAGCTACTACGGAAAACAATATGGAGGTTTGGCAAAAAATTAAAAAACAGAACTACCATATGCTCCAGGAATTCTACTTCTGGGTATTTATCCAAAGAAAATGAAAGCATGAGTTTGAAATGCTATATGCACCTCTATGTTCACTGCAGCATTATTTATGATGGCCAAGATTTAGAAACAATCTAAGTGTTCATCAATGGATGCATGGATAAAGAAATTGTGGTATACACACACACACACAATGGAGTCCTCCTGAGCCATAAAAAAGAATGAAATCTTGCAATTTGGAACAACATGGATGGCCTTTGAGGGTTGTATGCTCAGTGAAATAAGTCAGACAGAGAAAGAGAAGTAATATATGATCTCATTCATATGTGGAATCTAAAAAACCATTCAAACAAACAAAACTCATGGATACAGAGAATAGAACAGTGGTTGCCAAAGGGGAGGATAGTTAAGAGGTGTGGGAAATAGGTGAAAGTTGTCAAAAGGTAGAAATTTTTAGTTATAAAATCAATAAGTCATGGGGCTGTAATGTACAGCATGTGACTATGGTCAATAATTTTATAGTGCATATTTGAAAGTTGCCAAGAGAGTAAATATTAGAAGTTTTCATCACAAGAAAAAAAACTGTAACTATGGTGATGAATAGTAACTAGACTTATTGTGGTGAACATCTCATAGTGCGTACAAATATCAAATCATTATGTTGTACACCTGAAGGTAATATAATGTTATATATCAATGTTACCTCAATTTAAAAATCTCATATTTATTTTCCTTTATTTTTTTTTTTTGGATAGTTTTTCAGAATAAAATTCTAATCCAAACTTCTTTCCATTAATTACCCTGAAGTGTTGGTTACCTTTTAAGTTCTCTTCATGTGACTTTCTCCTAAAAAGAATTTTAAAAGATTTTGTAAGTTTTTTTTTTTAAGATTATTTATTTATTTATTTGACAGAGAGAGAGAGACAGAGAGAGAGGGAACACAAGCAGGGGGAGTGGGAGAGGGAGAAGCAGGCTTCCCGCAGAGCAGGGAGCCCAACTCGGGGCTCGATCCCAGGACCCTGGGACCATGACCTGAGCGAAAGGCAGACGCTTAACGACTGAGCCACCCAGGCGCCCCTTTGTAAGCTTTTTAAATAATTAAATGTACTGACATTGATTGCACCTTTAATTTGTTTTTCACCACTTAGATGATTCTTATATTAATCTTAAGAATGCATTCATATATATGTACTCAGACATATATAAGTACATGGGTATATAAATATAAAATTGAAGCTTTTAAATTTAGTTTAAGATAAAATTAATCTGATCAGCATAGTAAATCAATGTGCTTATTACTTGAAATTACATTTAAATAAACCAACAATTTAGGGGCACCTGGGTGGCTCAGTCGTTAAGCATCTGCCTTCGGCTCAGGTCATGATCCCAGGGTCCTGGGATCGAGCCCCACATCCGGCTCCCTGCTCAGCGGGAAGCCTGCTGCTTCTTCCTCGCCCACTCCTCCTGCTTGTGTTCCCTCTCTTGCTGTCTCTCTCTCTGTTAAATAAATAAATAAAATCTAAAAAAAAAATAAAATAAATAAATAAACCAACAATTTAAAAAATAGACAAGGTATATCTATCATCTTGTATACATATTCATACCTCTCTGTAATTATTATAAGTAAAATAACTATTATTTTATTTATTACTACCTTTAACCAAGTAACCAACTTTTCTGTTGTCCAGACATAAAGAAGCCTAGAAGACAGTAAACTAAGAAATGTCTACCTAATTTTTGAGTATACATTTAGGATAATCTTTACAAATTTTTTTTTAAGATTTTATTTATTTATTTGAGACCGAGAGTGAGCACAAGTGGGGAGAAGGATCAGAGGGAGAGGGAGATACAGGCTCCCTGCCGAGCAGGGAGCCTGATGCGGGACTCCATCTCAGGACCCCAGGATCACGACCTGAGCCAAAGGCAGACGCTTAACCGGCTGAGCCACCCAGGTGCCCCAACCTTTACAAATTTTAAGCTGATAAAACAAACTGGGCGGGAGGGGATGGCACCTGGGTTGCTCAGTCAGTTGACATCCAACTCCTGGTTTCCGCTCAGGTCATGATCTCATGGGTCATGAGATGGAGCCCTGCATTGGCTCCACCCTCAGCGGGGAGTCTGCTTGAAGATTCTCTCCCTCTGCACCTCCCCCCACTTTCTCTGTCTCTCAAAATAAATAAATAAACCTAAAAAAAAAAAAAAAAAACCACAAAACAACCCAAGGGGTGCCTGACTGGTTCAGTTGGTGGAACATGTGACTCTTGATCTGTGAGTTTGAGCCCCATGTTGGGCGTAAAGATTACTTTAAAAAAATTTTTTTAGGGGTGCCTGGGTGGCTCAGTCGTTGAGCGTCTGCCTTCGGCTCCGGTCATGATCCCGGGGTCCTGGGATCGAGTCCCACATCGGGCTCCCTGCTCCACGGGAGGCCTGCTTCTCCCTCTCCCACTCCCCCTGCTTGTGTTCCCTCTCTCGCTGTCTCTCTCTGTCAAATAAATTTAAAAAAATTTTTTTAATCTTTAAAAAAATAAAAAATAAGCACGGTTTTATATTTTTAATCTTAAACAATTTTTGAGAATGATCACTTATTTGACTCATAACACCAAGAGAAAAAAACTAGATAGTTTAAAGCATGAGAATTTTAATTTTAGTCCTATAAAAATTAAAATATAGTGTTAGCATTAATTTTATACAATAAAACAGTTTACTTTTTCTTTCTTTTAGAAATGTTTGTTTTTGTGGACTAGGTATTCCTAGAGTGCACAGATGGTAACAGAATGATTTTTTCCTTATCAATTCACCTTTAAAATCTCTCAAGTGAGGGGAAGAGGGAGAGGACAGAAGGGAATAAGAGATTAGTGGGACCCAGCTTTAGACAAATACAAAATTATCATTGGAGAAAGGCTAATAATCTTTCTGCTGCAAGGCGAGGAAAAAGTTTAGATTTAGAAAAACCCATTTCGGGCGCCTGGGTGGCTCAGTCGGTTAAGCATCTGCCTTCGGCTCAGGTCATGATCCCAGGGTCCCGGGATCGAGCCCCGCATCGGGCTCCCTGCTCTGTGGGAAGCCTGCTTCTCCCTCTCCTACTTCCCCTGCTTGTGTTCCTACTCTCGGTGTCTCTCCCTCTCTCTGTCAAATAAATAAATAAAATCTTTAAAAAAAGAAAAGAAAAAGAAAAACCCATTTCAACACACACACACACACACACACACAGTGGATACACTGGTTTAAACAGTAACTCGGGCTCTTGGCAATTTTATCAAGTCAAAGAATGAAACAGCCAATATTCATTAATCTCCTTAGAATGGAAATGAAGGATGCTTGAGGAGGGAGGGAGTCTTCCATTAAACTAAATGAAATCTCTTGTAGACAGGTAAGATAGATAATCCCTTCAAGAGAGGTTCCCCCTACCCCCCTTTTTCATTCTAAGGCCTCTCCAAAATGGACATTCTTATTCAGGTCAAAATACTTCCAAGGAGACACTACAATTCCAAACCATCCTCTGTGAAGTTATGTCAGCAGCCGTGCAAATTCATTAGCAGGCAACCCATTAGAAGTTGGCTGGCAGTTGGTCAAAAATAAAAATATCACAGTTTGGGGCCCTAACTCCAAGGATAAGTTGCCTTCAAGAAATCAGCACGACTCTGAAGAGCCAAAGAGATAATAAAAGTGCAGATATAGTACAAAATCATGCAATCAAGGAGAGAGAAAGTCCTCAAACGGGGGACATGCAAATGGTCCTAGATGTGCATGTTCTTACTGAATGGAGGTCCGAGTTCATAGCAGGGAGGGTCTTGGCTGTCCGTGGTGGTAATTGTTGCAGTCCAATCAGCCAAAGACCATCTGGGACAAACCTGTAGTCAAACAAAGTGAGGTTTACATACTTGTTGCAACAAGAGAGACTGCACCTGGAGAAACTCTGGGGTGTCTCACTAAACAAAGGGAAAGATAAGTCAGAGGATTTGGGGGAAGGGTGACATTTAGGTGAAATCTAAATGAAGCGGTGTTTTGATAGGATCAAAGCAAAGCAGGGTCCTGTATGAAGGAGGCAATGTCCAATCTGGACCGCAAAATTGAACAGGCTCCTGTTCCCTTGGAAATGGCAAAGTTAAAGTAAGTGTGGAATGTTGTCTTCAGAAACCTCTTCTCTGACGTTTTGCACCTGGACTGGAAATCAAGATTGCTTCTTTGTGCCTTAGATTCTCTAAGAAAGAGTGGGACATTTCATTCTTGATGTATTTTCAAACAGCGAAGTTTCTAGTCTATGATCTTAAGAATCAATAACCACTCAACAAAGGGGGCTGTGTGGATGCTTTACCATGGCCCCACGTCCTTGGCGGAAATATTATTCCTTGTTAAACTTGCAGCTGACTTTATCTGTCCTCCTAGACTGACACATAGCAGGGCATATTTTTACTTTGTCAGTTTCAGCCAATTTATTACTTTCTCAAGTTTAAAGCCTGCAGAAAAAGTGATCCTCTTTCTAGCACTGTTTAGGACA
The DNA here is from genome assembly GCF_029215605.1 of Mirounga angustirostris. Taxonomy (NCBI): domain Eukaryota; kingdom Metazoa; phylum Chordata; class Mammalia; order Carnivora; family Phocidae; genus Mirounga; species Mirounga angustirostris. The sequence goes on from NW_026991710.1 coordinate 65,695,679, forward strand.
GGACAAAAAAAATAGGATTGAGATGTTATAAATCAATTCTTACTGGTTTGATATACTTAAGAGGTATAGACAGGTATATAGATGATCTTGATAAACTTTTCCATGAAGATCCAAGCTAGGGAAAACACCTCTGAACACAAACTGCAGTGTTGCCTGCATCAAAGTGTACATGTTTCTACACATTCATGTTTGAGATCCTGGCTGTGAAAGGATGAGGCATTGGACGAATCAGTTGTCCTTGCTGAAGTTTTTGTCAGCTTGCACCGAGCAAGTTACTTTGCACTCTCTAAACTAGATTTCTCTCAACAGGGTTAGTGTGAGACTTAAAGAGGTTAACAGGTACCTATGATTTAGCATTGTTCATGTCCCCCAAAATATGTTACCCAAGAGCCTTGAAAAGCAAAAGGAAGTCTGCAGGTGGGGACCATGGAGTCACAGATGTATTCCTCCCAGTAGATGGAGGAGGAAGAAGTAATTGAAGTTTGCCAAGGGGAGCAGGGGTCTAAAAAGATAGTCTCTAAGAACCAGAGATATAAGGTATGTTGTCTTTTCTAGCATGATCTTTTCCATATTATAACATTTCTAAAGTTAGGCAACAGCTTAAATCTATATGTACATTTAACACTCTTTCTTTCTTTCCCCTTTTCTTTCTTGCTTTCTTCTTTTCTTCCTTCCTCCCTTCCTTCCTTTCTTTTAAATATGCTCCACACCCAGCATGGAGCCCAATGAAGGGCTTGAACTCACAACCCTGAAATCCAGACCTGAGCTTCGATCAAGAGTCAGACACCTAGGGCGCCTGGGTGGCTCAGTTGGTTAAGCGACTGCCTTTGGCTCAGCTCATGATCCTGGAGACCCAGGATTGAGTCCTGCATCAGGCTCCCTGCTCCGCAGGGAGTCTGCTTCTCCTTCTGACCCTCCCCCCTCTCATGCTCTCTCTCTCATTCTCTCTCTCAAATAAATAAATAAAATCTTAAAAAAAAAAAAAAAGAGTCAGACACCTAACTGACAGCCATCCAGGCGCCCCAAAACAGTATTTCTTATTTCAACATGTTTGGATCTCTTTATGGCTGTTATTTTCTTTTAATTTTATTGCATTGCCATCAGTGACTATGACTTGATTTCTGTTTTGAATTGTATTGTACTTTGTTTGGTTCCTAAGGGTTCAAAACTAGTATATCTTCCTGGTGTTTTATACTAGTATTAATATGAAATGTTTCACATTACCTTTAACTGCTTTTTGCATTAAATTCCATTTTCCCTATTACCAGAATCGTTAGTATTGTAATACTGTATATTTTCCGATGTCAATATTTTTAGCCTTCTTGTATCATTTTCTTTTGGGTATATCTTCTTATACATTGCATATACAACATTTGTCTTTATTTTACCCAGATTGTCTTTTATCAGTTGAATTTAATTCATTCATGCTGTGGTTTCTGTTATGTTTGAACTTAACTCCAGCCACCTGAATTTGTACCTTAAATTTACCACTTTTTCTTCTAAGTATATTGTCTTTCTTTCCAACTATGTCAGACAAACTCTAAGGTAGCACCACATTATCCCCTCTTTCTCATATTCACACCTTTGTGTAATTATCTACCCTTGACTGTGAATGGGACTTCTTAGCTGCTTTTTTTTTTCTTTTTTAAAGATTTTATTTATTTATTTGTCAGAGAGAGCGAGAGCGCAAGCAGGGGGAGCGGCAGGCAGAACAGGCAAAGGGAGAAGCAGGCTCCCCACTGAGCAGGGAGCCTGATGCAGGTCTTGATCCCAGGACCCCGAGATCATAACCTGAGCCGAAAGCAAATGCTTAACCGACTGAGCCACCCAGGCGCCTCTTCTTAGTTGCTTTTAAAGAACAGAATTTGGCAAAGGTGGTGACGTGTCACTCCCATGATTACCTTGCCTTGCATAGAAGAATAGAAGACTCTGTTTTGGTATTAGACTCACTCACTCCAGAGACTCTTCTTGCTGGCTTAATGAATCTGAATGGATCTTTTAGACAAAGCTTATACTAGATTGGATTTTAATAATTTTCTCTCCCAGTAAATAAGAGGGAGATCAGAATAATTTTAGGTTAAAAAAAAAACTTGTGTTGGGGCACCTGGCTGGCTCAGTCAGTGGAGCATGGGACTCTTGATCTCAGGGTTGTGAGTTTGGGCCCCATGGTGGGTGTGGAGATTACTTAAAAATAATATATTAAACAAACAAACACACACTTGTGTTGTACCATGTAGTGTTATTTCACTGATGGGAAATTGGCCAGACTTAAATATACATCAAAGGAGTAACAAATGTGTTATGGTACAGCCTTATGATGATTTATTTTAAATTTTTTTTAAAGATTATTTATCTGAGAGAGAGAAAGAGAGTGTGAGGTGGAGGGACAGAGGGAGGAGAGAGAGTCCCAGGCAGATGCTGAGCTGAGCGTGGAGCCTGATGCAGGGGCTGGATCTCACAACCCTGAGACTATGACCTGAGCCAAAACCAAGAGTCAGTCACTTAACCAACTAAGCCACCCAGGCACCCCTGAAATGTGATTTTTTAAAAAATTTTATTTTATTATGTTATGTTAATCACCATACATTACATTATTAGTTTTTGATGTAGTGTTCCATGATTCATTGTTTGCGTATAACACCCAGTGCTCCATGCAGTACGTGCCCTCTTTAATACCCATCACCAGGCTAACCCCTCCCCCCACCCCCCTCGCCTCTAGAACCCTCAGTTTGTTTCTCAGAGTCCATAGTCTCTCATGGTTCATCTGAAATGAGATTTTTTAAAACTAATTTGACCATATGCAGTTTTAAATGAAATCATTTTTATTTTATGTCATTCATACCAATAATATTCATTTTGAATTTGATAAAAGACTGATAATTTGTATTTCTTTCTCAGAAAATCCACGAGAAAATTATGAACTTTCTGATCATTCAGGATTCTTCCATTATACTAGATGGTCTAATATTTGGCCAGTCTAATTTCTCCACATACTTAGGTCAATTTCTATATGATGTAACAACTGTCCACACTATGGCTAATGCAAAGAATAAATAGTGGTATATGAAAATATTCTGAATGTCCAAAATGACAGAGTCAAAATATCCTGCTTCAGTAACAAAATTATAAGATAAATAATAAAAATCTCTTTTGCAGTTTAGGAACTAATTAACTAGTTCAGTCTTATTAAAATATAACAAAAGTGAGGGGCGCCTGGGTGGCTCAGTTGGTTAAGCGACTGCCTTCGGCTTGGGTCATGATCTCGGGGTCCTGGGATCGAGCCCCACATCGGGCTCCCTGCTCCGCGGGAGGCCTGCTTCTCTCTCTCCCACTCCCCCTGCTTGTGTTCCTGCTCTCTCTGTCTCTGTCAAATAAATAAATAAAATCTTTAAAAAAATATATAACAAAAGTGAGCTAAAAGAGCTTAAGTTAGTGTTAAATCTCTCTTGAACTAGAAAAAAAAGTAAAGACCACTGTTGGCACGCAAAACAAAATAGAATGAATTAGTACAAAAATGTTATAAAAGGCCCTGTAGATTATTTAGTCTTCTTGGAGAGCACAATAAGTATACAATTATACTACTTTGAGAAATGTACAAGAAAGAATTACTCCAGTCCAAAGGAATAAAAAATATGGTGCAAAGCTGTTCATAGTCTTCATAAAAACGGAATTCTGAAAACCCCACGTTGTAACCATGACCTTCTAAAAACGGTAGAATGTCTACAAGAACATAAACTTTTTTATGAATATTTATTTTTTCATAGTCAACATTCATTTACATTTCCCCACATTTACACTAACTTTTTTTCATTCCTTTTTGTAACTTGGGCCTTTTCTCTGGGATCACTTATTTTCTACATTTAGTTTAAGCTTTAAAATTTCCTTTAGTGAAAACTTCCTCATGTGTTAGTTTTTTTCTTTCAGAAAATATTTTAATTTCATCTCCAATCTTGAAAAAATTTTGGCTGACAGATAATTCTTGGGCTTAGTTATTCTCTTTTGGCATATTGAATATATCATTCTACTGTTGACTGGCTTCCATTTTTTTCCACTCAGAAGTTAGCTCAACACCTCACTGTTGCCCCTTTGGAAACAGTACTTCTCTCCCCACTTGCTTATCATTTTACTCTCTTATTCGTTATTTTTCATATTTTTAAAGGGAAATTTCAAAACATACACTAGACTAGAAATAATCATAAAATGGACTCATGTACCCATCACCCACTTAAAAAAATTAAGTGTTATTCCTATCTTGTTTTTTCTATATTTTTCTTTTTATGCTGTAAATACCATATACCATATCATTTTAGCATAAATATTTTTTGTATGTATCTCTAAGAGGTAAGAACTTTCTTTAAAATATAACTACATACTACTGTGATGTCCATATTTTAATTTTCCCTAATGTGTGTGTGTGTTGTTGGGTTTTTGTTTGTTTGTTTTAGGGAAGGGAGGGACAGAGGGAGAGGGAAAGAGAGCATCTCAAGCAGGCTGCATGCCCAGTGCGTGAGCGCAAGGTGGGGCTCTATATCACAACCCCAAGATCACAACCTGAACCAAAATCAGGAGTCAGACGCTTAACTGACTGAGCCACCCAGGAGCTCCCTTAATGTGTTTTAAAACTGTCTTGTCATAGCTGATAGTTCAAATCTTTTTCAAATATAGGCATATAATTTGTGTTGGATGGATATTTATTTATTTATTTTAAAGATTTTATTTCTTTATTTGACAGAGAGAGACACAGCGAGAGCAGGAACACAAGCAGGGGGAGTGGGAGAGGGAGAAGCAGCCTTCCCACTGAGCAGGGAGCCCGATGTGGGACTTGATCCCAGGACCCTGGGATCATGAACTGAGCCGAAGGCAGACGCTTTACGACTGAGCCACCCAGGCACCCCAGATTTATCTTTTTTAGTAACAACTTTAAAGAGATATAATTCATAAAGTTTAAAAATTCATCTTTTAAAATGTACAATTTAATGGTTTGTAATCTGTTCACAGAGTTGTACAATCATCACCACTTTAGAACTTCTTCTTCACTCAAAAAAGGAATTGCATACACAATAACAGCCATTCCCTACATCTTCTCCTAGCCCTTGAGCAACTGTTAACCTATCTTGGTCTCTATGGATTTACATATTTTGGACATTTCATATAAATGGAATCATATGATATGTGACCTTGTGTGTCTAGCTACTTTCACTTATCATGATGTTTTCAAGTTTCATCCATGTTGTAGTATGTATTAGTGCTTTATTACATTTTATGGCCAAATAATGTTCTATCATATAGATATTCCACATTTTGTTTACCCATTCATCAATTGATCCAAAAACATTTGGATTGTTTCCACTCTTTGGCTATTATGAACAATGTTGCTATGAATATTTAAGTACAAGTTTTTGTGTGGACATATTAACATTTTTTGGGTGTAAATTTAAGAATGAAATTGCTGGGGGGGCACCTGGGTGGCGCAGTCAGTTAAGCGTCCGACTCTTGGTTTCGGCTCAGGTCATGATCTCAGGGTCGTGAGATTGAGCCCCGGGTTGGGCTCCACACTCCGTACGGAGTCTGCTTGAGATTCTCTTTCTCCCTCTCCCTCTACCCCTCCCCCTGCTTGTGCTCGCTTTCTCTCTCTCTCTTTCTAAATAAATAAATAAATAAAATCTTTAAAAAAAGAAAGAAATTGCTGGGTCAATGCAAGTAACTCTACATTTAACTTTTTGAGGAAATGGCACATTGTTTCCCAAAGTTGCTCCTATTTTATATTCTAACCAATGATATATGAGGGTTCTAATTGCTCCATATGCTCACCAAAACTTGTTATGGTCTGTCTTTTTGATTTAGTTATCCTAGTGTGTGTGAAGCAGTAACTCACTGTGGTTTTGATATTTGCAATTCCCTAATGATGACTGATGATGTTCAATATCTTTTCATGTTCTTTTTGACCATTTATATACCTTCTCTGGAGAAATGTCTGTTTGGATTTTTTTTTTTTTCTTTTCTTTTCTTTTTTTTTTTTTTAATTCTTATGTTAATCCCCATACATTACAACATTAGTTTTAGATGAAGTGTTCCATGATTCATTGTTTGTGCACAACACCCAGTGCTCCATGCAGAATGTGCCCTCCTCAATACCCATCACCAGGCTAACCCATCCTCCACCCCCCTCCCCTCTAGAACCCTGTTTGTTTTTCAGAGTCCATCATCTCTCATGGTTCGTCTACCCTTCCGATTTGCCCCGCTTCATTCTTCCCCTCCCGCTACCTTCTTCTTCTTCTTTTTTTTTTCTTAACATATATTGCATTATTTGTTTCAGAGGTACAGATCTGAGATTCAACAGTCCTGCACAATTCACAGTGCTTACCAGAGCACATACCCTCCCCAGTGTCTATCACCCAGTCCCCCCATCCCTCCCACCCCACCCCCTATGTTTGGATTTTTTGCACATTTAAAAATTGGGCTATTTGTCTTATTTCTGAGTTGTAAGTGTTCCGTGTATATTCTAGATACGAGGGTTTTATCACCTCTATGTTCTGCAGCATATCCTATGTGTTGCCTTTTCACTTACTTGGTGTTGTCCTTTGAAGCACAGAAGTTTTTAATATAATACAAAACGAATCATACACTATGACTAAGTGGAATTTATTCTAGGAATGCAAGCTTTATATTAATCTTGTACCCTTTAATCTTGCTGAGCTCATTTACTACCTAATATTTTGTGGAGTCTTTCAGATTTTGTCATATACAAGATTATGTCATCTGCAAATAGAGAGAGTTTTACTTCCTTTCAATCTGGATAGCTTTTGTCTTTCGATCTTGCCTAACTGGCTTGGCTAGAACCTTCAGTACAATGTTGAATGGAAGCGACAGAGTTGACGTCCTTGCATAGTTCCTCATTTTAGGGAGAAAGCATTCAGTCTTAAGTGTGATGTTAGCTGTGGGGTTTTCTAGACAGTCTTTATCAGGTTGAGGAAGTTCCCTTCTATATGTCTGCTCAGGTTGTCATAACAAAATACTACAAACTGGATGGTTTAAACTATACGCATTTATTTTCTCATAATTCCAGGGGCTAGAAGTCCAAGATCAAGGTGTCAGCAGGGTTGGATTCTGGCGAGGCATTTTTCTAGAGATTTATTTATTTATTAGAGAGAGAGAAAGAAAGAGAGAGAGAGAGCATGCGAGTGGGGAGAGGGGCAGAGGGAGAGAGAAAGAATCCTCAAGCAGACTCCCTGTTGAGTGTAGAGCCCAATGCAGGCCTGATCCCAGGGCCCTGAGATCATGACCTGAGCTGAAATCAAGAGCCAGCCTCCCTACCGACTGAGCCACCCAGGTGCCCCATGGTGAGGCATTTTTTTCCTGGCTTACAGATGTGTTTCATCTTGCTGTGTCCTGGCATGGCCTTTTCTGTGTCTGTGTGTGTGTATAGGAAGAGATTGATCTCAGGTGTCTCTTCATTTTCTTTTTTTTTTTTTTTTAAGATTTTATTTATTTATTTGAGAGAGGGGGAGAGAGAGAGCGCACAAGCAGGGGGGGATGGGCAGAGGGAGAAAGAGGAGCAGACTCCCCGCTGAGCGGGGAGCCCAATGCGGGACTCAAACCCAGGACCCAGGGATCATGACTTGAGCTGAAGGCAGATGCTTAACCAACTGAGCCACCTAGGCACTCCATCTCTTCCTTTTCTTATAAGGATACCAGGTCTATCAGATTAGGGCCCTATCCTTATGACTTCATTTAACCTTAATTATCTCCTTAAAGGTCTTATTTCCAAATACAGTTAGGGGTTAGGGCCTCAACATATGAATTTTGGTGAGGGACCACAATTTAGTCCATAACACCTTGCATTCCTAGTTTATTGAGTTTTTTGTTGTTGTTGTGTTTTGTTTTTTTTTAGATCATGGAAGGGCATTGGATTTTGTCAGGTGCTTTTCTGCAACTATTGAAGTTATGTAGTTTTTGTTCTTTAGTATATTAAAATATGGTATGTTACATTGGCATTGATTTTTATTTATTTTTAAAGATTTTATTTATTTATTTGAGAGAGAGAGACAGTGAGAGCGAGCATGAGCAGGGAGGAGAGGGAGAAGCAAGCTCCCCGCGAGCAGGGAACCTGATGCGGGACTCGATCCCAGGACCCTGAGATCATGACCTGAGCTGAAGGCAGATGCTTAACTCACTGAGCCACCCAGGCGCCCCAGGCATTGATTTTTAGATGTTAAACCAACCTTGCATTCCTGGGATAAATTCCACTTGGTCATAGTGTGTAATTCTTTTTATATGTTGCTAGATTCTCTTTCCTAGGATTTTTTGAGAGTTTGTGTGTGCATATCCATAAGGGATATAGATCTGTAGTGTTTTTGTTATATCTTTATCAGGTTTTGATATCAGAGTAATACTGGCCTCATAGAATAAGTCAGGAAGTGTTCTCTCTTCTTTTGTTTCTTGGAAGAGTTTATGAAGGATCGGTGTTAATTCATTTTTTGGGGGGGAGTGTTTATTCTTTAAACATTTTGATAAAATTCACCAGTGAAGTATCTGGTCATGGGTTTTTCTTCATAGAAAGCTTTTTTTTTTAATTTAGAATTTTTACTTTAAAGTAATCTCTACCCCCGCAATGTGGGGCTTGACCTCATGACCCCAAGATCAAGAGTTGCATGCTCCACCAACTGAGCCAGCCAAGCACCCCTCTTCATAGAAAGTTTTAAAAAATTATTAATTCAATCTCTTGTTCAATTTGTCTGTTTCTTCTTATGTAGTTTCAGTAGTTCTTATCTTTCTAGGAATTTGTTCATTTCACGTAGGTATCTAATTTGTTGGTATATAATTGCTCATTGCATTCCCTTTAAGGGAAGTTACAACATCATAAAGCTCTCTTTTCTGAGATTCAGTCATTTAAAAAAGTGCACCTTGGATTGTTGCAAGACTTTATTTCCAGAGTTCTAAAACAGTGGACTTTGGCAGTTTTTTGCCACTGTTCTCATTGCTTTTACAGGGAGTGAAATTTTGGATGCCCTCATTCTGCTGTTCTGGAAGTGCTTCTGATTAATACGTCTGTTGAATATCTACTCATGTATATATTTAGCTAAAAATGAATTTAATAATGTCTATTTTAGTACCTTACACCCTCTAGGAGAGTTGGAAAGCCACATTTGGGAACTCTCCTCCAGCAAGGATTTCCAAATCACACCACAAAACTGGCTCCATCGAGATGTTTCTGTTTCTACTGCTGTTGCTCCTGCTGCACACAGACACCGCTGTTTCAACATCGACCTGAGCCATGCTAGAGCCTTAGGAAATTTGGAAAGTAGCTCCGCTGAGTGGTTGCCACCATGGCTGCCACCTCTCCTAGCACTGACTCCACTAAATCATCTTGACTCACTAGTTCCTGTCTCCATGGTCTAATGTAGGAGAATTCCGATCGATAGACCACATATCTATGCTATGCTCTGGCTCTAAGGGAGCCTGGGAACGTGATTATTAAATTTCGATTTTCAGTGTTACTCCTCGCTTCTCACCAAGACTCGTATGAAAATTCTCCAGACATGGGAAGGCTGTCCCCATTTTCCATATAACTCACACAATGTCATAATTAAGGCAAAATTATTTGCATTTAAATGCTTGCTTGCCATAATAAATCTTGCTTTCCATAAGTCTTCTTTAATCTTAGAACCACTTCCCTCCACACTTTTTTTCACGTAATCTATTCATTGAAGAAATGGAACATTCTAATTGTTGAGTTCTCCATATTCTAGATTTGGATGGTTGCATTCTTTTTTTAAAGATTTATTTATTTATTTGAGAGAGAGAGAGCATGAGTGAGGGGAGGGACACAGGGAGAGGGAGAGGGGGAGAATCTCAAGCAGACTCCTCACTGAGTGTGGAGCCTGACATGGGGCTTGATCCCATGACCCTGAGATCATGACCTGAGCCAAAATCAAGAGTCAGACGCTCAACTGACTGAGCCACCCAGGCGTCCCTGGATGGTTGCATTCTCATGTGCCTCTATTTCTTGTATTTCCTGCTTACCGGTAGTTGGATCTAGATTTAGCTACTTTGAAGGTTTTTCTCTCTCTTTTTTAAGATCGATGCATTTTATTGTGTGTAAATGACATCTAAAACACACGTCAATTTAAAAAAACAAAAACAAAACAAAGAAACAAAAAAGCCAGGGGAAAAGGAGAACAAAAAAATGCAGATGGCACATCCTATAGTTAGAAAATTAAATTGAGCTTTCTGCCAGTGAAAGCTAAAAGAGAAACACGACTACTACCTGATTCTGTTGCACAGGCTTTAGATCTCAAAATAATTTCTCTTAGGTACCTTCAATGAGGGACAGTATCCTTGAGGACAGCTCGGTAGTATGTATATTAATATGTTTCCTAAGACCATCCCTGACTGCATACACCAATGTTAGCCCTACTAAACATTTCTGCAGCAGGAGTTGGGTGGGCAGGCAATGTTAAGTCAAATGAGCAGCTTGGAGGCTCAAATGAGAGGAGGACCAAGAGCTCAGGAAGCTGTGAACCCTTAGGCAAGGGGTGCAAAACTGACTGCCCAGTGTGACTAAGCCAGCGAAACTCACAAGTGGCTTTGGCACCTGCCCTATTACAATGCAATTCACAAACAAATGGCTTCCTTACAAGGGTACTCTGCAAAATAACAACCAAGGGCACTCCTGGGCTCATCCATTGAGCTCCATGTAGCAGAGGCTCCTGACTGGGCCCCCACATCCATTTTCTCCTTCATCTTTTAGTTCTAGAAGCCCCTGAGTTTTAAATGGACACATGGTCACCCAAATAAGAGGCTCTATGTCCCAGCGTCCCTTTCAGCAAAGTGTGGCCACACCGATTTGAGTGAATCCAGGTCATATCCTTTAAAAAGAAACTGCTTTGTTCTCTTTCCCCAGTGTATTGTAGACACGGAGCTGAACTTCTGGGCAAGGTCAACACCCCAAGGTTGGCTGAACAACAAAATAGAAGGAAACCGAGGTCTCGGTGACCTTGTACAGTTAAATCTGCCCCAGACCATCTGATTACACCTGTACTATTAGAAGAGAGAAGAATGAACTCCTACTAAGAGCCACTGTACTTTAGGTTCTCTTTGTTATAGCGGCTTAGCCTGTGGCTTAACCTCATTCACAACAGAATGGAAAGATGCCAGAGGGAGACTCCGAAGGACTCCAGCAACACCCTAGAAAAGTCAACTCACAGCTCACTTCAGCAAACAGGTCAGGAAATGATAGCCATCACACCAAGGGATGCCTCCTACTCCTTCTCCCGGAGAAGCCCACCTGCATCCCTGGAGTAGAGGAAGAGGCCTTTAGTACAGCCCAGCCCAGCCTGTCCACGGCGGACTTCGGCCAAATCCTCAGTAGCTGGAGATACAGACTGCTGTTCCCACCAACCCTAGGCAGGCACAGCCCTGTCCTCCCTTTCCCCCTCCACACTTCTCCACTCTGCGTAATTACCATTCTTGCAAACAGGCCACGTCCAGTAAGGCATAGGGTGATGCTGCTGCTGGGGGGCTGTGTGTGAGGGTCAGGGGAGGGGAGTCTAGATCCCCAGAACAAAAGTCGCAGCTGGGAAGAAGGAGAGAAGCCTCCACGTCTGCCCTGGGTTTGTGGGGTCCAGGGGTCTCAGGGTGCAGCACCTCTCCTCCTGCATGGCTCCCCTGGTGACAGAGCTCAGCCGGGCAGCTGCCAGTCACTAACGAATCCCAGCCACTGGCACCTGCTGCTGCTTGCGGATCTTACTGAAGAGTTCCACGTGCTGGACCACGGTCTTTGCTGGGCTGTACATGGCATTGCTGTTCCCAGACTCTGTTCCCTGGTGCGTGTCTGCCTAGAAAACTCTGTAGGAACTTGAGCAGCAAGCTCCAGCTGCCGCTGGCTACCACGCAGGGGCCATACTCTAGCCATGGAGATGCCTCGGGCACTGGGCCCCTAGGTGGGTGGACTGTGTCCACCTTCACTAGGAAGTCACAGTGCTGGTAACAGCTAACTCCGGGTCTCAATCTTGCTGGCCTTGGCACTCTGGAAGAAGCCGTTGAGCTTCACCATGAGCTCATCGAAGGTGTTGTCAGAAATAAGGCAAGGGCCATTCTCAAAGGGTACTCTGAGTTGTGCATCACGTACATCAGCTTCCCAGCCTGACCTTGGCTGCCAAGAGTAGAGGCAGCTGTGCGGTAGGTCTCACAATCCACACAAAATATTCCTTGCTTTGCCGCCTCAAGCATCTCCAGTTTCCGGTGAGGAGCTCCAGGGTCTGCGGGACACTCATGCCCTTAGCCACAGGCATCTGGGACACACAAGTCACACCCACGGTGTTGAGCCAGTAGGGTGGAGGTTCAAACAGTTGAATCACAGTATTGTCCGGCTGCCCACAGTAAGTGAAGCCCCCGAATGCAAGGTTCTGTCGAGAAGGTTTTCTCTTTGTTGTTAAACATTTTAGTTTCACCAAGATGCATCTCTGCATAGATTTCTCTATATTTTTCCTACTTGCAATTTGTTGGTATATTCAATCTGTGGATTGTATTTCATCACTTCTGGGAAAATGTCAGCCATTTTCTCTTCATATACGGCCTCATTCTGTCTTTTACTTTTTGGGGGGGTACCCCCACCCCACAGGAAGAGTCTAAGGCTCCTCTGCCATCCCTGCCCCGTGCTCACCTTCTCAGTGGGCTCCTGTGGGAGCCTCTGTCTCTTCTTCTAAAACCCCAATTAAACATGTTATGCCTCCTACTATAACCTTTATGTCATTGGTTCTCCATGGCAATTTTCATGTTTTTGTCTTTCCATGCTACATTTTGGGTAGCTTCTGTTCATCTATCCTTCAGTTGACTAATTCTTAACTTGTATCTAGTCTTTTTAGACCCATCCATCTTTAGTTTGTAATTTCATTTATTGTTTTATTTGTATCAGTTCTGTTTGATTCTTTATCAGATCTACTGTGTTGCTTTAATAGTTTCCTCTTCCCTGAGGTATTTTCAAGCTTATATTTTATTTCAGTGTAGTAAGCAAGGAGACCTGGTATCTTCTGGGTTTGTTCATTGTGTTGATTCTCACTCATGGTGGATTTTAATTTATTATGAATCGGTCATTATGTTTGAAAAACATTCATGGAAATCATCAGAAATCTAGGGTGAAGAAATGATTTTCATTTGCTTTTTCCAGGCACTTGAGGCCCCTTACATGACTAGAACTATCTTAATCTAAATTCTGAGATTAAGGTTCCCTTAACTACCCAGGTGAGGAAACTGGGTTCTCAGGTCTTTTGGAAGCCCTTAGTTTAATGGGGGTGATTGGGGTATCAGAGTCTCCACCTGGGCGTGGCCTAGGCTTTTGACTTCTGTGCCCTTTGTCTGGTAAGGCCATCAAACCCAACTTTGAATGCCAGGCTTACTCTCTAGGTTTTGACCTTCTCTAAATTTTAGCCAGGTGAGCTTTTCATTATATTTTTAGCTTTTAGTTCTTTTAAGAAGACTTAAAAAGATATTTCATCCTGTTTGTGTTCAGAAGGATTAATTTGAATTACTTAGGCCATAGTTGGTGAAAACAGAATCAAGTATTAAATACTTTTTGAAAAAATGTCTAATGAAAATTTTATCTAATATAGGTGTATACCTGAGTACATATTCTTACCCTATTGTGAGGAACATGCTAATGCATGGAAATATGAATATGTACTGCTAAATTAAAAAACAGTAATGATCTTAGGAGCATTTTATGGAATAATTTAAGAACTGACATCTTCATGTAAGACATTTTCTTTTCTCATGGCAACAACTGGAGTTAATAAACTCTGACCATTGTTCTTAACCAAGTTATACTAAAAATTTGCATACCTTTTCCAGAATTGCCAAGAGAACAGTAATTAATGCCTGTGTATTTCCTGGCTGAGTGTCTGCCTGTTTCTGTTAAAAGCAGAGGAGTGAAATTTGCCCCCTGGTGGCCTTAATAAGTAAGAGGATGATTTCATCAAGGGGCAAATATTTATACCCAGGAGAATTTAAAAAGATTCAGATTAAACAACACTCGCCTGTAGTACTGTGGCTCTTAGCTATGGGTCAGTGGCAAATCTCTGCACCTGCCACTAACACCAAGACCCTCCTCTCTTGGGAGTCAAGATAATAAAATAAATAAAGAATCCCACTGTCAGCAGAGAACGGGAAGTGAGATGATGTCCCCGAATTTGTCACTGTGTTGGATGGGGAATAGAAGAAAAATAAAAATCCTTTTGATGTCTGTATCTTAGTGTTCTAAAACATCATGATAATAGCAATTAAAATAACTTTAATTAAAAGAATAAGGGAAGACCTAGACCAGGGTGAAGTTTTTCTTAGTTTTGACAGGCTCTAAATCCTAGTTTACATGGAATGTAACTAAAGAATACATACATGAAAAACATAGGAGTATATATTTCAAATGACATCAAAGGTATAATTTGGAGGTCTGTTTCTGATTAAGTCGTTCAAAAGCAGGATTTAAACAAATTTAAATTGGGGCACCTGGGGGCTCAGTCGATCAAGCATCTGCCTTCAGTTCAGGGGCCTGGGATTGAGCCCCAAATTGAGCTGCATCGGGCTCCCTGCTCAGTGGGGGAGCCTGCTTCTCCCTCTCCCTCTACCACTCTCCCTGCTTGTGCTCTCTCGCTCTGTCAAATAAAATCTTAAAAAAATTAAAAAAGGAATTTCAATTGTATTCATACTGCAGGTACTTTAAAATCACTTTCCCCGGAATATGAAATACATACTCAAAAATGTATTTTCTTTTTCCTTATTCCCAATGATGTGGTCAGTGTAGTGCTAAAGTCCTAGAAAGCAGTAATGAAAATTCTTAAGACTTATTTTCAGTATTTTAGAAGTCTGATAGAAATCATGTGTTTTTAAAAATCTGCACAAGCTAATGAAAGTATTGTTTCTTTGCTTTTAGCTGGTATTGTAGTTGATGGTATGATGCCAATTATCACTGTGGAGAATTCTGACAGCTATATGCTTTTTTTTTTTTAAAGTAATCTCTACACCCAACATGGGGCTCGAACTTAGAATCCTAAGATCAAGAGTTGCATGCGCTACCGACTGAGCCAGCCAGATGCCCTATGTACCTTAATAGAAACGTCATCACATAATGAGCAATATATTTGGTAAGTATATAGCCATTCAAAACACAGTTCAGGGGCACGTGGGTGGCTCAAGTCACTTAGGCATCCGACTCTTGATTTTGGCTCAGGTCATGATCTCAGAGTTGTGAGATCGAGCCCCCCATCAGGCTCTGGGCAGGGCGTGAAGCTTGCTTGAGATTCTTGCTCTCTCCCTCTGCCCTTCCCCTGCTCTCAAAAAAAAAAAAAAAAAAAAAAATCAGTAAGAAATAAAAAAAAAAAAGCAACGCAACCGCCCCCCCCCCCCCCCCCGCCACGAGTCTGTGAGACAATGTATTTAAAGGGTGTCCTGGTAATGAAAAATGTTGGAACTACCCTAAAATGCCATTTAGCCCCCACTATCACTGTTCTTTCATCCCTCTACTTGCAACACCTATGGAAAACTTATGTCCTGTTCCAACTGTCTCATGGTTTAAGACAATTAAATAATCCCATAGGACAGATCTCTCATGAGAATGGTTTGCTGCAGACTATCAAGACTCCAGTTTCATTAGAGGAAAAAGTCAATTGTAACAAAAATCTTACTTGCCAACAAAGATCTCAGCACTTACAAATTAATTGTATTAAAGACTGCGGACCAATCTTCCTGGAAGTGACAAAAGCTTCTGTTCAAAATCTAAGACTCAAGAGATGCTTAAGGTGCCAGATATTGAAGATTTCAAAATGCTGTTGAGTTGGTATTTCCAATTAACTAATTTCTCCAATTGGAAAAACCAGGGGATTAATCAAATTTTTGCCCTAGGGCCTTTTGTGGGGTTGGTCACTCCTGTCTTCTAAAGCAATCACTATGAGTGTTGACCAGCCAACACACAAACACCCAAGTAGAGGACATCTGAAGAAACCTCTACCTGCAATTTCATGAAAGATAGCAAATTCAGTAAATTTTAGTCAGTTACCATAAAAGCCAACAACCTCAAGAGCCTTTTAAACTAGGTGGCTTTCAAAGATGTAATTTCTCTGAAACTACACTTAAAATATTTATGTATAGACATGCATCTTTTCTTTTTTTTGGTCAGAATTCCTTTTTGGTTAGATTATCAAGAGATAACCACTACAGTAGCATAAGGAAACTTGTCTGCAAGATAGTGTTTCTCGCATACTTCTCATTTGTGTTGGCCTTTGACAAACCCAAACCTTAAAACATTGTTATTTGAAATTTCTACATTTAGAGTAACAAATCGGGAGTACACTGAATACCCTTTTTCAAACTACAAGTCAGTCCCAACACCCTCTGAGATGGAGATATACCTCCCCCCAAATGGAGGTACATCTTTTTTTTTGAAGATTGTCCAAAAGTAATCTTTATACCCAACATTGGGCTCAAACTTAAAACTCCAAGATCAAGGCACATGCTCCACTAAGCCAACCAGGTGCCCAAGGGGTACACCTCTTAAATGAGTACTGAAAGAATAAAACCAGATTAAGCTGCCACTTAAACATAAATCAAGTCTTCAGAATGTATATCACCCTGTAACCCCAGGAATGCACTATGCTCTACCCTAGTTTATAAAAAGCAGTGGTTGAGAAGTCAAAGGTGAATTTTTATTTTTTGCCATTCCACCAAAATTCGTTAAAATTCCACATCCAATTAAACTATTTCGAGACAAAAATACAAAACCCCAACTAACCCTAAAACAACCCATATTTTTATGACAGTATTTTCAAATGACTTCATAGAAAAGGTTAACAAAAAAATTGCAGTACACCTGCAGTGTCCTTGAATCACTTTTAATCAGTGAAACTTAGCATCCTGTGGTTGACATCCTAGCAAAAAGTCCTGGTAATGGGTAGTGATTAAATTTTCAGATATTAAAAATTAAGTATTAAAATTTACAATTAGCAAAAATCCAGTCCCTGTCACCATCAGGGAATGGAATAAAAGCTCTGCTTATCCACGTTAGTATCCCAACAGACATCTTAGTCTTAATCTTACAAACATAACTATGAGACTGCAGAATAAACGTTTCTATTATGAGTAACACCACACAGAACTCAGTCAAAACCATTCAGGAAGCACATTTAACAAGATACACAGGCTCAGATACACAGGACCTCAGAATCTCCACCCTCTCGCCTCCAATTAATTTGTCAAATTACTTAGTTCTAAATGGAATACTTCAGGATGACACCTTGGTAACTATCGTTCATCCAAATGAAGTCCTACAGCTTAGCCTTGCTGTATTTAAAATTTACATCAGTTGGCACTCATAGAGCCTAAAATCTGAATTTAAAGTCCAAAGCCCTTTGGGAAAAAAAAAATGCATTCTTACTTTCAGTTCTTCATACATCTCAGACAATAATCTCTAGATGTAGTGTATTTCTTCAAAGTCATATATATCAAGACTTGATTGAAAAGTTTGGATTTTGTTTAAAAAGCCTTTATTCATTTTTGATCAGGGAAAGGACAATCTCAATGTCAACTTCTCACCTAATCATAAATTTGAACAGGATTCACTGCCTTAGAAGACACTGCGCCTACAGATTTTGACAACTTAAAATGAAAATCTCCCTTGTTCCCTAAGGTTGCATGTTGAAATAATAAACAGTCCCTTGCAATAACCAACATTGGTACTTGGCCTAGGTTTAAGGTCAAATAGCAAAACAGGAGCAAAAGGAGGCCAAGTGCATTGTAACTTGATAGCCAGCAAGTACAAACATCATTCAACAAAGAAAGTTGCAGGCACCAAATAAACAAAAGGCAGGTTCAACAGCATAAAAAAATTTACATTTGGTTGAAGGTGAAGTGAACTACTCTGCATGTGAACACCTATGCCAATCCTAGAGGGTAATGTGGAACCACAGAACACAAAACTTCAAAACCTTAAATCCAATTACACTGAATGTAAAATTCAAAACTTGAGTTTACCCAGGAAATTCTCCCAAATCTAGGGCTAAAACTGCTTTCTGATGCACCAGGAAGATATTTTAATGACTTGGTCACTTAGATTTGCACTGACATACATAAAATTTAAAGTATTCTTTTCCCTACTACTCCTTCCTATGTCCGAATCTGGGTATGCTTAACTACCCAGCTCATGCACTAATGCATTAAAAATGATGAAATCTACTACCATGACTTTTTCTAAGAACTCACATCACATTAACAGTTAACACCCAATATAGCTTCCTAAAAATGCCCCAATAGAAAACATTTTGTTCAGTTTGGTGCTTGCTGTGACAATACCAACAGAAGACAACTAATTCCCTCAGCCACTACTTCAAATACCTCAATCTAACTTTTGCTCAAATTTTAACCTCATACCTATCTGCCAAAATGCTTGTTAAAATTTAACTGTTTTAAACTGTAGCTCCTATACACAGTTTAACAGGGCCTTTTCCCTGGGTATATCTGGACATTTTAATCAAGAAAACAAAGTCATGGTATTATGATTAGCCAAAGCTCTTTCTAGCAGACCGCTGATTCTGATTTAGTCTATCTTTAATAAATGGCTTCCCAGAGACAGGAACAAAGCACAATCTTTTCTATTCATCAAAGGAGCTACCAACATGCTTTGTGCCAGAAAGGTGCACTTTTCCAAGACATAGTCCAGAAGATTCATGGTCTGCTAGAAAGCTTCCACTAATGACAACCCTAGGACAAGGTCTCCAGATATACAGAAAAGAAACGTTAAAGGTGTGATAGAAACCTCATTTAGCAGGGAAACGAAGCCTTAGATAGTATACATCTAACAAAAATGGGGAACAGGGGGACACTGTAGCTGGCTATTCATAAAGGACCACAGTTTCTCCCTATGGACCAATACTCCCTACAAAATAAACTGTGCCTTAATTATTGCTTATTTTAAATTACACTTTTACAGAGCTATTTAGTACCTGACGCAGAAAAACAATCACATAAGGAAGCATTTATTTGAGGTTTAACATGGAATCATACAAATAAAATTTGTATAAACACAAATCCACATCGAGTCATAACACAGATAGCAAAAGACAAAGTAAAAACAAAGAAAACTAATTGGCAGCTATATACAGTTGGACACAGTTGTGTCTTGTACACTAGAAAGTCTTTTACAAAATAATCTTAGATCAACAGAAGACCAATCTTCAATGTCGTCCTGCAAGATGGGTTAACTTTAGCAATCTCCTCCTAAAAACAAAAACAAAATAGCAATTAGATTTGTGCAACTCTGAAAGCTTTCAAAGGTCCATTTTCATGAATTGTTTTAAGTCCTCAATTTATTCTTTTCTTCAATAATTAAAGATCACATGCATGTTCAATGGCAAAATGTAATTTGGGTCATTAATAAATTCACCCTGGAGTTCCCAAATGATACTAAATTTAAATTTAGTTAAGGAATTGGGGAATGCAATCTTCCCATATTCACAGGTTGAACTGTGCTAGATTAAGGTCTACTAGAAATACCTCTAGTAAGCCAAAAAAACGCTCTTACAAAAATGGATTTCTAATAGGCTTATTATATTGTAAGACAACAAATTTCTGTGTGCATATGATCTTTAATTTATATCCCAGATTTTAAAGTTCTTGTTTTGGTTTGTAGATTTCACTATTAGCTATAAAAAGAAAAAGCAAGCATTAAATCTTAAAGAATGAACACTTAAAATGAGGCTCCACAATTGAAATACAACACTAAACAGAAGACCAAAATGATTAAGCTGTAAAAAGGCATTTATGTACTTTAACTCCTGTAAAAAACCATTTAAGTTAAGTTTAGACACTTAATCTTCAAAAAGATTAAAAAAGAAGCCAAAGTCTGAAGTTTTCCACTTTAATCTTTACGCTGGTACATGAAGTTGGAAGAGACCATACCACAGGACAGCGTTTTCTGGTGTATGCCTTGCGCTCTGCCCGCAACGTGCGACCCCCAGAGATAGACGTGGTCAGGGTGACACACGGCCTGCAATGAAGTTCCCGCTGGCGGGTACAAACAAGGTATAATGTCAGAGTTAGAAGACAACATTCTTGTTTTCCTTAAGTTGTACCCATTTCAGTACTTTACCTGTTAATAGTTCTAAAAAAGTTTAATTATTCCTCTAGACCACCTGGTACACAAAGCAAACAGAAAAACTCTTAAGTTTTTCTGTAGTACTAAAGAAAGTGAGATAAGACTTTAAAGTTAAAGATCTATAGACACTTTAGGCAAAACAGGCTCATAAAGCAATTAAAAAGTTAACAATTTAGTAAAAACAGACTACGTAATATTGTTTTTACTTATTTTTCATTTGTCTATTGATCTTTAAATTAAATTAGACATTTCCACTGGTTTCTTGTACTCGTACACACACCTGTTTTCTCCAACGTCCTCCTTTAGTATGGCTGGTAATTGTTTTGGTGATTGCCACCCCCTCGAGACGCCTTGCCGTAAGTGCTCTGTTGGCCTAGTTTGGAAACACACAAAAATTATATTAAGATAGTTTTCTACAAAATGGTTTCATTATAAGTACTTTATAAAGCCATTAAACATGTACAACTCTGCATGCCAAATGTTAAAATTATCAGATATCTTAAATAGGCATTATAAACTAGTCATGTATCACATATTCTAGAACATTTCTAACCACCCAAATTTTTACATTAGTATAATCACCCGGTAACGATCAAATGCCTAAAAGCTTAACTCCAACACTTCAAGAACGGAAAACCCACACACAAACAATTTCAGAATGGGATTGTACTTTTAACATGGAATTTTAATACCATTGGTTTATGAAATTAAGTTAAATATTCTTACCACTGTAGTCTGCATATCCCTGTCCATATCCATAGTTCCCATAGTTATACCCAGTATAATCATAGCCGCCATAGCCACTATAGTTTTGATCACCACCATAGGCACTATTGTAATTTCCATATCCTTGATCATAATAGTTATTAAATCCTTGGTTCCAGTTTTGACCCTGACCTGAAACAATGCACAATGATTGTTAGATAACAACTTCTGGTCGGTCCCCAATCCTAACACAAAATGTTGTGTTCCTGTCTCTCACTCTGAAAATCTTAAACAAGTGGAATAAACATCTATATAGTCATTTGAGAAAGTTATTTTTCCAGTTGTCAAAAAGGGGCAGAAAGTCCAATTTGTTTGCCAATTATCAAGTTTCCTAAATTTAATGGAAAAATCAGAACAAAGGTGAAGACAAGTAGGCTGTTTAGTTTTAAAACAAGAACTCCTGTCCCCCAAAACCCAGCATGCCATGGTGTTTTCATGTAATCATAACTACATTAAATTGGCATTATTTTCCCATTAAAAAAGGACACTGTCAGAGGGACCATTCTTCGAAGAGGTGAAACCAGTAAACTAAGTAACCAAAACCCATCCACTAACTTGAGCATTTTTTATGTTGAAAATCTGGCTTTACTTTCTCATGGGCTTATTCCTATTTAGCAGTTTATAGCTTAAACCAAGGGGTCATTTTCAAAGGATTAAGTTCCAAAGAATGAAGCCTCACCTCGTCCACGACCCCTAGTACCACCTCGTCCACCAGCTGCAGCACCTCGTCCTCCCTTTTGTTGTTGCTGTTGCTGCCTGTATACCTCTTTGGGTTGTGCAACTTTGATTTCACACTATAAACACATTAAAACACCTTTTTTACTGAAATGTCAAGCCATTTTATTCTTCTCAAAACAAACTGAGAAATCTCGTCTGAAGAAAACCACCTTAAAATTTTCATTTAATAAGAGCAAAATGGCTTTACCTTCCCAGAACCAATTTGATGGTATCGGCTTTCTAACAATTTCTTTACTGGCTCTTCGTCTGTATATGTGATAAAACAAAATCCTCTTCTTTCATTTGTTTTTGTATCCATGGGAAGTTCAATATTTTCAATCTGAAACCAAGAAGCACACTCGAGATCATCCAGCAATGATAAAAACTACCAGAAGGTATTACAACACCAAAGGTCCCCGGTCCCGTTCAAGCGTCAATATAACATGCTGCACATTACTATAGTCAGATTGCTTCTGTATAAAAACTCATATTTTATTATCAACATCGCACCACAAAGGTTCATCTGTGAAGCAGAGAACAAAACTTAGTATTATTTTGTACCTAACAGATGCCACTAGTCAAGTCCAAACACTGACCACCCCAAAGCACCTGTGTTTTGGCCAAAGCAAATTAAGATGTTTATTTCCATCACAGGGCAGAAAAAACAGCAATTAAGGTACAGTGACTAGAAGGGACCTGAACAGTTAATTTAACTTCTTCCTCACCTGACAAATCAATTTGTTCTGTAAAAAGCTGGGGATTAACATTACATAAACACACCAAGTATGAAACACATATAAACGTAATCACACAGCGCACCTCTCCAAAGGCTCCAAAATATTCTTTAATTTGTTCTTCAGAAGTATCTGGGCTCAATCCACCCACAAAAACCTTTTTGGGAGGTTCTTTCCCTTTTAAAGCTTTGGCCCTTTTGGGGTCTATCAATTTGCCATCCAATTTGTGTTCTTTCAGTTCCAAAACCTAGAAGACAAATGTATTTAATTTGACAACATACAATCAAACCCCCAACTTGCAAAAAAAGCACACAGAAGCAGCACAATGCAAAGTACCTGCTCCTACCTTATCAACACTAGCAGCATCTTTGAAAAGCACAAATCCAAATCCTCTTGATCTTCCAGTCACTGGATCTGTTTTAATTGTACAGTCTACAACTTCCCCAAATCGAGACAAATATTCAGTCAGATCTTTCTTGCTTGTATCCCAGCTCAAGCCTCCAATAAACATTTTACTAGAAATAAAGTTATTTTTTAAAAAAAGATTAGCAGCACCTCAAGGATTACTTCAGTTCTGGAATTATGTTTAACTACGAAATAACTGGGGGGGGGGGCGTTTAGCCGTATATGCAAGTAATTCAATCCGTGTATACACATCACATATAAACAAAAGACCACAAATCCCCCCAAATTCCATCGAGGTCACTTATTCGAAACAGTGGACATTTTGCTCACCATACTGCATAATACGAAATTTAAGCGAGGCCAACCAAGTTAGTTCTACATTGATTTAGTATTAGAAATCCAACTTCCTAACCCGATCCCTCACAACTTCGGTCCACCCCCTTCCACAGCTGTCAAGGCTATGTTACACCTAAAAAACTCATAACGCGTTCTGGGGATCCGGGTACCAGTCACACACTGATTCCCAAACTAAGAATTCCCTAAACTCTCCCCAGTAAAACTGTGCGGGGGGCCCTAACACAGACACAATAAAAAGGCGGCGGCAGCTGCAGCATGTGGCGCAGCGAGGCCGGCCCCTCCCCCTCGGGCCCCACGCGGCGCCTGCGCACTCGGGACATAGACGCCGCCGCCCTCCTCCTCCAACTCCTCCGCCCTTCCCCCACCTTCCGCGGGCCTCTCGAGGCACCCCCTCCGTCTCCTACTTTCCTCTTCCCTCCAAGCTAGTGCGGCCCAGCGGGCACGCGGGGAATCGACCCGGGGCAAGAACCGGGGCAGCACGCGGCTCCCGAGGGATGAAGGGCGCGTGCGGCGCGCTGGGGGAGGGGGAAGAGAGGAGAAGCGTGCGGTACCCGTCATCCTGCTGATTCTTGCTCGCGTTGATCTTGGATCCCTCTGCGAATTCCTCTATGTTGCTGTACTCGTTCATATCCTCCATGGTGGCGGAGTTGTCGGCCGTGTGGTGCTGGCGCGCAGTCCGGGTCGCGGCAGCAGCGGCGGCGGAGCGTTGTATGGAGCTGGATTTAAAATGGCGGCGGAAGAGATCCGGGCGCCGCCTGCGCCCTCCCTTTATAGCCGCCCCGCCCGCCAATCGGGAGGGCTGCTGGGCGGTGACGTGGCGCTGGGCCCGGCGCGCCCCCTGCCGGGCGGAGCTGGGAGCGAGCGAAGGGAGGAGCGGGGCGAGCTGCCGTGGCGGCCGCGGCCGCCAATGGGAAAGGCTGCGGGAGGCTAAAGTAGCGGGAGCGGAGGGGAACAATGGCGGCGGCACATGGGAAAGCCGGGGCGGGACCTCCATCGCGGCCCTCCCGGTGAGGAGCGAGGTCGTGGGTGAGGGGACGCGGGCTTAAGATGAGAGAAGCGTCAGAAGAGAAAAACGAAGGGGCGAAAAGTCCTGGGGTCAAAAATCCCGAGCAGCGCCGTCGCAGGGCCACAGTCCCTCTTGTCTTGAGAGCCTTTGTCTCTGGCGTCCGGTCCAGCCCACTCCTAGCAAAGAGCCGTCAACCCCGCCTTTTTCCAAAGCCCTCGGTCCCCCAGTGCGGACTGCTGCGGTGGCGGCTGCTGCTATCGATTAGCACCGTGGCCGGGGTGCTCCGGAAAAAGGTGGACTGCGCCCGGCGCCGGCGGCTGAGACAGCGAGCGCACCCGCCCGCCCGTCTGCCGCGCGCACGCGTGTTTTGTCCTCGAGCTGGCTGGAACCAGCCGAACAGGAAGCGGGCGCGCGGCGGCCCCTCCGGGCAGCGGCGCGGCGCGGGTGCCTCTTCCGCTACCGCGGCAGGCGCGCGGGCCGAGGAGGCGCGGCGGGCCTCCCTAACCGATCGGCCGGAGCCCGGGCCAACGCAGTCAGGCAAACCAGTCCCGGCACGGCCTCTTTTGCTGGCTGAGGACGGGAGGAGGGGCGCGAGCCCGATCAGGTTACTGTAAATATGCAAAAGCGGAGGCAGTGGGCGGGGAGGGGGCTAGGTGCCGTAGAGGGCAAGGGGCACTCACATCCCCGGCGCGCCACTCGCGGGGCTCCCGTCTGCACGTGCCCCGGGCCTCTCCCGCTCGCTCAACCAGTCTGCGGAGAGGGCGCGCGCGCCCGCGCACCCGGCTCCCGCGTTCGCTTCTTTGTTCCCGCCCACGCGAGGCCCATTTTGACGGATCGGGTTCGAGGCTCTCTGGTGGCCAATCGGCGTCGACGCCTTTACCTCCCCCCACCCCCTCGGAACTCCGCGAAGGCCGCCCCTTTTCCCTGCCCACGTGGTCTCGGCCTCCGGCCCTAGGCAGCTAGGTAGTTCAGGGCGCCTGTGCGGCCGTCTTATCCACCTTCAGGGGCGCGGAGGTGGCCCTGTTCCTCGTGCTGCGGGACGCACGCGGCTGCCGGGTGGGAGATTCTTGCGGGGCTGTCGGAAGCCCAGGACTGTGCTGGGGGCGCAGTGTGCGCCGCCCTCCGCCCTTCCTTCCAGTAGGCCGATTCCGGTAGTTGCATCCGGTAGGGAAATGGTCGTGCTTTCCGTGCCCGCCGAAGTCACTGTGATCCTGTTAGATATCGAAGGTACCACAACCCCGATTGCTTTCGTGAAGGTGAGGGGCGGAAGGGAGCGGGGAAGTGACTTGTGCTTAAAAGCAATTAAAAACATTTTTTTAAGTGTTGCATACCTTGTACCAGAGACATGAGGCGTAGGAGAGGCGGTGTGGCTTTGCACCCGCTGTGGGGTGGGGGGAAGTAGTGCGGCGGGTTGCGGGAATGGTTTTCCTCACCGTACTCTGTTCGTCCTCCCCAGTCCCTGCCCTTGGTTCAATGCAGATGGATGGGAAAGGGGTGGAGATGGTGGCGAAAAAGGGCGGAGGAGGGCAGATCCGCCCGGGTGGGGAGAGGGGACATGGGCGCCCCCCGCCGGCCAGGTATGCGCCCCGTCGCCCCGCAGGTGAGCGCCTGTTTGGCTCTGGGTTGGGCCCATCTAGGCGGCAGCCGCGATGGAGTGGTCCTGGAGGCTTCTAGTCCCGCAAAACGTAGACTGAAGTGTCAAGATGACTTTTCAGTTAGCCCTGGTATCTTGGGCCGTGGTGGTTACTTTTCGCCCCCTTCCACTCCTGCTATTAGTGTGCCGAACTGCACTCTTCATGTTATTGGGCTAGACACTGCGGAACGCTGTGCTGATTTATTAAGCTATAGAACAAACATGTCTAGATTCCGTTCATTTTCCTCTGAAAACCATGGAAACTTGAACCTCTTACCCATAGCCTCTATCCTAGCCTCTGTCACTATTAACCAAACAATTGTCTACACCTAATTCGTAAACTTATAGCTCTGCATTATAGCAGGGCTTTTAAAAAAATACCTGTATTCTATCAGTAGATATTAAATATTAATATAACTTTAAAAAGAATTCCTCGGGCCTAGTCTACGCTTTACTCGACTTACAGAGTTTTAAGATGAAAGCATTAACTAGGAGGGTTTGCAAACAATAGATATTGTTTGCAAACAATAGATATTGCAAATAATAGATATTGTTTACAATGTAGGGAAAACCCATCTTCCAACAAATTGAGCAGTCTGAGTTTAAAATTTTTTTTAGTTTTATTTTAAAAATTGCCTGTGAAGAATGATTTTTTTGATGTGGCTTATAATGTAAAATCAGTGTACACTTTTAGGACTCCAATATAACAACCACTTACAAATTTTTTAAAAGAATCACAGTACCATCTTAGCACAAGTTCTTAAGAAATCTAGTTTGACATTTTTTTCTGTTTTTAATCACACCAGAGGCCTCTGCAGAAATAGTCAGGATTGACCAAATGCTGGTAATGGAGTTGACTTATTTTTTCTTAATGACTGACAGAATAACCGCTTTCTCAGAGTTTTCAGAGAGAAAAGGATTCCTCATCTTTGTGGGTTATAGTTCACAGCTTATTTACTCCACCAGGAATAATGACAGGAGAGGTAGTGATGCGGCATAAGATCATGTACCATTTTGGAAAGTTGATTAGGGACTAGGATACCTCATGCAAATCAGTTTTGTAACAAAACATAGGTCCCTCTCCCACCTCTCCACTCCCCAGCCAATCCTTTCTTTTGCCAGATGACATTAGCCACTTCTTGAAATCTTCGTTATGGTAGATTTATCCTGACATCTTTCTGAGAGTTAAAATGTCTTCATGGCCTAAATAGATTTTTTTTTTTGAGTTTGACACTGATCTATAGGTAAAGTCAAGGCAGCCTGCAAAAAATGATTTTGGGGGGTTTTGTTCATTTCTTTTTCTTTTTCTTTTTTTTTTTTAAAGATTTTATTTATTTATTTGACAGAGAGAGAGAGAGCGAGAGAGGGAACACAAGCAGGGGGAGTGGGAGAAGGAGAAGCACGCTTCCCGCGGAGCAGGGAGCCCGATGCGGGGCTCGATCCCAGGACCCTGGGATCATGACCTGAGCCGAAGGCAGACGCTTAATGACTGAGCCACCCAGGCGCCCCCATTTATTTTTCAAATTTAATTATGTTAATCACCATACATTACATCCTTAGTTTTTGATGTAGTGTTCCATGATTCATTGTTTGTGTATAACACCCAGTGCTCCATTCAGTACGTGCCCTCTTTAATACCCCTCACCAGGCTCACCCATCCCCCCAACCCCTCCCCTTTAGAACCCTCAGTTTGTTTCTCAGAGTCCATAGTCTCTCATGGTTCGTCTCCCCCTCTGATTTCACCGCCTTCATTTTTCCCTTCCTACTATCTTTTTTTTTTTTTTTAACATGTAATGTATTATTTGTTTCAGAGGTACAGGTCTGTGATTCAACAGTCCTACACAGTTCACATCGCTCACCATAGCACATAACCCTCCCCAGTGTCTATCACCCAGCCACCCCATCCCTCCCACCCCCCACCACTCCAGCAACCCTCAGTTTGTTTCCTGAGATTAAGAATTCCTCATATCAGTGAGATCATATGATACATGTCTTTCTCTGATTGACTTATTTTGCTTAGCATAATACCCTCTAGTTCCATCCACATCATTGCAAATGGCAAGATTTTATTTTTTTTTTTGATGGCTGCATAATATTCCATTGTATATATATACCACATCTTCTTTATCCATTCATCTGTTGATGGACATCTTGGCTCTTTCCATAGTTTGGCTATTGTGGACATTGCTGCTATAAACTGGGGTGCATGTACCCCTTCGGATCCTACATTTGTATCTTTGGGGTAAATACCCAGTAGTGCAATTCCTGGGTCGTACGATAACTATTTTCAACTTTTTGAGGAACCTCCATACTGTTTTCCAGAGTGGCTGCACCAACTTGCATTCCCACCAATAGTGTAGGCGGGTTCCCCTTTCTCCGTATCCCCGCCAACATCTGTCATTTCCTGACTTGTTAATTTTAGCCATTCTTACTGGTGTGAGGTGGTATCTCATTGAGGTTTTGATTTGGATTTTCCTGATGACGAGCAATGTTGAGCACTTTTTCATGTGTCTGTTGGCCATTTGGATGTCTTTGGAAAAATGTCTGTTCATGTCTTCTGCCCATTTCTTGATTGGATTCTTTGTTCTTTGGGTGTTGAGTTTAATAAGTTCTTTATAGATTTTGGATACTAGCCCTTTATCTGATAGTCATTTGCAAATATCTTCTCCCATTCTGTCAGTTGTCTTTTGGTTTTGTTGACTGTTTCCTTTGCTGTGCAAAAGCTTTTTATCTTGATGAAGTCCCAATAGTTCATTTTTGCTCTTCCCTTGCCTTCAGCCATGTTTCTAGGAAGAAGTTGCTGTGGCTGAGTTCGAAGAGGTTGCTGCCTGTGTTCTCCTCTAGGATTTTGATGGACTCCTGTCTCATATATAGGGCTTTCATCCGTTTTGAGTCTGTCTTTGTGTGTGGTGTAAGAAAATGGTCGTTTCATTCTTCTGCATGTGGCTGTCCCAATTTTCCAAATTTTCCATTTGTTGAAGAGACTGTCTTTTTTCCATTGGACATTCTTTCCTGCTTTGTTGAAGATTAGTTGACCATAGAGTTGAGGGTCCATTTCTGGGTTCTCTATTCTGTTCCATTGATCTATGTGTCTGTTTTTGTGTCAGTACCATACTGTCTTGATGATTATGGCTTTGTATTAGAGCTTGAAGTCCGGAATTGTGATGTCACCAGCTTTGCTTTGCTTTTTCAACATTCCCCTGTTATTCAAGGTCTTTTCTGGTTCCATACAAATTTTAGGATTATTTGTTCCATTTCTTTGAAAAAAGTTGATGGTATTTTGATAGGGATTGCATTAAATGTGTAGATTGCTGATGAGCATGGAACGTTTTTCCATTTCTTTGTGTGTTCCTCAATTTCTTTCATGAGTATTTTACAGTTTTCTGAGTACAGATTCTTTGCCTCTGGTTAGATTGATTCCTAAGTATCTTATGGTTTTGGTGCAACTGTAAATGGGATCGACTCCTTAATTTTCTTTCTTCTGTCTTGTTGGTGGTGTATAGAAATGCCACTCATTTCTGTGCATTGATTTTATATCCTGCCACTTTACTGAATTCCTGTATGAGTTCTAGCAGTTTTGGGGTGGAGTCTTTTGGGTTTTCCACATAAAGTATCATATCATCTGCAAAGAGTAAGAGTTTGACTTCTTCTTTGCCGATTCAGATGCCTTTCATTTCTTTTTGTTGTCTGATTGCTGTGGCTAGGACTTCTAGTACTATGTTGAATAGTAGTGATGATAGTGGACAACCCTGCTATGTTCCTGACCTTAGGGGGAAAGCTCTCAGTTTTTCCCCATTGAGAGTGATATCAGCTGTGGGTTTTTCATAGATGGCTTTTATGATATTGAGGTATGTCCCCTCTATCCTACTACACTCTGAAGAGTTTTAATCAAGAAAGGATGCTGTACTTTGTCAAATGCTTTTTCTGCATCTATTGAGAGGATCATATGGTTCTTCTTTCTTTTATTAACGTATCACATTGATTGATTTGCAGATGTTGAACCAATCTTGCAGCTCAGGAATAAATCCCACTTGGTGGTGGTGAATAATCCTTTTAATGTACTGTTGGATCCTGTTGGCTAGTATTTTGGTGAGAATTTTTGCATCCATGTTCATCAGGGATATTGGTCTGTAATTCTCCTTTTTGATGGGGTCTTTGTCTGATTTTGGAATCAAGGTAATGGTGGCCTCATAAAATGAGTTCGGAAGTTTTCCTTCCATTTCTATTTTTTGGAACAGTTTCAGAAGAATAGGGATTAATTCTTCTTTAAATGTTTGGTAGAATTCCCCTGGGAAGCCATCTGGCCCTGGGCTCTTGTTTGTTGGGAGATTTTAGATTACTGCTTCAATTTCCTTAGTGGTTATAGGTCTGTTCAGGTTTTCTCTTGCTTCCTGGTTCAGTTTTGGTGGTTGATACATCTCTAGGAATGCATCCATTTCTTCCGGATTATCTAATTTGCTGGCATATTGTTGCTCATATGTTCTTATAATAGTTTGTATTTCTTTGCTGTTGGTTGTGATCTCTCCTCTTTCATTCATGATTTTATTTATTTGGGTCATTTCTCTTTTCTTTTTGATGTCTGGCCGGGGGTTTATCAGTCTTGTTAATTCTTTCAAAGAACCAGCTCCTCGTTTCATTGATCTGTTCTGCTGTTCTTTTGGTTTCTATTTCATTGATTTCTGCTTTGATCTTTATTATTTCTCTTCTCCTGCTGGGGTTAGGCTTTATTTGTTGTTCGTTCTCTAGCTCCTTTAGGTGTAGGGTTAGGTTGTGTGTTTGAGACCTTTCTTGTTTCTTGAGAAAGGCTTGTATTGCTATATACTTTCCTCTTAGGACCGCCTTTGCTGCATCCCAAAGATTTTGAACAGTTGTGTTTTCATTTTCATTTGTTTCCATGAATTTTTTTAATTCTTCTTTAATTTCCTGGTTGACCCATTCATTCTTTAGTAGGATGCTCTTTAGCCTCTATGTATTTGAGTTCTTTCTGACTTTCTTCTTGTGATTGAGTTCTAGTTTCAAAGCATTGTGGTCTGAAAATATGCAGGGAATGATCCCAGTCTTTTGGTACCGGTTGAGACCTGATTTGTGACCTAGGATGTGATCTATTCTGGAGAATGTTCTATGGGCACTAGAGAAGAATGTGTATTCTGTTGCTTTGGGATGGAATGTTCTGAACATATCTGTGAAGTCTGTTTGGTCCAATGTGTCATTTAAAGTCTTTATTTCCTTGCTGATCTTTTGCTTAGATGATCTGTCCATTTCAGTGAGGGGGGTGTTAAAGTCCCCTACTATTATTGTATTGTTGTCGATGTGTTTCTTTTTGTTATTAATTGGCTTATATAGTTGGCTGCTCCCACGTTAGGGGCATAGATATTTACAATTGTTAGATCTTCTTGTTGGATAGACCCTTTAAGTAGGATATAGTGTCCTTCCTCATCTCTTATTACAATCTTTCGTTTAAAATCTAATTTGTCTGATATAAAGATTGCCACCCCAGCTTTTTTTTTGGTGTCCATTAGCATGGTAAATGGTTTTCCACCCCTTCACTTCAATCTGGGGGTGTCTTTGGGTCTAAAATGAGTCTCTTGCAGGCAGCATATCAATGGGTCTTGTTTTTTTTATCCAGTCTGATACCCTGTGTCTTTTGATTGGGGCATTTAGCCCATTTACATTCAGGATAACTATTGAAAGATATGAATTTAGTGCCATTGTATTGCCTGTAAGATCACTGTTATTGTATATTGTCTGTGTTCCTTTCTGGTCTGTGTTGCTTTTAGGCTCTCTCTTTGCTTAGAGGACCCCTTTCAATATTTCTTGTAGGCCTGGTTTTTTGTCTGCAAAGTCCTTTAGTTTTTGTTTGTCCTGGAAGCTTTTTATCTCTCCTATTTTCAGTGACAGCCTAGCTGGATATAGTATTCTTGGTTGCATATTTTTCTCATTTAGTGCTCTGACTATATCATGCCAGTCCTTTCTGGCCGGCCAGGTCTCTGTGGATAGGTCTGTTTCTAGTCTAATGTTTCTACCGTTGTAGGTTACAGATCTCTTGTCCCGAGCTGCTTTCAGGATTTTCTCTTTGTCTCTGAGACTCGTGGGTTTTACTATTAGATGTCGGGGTGTTGACCTATTTTTATTGATTTTGAGGGGGGTTCTCTGTGCCTCCTGGATTTTGATGCCTGTTTCCTTTCCCAAATTAGGGAAGTTCTCTGCTATAATTTGTTCCAATATACCTTCTGCCCCTCTCTTTCTTCTTCTGGGATCCCAATTATTCTAATATTGTTTCATCTTATGGTATCACTTATCTCTCAAAATTCTGCCCTCGTGATCCAGTAGTTGTTTATCTCTTTTTTTCAGCTTCTTTATTCTCCATCGTTTGGTCTTCTATATCACAAATTCTCTCTTCTGCCACATTTATCCTAGCAGTTAGAGCCTCCATTTTTGAGTGCACCTCATTAATAGCTTTTTTGATTTCGACTTGGTTAGATTTTAGTTCTTTTATTTCTCCAGAAAGGGTTTCTCTAGTATCTTTCATGCTTTTTTCAAGCCCAGCTAGTATCTTTATGATTGTCATTCTAAACTCTAGTTTGTACATCTTACTAATGTCCGTATTGATTAAGTCCCTGGCAGTCGGTACTGCCTCTTGTTCTTTTTTTTTGAGGTGATTTTTTCCGTATTGTCATTTTGCCCAGAGGAGAATAAATGAATGAGAGAACAAAATGCTAACAGGGTAACAATAACCCCAGAAAAATATACACTAAACAAATCAGAAGAGACCTGAAACCGGGGGGAAAGAAAGGGAAAGAAAGAAAAAAGAAAAAAAAAAGAAAAAGATAAAAAAAATATGATCAAATATGATCAGGCTGGTGAATAGATCAGTGCCACACATTAAATTTTGGGCTTATTTTGGTCTGTTAGAAGAAACTGCCTCCCAAAATTTTAAAGAAAAAAAAACATATATGTTCAAAAATAAGGGTAAATACGATGAAGGGATGAAATATGATTGTAAAGATGAAAATTATAAGAGCTTATAAAAGGAATTGATAATATAAGAGGTTGGTTGAAGAAAGAAAGAAGAGAAATTAAAAAAAAAGAAAAAGGAGAGAATGTGATCAGGCAGGAGACTAGAACAAAGCCATACACTAGAGACTTAGGGTATATTTTGGTCTGTTAGAAGCAACTGTATCCCAAAATTTTAAAGACAGAACAACTTATATATACATACCAAAAATAAAGGTCAAGTACTATGAAGGGTTAGAATATGACTCTAAAAATGAAAAACAAAAAAGATTTTTAAAAAAGGGATTGATAAGATGTTGGTTGAAAACGGGAAAAAGAAAAATTCAAAAAAAAATAGAAAAAGAAAAAATAAAGATAATTAAAAAAATTAACTTTGAAAGACTAAAGAATCAGGGGGAAAAAACCATGAATTCTATGTGCAGTATTCCCCTAGCACTGGAGTTCTGCCGTTCTCATTGATCCGTAAACTTGGTCTTGGCTCGCTGTTCTTGCTGATCTTCTGGGGGAGGGGCCTGTTGCTGTGGTTCCCAAATGTCTTTGCCGGAGGCGGAATTGCCCCGCCCTTGCCCGGTCTGGGCTAAGTAATCTGCTTGGTTTGCTCTCCTGAGCTTTTGTTCCCTGCAAGCTGTCCGTAGAGCTTTGGAGGACGAGAGTGAAAATGGCGGCTTCCCAATCTCCGCCCCGGAGGAGCCTAGAACTCGGGGCCCGACTCCTCAGTGTGCCTCCAGAGAAAAGCAGTCAGTCACTCCCGTCTCCCCGGTCTCCGGCCACACTCTGTGCTCACCCGGCCTGTGACCAAGCATTTCTATCTCTGGCACACGACCCCGTGTGGAGTCTCCAAACCCAGCAGATCCCTGCGGTGCGCTCCCGCGCCACTCCTCCCGGAGGAGGAAAGGGAGTCTCCCCGGATCTGCCACTTGTTGGGTCCCTCCTGGAGAAACAGTGGCCGGACTGTGCCGCCGATCACGGTTTATGGCAACCCCGAGCTGAGAGCCCGCACCTCGGCTCAGTCTCTGCAGCCGGCTTCCCCGCTCTGATACGTGGGAGCTCTTCCACACTGAGGCACCCCCGGTCTTTCTGTGATCCCGAGGGTCCTGAGACCACATTGTCCCATGATGGTTCCACCCCCCGCTTAGCCACTGGAGCGACGTCCCTCAGCGGAGCAGACTTCTAAACTTTCCAATTTTGTGCTCCATGGCTCTATCACTTGCCAGAAGCAGCTGACAGAGGCCCCCTCCCCCCGCCGTCTATCCTCCGAATATCGCCTCGGATTCACTTCTCCGCATGTCCTACCTTCCAGACAGTGGTCGCTTTTCTGTTCAGAGAGTTGCTACTATTCTTTTCTTCAATCTCCTGTTGAGTTTGTAGGTGTTTAGAATGGTTTGATCCCTATCTAGCTGAATTCCTGGGACCAGACGAAATTTAGGTCTCCTACTCCTCCGCCATCTTGCT
The DNA here is from genome assembly GCF_029215605.1 of Mirounga angustirostris. Lineage (NCBI taxonomy): Eukaryota > Metazoa > Chordata > Mammalia > Carnivora > Phocidae > Mirounga > Mirounga angustirostris. The sequence continues at coordinate 65,729,899 of NW_026991710.1, forward strand.
CCTCAAGATTCGGTTTTGTTTATTTTTTAAAATTTATTTTTTTTAATTTAAATTCAAGTTAGGGTATTACTAGTTTCAGGGTAGAGTTTAGTGATTCATCAGTTGCATATAACACCCAGTGTTCATTTCAGGGGTTTTGTTTAAAGGATGGTTTCTTGTGCTTTGTCCTGTAATCTATTTTTATTTTATTCACATTAATTATTAATCTGTTATAATCTAATAAGCTATTATTAATTTGTTACAGATTAGTTTTTCAAAACTGATGTTTCCACAAGTATATTCAGAAGAACGTTAAGTCTATGTGGATATATATAGTAATTTTGCAAAAAAGGATTCCATTATTAAGTGCACTTTTGGGAGATGTTAGGATATACATATTCAACTGGTTTCTTTATTGCACAACTTCTCAGAGCCTTTATATCATACACATACATGCACACATATGCTTAATGAGTCTTCAAGAGAGTGACATTTCACAAATTTACTTGAACAAAAAACTTTTAGCAGAGTATGTCAAGGATTAATCTTTTTTAAAAAACACCTTTAAAGAGATACTAAATCATATCCTTCTTGAATCTCTGAGCATGGAGGTGGGAATTGGGAGATGTTTGTTCTACTTTGGACCTTATAAGTCACATCAGGTGTGTGGAACATATAGCCCTACTTCCTGTGGAAACAAGCATCGAGTACTATATATATATGTGACTTGTATACTTGACTCATTCTCAAACTCTGTGAGGTGTGTGTGCATTGTCCACGTTTTACTCATAGGAAACTAAGATTCTTAAAAATTGAACAGTATGACTGGAATTTGAACCCAAATTGCCTGCCTCAGAAGCTCTTACTCTTTACATTATTACACTTGACCTCTAAAGTGGAAACCACAGTGCTTGTTCTCTGTCTTTGCTTGGCTTCTGTATATGTTAAATGACCCAGTTGATATGAGAAAACTTGAATCAACCTAAAGTACCTTAAAAGGATATGGTAACAAATTTCAGTTTATATATATATATATTTTTTTAAAGATTTTATTTATTTATTTGACAGAGAGAGACACAGCGAGAGAGGGAACACAACCAGGGGAGTGGGAGAGGGAGAAGCAGGCCTCCCGTCGAGCAGGGAGCCCAGTGTGGGGCTCGGTCCCAGGACCCTGGGATCATGACCTGAGCTGAAGCCAGGCGCTTAACCGACTGAGTCACCCAGGCGCTCCCAAATTTCAGTTTATACTACCTCTTGCTGATAGGTTTAGTAGTGAAGCCTTGAGCCACAGTAACTATAGTTGAGTCTTTATTTGGAGATTTGGTTCTCTAGTCAGTGTATACTTTGAAAATTGAATATGTCAGAAATTGCCCTAGAAAGACTCTTAGGAAGTATTCCTCTTTGGAGACTGATTTCCATTTTTCAGTAAGCCATGCATTAATTTTTCCTTTAGGTTGGAAACATATCCCTGCTTCTTCCCTGGGACATCAGAGGAAGTAGTTGGTTTGGGATTTGGTGATATAAATGAAAAAATACGTTGTGTCAAACATTAGCCTCATACTGTGCCACTCACACTGTAAGAGACACTGGGGAACTTAAACTATTCCACTGGGGAACAGAACACCGCATTGAGTGCAATAACACAGATTGCCAGCACTGACTATGGTTATTTTTTCCTTTCCTCCTTTTTTTTTGGTCTGAGCACTTACAGTTAAATGTGTATATGATGCCCCTTAACTATATAACACGAACAGTCTGGGATATCTCATGGGATCCCCTAGAACCCTCTCAGTCTGGGAAGTGGTCTCTGGACAGCTTGCTACTCTTTCGCGACGTGCCTCAGCCCTTCTGTGTCAGACAACAATAAAAAACAATGGTTTTATTTACCAGCTGTTATATCTTATTTTCTCTGAGTCATAGAGTTGTCAAATTTCTGGAACAGGAGGGGCTCCTAGCTAGGATCATGCAGTGAATGTTGCAACCAGCTAATTAATTTCTCATGAATTGATGCCTGGAGGGAGGTCCTATATGAGGTCATCCTAACTGGTTGGGAGCACAGCAGCTCTTGAGCCCCGCTTTCAGTTGCATATAACACCCAGTGTTCCCTGTGCATCTGAATCCTCAGCCTCCAGCCCTGCCCCTCACTGCAGGACATATGCTTCTGGAGTTGGTTTTCTTTTCACGTGCTAATTCTGATCCTTGTACAGTGCTGATCTCCCAGCACTTTTTGGTCATGTACACCATCAACAGAATTGGAGCAGGCAATAGAATTTATAAATTGTGGGGGCGCCAAATGTAAATATGTTTGCCTCAATGTGGTTAAGTCAGTTGAGTGTCTGACTCCTGATTTCGGCTCAGGTCATGATCTCAGAGTCATGGGATCAAGCCCCACATCAGGCTCTGAGCTCAGCAGGGAGTCGGTTGGGATTCTCTCCCTCTGCCCCTCTTCTCTCTCTCTCTCTCTCTCGTAAATAAATATTTTTTTTAAAGTATTTATAGGGTGCCTGGGTGACTTAGTCGTTAAGTATCTGCCTTCGACTCAGGTCATGATCCCAGGGTCCTGGGATTGAGCCCACATGGGGCTCCCTGCTCAGCAGGAAGTCTGCTTCTCCCTCTCCCATTCCCTCTGCTTGTGTTCCTGCTCTCGCTATCTCTCTGTCAAATAAAATCTGTTGTTTTTTTTTTTAAAGATTTTATTTATTTATTTGACAGAGAGAGAGAACAAGTAGGCAGAGCGGCAGGCAGAGGGAGAGGGAGAAGCAGGCTTCCCGCCGAGCAGGAGCCTGATGCGGGGCTCGATCCCAGGACCCTGGGATCATGACCTGAGCTGAAGGCAGACGCTTAACGGCTGAGCCACCCAGGCGCCCCTCAAATAAATAAAATCTTAAAAAGAATTTATAAATTGTGTATACATACTATTATTATTATGTTACATTGAAATTTGAAGATGAGATTAGAATAATAAATGTGAACAAACGTTATACTCTCTTCCCTTACCCCATTGAATCATCTTGCATGCCCCATGGAGTCACCACTTGAATTTTGTCCGTGGTGTTGTAATATTCATTTTCTAACTTTGTACCTTGTATTATTCCGGTGTGTTTAGTCTGTTAGCCTATGAAATAACACCGTCACTGGTTATCCTGTCAGGAACCTTCAACTATTGTTTCTGGGTTTGGAGAAAATTATCCTCTTTTTTTTGAAAATACTCTTTAATTTGGTGGCTTTCCTGTTGTTATGTGTTGACATGTGCATGTAACATGTACATGCAACAACAGTTGAGGTGGTTCTGTTCTACAGGGTCACTGAGAACCCCATATTAGCAAGAAATGACTCCTTGCCCCTAAAGAAAATACAGGGCTTGGTTCCTGTGAGCCTCTGGTCACAACATTTCTGTGAACTGATCAATATGTAACCTTGTCTTATGTGTGTTTCTGTTTCCCTTATTTAATATATATTGTTGATTGATTAACATTGAGCTCACAGCCAGTGGTACTGTAACTCTGCTTTAACGAAGCCTATCTAAACACATGTATTTTCTCCCTAAGGCCTAGCACAGTTTCTTGTGCTCAGGACCACTAGGCAGCACTTCAGCATTTTGCTTGGGGGCCATTTTGAAGTGCAAAATCATCAACAGAAGGCACAAAATGCAAAAAATATGGCACTACATAGACTCTGAAAAGGATGTTTGTTTAAACTACAAGAGGTGAAATAAGGCATATTGTCACTTTGTGCTGGGAATGTGTACAATGAAGTGTTTACAGATTTTTGCCACATGCACATGTACTTATTTCTGAATGATGAGCAAAGTGCAGCAAGTATTTTGGGGTTACAAATAAGTTTTAGTGAGTAGGAGAATTTGCAAGTATGGAATCCACCAATAATGAGGACTGACAGTATAGAGTAGTAGTTACATGTATGGGCTTGGACGCTATACCGGTCTGGATTAGCATCCTGGCTCCTCTCTATGTGTTTTATGGCAAGTTAATGTCTCTGAGGGTAGGTACATATTTCCTCAGCTGTATTATGGGGATATCTACCTCATAAGGCTATTATGGACATTTAATGGGTGCTTAGCCCTTAAAAAAAAAACTTTGTAAAATGAATGAATATGTTTACGTCAATATTTCATCTACCATTCCAATAAATCTTGTTAGGGAATAGTGGGCAGGGGACATGTTTTTCATCTATGCCTTAGGAAAACTTTGTGCTTGAGAATAAAATCTTGGTAATAATTAAGAAGATCCCGTTCACTGAAAATATGAATCTGATTGGGATTTTTGCCCCTAAAATATTTTAAGTGGGGGCATGGTGGGTCCCCTAGCCAAAGGCTCTTTATAGCTGTGCTTCTCAGACTTGAGTGTATATACAAATCATTTAGGGATCTTGCTAAAATGTAGTTTCTGATTCAGGAGATCTGGAATGGGACTTGATGAACTTTTCACAGGTGCCCAGATGCTGCTGCCTTGCTGCTCCCCGTACCACACTTCAAGTATTGAGGCTTCATACACATTTGTAAGTCATACCTATATGTAGGCCTGTTAGCCCTGCTTTTTTCTAACGGTTCATTTCATATGATAAAGTAGACCAAGCAAGAGAGTATGGATGAATTAGAGGAGATCTCCATCAACATTAACAGAACCACGACCTCTTAGAGGTTAAGTTAGTTGGTTATGGAGAGAACAAGGTAATGCAGTAAGCCTGGTAGACAACAAAGCATTATACGAGTGGCCACTTCCCAGCTTTAGCAAATCATCTTCCAGAACTGAAGTGTAAAGAAAGCAGAAGCACTGTTCGTTCTTCAGGGACAAAAAGAATGTTAGCAAGGAGTTATGTGTACTTACAGGACCAACTAGATAGTACACTTGAATGTTTATTTAATTGAATGTGTATGTACGATAGGGACCTGCGTAATAAGCTTTTGGGATAGTATCCTGGCAGATGGGCAGGTAAATAGTGCTTTGCTAAACCTGTTGTATTAGTTTCCCATGGTTGCTGTAACAAAATTACCACAGACTTAGTGGTTTAAGACAATACAGACTTACCGTGTTACACTTCTGGAGGGTCAACTCTGAAATGGATCTCTCTGAGTTAAAATCAAGGTGTTGGGGGGGTTGTGTCCCTTCTGAAAATTTTAGAAAATTCTAGAAAAATTTCCCTGCCTTTCCCACTTCTAGAGGCTGCCCACATTTCCTGGTTCATGGGCCTTTCCTCTGTCTTCAGAGCCAGCAGCATAGCATCTTCAGGCCAGTCTCTCACTCTCTGAGTTTCCTACTTCTCTTTACCTTTAAGGATCCTTGTAATTATATCAGGCCCAACCACATCATTCAAGGATAATCTTCCCATCTTGATTCTTAATTTAATCATGCCCACAGTACTTTTGCCATATAAAGTAACATTCACAGGCTTTGGGATTTAGGATATGGCTATCTGAGAGTGGGGGAATTTTCCCTTCTACCATGTTTAATTAGCATAAACATTTCTAATAGATGCCTTTATAGGTTCTAGGCTACATAGGAATTAGAATTTATAATGGTTCCACTTTTGTTTTGAAATTTGTCAGTAATGGTGTTGGATGCAATCTATAATATTTTCTTTAAGACTTATAATATTTTCTTTAAGATTTGACAGATTTTTATTTTTATTTTTTATTTATTTATTTTTTAAAGATTTTATTTATTTGAGACAGAGAGAATGAGATACAGAGAGCATGAGAGGGAGGAGGGTCAGAGGGAGAAGCAGACTCCCTGCCGAGCAGGGAGCCCGATGCGGGACTCGATCCCGGGACTCCAGAATCATGACCTGAGCCGAAGGCAGTCGCTTAACCAACTGAGCCACCCAGGCGCCCAAGATTTGACAGATTTTTAAATATATTATTAATATATATGTATATAAATTCTATATATATTATGTAAATATGAATGTATATTATATATTTTTATATATATCTGCTTATATACTTTTCCTGGGGTTGGTTTAATATTTTTTGAGATACAATTTATTTTAAAACACTTTTAGAAATGAATAATGTATTCTTGATTGTTTAACGATGGTTGTAATATTATAATTCCTTTATAGTTCAGTATATTTTAGGGGATAATAATTGAGAAATGTTGAAGTTGACATTTCTTTCTCATGAAAACTGCTATGTTAATTTTATGGTCTTTTAGGAAGAGAGCTTGTGCTGTCTGATAGTATATCCTAACTCGGTTAAACATCCATTTGATAAGTATTGCGTCTAATGTTTTCAGCACTGAGAGGTATATTATGCTCATTCTGCCCTCAATAGGAAACTGCTAGAAGACAACCCTCAAGGGACAGCAAAACTTCCTTCTACCTGTGCTGTTTATTATTGACACCTGCAATTGAGTCATGTTCCCGGTCTTCATTCACTCTATGAACTTATTAGGCTTTTTCACCTGCAAGGATGAGGTTATAGGATCTGTTGTGCTTATGAAGTGGTGATGAAGATTGAATGAAGTGAATGCAAAAGCCTCTGAAAATTATAAAGCTCTGTGGAAACACTGATTATAATGCAAGAAGTACCAGACTAATACAGAAAGTGCTTGTGAAGGGTCAGTAAGGAAAACGGGGAACTAACATTTAGTGAAACCCACCTGCTCCACATTTTTTCCCACCACGATACCTCCACCTCTGCTCCTTATGACCCTAGTCAAAAATATGGTAAGAATGAGACCCAGAACATGTCTAATCTCAAAGAATCTGTGGAAGCATTGAAATGGCAGGACTGTCTTGATAAGTTGCTATTGGTGATTTGCTTCACATTCCCCCAAACCTTCCCCGTTGCTTAATACTGTCTCCCAAAGGGAGATAGACCCATGGTGGTATGTGAGCAGAGTTTTGTTGATTCAGCCAGAAACAAAGGGAAGAGCCTTTGGAGAATCATTATATTGGGTCTGAGTATATCAAGTGGATGGAAAGCACCGCCAGCCTATATTTCTGGTCTCTTATTCTAGAACCTTTTGTGTCATGGCACTTGCATGATCTTTCCTTCCCTTCTGTCACATCTGTTTGAATACCTATCATGTGCCGGTCTCTGCTAGGGATCCCAAATACTTAAGACCCAGCCATCACCCTCCTGGAACCTGGTAAGGAGGACAGGTACATAAATAGGTTGTCTTTGCACCGTGGAACTCCTTTGTGGTTTCCTGTTGGCTAAGAGAGAAAGTTTCAACTCCTGAACTTCAGTGAACAGGGTTTTCCAATTCCCTATCCCTGTATTCTGTTGCACTTCTTAGAGCTGAACATGCCTGTCCAGGTCATGCTCTTTCATGCCTCCTTGTTCCTCCAGCCTGGAATGTAATACTTTTTTTCCCCTCCAAGTGCAGGTTGGTTCCATGTACTCATTACCGTAAAAAATATTGATTGGGCTAGGCTGTGGGCATATAGAGGTGAAACTTGCTTCTGCTCTCAGAGGACTTTGTTTAAGCAGGAATTTTCGAGTCCTCTCCCCTTTTTGCAGGGCCGTGTGTTTGCCACTGCAGCACTTACTGCCTTTGGGGTTGCATTTTTTTCCTGCCTTCCACAATGCTGAGAGCTCCTTGTGGACAGAGCCTGAAGCCTTTAAAATATATATATATATATATATATATATATTTTTTTTTTTTTTTTTTTTTTTTTTTTTCAAAGACTTTATTTGCGAGAGAGAGCACGAGCGGGGAGAGGGAGAAGCAGGCTCCCACCGAGCAGGGAGCCTAACATGGGACTTGATCCCAAGACCCTGGGATCGTGACCTGAGCCGAAGGCAGATGCTTAACTGACTGAGCCACCCAGGTGCCCCTATTTATTTATTTTTTTAAGGCTTTGTTTATTTATTTGAGAGAGAGCATGTGTGTGCCTGTGCATGGGTGGGGGTGGGGCGGGCAGAGGGAGAAGGAGAGGGAGAAGCAGGCTCCCCACTGAGCGGGGAGCCTGACACGGGACTCGATCCCAGGACTCTGAGATCACGACCTGAGCCGAAGGCAGATGCTTAACCAACTGTACCACACAGGCACCCCTTTTAAAATTTTAGTAGCAACTGTTTAATTTCCTTATAAGATGGAAAGCTTGGTAGGTTATTAGGGTAATGATTTACAAGTATATAGCTTAACTTTGTACATATGAATTGATTGGGACCCAATACAACCTAAAACATAGAAATTCAGAACCACATAAGGCACATAAGGGATTCAGCCAATGTTTGGTGATGGTGATATGATGCATTCCAGAATGGGCATGGGCAGGGCTGGGATTAAGTTTCTCCTAGCCTCAGCTATCGTTGCTATTTCAAATTTCCTCAAGGTGCTGCTTTATCTTATTTGAAGTGCAACTTAGCTTAAGTGTTTCCAGAGTGACATTAGAATTTTCATTGAGCCAACATTTCTAAAACCTAGAGGTCCAAAGGAAGAAATCAGCTAAAAATGGACATTAAAAACTACGAAAGAGGGATACCTTGGCTGGCTTGGTTGGAAGAGCATGCAACTCTTGATCTCGGGGTTGTGAGTTAGAGCCCCATGTTGGGGGTGGAGTTTACTTAAAAAAAAAAATCATGAAAGATAGAAATTTTATTCACAATTAAGTTAAAAAGCTAAATATATCATGCTATGGAAACTTGTATCTGTTATTTTGTGGATAGGGGAAGTGTTTTTTCCCCCCAGATTTTTCCTCAAAATAATTCATGCTTGTTATAAATTGCAAACATTACAGAAGAATATAATATAGAGAGTAAATGTCATCTTTTGCTCCTGCCACCCAGAGATGACCATTAAAAATTTGGTGAATATTCCTTCTGATTTTTTCCTATGCATGCAGTAATTGAGATTATTAAAAGAAATGTAGTCCAATCTACTCCCCAAAAGGCACCAATTATAATATGTAACCCTCACTTTTTAAATAAATGTAGGTAGGCCTCTGTCTTGCTCAGATAAGCTTGTTTTTTGTTGTTGTTTTTATTTTGTTTTTGCTCAGATAAACTTTTTAAGGACATACTGTATTTAGCTCTGAGAAGTCCTTCCTTGTCTGATGATTCTTAAAATTTTCCATTCTTACAGCTTACCCTCATGTTCCCCCTTCACTAAAGGAAAAAAAGGCATTCTTTTTATAGTAAAAGCATATTTTTATGTAATGCTTTTGATTTTCGTGTTTATTAACTCTTTTAATTTTCAAAATTGGTTTTGGTGGAGGTAGGAGTCCGAAGAAGCCAACCCCCTGTGAGCCTGTTGTACCTGGTTCTCCATCACCGCTCTAAAGAATGTTTGGATAGTCAGTCGCCCTGTCCTCAGAGGCCCTCGTGGGGCCTCCCGGGCCCTCTTCCCAGGGGACTCCATTTCAGAAACACGGATTTCTTTCCAAAGACAGAAGTCTTTAATACCAAAAAGGGTTCTTTGTCCTCTGGGTGTGTACATGAGGGCTTCATTAACTTGATTTTGTTTTCAATGATTCCTTACGCGCCTTTTAACAAGTTCCTTTTCTTAAGTCTAAAAAGTGTGGAGCTGACACCCTTCCCTGAGTAAAGAGAGACTAAGACACGTAGTTTGGACACTAATGGTAATCACGGCAGTGGGTCCTGGGTGGGACTTTGGAGAAGAGCCACAGTCAGGCCAGTGTTTGGCAGTTCACCGGTATGCTCCAAGAGGCTGGCTGACTCCTGGACTGGGCCTTATGTGGGTCTAAGTCATTGTAGGTTCATTTAAGCTCATTAGATCCCTGAAGCAGGATGATGAAGCTCTGGGATCTGGCTCTTCAAACTAAAAAAAAAAATCTGATTGATAAACTGGTACCATAGTCTATTAATTTGTACTTAACCTTTATGTGCTTATGTAAAATGGAATAATAGCACTTGTTTCATAAGGTTATTATGAGAATTGAAATGAGATCATTAAGACCATTCATTAATCAATTCGTTGCATAAATTTGGAGTGCTTGGTAGTTGAGGGAGAAGGTCCATGCTAAAGCTATGGATTTGAGGATCATCAGCAATAGATGGTATTTAAAATCTTGAGATTAGATGAAGTCACTAAAGATTGACTAGATAGAGATGTGCCTGGAATAGTAAGGGCTCAGTAAATGTTGGCAGTTACTCCCACTATTATTACAACTACTTGTATTATTACTACTATTTATTAGAAATGCTACAGAACTACAAGGTGAACCGAAATCTCTCATTTTCTTAGTGCAAATGTATTTGAGAAACCAAAGCTTTATTAGAAATTTCTGTAGAGACTATCAGGATCCAGGGACTTGGGTAATCCCATTGAGTAGGGCTCCCCAAAGTCATCCATCTGCAGAGCTGGATAGGCTTAGACATTGGGATTTGATAGGCCTGGATTTGAGTCCTGCCTTTACTTTGTACCGGCAGTGAAACCTTTTAGAACCTCAGCTTCTTCATGTGTTTAGAGGGATTACCTTGCAGGGATGGCAGGTGGATTCAAAAAGGTAATTATCAGGGTGCCTGGGTGGCTTAGTCGGTTAAGCCTCTGATTCTTGATTTCAGCTCAGGTCATGATTTCAGGGTTATGAGGTTGAGCCCCGCATTGGGCTCCAAGCTGGGCATGGAGCCTGCCTAAGATTCTTTCCTCCCCGGAGGCACCTGGGTGGCTCAGTCGTTGGGCGTCTGCCTTTGGCTCAGGTCATGATCCCAGGGTCCTGGGATCGAGCCCTCCATCGGGCTCCCTGCTCGGTGGGAGGCCTGCTTCTCCCTCTCCCTCTCCCTCTGCCTGCTGCTTGTGTTCCCTCTCTCACTGTGTCTCTTTGTCAAATAAATAAATAAATAAAATCTTAAAGAATATATATATATGTGTATATATATATTCTTTTCCCCTCTCTCTGTCCCTCCTTCCCCGCTCTCTAAAAAAATTAAAAAAAAAAAAATTGTCAATTCCTTCCCTTTCCCTTCCACTGCTAGGGGCTAGGACTTCAGGCCAATCAGGTTTCCTTCTCTGAAACTCCAGAGATACTGGTATTCTGTCCCTGTGCCTCTTCTAAAACCTTATCACAGCTACTAGCCCCTTTACGTTTCCTTTCAAGGAAACGATAACCTTTCCTTGTGTGATATGATTCATTGCAATTAATTAGATTATTGTTTATCTTTCTTTAATTAGTTTAATCACCTTAATGGGATTTAGAAGACACTTTTTTCCTATCTGGCAATGCATTTATTAATTCATTTTGAATATAGATGATGAAATCTAATGTATGTTCATTCCTAAAGGCTTCTGCTTTCAAAGGGGAATGGGTACGTCCCTGCTTAACCCATTGAAGATAGTGACACCAAAATTATAATCTCTGAGCCTCTGTGGCCCATGTAGCAGTGAGAGCACCGAACTTTTGGTAATTCCTAGTATGGTCTTCAGGAAGGATATCTAAGGAGCAATTTTAATTCCACAACTGCTGAAGCTGTCTAACAGATGGCAGGGATCACTTCCATGAAGTGGTACGTTCCCATCGTTGGAAGTGATCAAGCAGGGACAAACTTCCAGTTATAAAATAAGTAAGTTCTGGGATGTAATGTACAGCATGGTGACTATAGTTAATGATATTTTTATTGAATATTTGAAAGTTGCTAAGAAAGTAGATCTTAAAAGTTCTCATTACAAGAAAAAATTTGTGTGGTGATGGATGTTAACTATGCTTATAATGGTGATCATTCCACAATATTTTTTTTTAAAGATTTTATTTATTTGAGAGAGAGACAGATAGTGACAGAGATAGCGAGAGAGAGCACAAATAGGGAGGAGAGCGAGAAGCAGGCTCCTGCTAAGCAGGGAGCCCGATGTTGGACTTGATCCCAGGACCCTAAGATTATGACCTGAGCCAAAGGTAGACGTTTAACTGCCTGAGCCACCCAGGCGCCCCTCATTCCACAGTATTATATGCATCTATCAAATCACTATGTTGTACATCTGAAACTACTATATGTCAATTATATCTCAATTAAAAAAGAGATTATACACTGTCATTGCAGAAAATAGATAAGCAAAAAACCAAAAAACCTGTGTAAATGGCCATGTTCCCCTTGATTTTGTTTTGTGCATTAGATATTCCCCAGAATGGAATTATACTGTATATTTGAAACCTGTTTTATTTCTTATTTAGATAATGTGATTTCTTTCTTTTTTTTTTTTTTTAAAGATTTTATTTACTTGACAGAGAGAGAGAGAGAGCACAAGTAGGCAGAGTGGCAGGCAGAGGGAGAGGGAGAAGCAGGTTCCCCGCTGAGCAGGGAGCCCGATGTGGGGCTTGATCCCAGGACCCTAGGATCATGACCTGAGCCGAAGGCAGCTGCTTAACTGACTGAGCCACCCAGGCACCCCGAGAATGATTTGTTTCTAAGACCCATCAACCCACTTAATTTTCCTTTGCTTTTTATCTTCTGAGATGAATAGAAAAATAGTAGTCCACCAGTATTGCCTTTGTGTTGTTTAATTTTCTGGCTGAAAAAGATTTATTTTTATTTTAAAAAAATATTTTATTTTTAAAGATTTTATTTATTTGCCAGAGAGTGAGAGTGAGAGCATAAGCAGGGGGAGCAGCAGAGACAGAGAAGCAGACTCCCTGCTGAGCAGGGAGCCTGACGTGGGGCTCAATCCCAGGACCCCGGGATCATGACCTGAGCCGAAGGCAGATGCTTAACCAACTGAGCCACCCAGGCGCTCCTTATTTTTATTTTAAGTAGGCTCCATGCCCAGTGTGGGGCTTGAACTCACAACCCTGAGATTAAGAGTTGCGTGCTCTACTGACTGAGCCAGCCAGACACCCCTGGCTGAAAAAGTTTAAGTTCTCAAATACTTTAAATCATTTGTTGCACTGTGTGGTTCATTGGAAGGCTTTTAAAATAGTTCCTTTAAATAGCTATACTCTTAAGTATTACCCATTACCTTTTTATTATCCATTTTCCTCAAAGGAGACTTGAGTAAACATTATAGCGACTAATTCTTATTGATTCTGTGACCTTTTTATTGAAACAACCACTTGACCATAAAGCAAATCCATATTTGGACTTCTAAACATTAATGAGGCAACTTGTTTAATTAGATGTTCAGAAATGTTGTGGCCCTGAAGGAGCCTTAATGGAGCTCTTTCAGAAAGCTACTGTTGAGCTGCATGGAGTAATATAAATTGCTGCTTGCATAGTATCCCCTCCAGCAGTTATAGTGGAACTTAATCATAGTCCCCTGAGAGACAAATACTCTTATTTAGTTCTGTGGCCTTTTGTTATGTGTACTACTAAACCACAACAGCCCCTTAGGTGCCTGGTGGACTAAACATATTTCACATGTTTATAGAACCCTGGGTTTATTGCAGCATTTTTTTCATACTGTAGTATTCTGAAATTACCCATAAATGGATTATGACTGAAGTTAAAACATTTGTCATCACACTTATTTCTGGAATTACTTTTAAAGCCTGAAAATGTTCAGTGGGCAGTGTTGGGCAATAAGCACTAGCTTTACCAACTCTTTTTTTTAGAGCATTCTTATATGATATTGTAACACATGTAATTCATATAATTACTGGCTTTTTAAAAAATAAGCAACTTGAAGGCATTTCATTTATTTTATAAAATAGGTTGCTCAAAAAGTATGTTGAAAGAATAGGATAAAATCTTCATAATTTAGTTATTTGCCCATGTACCTTTATATGATGCAGTAACACTGCACTAAAATAGAAGTCTGCTAATATGTCTACCCCAGGTAGTCTTGATATTCCATGTGTTATATACTAAGTTCTGCCTTCGTGGCCTAGCTTGTGTGTTTACTCAGTGCACAGGGGAGTTTTATATCTAGAGGAAAGGGGCAAATTAGATGATCAGGAATTCTGAAGTAATCTCTAACTTTTAAAGCTTTTCCTAAAAGTTCAGAATTGTTTGAAACCTTGCACCCTTTATTTCTGTGAGTCCTCTGAGGAGAGAGGCTGTGGTTCATAACTCTGTTATCAGAAGAATCTGGCACTCAGTGTGTCCTCAGTAAAAGTTGAATGTGAGTTCATTGTGCTTTGATTTATCCTCTGGGAACTTCTCTGCTATTATTTGTCACTAAATTTGGGTCAAAGGTGATCCTTGCCCAGTTTAAATGTTTTCTGTGATGGAGAATGTAAGTGATAAGGTCTAGGTCCTATCTATCTACCTACCTATCTATTTATCTATGTATCTCTAATTACTACAGTGACCTTGCTCGGTATTATCATTCCCATTTAGCAGATGAGAAAACTGAGGCTCAGAGAGGATAAGTTGAACATAGCAATAAAAGGCAGAGAGGTAAGACCCCGGCCTGGCATGCTGCCCAGAGTCATTTCTTCTCCCACAGAAGTTAAGCACTTGGGCTCCCGGGAATCACAGGCCCTTCATAAATTGTTCTTGAGACCAGTAAAGCTGGATTAGGAAATTGGGCTTTGTGAAGCACAAAGTAGTATAGCATTGCATCCGTTTTTATACCTTTTGAGTACTTCAGCTATTCAGTTATTGGGAGGCCCTGAATCTAACCAACAGTTTTCCCCCAGGAATATTTCCAGTTTGAGAATTGGGGAATAATGGAGACAGGACATTAGAGGAGGATGATCAAGTGCGAAAGAAGCAGGTAGAGGATGAGGGATCAAAGTTGACTTGTTTTTTAATTGTGAAACATTTTAAATAAGGAAGAATAAGGATTAATATAATTACCATGCACCTCCCACAAAGCTTATTAGATTTTATACTATTTTGTTTCAGATCTTAAAGAAATAAAACATTACAGATAGAACTGAGACTCTTGAGTACCTCTCATTTTGTGTTAGAGTTTTATTTATATGTTAGAGTTTATATTCATGTTTATAATTTAAGTGCTCTGATTTTTAACTGCTATATATATGTATATATATATTTTTTAAAGATTTTATTTATTTGGCAGAGATAGCGAGAGCAGGAACACAAGCAGGGGGAGTGGGAGAGGGTGAAGCAGGCTTCCTGCTGAGCAGGGAGGGAGCCCGATGCGATGCGGGGCTTCATCCCAGGACCCTGGGACCATGACCTGAGCCGAAGGCAGATGCTTAAAGACTGAGCCACCCAAGCGCCCCTAACTGCTATATATTGTTTTAGAGTATGAATGAATATACCCGAGCTTATTTTCTAGCTGATGAAGATTTAGGTTGCTTCCATTGATTTTGTTGTAAAATGTAGTATTTTAGTAGTATTGCAGTATTGCAATAAACATTTTTTTACTTTCCTCTTTGTGCACATCTATTAGAGTTTATCTATGGTACATGTCTAGGAGAGGATTGGATGTGTGTGCACAAAACCTTCAGGTTTACTCTATCTTCTCCAAGAGCATTCTTGAGTGGGGAGGCCAGCTTGCAGTCTACCACAGTGCATGAGAGGGGGAGAGAGAAGTAGATGAAGGATAAAGAAGGGCACAATGGGAAAACCCAGTCTTTAAAGAAAAGCAGAAGTATAGCAGTATGGTAAAAGGAATCTTGCACAAACAGCAAGCTGTCAATCTCAGCTCTTCATTTTCCTTCTTTGAGATCAGGAATGAGTTTTTATTGAGCTCGAACAAGGCTGTTCTGTCAAGTACGCTGAACAGTTTGCTTGATTACACTGTATGCTTTTGAGTCTGCTGAATGATCCATTACTTACTGGAATGCCACATGAGAACAAGCAAAATTGAATGACTTCTTTATTTTTACTAGGGCAGGTGAAACTTGAATAACGTGTTATGAAGAGAGGTAAATGCTTCAGCCCTACTATTTATTTATTTATCTTTTTTTGTTGAAATATAGTTGACACACAGTATTATATTAGTTTCATGTGTGCCAGCATAGTTATTGGACATTTATATACATTAGGAAATGATCACCACAATAAACTTAATTACCATCCATAACTATACGAAGTTATTACAGTGTTCTTGACTGTATGCCCTATGCTATACTTTATGTCCCCGTGACTTATTTATCTTCTAACTGGAAATTATAAAGGGCGTTCAGTAAATATTTGAATAATTAAATGAGTGAATGAGTTTATAAATAAACAGACTTCTTGAGTTCAACTTGATTATAGAATTTTCCTTAAAATGGAAGACCTCCTCTGAGTTGTATACTTGGGGTCTACACTCCTAGCATATATTCATTTTCTGGCTTTTTTAGACAGGTAATTGCTGAGACTGTTGCAGAGTCGTCATTCTCTGGATTTGTACAGCATTCTGCTCCTACTCTGCTTGTCTCACCCATTGCACCGTGTTGCAAGTCTTGGTTTGCCTGCCATCCTCCTGTCTCCCCACTAAATTCTTAAGCTTATTGAGAAAAGGGACTCTGATATATTTTGTCTTTTCAATTCCCTTTTGCATGCCCCACTTGTAGACGCTAAAAAAATTATTGAATGTGCCTCATTTGATTTGAAAAGATACATATGCTCAATTGTAAGTAAATACAAATTTTGACCTAAGAGAAATCACCTTGCCAATGTATGGATTATTGACAGGGTATTTATCTTTGAATTGTCTTGCCCATCACTCTCATATAGGGTGTTCTATAGGGAGTCTGATTACCAAGAATCACGGTGATCAAAAAAAATTTTTAAGCATTTGTCATGCATGGACACCACTCTCTCAGCAGATATTTGAGTTGTGTGCAAGTCCCAAGTACTGTGTGTGTATCAGGGATATAGCCGTGAGCAACATAAACTTGATCCCTGCCCTCACGGACCTGTGGTCTAGCAATCTAGTTTAGGAGTCAGCGGACTCTCTGTAAAGAGCTGAACAGTAAATGTTTAGACTTTGCGGACCATATGATCTTGGTTACAAATACTCTACCACTGTGGCCCAGAAGTAGCCTCTGACGCTATAATCAAATGAGTGTGGCCATTTCCAGTAAAACTTCATTTACAGGGAGTACCTGGCTGGCTCAGTTGGTAGAGCGTGTGATTCTTGATCTCTGGGTTGTGAGTTCAAGCCCCACATTGGGTGTAGAGCTTACTTAAAAAACAAAAACAAAAAATCTTCATTTACAAAAACAGGAGATGTCAGTCTGGCTTTGGCCCGTGGGCCATAGTTGGCTGACTCTTGACCTAGTTCATTTGTTTCTTGGTCTTTGTTTCTATAGCCACAATAGAAATTTTCATATTTTCCATGTAGGTTTCAGTGGCTTACTTGCTACAGTTAGCAGAGGTGAGATTGTTGAAGAACTTGATCTCATGCCAATGACAAGCTAATTCTTGTTTGTTTTTTAACTTGTTTATCCAGGACATTTTATTTCCTTACATCAGAGAAAATGTTAAAGAGTATCTTCAGACACATTGGGAAGAAGAGGAGTGCCAGCAGGATGTCAATCTTTTGAGGAAACAGGTTGGGACATTGCTCTTCCATTGCTTCCACATTCCCAAGTATCTGAGAATTGAGGATGCCCAGAGACAGATGTGCTCTGAACGTACTGCAAAATAAGCGCTCTGGATTCACGGTGCTTGGACTTTGCAGTGACTTGCTTAGGAATTCACAGAACATAATTAAATGGCCAGATCATGGCAGTTTATTGTCTCTATAGTTGCCTCTCACTGGAGTTGTTTTTATCGCATAAAAATGTCATGTATTTTTTTAAGTTTATTATATTATTTTTTTAAGATTTTATTTATTTATTTGACATTGAGACAGCGAGAGAGGGAACACACACGGGGAGTTGGGGAGGGAGAAGCAGATCCCCACTGAGCAGGGAGCCCGATGCCCGCTCGATCCCAGCACACTGGGGTCATGACCTGAGCCGAAGGCAGACGCTTAACGACTGAGCTACACAGGTGCCCCGTCATGTATTTTTAAAACTAAGCTTTTTCTGGGTAGTGTGCAAGAGATTTTGGTGCCATCTTACCACATTTTTCATTAATGTCTCCCAGTGATTCTCTAATCTCTTCTGCCCCCTGCACAGCGCTCCTGGGGCCTCACCTCCACACAGCCCCGTAGACCTCGCACCCCGCTCACAACTAGGCCCATCTTTGTCTCCTGTGCTATTCTACTCTGTTCTCTGCCTGGTTTACAGTCCGTTTTTCCTTCCGCATTCTGTGCTGTAGAACTCCTATTCGTTTTCTTCTTCACATTGCTTCAGTGGCAAAGATCTTTCACACTGTGCAGGGCGAACTCTGACAGTTATTTTCTAGTTTGTTTTCTACATCGGACGATGTGGAACGCTCTAGAAATGTTTTAATGGTTGGGAGTTGGGATCGGAAATAAAGCCTTTGGGCCATGGGGTATTTGGGTTTGTTAAATGTTCTAGATAACTCCGGGTTAGTCTGAAACACTCCCCTCCCTCAGCTTTCTGTTGTCTCAACTCTTGTTGAAATTATATATTCCCCCTCTATAGTATGTATATCATTGGTCTTTAGAAATTGGACATATGCTTCATCACAGAGTCATTGTTTTAAGTAGCTGTTAGGTTTTGGGGGCAAGATGAGGAAAACTGCAAGATACTGAAAAAGAACCAACCCCAGGCATTGTTTTGCTAGCTTGTTTTTGTTGAATTCCAGGCATAAACAGATTTTGTTGACATTTTCTTTGTTTCTTCCTCGGTTCATTATAGTGCCGAGAAAATGATCAGATTTAACTGAAGTCCTGGTTTGTTGATCCCTGTAAGTGAATCGACACACTGGTCCCACTATATCATTTTATCATTATATGCTGTCTCTCTCCTCATGTACACCGTGTCTCTCCATTTAAATTTCAGCTTTAGCAATATAGGAAAGGTGATGCGAATTTATTAATTATAATCCACTTTCCTTTAGGAATCATTCATATCAGCCCCAGAGTGTAAGATACTTGAATTTGTAACAGTGCTGGGTGCCAATGATAGTTGGAGAAAGTTGGTCCGCTGGGTTTTTATGTCTCATTTTAAGTGATCTTTTTAAAAATTAAAATAAGAAACAAACTTCATGTTGTTTATGACTTAAAGGCTGAAGAGGATGCCCACCTGGATGGGGCTGTTCCCATCCCTGCCTCATCTGGGAATGGAGGAGATGACCTGCAGCAGATGATCCAGGCCGTGGTGGATAACGTGTGCTGGCAGATGTCTCTGGACCGGAAGACCACGGCGCTGAAACAGCTGCAGGGCCACATGTGGAGGGCGGCATTCGCAGCTGGGCGCATGAAAGCCGAGTATGTAGCTGCTCAAGGAGCTCAAACATTTCACCAGCCCCGAAACCCAGTACATTTTCCACTGGTCCTCTCTCTGTGTGATTAGTGTTAGTTGTGTGATTAGTCAAATAGATAAAATCAACATTCTTTTTATTTTATTTTATATTTTTAAAGAATTTATTTATCTATTTGAGAGAGAGCATGAGAGAGAACGAGGGGTAGGCAGGGGGAGAGGGAGAAGCAGGCTCCCCGCTGAGCAGGGAGCCCGATGTGAGGCTCGATCCCAGGACTCCAGAATCATGACCTGAGCCGAAGGCAGACACTTAAACCAACTGAGCCACTCAGGTGCCCCAATTCTTTTTATCTTAACGAGCAAGTGTTTGTTTTGTTTTTTCAAAGCCGGGATAAAGCATTCCACCCAGCTAAGTTCCCCAGAGCAGCATGCCTGGCTTTGTGGGATGGTTGAGGACTTTTATCCCAGTTTAAAACAGCTTCCCAGAAAATGGTGACTTCTTTGAGCTCAGTCATACTTGATCTTTAGCAGACAGTCCTGTTGGGCTGCTTCTCAGAGCTGTTAGGTTACCTGCTTTCTGCTCTGCTAGAGAAGGAAGAATGCTTTGAGATTAGTTACATATTTTGGGGTTACTCAGAGTGTCAGCAGTACTGCTCTGTCCTGTGCTGATACAACAACTTCCACAGACCATCTGAGTCTGGGCTGTGGTGTTCCTGAGAGCCTTCCTGCCGAAGGAAGACTCGTGAGTCTTGCATTGCTGAGGAATTTTTTTTTTTTTTTTAAAGATTCTATTTTTAAGTAATCTACACCCAATGTGGGGCTCAAATTTACAACCCTGAGATCAAGTGTCGCATGCTCTACTGACTGAGCCAGCCAGGCGCCCTGCTAAGAAATTCTTAATAAGACCCTGCCACTAAGGATTTTGAGTCATTGCCTGACGTACACCCTAAGATCCAAGACTACTTCTAGTTGCTGTATTTCTTTTGTTCTTCTGTCGAATGAAATGCCATTCCTTTATTTTTGTACTTTACAAGGGGCTTCCACTTTTTCATATATTTTTTTAAGATTTTATTTATTTCTTAGAGAGAGAGAGAGCGCGTGCAGGGCAAAGGGGGAGGAGAAGCCGACTCCCCGCTGAGCGAGGAGCCTGACTGCTGGGCTCAATCCCAGGACCCTAAGATCATCACCTGAGCTGAAGTCAGATGCTTAACTGACTGAGCCACCCAGGCACCCCAGGGGGGTTCCACTTTTTTTTTTTTTTTTTTAAAGATTTTATTTATTTATTTGAGAGAGAGAGACTGAGAGAGAGAGCACATGAGAGGGGGGAGGGTCAGAGGGAGAAGCAGACTCCCTGCCGAGCAGGGAGCCCGACGCGGGACTCGATCCCGGGACTCCAGGATCATGACCTGAGCCGAAGGCAGTCGTTTAACCAACTGAGCCACCCAGGCGCCCGGGCTTCCACTTTTTAAAGGATGCATTAGAATATCAGGATAGGCCAATCATCTGGGAATATCCGCTAGTTCACTATATAAAACACTAAAGAGTGGAGCCGAGAGAGGACGCTCAAACTAGTTATAGTTAGTCCTTCCTTGTCTTGGACTGGTTTCCGTAATTATAAAACCAGGGACTTGAAATAAGTTACCTTAGACTTCTAAGCCCTGAATTGGAACGGTAACAATCTGCAGATTCAATGTGGAAAAATCCTGTTTCTATGATTGCAAATAACGCACAAAGTAACCCACAATTATGTGTGCTGGTTTCAAATTAGTTGATCTCTTTCCTTCAATTAGCGTAATCCATTAAGCTGTTTTATCCAGTAGGAGACTTCCCTGACATTTTCCAGTTAATCTTTTAAAGATGACTGGTTCCACATTCCAAGTTCCTTGTGCTTCGCTTTTCACCTATTTCTGCGATAATTCCACCACCGAATATGGAAGGCGGTGTAGAACTGGGAAGCAGGACTTCATGTCAGGAATCAGAAAAGCTAGACACTGTTGGCCGATTAGCTGATGTGAGATGGTACGAGTCTCTTAACTGTTTTATTAGGTAATTTTTTTCTATATTTTAAAACTTTAGGTTTTCTTAGTTCTTAAGAAATGGAGTTCCATTTTCTAGCTAGTCACGTATGAGTGGCTTTGAACCCTCAGATGTTTTTCTTGTAATTGTTTGGGAGCAAATCTTTTTAAAGGCATTTCCATGCTTTCTGAAGGCACACTGGACATCATGTAACCTCTTCTTGTCATAATTACATCGAAGATTACATAATTGTTACTTTTTTTGAGTTCCTTGGGAATTTAAAAAAGCACTTTATTTCATCCCTTATTTGTAATCACTTTTTACTGTCGCTAGTGTGGCTGCCTGTCCAAAACTGCTCTCTCCACCTACATTGCTGCTTCTAATCTGCTGTGGTTCTGGAGTCCCAGTGACAAGCTTGTTAGGTCAGCAGGAGTTTGCAGTCTCTTGGAGGTGTTTCTCATGGTGACCCTTTGGGCTCAAATAAAAGAAACTTGTTACAGCTATTTTGACTGGTTTTCATCAGGCTAGATACCATATTCCTGCATTTGAACTTGATGGTCTTTCCTCTAGGTTCTTCGAAGATGTAGTTCCAGCAGTCCGGAAATGGAGAGAGGCTGGAATGAAGGTGTATATCTATTCTTCAGGGAGTGTAGAGGCCCAGAAGCTATTATTTGGGCATTCTACAGAGGGAGATATTCTTGAGGTAGGTTACCCGATTACTCTGTTTTTCTGATGCTGTGAAAGCATGAAAGAATGAATCTTAAAGGAATATCCTATAGGTGTAAGCTAAGTCAACATTCAGAGCACCACATGTATATATGCTAAGCAGGTGGTAAAGAGAAGTGGATAAACTAGGGAATGCATTCGAGGGAAGGGTGAAATGTTTCTGTCGTACCAGTCTTGGCATCGGAGGTTCTTAAGCTGTTGTGAGTAACGATCACCAGGGGAGTTTGTTCAAAGTGTAGTTCCCTGGGCCGTGCTTCCTAGCACAGCTGCATTGGCAGGTCCGGGATGGGGGGGGGGCAGGAATATATATATGTATGTATATACATATATGTACATGCTCATGCTGTCATGCTCATGTCCACTCCGACAAAACCAATGGCCCACTTCTTTTGGTTGTTTCGAGTAGCTGGTGAGCAACAGTACAATAGTGGCCCGTGCCCCCTCCAAACACATGCACACGTACACTTCTTTAGCGCAACAGAGTGCAAGGTACATTCATTTGTTTCTGGCACTTTGGAGAGAGAGCAGATTTTGTTTTAGCAGAAACCTCATTCTTCTGTAAGAGAACTGGGTGTGTTATTAAATGGTGATATGTTAAGGCCACCTGTTACCTTTCTTGTAGAAGAGAAAATTCCTTAAGATTTTATTTATTTATTTGACAGAGAGACGACACAAGCAGGGGGAGGGGGAGAGGGAGAAGCAGGCTTCCCGCCGAGCAGGGAGCCCGATGCGGGGCTCGATCCCAGGACCCTGGGACCATGACCTGAGTGGAAGGCAGACGCCCAACGACTGAGCCACCCAGGCGCCCCGCATTTAGGACTTTAAAAAGAAATGCCAACTCACCGAATACAGGCTGAACTTAGTGATATGCAGTAGGTCACTCAGCCAGCTATCTTTTAAATAAATATTTATTGAGCCTCTACTGTGCACAGAGAACACTTTGGCTTTGGAGATGTTGTATTCTCATTTTAGTACTTCCATGTGTTTTATCTTAGTTTAAATCAAATATTAAATCAGGAATAAAACCCTTTAATACGTGTATCTCCTCTGAATACAGATGTAAGCTACTCTTTTATTCTCTCTGATGGAACAGACAGTAAGGTGATAGTAGATAATACACAATAGTTACTTACTGAATTCAAGGATAAAAATGTACTTGCTTATATACCTCTTAACTCTTGCCTAACACAATAGACCAAAAGCTCAAAGGTCAGCAGCAGAGAAAGTTAAGTAGCAGCTTAATAATGAGGCAGGCTAGAGAAATCTGTTCATTCTGGGATCAAAAGGACAATGTTTAGGACCTGTCATCACGAGTGAAACCCAGTCCAATAAGTAATTTGAGTGCAAGTAGGGCTTTAAGGATAGAAAGTCGGGCATGTATATTTTTTTTTAACAGTTTTGATATTATTTCATTCAAGTACTTTCCCAAATATCTATCAAATAGTTCTTCAAAGGAACATGGGCATGTATATTTTAAAAAATTTTGGATATAAAATTAATGCTAATCAAAGAAAACCAAGTAAATTGTAACATGATTTTATATACATTGAATTGGTAGTTTTCTTCCAAATGTTTATTTCTATAAAATCTACTTTATTTTCTGTAGCCTGCATAAAGTTCTCTATTAAGTAGACTTTCAGGGATTATTTATTGAGGGGACGAAATCATTATGATTGTTAACGTATTTCAGAGCAAATGGAGGAGAGACAAAGGGTCGGGTTGCAAGTGTATTTATAACATTAGTCTTTTCTTTCCCTGTGTGCAGCTTGTTGATGGGCACTTTGATACCAAGATTGGACACAAAGTGGAGAGTGAGAGTTACCGAAAGATTGCAAGCAGCATTGGGTGCTCAACCAACAACATCTTGTTTCTAACAGACGTTACACTAGGTGAGTAATGTGACTCCTTACATTGTAAACTCCAGGGCAGGTGCTGAGCCTGGCCTTGTAAACACATGGCCTCTGTAAAGAAAATTTGTGTGGTTTATAAATGAAACAGGTTTATAAAAAGAAGCCATGAACCAACTGATCCATGTTTCTCTCCATTTCCCCATCCTTGGGGGTTGTGTGTGGGCAAGTGGCACTGGAAAGACTAGATCTTCTCACTGTAACTTTTATCCATGGTTCCCCACCCATCCTTCTGTACGTACACACACACACACACACACACACACGAAATGGTAAATAACAAAGGACAGTTTAAGGGGTGTCATTGTGGGAAGGAGCATGCAGGCAAGGGTATGAGGGTAGGTACATGGTTAGTTAGGGACATAAAGTGTATGTTGTACACATAATGGACCTGATCATGTGAATTTAACAGCAGTGACATGAGCTAAAAACAAAAAAAGAAACAAAAAGCTATAGGGAAGGAGAACTCACTTTTGCCTCTTTGTTGTTCCAGTTGATGAGCACTGCCCCACAGTGAGTAGGAGCCTCCTCTCTACCTTCCCTCAGGTGATCTCAGGTCCCCTCATGCTCTGAACCTCTGACCTTGTTGCTCATGATTCACCTGTTTAAAGACAGGCATCTTTTTTTACCCACCATGGCCCTCTTTATTATATATGGTATGTTATTACTTTAAGGAGTGAATGCAGGCAACAGTATATACTGTACTGTATTGGTAATTTAAGTGAGTTCAAGAGTACTTCTGACCAAATGTAAAACTCACACTCCAGCTCCTGTGTGAGAATGGAGAATCTCTAGAGAATTACAGCAGGAAGCTGTAGTGAATGAGAAAACAAGCAGCAGCAGGTGAAGCGGTAGTGGGTGCCGGCCGAAGGTTGGGCTCTGGTTCTCCTCTGGAAGCCTTTGCTGGGTAAGGCTTTCCCACACTCCCCCACCTGGCTCCAGCTTTGGATTGCGTGCTCATTGTCCTTAGAGTTTGTGCATCTCCCAGGGTGCCTACTTTTGGTGTGTTTATAATTGCACCTGTATTTGAGGGCAGTTCTTTATATTTGTGTTCCTTCTGCTCACCTTGGATTGTAAGTTTCACCTCCCATCTACCCCAGGGCAGGACTTTGTGTACCGTGCAGCCGCCCTGACATTCTGTCTGGGTCAGCAGGATGGGGAAGAGCATTTAGGGAAAGAGGCCAAGGGCTGGGTGCTCTCTTGCCTGGTTGGCTCCTTGTGACTCCTGGGCCCCTTGGAGTCTGTAGGCCGTCTCCCTCTCTCTGGTCTTTCCTATCTTGTCATGGAACTAGAATCACCCCTACCCCCTGGGACTTAGAGATAGGGCCCACAGGCAAATCCAAGCTGCTGACAAAAGCTATCTTACCAGAGGTAGTGTGTATGAACTGTATTTTTTCTCTGCTGCTGACCTTTGAGCTTTTGGTCTATTGTGTCAGGCAAGAGTTAGGGGTATATAAGCAAGTACTGATTTGATAAGTGGTTTAAAAAAAAAAAATCTTAAGCAGCATAGATCATGTAATGCCTTCAAAAAGTTACCATGTTTTCTAGAGAAAGAAAGACTTAATTTTACCTGACATACAGTAGACATTCAGTAATTGTTAAATTTCAGGCTTTGGTGAATTTAGACTGAAAGCTTTGATCCAGGTACATGGTACCAGATCATAGCCATTTGTTATCTTGAGTTTTGAAAACTCAGCAGATTGCATGTCTTAGATGTCCTGGCTTGGGTCAGCTTCAGAGTCCAAGGGTTTCTACAAAACTGTTGTCTCGGTTTTCTGCATCCTGGAGAACTTTACATTTACTTTCGGACCACACTGAAGGAGAGGAACAGACAGACAGACGGCACAGACACACTGCTTCAGGGTTCCCTGTGTAACTAGGTAGCCAGGCCATAAATGTACCATCAGTGAGCATCAGCCTTGACAAAGCCATTTCACCTGGCCTCTACCCTGGACTGTAAATATTTGCCTATCTTATTTCTCTGTAGAAACTTTAGCCAATTCAAAGCTATGATATACCCTCCCTTGTGAATGGCTTTTGGGGGCTTAGAGTAGTGGGGTGAGGAGGTTGCTTTACTGTCTCCATAGGTTTAGGGTGTGAAACACAGCAGTCCCTGTGTGGAAGGATAATTTGAAGACCTTTTACTTTGTTTTGTTCCTTATGGAAAGGAGATAGGCCTTGCTCTCCTGAGGTTAGCTGCTTTAATCTGTGAATTGCTTTTCTGTCATCATTCATATGAAAGGGGCTGTTGGAGAGGCAGATCCATGGTTTGCCCTCTGTTTAATCTCCTAGCACTTCGGATGGTAAGTTTCTGCAGGCTTAGAATTAGAGAACTGCTTTGTGGCTGGAGCTCCCCATGTAGTCAACCTGTCCCGAGTATTCTGGGATTGAATGTGTTGTGATCCCCAGATCTTCTCCCCATTCCTCACTTTTTGGCTACCATTAATAATTATAATCCCTGCTCTAGTAAAATCACCTACAGGTTCTTCATATTCTTGTCTTTAGCCACATTTTCTTTTCTAGTTGTTATCATAGTACATCTGTAATTTTATGTCTTTCTCTTTTAAGCCATTTCCTTGGGCTGCAGTCCCAGAAACTATTCTTAACTTTAGCGAATAGAGATAATCCCCAAATTGGCCTCAAAACAAAATTGGCTTTCTCCAAGGTCTCTGCACAGAGGTTTTGTTCTTGTCCCTCATCATTTGCCAATTCCACACCCATTTAGGCAGTGGGGCCAGAACTGGGCTCATGTGTAGCTGGGATGGGGCCAGGCAGCTGGCTGCTTGCCTTGTTCTTTTCTATTATTTCTGATCCTGTGTTTTTGGTACCACATGCCCAGACTCCATTGCCAAGGCAGAATGGAAGACTAAGTTGATATCCCAGATAACATCCAAGTATGAAAGAGAGACCCAAAAGACTTCTCCTCTTGGAGGAAAAGAGGGCGGTCCAGGGTTTTAAGTCAGTTTTATGCCAGCAAGGCAAATAGATGCTTAGGGACAACACTTGCCTGGTGGTGGTCTGGGTAAGAGGGTGAATGTGCAACAGCCACTAGCTAGTATCAGGTCCCACGTGCATCATGATGGCTAAACTCAGTTGGGATCGTGGGTTGCTAGCCAAGAGGAGAGCTGTGCTTGAGGCAGTCAGGCTGAGGACTAGGGATGAGTAGAATGACCCCTGCAGAGTTTACCTGGAGGAAGGGATTTCCACATGAAGAGGGGATGGTTTAGCACTTTGTTTGCTCTGGGAAGCTGACAGCCCTTTCACAGGAAGAGAAGCTAGACACTTGAGGTGGGTCGACGGAAGAGAGAGCTCTGCCCCACTTACTCTCTCTGGGAACTTCTCATCTCTTTCAGCACTACTGCCCTTTAACCCGTTCGGATGGTGTGACTGTTTTCCAAAGGTTAGGAAACCACTGAGGTTTCTTATTACACCAGATATAAACTGCATGGAACATGGTTCAGATTCTTTGCCAGTTTTGCTCCGTCTGTTCAAATATGCCCCACCTGACCCATGTCCTGTCTCCCACACCTTCGCTCCATTCTTCCGATATTTATACGTGTATTTTATGTCTGCCCAGGATGCCTCCTCTCTTGGCAGTTTTTTTTCCTCGAAACTTCTGATCAAAACTTACCTTCTGTGCTGAGAAGTCATGTGTTAAATTGCAGATCCTAATTCAGTAGTTCCATGTTCGGGAGTTGAGATTCTGCATTTCTTTTCTTTTCTTTTCTTTTTTTTTATTTTTTAAAAAGATTTTATTCATTTAGAGAGTGAGCGAGTCGGGGGAGGGGCAGAGGGAGAAAGAGAATCTCCAGCTGACTCCCCGCTGAGTGCGGAGCCTGATGCAGGGCTTGATCCTACGACCCTGAGATCATGACCCGAGCCGAAATCAAGAGTCGGATGCTTAACGGACTGAGCCACCCAGGCGCCCCAGAGATTCTGCATTTCTAATAAGCTTGCAGGTGCTTCCCCTGCTACAGGTCCACAGGTCACATTTGGAATAGTATTGCTCTAGAGCAGGGTTGGCAAGCTCGTTCTGCAGAGGGCCAGGTAGTGTATTTTAGGCTCTGCAGGCCCTACAGTCTCTGTCACAACTCTTAAACTCTGTCCTGGTAGTGGAAAAGCAGCCATAGACAATACACAGATGAATGGGCATGACTGTGTTCTCATAAAACTTTATTTACAAAAGCACGTGTCAGGTCATCATTTGCTCGCCCTTGTTCTAGAGCACAGACCAGAGAGTCGGGCTCACACTTTCCCAAACTTTAGCTCTATCGCTCACTAGCTCTCACTTTCCATGTCTCTAAAATGGGGATGGTAATACTAACTACCTCAGTAGTACCTTGTTGTGAAGATTTAGATGAGAATGGGAGCTCCACGAAGGCAGGAGCTTTGTTTTGTTCATATATGTCTGTTCCTAGAAGAGTACCTGGTACATTGTATGTGCTAAACTAATATAAGGCATTAGCTGTTACCTTTCACATGGACGCAGAGTGGAGAGAGGAATGTAGCCCAAGGCATAGTAGAGATATCCCCTGCTCTACCTGGCTTACCTAGTTTTACTGTACTAGTCCTATTTTTCTTTTACCCACCATGCAGTCACTGATCTTTTTTTTTTTTTTTAATTTATTTATTTTTTTTAAAGATTTTATTTATTTGAGAGAGAGAATGAGATAGAGAGAGAGCATGAGAAGGGGGAGGGTGACGGGAGAAGCAGACTCCCCGCTGAGCAGGGAGCCTGATGCGGGACTTGATCCTGGGACTCTAGGATCATGACCTGAGCCGAAGGCAGTCGCTTAACCAACTGAGCCACCCAGGCGCCCCATGCAGTCACTGATCTTAAGGCACTCACAGTCTAATGAGAAGAGAGACAACAGGTAATAACGTGTCCGTTCATAGAGTGGTGATAGAGCTAAACACAAAGCGCTAAAGGAGCACATGGGATGCTCTAATCCACATGGCAGTCATTCTGGAAGGTAAGATATTTGAGCTGAATTTTGAAGAGTAGAAATTTGCCAGGCAAAAACGATGGGCAGGCTGGCCAGGGAGTAGGACATATTTGGGCTCCTGATGTGACAGCCAGAATTTTGGCCTGATTGGATCTTGGGCTTCCATTTGTCCCATCTCTCCCTGACTGGTATTATTACTGACAGCCTGACTTTTGGGAAACACTCAGTTTTCTGTGGGACTGATGAGAGGGAATGGAGGAAAGTCATGGCCAGAACATGGCTCTTTGCTTCTGCATTCATAACTACTTAATAAAAGTGCAGACGTCTAGGATACGTTCTTCACTATACACCAGGACAGGGACGTCTAGCCCATTCTAGTCTGCCAGGTACAGTCATGTATTTTTAAATATTTTTTATTATGGAAGTATTACAGTTACATAAAAGAAAGAGTAATGGGCTCAGACCGCCCCCCCCCCCCCCAGTATGCCCATCTTCTAGTTTCAACAATGATCAAATAGGAGCCCGACTTGTTTCTTCCTCCCCCACATGCCCCTGATTACTTTGAAGCAAATCTCAGATGTCACCTGTTGATGGTTCTGACATGTACTTTGATTCTCATAGAGGCCAGCGCTGCCGAGGAAGCGGATGTGCACGTCGCTGTGGTGGTGAGACCTGGCAACGCGGGGCTGACAGACGATGAGAAGACTTACTACAGCCTCATCACGTCCTTCAGCGAACTGTACCTGCCCTCCTCAGCGTAGAGCAGGAGGTGTAAGGAGCACCAGCCTGGCCTCGCAGACTTCTCCCTGTAGTCTAGTTTTATTCTGATGGTGAAAGTAACTGACTTCAAAAGCCATATATACACACACATAGGTATGCAGGTGTATATATGTGTATGTTTAAATTGCCTTCCACGGGCACATAAGTGGAAAAAAAAAAAAATCTCCGTTCAGTGAAAAGGAAACTTATTTAAAGATGCTTTCGATGTAGAAA
The DNA here is from genome assembly GCF_029215605.1 of Mirounga angustirostris. Taxonomy (NCBI): domain Eukaryota; kingdom Metazoa; phylum Chordata; class Mammalia; order Carnivora; family Phocidae; genus Mirounga; species Mirounga angustirostris. The sequence continues at coordinate 65,759,561 of NW_026991710.1, forward strand.
TTGTTTGAAACCACAGCTCTAACCCTTACGGGGGGCGCAATGTAGCTGATAGAAGAATTACCACAGTGCAGATTACACGTGTTATGTTCATCAAGTCATGTTACCGACATGGGAAGGTAGGTCCGAGAAGTTATTCAGAAGCCTTGTTATTTTAAAAACTGGAAGTATTTCACAGACTTATTCCCAATAATAATTCATTCCCCTTTTAAATTATGAGTTAGAAGATTGTGACAGCTGAGTTTCAAAATATTAGCCTCCCTCGTACAAAAGACAGAGCCATTTGTTTCTGCTCCAAAAGAGCAAAATGGGGAGAGGAAACTCATTTGAATCTTGATGAAGCAAGCATCTCTTACTGAAGAAACTTGAGCTAATCACTGTGGCACCCCCAGCAAGCGGTTGCCTTACCAGTGAAAACGGTGCATTGATACAACAGCTAAAACTTACTGTCTAACAGAGTAGTCCTAATCCTGCCAGTTGGTATCATTATGGATTTTATAGTTGCCTTTCTAACTACTTTTTAGCAGTTTGAGAATATAGGTTGCTATTTACTAAAAACAAAAGGTTTACTGAAATCATTCCATAAGACCCTTCTAGAAGAGCCCCAATAATGTAATATTTGCCTCTGAAATGGATGTGAAGAGTGTAAATTTTATAACAGCATTATTTATCCTGGTTCAGTCCTAATGGGATGTCATGTCAGTTTCATGTTGTGATTAATAAAAACATTTTCTTCTCCACTCAGTTTTATGTAGGTTCCTGAGCCATACCACCTATTGCCATAAGCAAAAGACAAACTGAAGAGAGACTGAGGAGATAAGAACTTAATTTTAGTTTTTGCCTTAATCTTGTGTATGTGTGTGTGTGTGTGTTTTAATGCAATGCCAGTGGAAAATTATTGACTATTATTTGAGTTATATATACATATATGATCTCATTGGTTATTATTTCATATGGATAGTAAGCATTCCTGTTATGAGTGGGGTTTCTTCGATTTTTGAGAATCTTACATTTGAGATACATAAAATAACGTTTGAAGGAGGCATGTTTCCTTAATCAAGAAAAGCTGTAATGAATCCTGGAGGAATAATTTCGGGGATGCCTTGAATACAAAAAAGTTTTGCAAATTTGAGAGGACAAGGAATATAAAAGACTTTATGTTGATAATTCTTATCTCCTAGTAACTAATTAAGAAGTCTGAGGACTATGAAAATGTAGAAGGATAGTAAAAGGGAAATGAGTTTAAGTAAATCTTGGAAATGGTGGTGATTTGTAAATGATAAAGCCATAAATGGCAATAAAGTGATGAACTTCTTACGATTTTCGAAAAAGCTAATGAGAAGATGATAGGAAAGGTGTCTCTTAATGCCAACAAAGGAGTAATAGGAAAAGTAAGGAATAAATGAGAGAAAATTATGCGCCAGAGCCTAGATTAGAAAGGAATTAGGGGTGCCTGGGTGGCTCAGTCAACTAAGCTTCCGACTCTTGGTTTCGGCTCACGCCATGATCTCACTCAAGGTTGTGAGATTGAGCCCCACATTGGGCTCCACGCTGGAGCCTACCTAAAAAAAAAGAAAAAAGAAAAGGGAGGAAGGAATTAAAGAAAAAGGAGGGTGCTCAGTATGTGGCCCAAAGAGAATTGAGGTAGAGGTGTTGTTATAGTCTGTTTGGGCCGCTCTCACAAAATCCCAGAGACCTGGGTGGCTTATAAACAACAAAATTTTATTTCTCATGGTTCTGGAGGCTGGGAAGTCTGAGATCATGGTGCTGGCAAATTCACTGTCTGGTGAGAGCCCATTTCCTCACAGACCAAAGTCTTCTTTCTATAACCTCACATAGTGGAAGGGGCGAAGGAGCGTTCTTTGGGCTACTTTTATAAGGGCACTAATCCGGGGTGCTTGACTGGCTCAGTTGGTAGAGCATGCGACTCTTGATCTTGGGGTCCTGGGTTTGAGCCCCATGTTGGGCATAGAGATCACATTTAAAAAATATATATGTATGTGTGTGTGTGTGTGTGTGTATACACACACACATATACATATATATAGCACTAATCCCATTTATGAGGGTTCCACCAAAGGCCCCACCTCCAAATACCATCACCTTGGGGGTTAGATTTCGACATATGGATTTCGAGGGGGACACAGAAATTCAGTCTACAGCAAGAGGCATTTCCTGTCCATGATGAAAAGGGTAACAGAAAAACATTTATTTACTTATTGAGAGGGAAAGAGAGAGAAGGGGGGGAGGGGGAGAGGGAGAGAGAGAATCTATCCCCTGAGCTCCGAGCCCAATGGGGGCTCGATCTCACGATCCTGAGATCAGACCTGAGCCAAAATCAAGAGACAGACCGGGCATCCCAAGACTAATTTATTTTAAGTAATTGAGAATAGATTCAGGAATAAAGAAAACGTTCCAATATCAAATTTCAGTTTGTCAAAGTGGGAGGTGAAAGGAAGGGAAAAAGAAGTTGAATATTTCTTAGACCCTAAGAAACTCATTCACAATTAAATGTTATAGAAAAGGATCTTAGGAAGAACTTGAGGTATAGATTGGTCAAGAGGAAGGAAAAATGCCTAGAAAGCAAGTAGTGAGCTAGGTGGTAAATGGAGAAAAATGCATGGTTCTTAGTAAGGGAAGGAGGAAAAAAATCTCACCCTCTGGAATTTCCAAAAAGAGATCAAAGGCATTAAATTTTCTCAGCATTTTGTTTGCAGAGAATATAGGGAAGAAAGGCTTCTTAAAACTGTGGCCTTTTTTATTCCTGTTTGTTAATCTACCTCAGTTGTGCTTTCTTACAATGGCACTGATTTCCAATCTTGGATCAAAACCCAAGTTGATTTCTTAAAGTTTTTCTTTTTTTTGAAAGATTTTTTTTTTTTTTTTTTTTTTTTATGAGAGAGAGCTGCGTGCGCACACACACACACGCAACACACAACAGACACACGGGGGGTGGGGGTGGGGAGGGGCAGAGGGAGAGGGAGAAGGACAAGCAGGTTCCCCGCTGAGCAGGGAGCCTGACCCTGGGATCATGACCTGAGCGAAGGCAGATGCTTAACCAAATGAGCCACCCAGGTGCCTTAAAGGTTTTATTTTTAAGTAATTTCTGCAGTCAATATGGGGCTCAAACTCACAACCCCCAACATCAAGAGTCGTGAGCCCTACCAACTGAACCAACCAAGCGCCCCCAAAACCCAAATTGATTTCTTAGAAGGGGAGCCTCAGACAAAGGAGTTTCTCTGATCTTATCAGCATTTCTGGAGTAGGAGGGCTTCCTGTTTGGCCTTCTGGAAGACAAGCCTTAGTTGCTAACCTGAACTGATGTCCAGTTTGGAGTTGCACAAGGAAAGGTAAAGATTGAGAGCAGCTGGCGATTTGCTGAGATGGGTGCACAGCAGTCTTTGCCCAGCAGATGGTGCTGTTTCTCCAGAGACCTTACCAAGTGTGAGGCCACCAGATACAGCAGATGTAGCTAAGAGGTGGCCTTAGGAGAGAAAAATGAGTAAAGTTCATTATCCTTAAAAGCCTGTAGCATGATGTTGCAAGAGTCAGAGCGGTTTGGAAAAAATGGCAATAATCCTGAATAAAATCCACCCATTAATATTCCTCTTCCCCTTTATTCCCTAAGTCACATAAAAATAACAAAAACCCATTTTTGGATAGCCAGTTTTTCCAACTGCAGTATGAAAAAGGACTTGTTTTCAGGTTTAAAATTCCCATCAGGGGACGCCTGGGTGGCTCAGTCGTTAAGCATCTGCCTTCGGCTCAGATCATGATCCCAGGATCCTGGGATCAAGCCCCGCGTCGGGCTCCCTGCTCAGCGGGAAGCCTGCTTCTCCCTCTCCCACTCTCCCAGCTTGCGTTCCCTCTCTCGCTGTGTCTCTGTCAAATAAATAAATAAAATCTTAAAAAAAAAAATTCCCATCAGAGTACAGAGTTGAATATAATATGTGCCAAATTTATTATCCCACTACTTGAGCCCCAGATGGCACGTTATTATCTTTAACCTAATATTTAAGAATCATTTTCAGTTTTTGCTAACACATTGGAGTAACCAGCAGGAGTAGAATTCACCTTCTTTGCCCAAGTCATTTAGATTTAGCCCAAGTCATTCATTCAAATATCGATGTTGAGGTATGTGTTTTTAAAAAAACCAAACAAACCATGTAACATGTCTTGTGTGTCTGTGTGTGCACATGCATAAAAGAAATCGGGGCAGCTGGGAGAAATCCTGGGGGCAAAATGTACAAACTGTTAACATTTGTTCTATTTAAGGGCATCTGTAATGAATTTGCTGTAAGGGGTCAAAGTCCTATCCTACTCTCCAGGTGCATATACGTTCTTGGGGGAGGCAGTCAATAAACAGTGAACAACAACAACAAAGCCATGAGCTGTGGCCAAATAAGAAAAGTTTGTTGATAGAGAACCTGGACAGAGCTCTTAGTTTCCGACAGTAGAGAACAGAAGGAGAGAGCCAGCAAAGGAGCTAGAAATGGTTTGGCACCAAGGGACGAAAACCAAGAGAGTGGGCAGGAGAGCCCAGTAAAGAAGGGGGTGCTTGGGTGTGTCTGATGCCGCCAGGAATTCAAGTAAGTTGTGAATGGCCGTGGCCCTTGGATGAGACAAGTGCAGTGTCTTCAGTGCTAGGAACAAAAGTTGAGGAGGGAAGGTGCGGCGAAAGGTTTATCAGTTTTGTTTGTATCCATTTTGTTTTCAAAGAACCAACTTGTAGTTTCATGGATTCTGTATTTTTATTTATCTCCACTCTCTTCTCTCTTTCCTTCTGCTTGTTTTGCATTTAGTTTGTTCATCTAGTTCCTTCAGGGGGAAAGTTAGGTTATTGCCTTGAGATCTTTCTTCTTTTTCAATGTAGTCATAGCTTTAAATTTACCTCCCAGCCCTGCTCTCACGGCATCCTGTAGGTTTGGTATGTTGCGTTTTGTTTGCATCGTCTCAAAGTATTTTCTAATTTCCCTTGTGATTTCTTTTTAGACCATTGGTTGTTTAAGAGGGTGTTGTTTAGGTGCCACATATTTGTCAACTTTCTAAATTTCCTTCTGTTCATTGATTTCTCATTTCATGCCATTTACTTCGTGAACATACTTTGTATGATCTTTTAAAATGTATCAAGATTTGTTTTGTGGCCTGGCATATGGTCTGTACTGGAGAATGTTCTTTGTGCACTGAAGAAAAATGCATATTTGGCTGCTGTCGGGTAGAGGTCTGGAGGTGTTTGTTAAGGTCTGGTTGGTGGATAGTGTTGCTTCAGTCTTCTGTTGCCTCATTCATCTTCTCTCTAGTTGTTTAGTCCATTATTGAGGTGCAGAATACTGAGTGCTCCATCTATTATTGTTGAACCATTTGTCCCTTCAGTTTTGTCTGGTAATAAGATACACATCCAGCTTACTCCCAGCCAGCTTTCCTCTCCCCCTGCTTATGTCGTGGTCCAAGTGACATCTTTGTACATTGTGCGCCCATCACCAGATTTAGAATTACTGCTCTGTGTTGTGTCTTTTTTTTTTTTTTTTTTTAAGATTTATTTATTTGAGAGAGAGAGCACAGGAGAGGGCCGAGGGTCAGAGGGAGAAGCAGGAGCCGGATGCGGGACTTCATTCTGGGACTCCAGGATCGTGACCTGAGCCGAAGGCAGTCGCTTAACCAACTGAGCCATCCAGGCGCCCTGTGTCGTGTCTTTTAAATCAGGAGGAAAAAAAGGAGTTACAAACAAATATACCTTCTTTTAAAACTGACCTATTTGTATTAGTTTCCTAGGGCTTCAAAGAACAATTAATAGGGTGGCTTAAAGAAACAAATCTATTATCTCAGTTCTGGATGCCGGAAGTCTGAAATCAGGGTGTTGGCAGGGTCGGTTCCTTCTGGAAGCACTGAAGGAGAGCCTGCCCTGCCTCTGAGCTCCTCATGACAGCCGACAAGCCTTAGCGTTACTTGGCTCATAGACACATTGCTGTAGCTCCACCTCCCGTCTTCGTGAGCCATTCGCCCTCTTCCTCTCCATCTTCACGTGGCTGGCTCACAAGCACTGGGGTACTGTTGGATTAGGGGCCCACCCTACTCCAGCTCGACCTCATCTTAACTAATTACATCTGCAGTGAGCCTATTTCCAGTTAAGGTCACATTCAGAAGTATTGGGGATTAGGACTTCAATATATTTTTGGGGGGTGACAGTTCAACGCATAACACCCGGGAAATGTCAGAGCTTTCCAAAGCCCTTACTTGCCAGAGGATCTCATTCTCTCCTCTTTCCTCTCAAGCTTTTCCGTTCCTCGATTGTTGCCCCAACTGTAACCCATTGCTCTAGGTAGCTGTGACTAACACGTTTGCCTTTAAATGGTTTCGACACATGCCCGTCGGTAGCTCCCTTGGCACTGGCAGAATTCTTAGTTACCTAAGATAAAGGTGAACCCTTTGAGCCAGTCCTCCAAGGAGCCACCGAACAGGTTGCTATGGGCTGAATTGGGTTTCTCGTGCCCCCCACTGCCACCTCTCTCAAATTTGTATGTTGGGAAGCCCTCACCTCCCGTGTAACTATTTGGAGATTTGGGCTTTTAGGAGGTAAAGTTAAGTGAGGTTATATAAGGGTGGGGTCCTAATCCAATCAGACTGATACCTGTATAAGAGGAAAAAGAGACACACCAGGGAGCCCTCACCAAAAATCAAATCAGCCAGAACTCCTGGACTTCTCAGCCTTCCAGAAGGGTGAGAAAACAAACTTCTGTTGTTTAAAACCCCTTGTCTGTGGTATTTTGTTATAGCAGCCCAGGCTGATTGATACATAGTTCAAAAGCATAATTCCTAGTGAAAGAGGCCCATTGTTGTCCTTCTGATACTCTTTCCTGCACCAGAAATACAGGCTGTTACTTTCAAGGCCACCACTGAGCTGGGGGCCTGGCGTGGGACCAGTATGAGCTAAAACACCACAAAGCTCTCTGTTTTTACTGAGAGTCAGCTAGATTTTCTTGATTAAGCATCCCCCTGGTTGCTGCGAGCTTTTACTTAGTTTCCAGAATGCTGAAAGAGTTGATTTTGGCAGGTTTTGCCAGTGTGTATGTTGGTGTTTTGGAGGGAAGGACTTTGGTGTTCCTTACTCCTCCGTTTTCACTGCTGTCCTCCCACCTGCTCTTTTCACACTAGGACTTTGACTCTCCAGGCTAGGTTATAAAAAGGCTACAGCATCCATATCCTTTCTGCAGGAGCTGGGGTCGGGGTACTTGCTCTGGGGAAGCCAGCTTCCATGCTGTGAAGGAGCCCAAATTCACTCAGGTGGAGAGACCAGGACGAGAGGAACTAGGGCCCCCAACTGACAGCCAGCCCTCAAGTCTGCCCGCTGAGACCCAGACCTCGAGGAGCAGAAACGGCTGTCTCTGCCATGCCTTGTCTGAATTTCTGACCCCCAGCCTCTGCGAGCATAGTAATGGTGATTTTATGCCGCTGCGTTTTCCGGTGATTGGTTGGGCAGCCACAGTAATTGGAACAGTCACTGGTGGGTTAAATGGTGCTGAGCAGCGGACACACTTCTTCCCCCCTTCCAGTATAGCTGGGCTGTGAAAGGGCTATGCCAAAGCAGCAGTTAGGAGCGTCAAGATTATGGCATTCTTCACCCCTCCCTCCCTCCCTCCAGACAGCGGCATCTCTTGTTCTGCTCGACGTTGCAAGTGTCCCCATCTTCCCAAATGCCCAGGCCTGGAACCACAGAGTGTCTGATTTTTCCTTTCCCTTCACCCTCCTGACAGAAGCAACAAGTGATGCCCATTATCTTTTTCCTCGTGCCTCCACCAGTTTGTTCCTTCCTTCCCATCCCTAACAGAATTAGAGATATGATCTGGAAGTCCCCTGTAATTTGAGACCACTGTCTACTACCAGGGCAATGCAAAAGGTGAGTCACCCAGTCTGTCTCTGGGGTACTGTTACTCCCTCACCCGACTTTGTTCCTGTGTTGGGTCCAAGCCCTTTTCCTCCAGCTCCTCTTAACTGTCCCTGGCTACGAAGCTAAATTTGGCTTACAGAAGTCTAGTGGTATTAGATATTATTCTAATACTGACTGTTAAATAAATCCCTTCGTGCTGCTTTCTCTGGAAATACTCATGCAACAGCTTACAGCTTTTTCTTTGTCCTGACCCAAACAGCATTTGTAGGGAGAGTTTTTGATGAGTTAAATTTAAAAATCTGAATATAGCCTACAGGGTCAGCTCAGCTTCTTACCATAAAAACATGAAAAAATGCAGTTTTCATGAGGTAAGGTCCCAGTCATCCCTACTATTTTATTTTTGAAGCTACACGAGAGGAAGTCTGGTACTGACAGAGTTTGTAGAGGATTATTTCAGGCCCTATTTAGAACGTGGGTCTTTAACATGTACTAGTTACAGCAGACATTATAAGAAATGACCCTTTTTATAATGTAGAACTTCAAGACACAAAGCTGTTTGCTATGGGAAGCAGGAGAACGATTGCATCCTCTGAAATCTCACTATATTACCATTGTTTCCTAAATAACTTGAATGTTGAGCAGCTCACATTTTTTTTGAGAGAGAGAGAGAGACTGTGCGAGCAGGGGGTGGCAGAGGGAGAGGGAGAGAATCCTCAGGCACTATGCCCAGTGCAGAGCCGATGCGGGGCTCCATCTCCCAGCCCTGCAATCATGACCTGATTCGAAATCAAGAGTTAGATGCTTAACCAGCTGAGCCACCCAGGTGCCCCAAGCAGCTCATATATAAGAGATTAAATCTTTAAAAAAGAGAGAAAAAAGGAAAAGCGGGCAGCTACCAGTCCTTTACTGTGAAAGTATTTATGAACCACTAAACTCTGTGCCGGGCACTGTTTAGTTGCCAGGTATGTGACAGACGTGGGTCCTTGGGCTCTCTAAGCAATGGAAATTGACAGGAGGCCAAAAGGGAATTCCAGGCAAGGCTTTTGTGAGGGCTTATGCACAAGGGATACAGCATAATGGGGAAGTGTCCTGCAGGCTGACTCTCAGACCAAAGGCCAGGGAGAGTTTTCAGGGGGGTTGAGGTGGGAGAGGGGGGACATCTAAGCATGTTGGGGTAGGGAGAGACAGGAGGTTGGCCGTGCGGGCACAGTGGACAGAACATGCTTCTACATGTATCGCCCGTCTCTCTTAACATGTCACCTCTCCACTCTGGGCATGATTTTTAGTATTTATAATGAGGAAGTAGGTGGAGGAAGTTCAGCACTGGGGTCCATCTTGGCACAGACTGGTTTGGTCCAGTCTTCATCAGTCTTTGTAGTCCCTCCTTTCAGTGAGCATCCTCCCTTCGCATTCCTGCAAGATAATACTATTCAAGGGGCAGAGAGTTTTAGCTATGGTAGAAGATGTACTACTCAAAGGGCAGAGCTCTGTGGGAATGCTGGGTTTGGGTGGTTAGGGTTGATGGGAACCCAGTCCAAGCCTTCCTCTGCCTCAGGTACAGAGCAGGCAAAAATCTCTGCCCTAAAAAAAGAAAAAAATCCCTGCCCTCATGGAGCTTGCATTTTTGGGGTAGAGAGAATGAGATAATGAACTAAGTAAAACGTGTAAGACAGTGTTATGCATGTTAGAATTTTAACTAATCACAGGACCATGTTTACAAAATGCTGTTGAGCAAAATAAAGCTGGAAAGAGCAGTCGTGCTGCGTTCCGCTTGAGGGGGTTGAGTTTTAGAGGTCAGGTAGGCCTCGGTAAGAAGGTAACTTTGGAGGAGGTAAAGAAGGTGAGATGTAAATGTCTGGGGGAAGATCGTCTAGGGTGGAGGTTTCAGCAAGTGCAAAAGTCCTGAGGTCAGAGCATGCTGGCTACTGGAGGAACCTAAAGGGGCAGAGACAATGGAATAAAGAGAATGAAAGGTGGAGAGACAGGTCTTCTTGGCCTTTGCAGGGCATTTTAGTGCTTGGGGTTTTTAGCCTAAGTACAAGAGAAGCCATTGGAGGGTTTTAAGTAGGGGAGTGTTGATGATCTCATTTAGCTTTTAACAAGAGCATTTTGCTGTGTTGAGGACAGTCTGAAGGGAGCGAATGATGGAAGCGAGAGACCAGTTTTTGTAGGCTATTACATAAGTCCATGAGAGATGGAAGTTACCTGGACCAGGGGGTAGCAGTGGATGGATTCTAGAATAATTTGAAGATAGGGCAGACTGGATTTGCTGGCAGATGTGGGGTGTGAGAGGAAGAGGAGATACTTTAAGATTACTTTAAGGTTTCAGTCTGAGCAACTGAAAGATGAGTTGTCCTTAACTTAGATGGGAAGACTCTGGGAGGATTGAGTCTAAAGATTAGGACTTACTGTACTTGACATGACAAGTGGAGAGGTCACAAGTTAGTTGAATATCCAGGAGAAAAGTCTGAGCTGGTGAATTGGGAGAGGTCTGCATGTGGCAGCATTTAAAAGAAGAAGACTGGATGAAGTCACCAGCAGAGTGGATGTAGATAGGAAAGGAAGAGTTCCAAGGACGAAGGCATGGGACACTCCAATGTGAAGATGTCAGGGAGAAGACCCAGCAAAGGATGCAGAAGCATGGACAGTGAAGCAGGAAATGAATTAAGAGGGAATGATCTCTGGAAAGTGAAGAAAACGTTTTAAGCAGAGAAGGGGGAGGGATTGATCAAATTGCTAAGTAGTGCTTATGGGTCTAGATAAGGTTGTAAAAGAACTAACCATCGTATATATTATCACGATGTCTCTGGAGAATGAGTAAAGCAGTTCCACGAAGTGGCAGAAGTGAGAGCTCCATTGATTAGGCTGGGTTCAAGAGAGAATTAGAGAGGGACTGGAGACAGCAAATAGGGACTTTTAAAAAATCTTTTCAAAGTAATCTCTACATCCACCATGGGGCTTGAACTCATGACCCTGAGATCAAGAGTCTCATGCTACTGACTGAGCCAGCGAGGTGCCTGGGGACTTTTTTTTCTAAGATAGGAGAAATAAAAGCATATTTTACGCTGATGAAAAGACCTTTGCTTTTCCAGTGAGGGACCTAGCCTTGTCACGCACGCTCCCTTCTTTGGACTTCATATTTGGGTATTTGCTGTTTGTTGGAGCCCTCATAATAGGGAATCTGAACTGATGGGAAGCTGAGGATTGTGAAATCCAGCTTCTTTCATATGCAGAATGCTTCTCTTCCCCCAAACTGTTGATCCCCATTGCTCTGGGGAAACAATGTAGATGTGGTCAAGATGTTCCGTGGAATTGCATTTCTCTCATTTATTATTTGCATGGTTCTTCATATGGTGATTTGGTGCTCTATCTCAACTCCATAGATCACACCTTTCCCCAGTTTCTTTAGGATGATGGTTCTTCACTGATTCTTCATTACTCCTGCTTCAAAGGAATGACAGTGACCAAAGAAGTCTTAAAAACTTAATGTGAACCCTGTGGCAGTCATAGGCTGTTCACAAAAATGTTCCTCCCATCTGGCTGCATGGTAGGAGCGTGGCTCTCAGATAAGACTGTGCAATGTGTCCTAACCAATGAAATGTAAGCTACGTGATGTTTGTCACTTCTAGTAGAATCGTCGAGAACCAGTGCTCTGTCGGCAACGGCGGCGAAGCATATGTGGGCATGAAGCCTCTGTCAGCCAGGGTCTGAGTCATAGCACCGAGCACGGTCCCCTTACCAACCCTGGATAGACCTCTCGTATGAGAAGTGAACTTAAGTTTTATTCCTTTTATTTTGGGACAGCAAAACCCAACGTATCCCAAATGACACAATGCCTAAGCAAAAATGAACTGATGTTCCAGTCTCCAGTATAACCAGCAGATGACCAAGTCTAGGATATGAAAGTTTCACTTTCCCACACCAGGGCAAAGAAGACCCAGTAACAGGTGGTCAAACTTCACCCACAGTCAGTTCTCCATTCAGTAGAAAACGATGGAACCTTTAAAATGTTAACGTTGTTTTAGAGATACTGCTCTCCTAACTAGGAGGAGAACTTTTCTTCAAGAGACCTAGTTGGACTACCAAAACGAAGTTTAGTTCATTTCAAACTTTGTTCTCTGGGCCGTCTGCATTAGATCCTCCAGGCATACTCATTCCAAACACAGAGTCCCTGGTTTTGGCCTCTGAGAAGAATCCTGTGGTTCTTAACTCCTAGGAAGTACTATAATCTTGATCTTGATTTATATATGTGGCCAGAACAAAAATATATTTGGTCTTTCTCCTAGGTTCCTGCCACAGAGCTGCTAAAACTCTTCAAATTTCCCTAGTGGTAGAATTGACTTGTGTTATTCATAATAAGCCCAATTTTATGCTAATGAGGTCACTTAGGGAGGGGGCTCCCAGATAGCCTCAGGATTGAGCTGGTCACCAGAAAGACCAAGGGATTAGACCTCTTGACCAATCTCCAGAAGCAGATGTGGGGGAGGGTGCTGGAAATTGAGCTCTGTAAACTCTTGCACAGAGAGATTCAGAGAGCTTCTGGGTTGGTGAACACATGGAATTGTTGGGAGGATGGCATACCTCTGCATCCCTCCCCTTCCTTGCCCTGTCTGACTCTTTCATTTGGTTGTTCTTGAGTTATATCCTTTATAATAAGCAGGCGCATGGAAGTAGTGTTTTCTGGAGTTCCTGGAGCCATTCTAGCAAATTATCTAACTTAAAAGAGAAGGGAGTTGTGGGACCCCCCCCCTTCCCTACCAATTGAATAACCAAGTTGGAAAGAAGTGTGGGTAACCTGGGACCCAGTACTTGGGACTAGCATCTGAAGTGAGTGAGGGCAGTCTTGTGGGACTGACAGTAACTCTGGGTAGTGTTAGCATTGAACTGAATTGTAGGACATCCAGTTGGTGTCCAGAGAATCAGAGAATTGGCTGTGGGTATTGGAAAACACGCTAGAAATATGCTACCAATATAACACTGAGGTATATTTTCTGGTTTGGTTTTTTTTTTAAGATTTTATTTATTTATTTGAAAGCGAGAGAGCACGAGGGTGGGGAGGGGCAGAAGGGGAGGGAGAAGCAGACTCCCCGCTGAGCAGGGAGCCCGACACGGGACTCGATCCCAGGACCCCGGGATCATAACCTGAGCCGAAGGCTGACACTTAACTGACTGAGCCACCCGGGCGCCCCACTGAAGTATATTTTCAACAGAATGTCTGATGGACTTTAGTATCAGTATCACAGAAGAAATGTTAGTGTAAGAGACAAATCATAATTCTGCATAAAAGAATTTTATTTAGTGGTCAGATCCCAATGAATAATGCCAGTCATTGCTTGATTCTGCTAAACTGTGCTATTTAGATATACTCTTAAGAAAGTGTACAGTGCATCACCAAAAGCTGTTTAATTTGGATTGTGTAGAGTAAAAGAAAACTTCATAAATCTTTGTTTTCTGATAAAATTTTTAAAATATAAAAATGAAAAAACAAACCCAAAAGCAGTATTCAAAAATAATAAATGTCACCTTGGACTATTTACAGTATGATGCCTTTTCCTAGGAGAATGCTCTCTGCTTAATTCTTTTCCTCACATTTCACCTATCACTCATAGGTGTTCTCACCCCGACCTGATCCTTCTCTAGGATTCTTTCCATTCCTGTCTTGCTTGAAACGGTCACCTGTTCTCTCATCTTTGAATCTTTCTCTGATACTCCTTTCTCCTACGCTTAAATTACCAGTAACTCTATTTAACAACATTTGTTGAGCACCTCTACGTGCCAGGCACTGTGCTGGGAGGCAGAGAGAAATACAGAGATGAAAAGTCATGGATGGACCCCTTCCTCAAGAATCTGAGTTTGGGTTGAATTAAAAAACAATGTTTTTCACATTATATCCCATGAGATCCCAGGCTCCTGTGAAGTACATTTGGGGACTTCTTGAAACAGTGCACTCATGGAGGCTCTGTCAACGTGGCCCACTCCAGGGCATTTTGAACTCGGAATTCTGCTCTTTATGAAGCACAGCCTCAAAAGCCTAGGCCTATGGTTTGCGTTCTAAACTCTTCGTGGGTGAAACGTGTATGTTGGGCAGTAAGGGATCAGCCATGCCAGTTGCTTTGGGGGAAGGGTGATTTGTTTAGTTGGTTTCTACAAATTCCAAGTATGAAAAAGCCCTTAAACACCCCCCCCCCCGACCAAATACTAAATTTGAGCTATAGATACATATTAAGTAGCTCTCCCTTGATCTGGACTTAAAACAAGATACTCTAAGACTCCTTTTGTAAATGTCCAGCAGGAGCTCTTCTTATTACCTCCACAAATATTTCTTTGTGCTTTTCTGTGAACATTTTCTTAGCTTTGAACATAAAAGCAGCAAATGAAGCCTGCAGGTCACCTTTTTTTTTTTTTTTTTTTTTTTGCTTTTATCATGGTTGAACCCAAAACAAGCTCAGCTCTTGCATTTGGCCTACATCTTCTTTGTCCATGAGGTCTTGAGAGACCCATGGTGTTACTTAAAGAAAAAAAGAAGGCAAACTATGAAATATAAAACAAAAGCCATACATAGCATACTATGGAAGCAAAAACGAAACCATACCCTCACTGCCCCCATCTTGTTCCATGCCTGGCAGACCACGTCCCTACGAATATTCACATTTGGAAATATTTCTCAGTCACGGTAAAGTCCAAATCGTGGTGGTGGGCTTGTAGCATATTCCTCTCATTGACTCCAAACAGCTGACCACTGAACAGTGATGAAGGGAGTTTTTATGGGGAAGTTCTTGATGATACTCAGTCCATTCAAGAGTATTAGTGCCAGATTCAGAACTTCCTCCTGAGCTGGTTCCAAGCCCTTTGGATCTGAAGGCAACTTTGGGAGTTGGCATTATTCCCATGTTACATTTGGCCCGCCCTACTCTGTGGTAGGGTGATCACAATGTCTGAAGTACATGAAGAGAATGAGAAGAGCAGGGAGTACTGGGGGAGAGAGGGGAAAAGAGAAGTGATCGTGCACAAGCTTCTTGCTCTGTCGTGCATATATTTTCCGTGTAACAGCATGTATTTCGACACATAAGGGCTTGTGCTTTTTTGTTAAAGAAGTAACTTGCCCTGAAAAGCTCATTTGGCAAATGTGGCCATGAACGTGTGTGTGTGTGTGTGTGTGTAAAATGTGTGATGAGGTTATGGACCAAGTCCTGTGGGTGCATCCTGGCTCCTTCTCCCAGCACACCCACCTCACAGGCAAGGAAAAGCTGATAGGTTACACCTGGTCGGTTTGATATTCAGAAGCTTCGGACAGGCTTTCCGAGAAGCTTAGGAAATTCTCCTGGTACTCGGAGCAAACAATCTCGTAACGGTAATGCCGGAACTCCACAGCCAAGGTGCCAAAATAAGACAGGAAGCACATGACCAGACCCCACTGGACCCTGGCTGCGTACATGTGGATGCCTTGGGCCATGAGGATGAAATCTGGGGAGCAGCAGTCAAGGAAAGTACCCCCATCAGCCTCATTAAAACTGGGCTTTTTTCTGGACAGGGACAGGCTACAAGAAAAGGCTCACTCCCCGCCCCCCCCATCAGCAGAACTTAGCTTGACAGCTTGCTGAACACACGACTTGCATGAATAATCCGAAGTCCATTACTGAGCTCTTCCTTTGTGCCAGACATCCGTCTAGGTGCTTGCGTGGAAAATCTAACTTAATCCTCACAGCAATCCTATTATCATCAGTTCATTTAAAAGTAGGGAAACTGAGTCCAGATGGTTAAGTAACTTGCCTGAGGTCACCGAGGTGTTAACTGGTAGAGCCGGAATTCAAATACAAGGACTCGGACTCCCGGGCCCGGCATGCAGCTGTACCGCTGCCTAATAATCTGTGAGATTAGCAAAAGGATTAAAATTCCCCCCAAAATTAGTTGGCCAGAAAAAGAAATCTCTCTTTAAAAAATCACCGCAAGTGACTGGATTCATAGTCACCTTTCTATCTGCAGAAACAATTTTGAACATATCCAATCACTAATCACCTACATCGAAGCTTTGTCTCCACGGTGCTAATACCGTGTAAGCGGCCCCTCCTCCTTTTCTGCTAGTTTTCACTATTAAAACAACAAATGAGACTCCTATGCCTGAATCTCTATGGAGTGTACACGCACACACACCAGTATACAGGCGGTCAGAGCTGGGAAGGAGAGCGTTTCAAAGCATGCTTTAGTAAGAAGCCAAGAGGCCAAGGTCTAAATACGTTTTTTAAGAAAAATCAGAAATGCTCCCTTGGAATTAGCTCTGTCTTCAGAACTTACACTTAAAATCTTGGGAAATTTTCAGAGGGCAAAAGAATACGGTGAAACTACTTCAGCCAGACTCTGCTGTCCTGAGAAGGCCTGGATCTGTTCACCTGGGAACCAAGGCAGGGTTCCAAATGTTCAGGAACAACACAGGTCAGGATTGTTTGGTATAAGCTGAAAACGCAAAGTAAAGTCTGTACATACTCTTCTGACTGAGGGCTCGAAATAATGGCAAAGCAATATTATTACTTAAGTTAGTGGGGAAGGGATAAATCTTCAAATCTCATACCAGAATTCTGACCTTTTTGCTCAAAATATTTTATCTAGTGGCTAGCCATAAGCACGAGTTTTGGCTTGATTCTCCAGTCCTTAATTGTTCTCTAAGGTGCTGCAGAACTTCAAAAAACCAGTCACATGGTTGGCAGTTAGGAAAGAAGAAATAAAGACTCCAAAGACTCCAGTAACTACAGGACATCTCTGAACCACAAACGTTTTCATATTTTAAAGCCACTTTCCCTAAGGCGAAAGGGTGTGGTGGTGAAGAGTTCAAACTGTGCCTGAGTTTAAGTCAAGATCGCTGCATACAGAGTGTGATCTTGGGTAAATTATCTCTGTCCTTACTATTCTTGTTAAAGGAGGATTAAAAGAGTTGATCCATTTAAAGTGCTTAGAATAACGCCTAGCACATGATAAGAGCCTAATAAATGTTGGCGATTACGTGCCCGAAGATGTAATGGGGTTAGCTATACATTCTACCACCTAGAAACCTTATTCCCTTCCTCTCTGGTTTCTGAGGAGAACCTATTGGAGTGAGCACTTCAGATCACTCTGCCCCACAGAACGAGTGGCTGATCTGACTGGTCGCACTGGAACTGGCCGGCTTCTATTGGGCCACGCTACCGGTAGGTGGGGTCACCGTGCTCCCTCCCGGGCTAGTCTCCTGGGATGTGTTTGGGGTTAAGCTTTTCCTGGTTTCTCTGCTTGTTACTGAGTGGATAAGTTGAAGTCCAAGGTGTGACACAGGAGGCCTGCCACGTTCTCCTCTGCAAATTAAACGAAATAACAGGGCCATTAATAAAGTCACAAATTAACTTTTTTTTTAAGATGTAAGGGAAAAACAATCCCCATTTTCGTTATGCATCTTCGTTATGCTTTTCATCAGGGGAAACTTTTACATCATTAATGATAAGGAACACCACCTACAGATAGAAACAATTTTGAGAAGGCAGAGCTTGTTTTATTTTTAGTTCTCCATCTCCTCTTTGGCATAAAAAAGAGGCCTGAGAGTTTTTGTTTTTATATCCATTACTGTTGTCTTTTGTCTAAGATTCTGAGATAATCTGACCAATATCCTAACCAATTGAAAATGGCGATTTTCTCATCTACGTATCTGGGTTTTACTCTCACTGTCAAAGCACCTTCTTTTCACATTCAAAGGATACAGAGGACCACACAGAGAGTGATGGATGCTGAGAGAATAACTCGTGGAATTCCAACTTTCCGTCCTTCATTCTTGATGTTGACTTTGAGCGTCAGTGCAGCCTGGATCCAGCAGGTCAACGTGCCAAATCCAAAGGTCAAGGAAGTTCCGACATTGTGGATTTCTTCATCATTCGTGAGCTAAGGGATGAACAGATAATGACAAGGAGGCCCATTTAGAAAAGACATGATGGCCAATGGAACACCTGAGGGAGAAAAAAATAGGTAAAGTGATGTCTCAATAATGGGATGATAGATTTTGGAAAGAGTGGAGTCCTTCATCTTCACTGGCTCTTTGTGTCTGTTCTCAAATGGTCTGAAGTCTGAGGGGGGAAAAAAGGAAATAGTACCCCTAGACCTCAAAATATTTGTTTAGAATAACCCACTCAGGCAGGGGTAATCTATCCTTGAATTTATTTTCCAGAAAAGTGTAGAAAAGCAAAAGAAAAACAGTTACACCAAAAAGAGAAATGTCAGTTTCTACAAACATACACCCCAAACTTTGTTTTCCAGAGTAAGAAATGAGACCCGGGATCTGCCTGTGTATTTAGTGATCAAAGAGGATATACTCTAAGCGGGTCAAGATTTTACTGACATAGACAGCTAACAACACTTACTCCTACAAAACTGGACTGTGTAATGTGACCAATTCATTGTTAATGGGATTTTGTTGAATTTTCCTTTTATAATAAGAAAATTGTCACCTAAAAGCTTTTTCCATATTTGTAGATCCATTAAACGACATTAGTGTTTGAAGATTCCTGGTCAAGGCTTTTATAGAGTTAATAGGTTACAGGAGACCCATTTGGGTTATTTCATTTGAGGGTTAAAGACGTAACTCCAAATCATTGCCTACTGATGTCAAAAATATACTGGTCACTTTTTTTTTTTTGATATAGTGGTCACGGGGCGCCTGGGTGGCTCAGTCGGTTGAATGTCTGCCTTCTGCTCAGGTCATGATCTCAGGATCCTGGGATTGAGCCCCCTGTCAGGCTCCCTGCTCAGCGGGGAGTCTGCTTCTTCCTCTCCCTCTGCCCCCTGCTTATGCTCACTCGCTCTCTCTCTGTCTCAAATAAATAATCTTTAAAAAAAAATAATATACTGGTCCCTTAAAACATCTTTAGCAATTATATATATTTTTAATTACACATATAAGAAAATAAAATCTATAGTTGAAGAGACGGCTCTTACAACATAATAAAATATTTTTTTGAATTGCCATTGTCTTCAGATGTTTTATTGTTTGACATTGCTGTGAGAATAATGGTTGCATCAAATCAATATTGCTTTCCTTTTACAATTTTTTCTATTGTTTTTGGCTGTAGTATTTTTTCCTCTTTGGAAGAAGCCACTTTTTTTCTCTCTTAGCTCAAAAGACATATTTTCAAATCTTTATTTATTTACATATTTTTTTAATGCGGAGGACACCTGTATTTATTTATTTATTTATTCATTTATTTTTGAAGATTTTATTTATTTGTCAGAGAGAGAGAGAGCGAGAGCAGGAGGGGCGGGTGAGGGCAGAGGGAGAAACAGACTCCCCGCCGAGCAAGGATCCCGATTCAGGACTCCATCCCGGGACCCTGAGATCATGACCTGAGCTGAAGGCAGATGCTTAACCCACTGAGCCACCCAGGCACCCCAAATCTTACTTTAAATAACAATTCCTCAAATACAATTTTACTTCTAGGCAATTGGTTTTCCATGTTATATACACAGTCCATTCATTTATTATTTTAAACTTAATTTAAAAAATAGATGATATAATTACATGGTTCAAACTTTAAAAAATTATAGAGTGCAGATGGAAAAGTCTGTCTCCCATCCCATACGCTAGCTACTTGGTTTCTTCACAGGCAACTAATTTGTTGTTTCCTTTGTATTCTCTGTAGATGTTCCAGAAAGTGTTCTTCGTATGTCGTGTCATCATTCATGGTTTTGAGTATTTGTGGTTCACCAAAACAACCCAATCTCTGGACTTTAGGAAAGACCAAAAGGTCTACCCAGTAACTTCCATCCAGGCCCTGGTTTTTATAGAGTTAATAGGTTAATAGGTTTATAAACAGCCCCTACAGCACAAGCAGGCAGCAGCCACTCAGTAAGTCTGGCTTGATAGGGGATGGGCCCTAGAGTAGTAAAAGAACGAGTGGGACTGCCAATCTGTCAAACGACCCATCGATTCAAAAGTAACTATTCCGTTGCTCCTCTGTGCCAGGCGAAGTCCTGGGGAATGAGTTTTCCTGGTGTAATGAATTACCAGGACTGAGGGGTGGAACGAGAGACAGTTTTAGAAAATCCACTGCCCTATATTTTTAAATGCCTCTGCCATTTGGATTTCACTCCACAGATGGGGAGAGGTGTCAGGATGGAGGAAGTTTCTCACCAGGATATAAAGCAGAGGTTGGAGGACACTGGGAAGGGAACGAGCTATGGGCAATCAGACAACCACTGTTCCAGTGCAGGGGGGCTCCTCGTCTGTCTTACAAATGGAGTCGTTCGAGTCCAGAGGTGGATGATGGTCTTGGCAAGGGAATTTTTTTTTTTTTAAGTAGGCTCCATGCCCAGCGTGGAGCCCAGCACGGGGCCGGAATTCATGACCCTGAGATCAACACCTGAGCTGAGATTGAGAGCCAGATGCTCAACCAACTGAGCCACTCCTAGGGAAATGATTCTTTTTTTTTTTTTTTAAAGATTTTATTTATTTATTTGACAGAGAGAGACAGTGAGAGAGGGAACACAAGCAGGGGGAGTGGGAGAGGGAGAAGCAGGCTCCCTTTTGAACAGAGAGCCTGATGCGGGGCTCGATCCCAGGACCCTGGGATCATGACCTGAGCCGAAGGCAGACGCTTAACGACTGAGCCACCCAGGCGCCCCTAGGGAAATGATTCTTAAATGTTGTGATCTCTGGCTTCTAAATGTCTGGGCAGAAGAGTTAGTGTTAGTAGACCTTTATACAAGTCCTAGGTGTTCTAGAGAAATTCTGTGTTTGCAAACTTGAGTCCCACGTGAGCTTGCTCTTATGAAATGCAAGCTTTCATCCAAAAAGGATATTCAGTGTTTAATTTAATTTTTTTTAAGATTTTATTTATTTATTTGACAGAGCGAGACACAGCGAGAGAGGGAACACAAGCAGGGGGAGTGGGAGAGGGAGAAGCAGGCTTCCCGCTGAACAGGGAGCCCGATGCGGGGCTTGATCCCAGGACCCTGGGATCATGACCTGAGCCGAAGGCAGACGCTTAACAACTGAGTCACCCAGGGGCCCCTTCGGTGTTTAATTTTAGAAAGGCCATGATCATATTAGTTTTCTAGAAAGTTACATCAGGAGACAATTTTTTATGAGAAAAAGTGTAAAGCACTTTGAAATCCTCTCTAGAAGATACACAGCGATTGTAGAGGCTACTTTTCCCCATAGCTGTGCCGTACTTCCAGTGCAGAGTGAGCACCCTCACACGTGCAATGCGAACATCAGCAGACGGGGCCGAAGACCAGAAGGACTGACTGCTGGAGGACCTGTGCTTAATAGGAACCACCACTAGCATTATTTAAAAGATTTGTGCAGAATCAGTGGCTATGACCATCCTCTAGGCGAAGGGGGAGAAGGAGGTGAAAAAGGCCAAATGAAGTACCTGAAAATTACCAAGTAAGGTCATTCCAAAGGAGGCCAGACACAGCGCCACCAATCCACTAATATTCAGCCATGGATTTAAAACCTTGGGTTTCAGCTGTATGAAGCGCAGAACAGCTACCACGAGAGCTGGGGATAAAACAAAATGTTAACATTTAAAAATCTAAATCATGCAGCTAGATTCTGAGGCAGAGTTCTAAAGCCCCAATGTGCGAGATTAAACTTTGCGCCATGGTGCACTTCTAAGTCTCTGAAATGGCAGGTAATTTCTAAAAGAAATTTTCCACGTGATGCTTATGATTATTTGGATGTTTATTATGCCTACCCTGGGGGAGGCAGAGAGGAGTTGAAACAGCAGTGCTGTATGTTATTTGAGTGGTGCAAGGGTTGTTCACAGAGTTTTCAAAAACAAGGTCAGCCCAGGACACACTGGCTTAGGAGAACATCGCAGAGGCCTCACACAACAATTAAGACAGGAATAAAGACAATCCATGGCTCAAGAGTTCACTAATTCACCCCCCCCCCTTTAGTTTCACAGTGTTAGAGCAGACATGGCAGGAAGACACAGGGAAGAAGATGGGTCCACCTTCAGGCACACCTGCTGGTCTCTGTGCCAGAAATCATTCCTGGGGATAGGAAGAAGACAAGGCAAGTGTACAAATCCCTTGATTACTGGTTTATTCCCACTTCCCTCTAATTCTATCTGGAGGTGTCCACTGTCAAAGGATAAGGATAGTCGATCTAAATTAGAGCAGTTACAGTAATCAAATTATGAAATCTGAATTTTAACATAGATCTGGGGGCTTGGTATGTACTAAAAATCACGCTGATTATATGATGAAAGCTCAATACTTCTATGATGTTACTCACTTTGAAAGCCCACTCCATCTTTTGAAGCAAATTGTTATGGGAGAATCAGAAAGAATGAAGGAATTTACCTAGATTTAAACCTGACTTCTTTTTTTTAAGGTTTTATTTATTTAAGTAATCTCTATACCCCATGTGGGGTTCGAACTCACAACCCTGAGATCAAGAATCACATGCTCTTCCAACTGAGCCAGCCAGGCATACCTCAAACCTGACTTCTAATAGTAACCTTGAGGATGGTCCATACCCAAGCCATGAATATAAGGATCCCCTTTTAGTAATTGCTTAGTGCAGGGGTATTTTCATATTTATGCAAAAAGCTGGGAGAGGTTAGTCTACAAATAAGTGAAAAAGAGTGCTTGCAGTTAATATAAGTTATATCTACATATAAGGAAATGCACTTTCTACTTCCTAAGACCATTTATTTTGACATTAAGGTTTAACAGGGAAGACAATTAGAAATTCAAGAATTATCCTATTTATACAGCAATTAAGTAGGTAATTATTTGCTAAAGGTTTTTTTTTTTTTTTTTTAAGATTTTATTGATTTATCTTGACAGAGAGAGAGAGACAGTGAGAAAGCGAACACAAGCAGGGGGAGTGGGAGATGGAGAAGCAGGCTTCCCGCCGAGCAGGGAGCCTGATGTGGGACTCGATGTGGGATCCCACATCCCACTCATGTGGGATCATGACCTGAGCCGAAGGCAGACGCTTAACGACTGGCCACCCAGGCGCCCCTTCTTAAAGGTTTTTATCTTCATTATAGGCCCTTATTAGTAGTCATTAATAAAGAAAACCCTTCCATAAATTTGCATTTCCTATATTTGCTGAATGTCATAATGTGAAGTTACAAAGTTAAGCTCAGCAAGTTGATTTTCAGTTCCAAGTACCTCTGATCAAAGAGTGGTGTATACAACTTGGTTAAGATTTGGATTTTAGAAACAAAATAGTAGTAAACTGTAATTTATAAAATCTCAAATTGTTCAGCTCTGATTTAGCTTTTAGTATATTTATGCTTCATCTAACTCCCACTAGAGGTCATAGAATTTATAAATGATACTTGAGTTGAAAGAGTTCAAACCTAATGGTTTGAGGGACCTAGTTAGAAATTATAATATATCAGAGTCTATTAATAATGACAACAAGTATCCTAGAGGATGAAAAAATCAGCACAACTTCTTCCTACTTTTTAAAATGGGAATAGGAGGAGGAAGCGGAGAGGAGAAATTCCACATAAGCCCTAAGTGATCATCAGATAAAGAGGTCACTAGGTTAAGACCAGAATCCTCAACACAGGGCACCACAGGAGACAGTTGCTATTAACTGTGTATGGATATTAGGACACAATGACCACATACCAAGACAGCACATTTCATTTCTTTTAAAAATGACTAGTGAGGGCGCCTGGGTGGCTTAGGCGGTTAAGCGTCTGCCTTCGGCTCAGGTCATGATCCCAGGGTCCTGGGATGGAGCCCCCGCTTCGGGCTCCCTGCTCAGTGGGGAGCCTGCTTCTCCCTCGGCCACTCCTCCTGCTTGTACTCAATCTCTCTCTGTCAAATAAATAAATAAAAATCTTTAAAAACACTTAAATTAAAATGACTAGTGGAAAGTATTACTCTAGCAGCTCTGGATGTCATTTAATTTGGGGGAATAGGATCGTACTAGAACTTCGGCTTAAGCCCTAAAGCACTGCTGAGGCAGACACAGATGGCCCTCCTTGTTGACCTGTCAGGTCGGTTTGTTCCCTTGCGCCCAGAGCAAGAGCGTCAGTGGCCATATTCTGTGTTACTCATTTCTCCCTGGTAAACACAGGACATGTATCATCTTCTGGTCTCAGCCCTGCTAGCCTTCCCACTTGTAATATGATGATAAATCATTTTATCATGAACAGATGATGAAATTAAGCAGGAAACAGAAACCTACTTGGAGACATGAATTCAACCCAACACTCCTAACTTCCAGAACAGCATTCCAAACACCACACTCTGCCCTCTTTACCTATTAACGCCATTGTTAATCAGCTCAGACTAGGCAGATTTTCCTTCAAAAATAGATTCTATGGGCAACTGGCTGGCTCAGTCAGTAGAGCGTGTGACTCCTGATCTCAGGGTTGTGAGTTCAAGCCCCATGTTGGTCATAGAGGCTACATTAAAAAAAAAAAAAAAAAAAGATTCTAGTTGAAATTTTAAGGTGGTGGAAATTACAAGCTTCTGGTCCTTTAACAGTTTTATTAACAGGTTTAATGGAGGCAAGATTCAGATTATCGGTTATTAAGTCCTTTTCAACCAAGTAATGATTTAATTATACATGCTTGAGAAAGACTTCTGGGCAGTGGGGTGATTTCAAAGCTGTCTTTATATATACTGAACAATTTTTTACTACATTAATGTTCTGATCAGAAGATATGTCTTTTAGTTTCATTAAAAATTTTAGATTTTAGGGGCACCTGGGTGGCTCAGTAGGTTAAGTGTCTGCTTTCGGCTCAGGTCATGATCCCAGGGTGCTGTGACCGAGCCCTGCATGGGGCTCCCTGCTCATCAGGGAGTCTGCTTCTCCCTCTCCCGCTCCCCCTGCTTGCTCTCTCTCTTTCTCTGTCAAATAAATAAATAAAATCTTTAAAAAAATTTTTAGATTTTATTAACAGTTTTAGAAAAGATTTTTAAAACCCACCCTTCTGTTGTTTATGGTATTTGGAATAGTCCTTTGCTATGTAAGTATCCCCTATTTATCTATATTAAAAGAACACAAAGAGTAGAATAATTGCCTATTTTCTTTACTAAATTTTTTATTGTGAGGCTGACTGGGCCTTTATTTTTATTTATTTATTTTTAAAGTGGCTCCACACCCCATGTGAGGCTTGAACTCACAACCCTGAGATCAAGAGTCGCACGCTTTCCCGACTGAGCCAGCCAGGCGCCTCTGGTCAGGCTTTTAAAGTTCAAACTCAAAACAGCAGCTCTTCATTGCAGTTCTAAATTGGTGCCTGGCCAAATTCTTTGTTCATTTGTTTAGTTTTATTGTTTGTGCATCAATAATTCCTATTTATGACTGCAGTAGAACCCAGCAATCAGTGTGTTTTGGCTGAAGGAGGGGGAGCAGCTGCTATTAAGTGACTGAGATCATTCAGCCTATCAGCTTTATCCTTACAACCTGTTCAGGGCAGAAAAGAATATTCCTTTCAAGAAATTTGTCTTAGGTCTCTTTCCCCGCCGCCCCGGGGAAATAAAAGTGTGGATTTGGGACAAAGTGCATAACTAATTGGGTAAAGAAAATAATTGAGTTCGATCTTTGATTAGTACATCAAAAAGACAGAAGATCGTTGCTAACTGATTTTAATAAATGCTACACTGACGCACTTGTAGATTGTAAATTAGAATCTAGATTTCTGCCAAAAAGCAGTGATTTCTAGGGAGTCCACGTTGTTCCTTAAAGTCAATAATGCCATCTAAAGTAATAGTCCGAGGTCTAACAGGGACTGGCCTGAGGAGATGAAAGCCTCCTCCACTTGGAGCAAGAATCATTAGTAAATGGATTCTTCTTCACTCCCAGAGTTGATAAATAAATAATTGTTGGTTTCCTCCCACTGAACACTAATCTTCATCAGTTTCGTGTCTACCAGATGGCACCGAAAATGCTGGAAGATAATAAAGAATAAACACTGGATACTGCAATACCTCAGAGCAAGCACTAGTAAAGGCTTAAGTGCTTCTTGCTGGAACAGGGGAGGACCAGAGAATAAGATGATGACGAATGTCATCTGGAGGAGGGGAGCTTGTTTTCATTACTTTGTTTTTGGAAATGCTTTTATAATTAGTTAATCATAAGCTTTATACCTGGATACATTTGTGAGCTGTGCAAATTGGCATTTTGAAGATTACACACTAAAGACTATGGAGAAATATCAATTTGTCTTAAGAATGTGAAGGAAGCAATATGTGGCTTCCAACATGTTCATTGGTGTCTTCAAAGCCCAAGTGGAGGACAAACAGCTTGTGACAGCTTTTTAATAAGGGCAGTCTCCTGTGTCTCGTGATTAGATGAGGTGGTATTTGCAAAGCACTTAGCATTATGCCTGGAATATAAATGACTGCTATTAATTATTGCTATTATTGCACCCCGTGGGGAAGATCATATGAGTAGGTACCAACCTGCAGGCCTACTTGGTGTGACTGCAGGCTGACTGGGAAAGGTCCCTGACCCTGCAATTCAAGATTCTCTCTCGGGGCGGAGGGGGGGAGCTGGGGGGTGGTGGTAGTGGTGTTCTCTTAAATGCAAATAGCTCCTTAGCAGTCATTTATGCCTTGGTGTCAAGAGTAGGGAAAAAAAGGTGAGAATTAAAGCTCATGATAGCTGAGGCTGATGGCAGGGAAGACAGAACCTGACTGGCCAGGACTGACACTGGTGCCCAGGTGTGCATCAGCTGCAGTAAGTACTGCCTTTTCCAGAACTGGGGAATAGCTAGGACATGAAAATCCTGCCTACCAAGGACACGACGAGGAGAGTTCTTCAAAGACTCAGCAACTTCGGCATTAGGGTTGTATCTGACCTCCTCCTTAGTGGTGGCGTGGCAGTCCATGCCTTCCAGACATCTCCTGCTCAGGCAAAATGGGCTATGTTTTGGGGACGCCTGGGTGGTGAAAGGTTTTGACCCACATAGAGTTAGCTCCAGGGAGGAACTTTAGTAACTGCAGACAAGTCCCCAGTGTGCTTCTCATTGAACTCCACGGGTTCAAGAGAGGCCTCCTGGGCCTCCCCGGGAACGTTCTCCACGTTTCTCATGTTTTGAGCCTTCTATACCAAGATTGTGCCTATGTTGCGTGTTGGACCAACCATCTCCCTTGATTTTCCAGTGAGTTCTATAGGTCTTTCCTTTTCCTACAGCAAACGTTAAAAAAATAACATCTTAAAAATGAGAACTTTTTTGGGGTGGAGTTCTACATAGATGAAATAATAGGTCACCTCTTTGGGGGACAGATGCCACCAAGGCTGAAATTCTCACCATCCAAAAGAACCATTTCCAGAAAGCAGTTGTTGAAAAATTTAGCTATCACCGGCCCATCCCCTACAGCATGCCAACGATGATATTAGCTGACCCTTTGAAAGACACCGAGGAGACTGGCCTTGGGGAGATGGTATACAAGGGGGACGTGGGAAAGGACAGAGAGAATGGCTGGTTCCCTCAATCCTCAGAAGGAAACACTCACAGAACAAAGGGGACAGGATATGAAATGATGGTCTTGGGCCCTGAAGGAAAAGGACGGAACAGGGACCAGACCTGAGTACCAAAGGTTTCTTCTTTTTTTTTTTTAACCTACATTTCCACTTGCGATCTTGGTATGTGTATATATATACAGGAGACAGCATCACCCATGTCAATGCTGACCTTTAGATCTAAAGACAGTGTCTCCACACATCAATATTTATCACAAAGCCCAGGCATTTGTCATCCTTGCCAGTGAAGAAATAAATAAGGCATTCTTTTTAACACAAATGTATTGCACGATTACTACATTGTCATGCAGGAATTTTATGGCACGTGAAATACAGTATTTCACGTGGCAATAGAAATACAGTCAAGAATACACTGAAATGATAAAGATGATAAGGGGAAGAGAAGATGTAAGGTAAGCAAGGTGAACATGAAAGTACGAGAAAAAAGACCCTCAAAACGAAAAGCCAGCTTCAGCATATTGACATGATACGATACCAAATTATCAGCTAAGCCCACCGTGCTTTTGATGTGGGCTTGGGAGGATTTAAAATAAAAAAGAAAGGTACAAAGCACATCAAGCATTCTTTCACTCTTCTTACCTAGGAATGCTGCCATGTTCATGACTTGACTAAACACACAGCTTGCAGGAGGCTCGTCACCTGCAATACTTGAAAATAATGACATGTTTTATTACTACTATCTTTTTTTTTTAAAGATTTTATTTATTTATTTGAGACAGAGAGAATGAGAGAGACAGAGAGCACATGAGAGGGGGGAGGGTCAGAGGGAGAAGCAGGCTCCCCGCCGAGCAGGGAGCCCGATGTGGGACTCGATCCCAGAACCCTGGGATCATGACCTGAGCCGAAGGCAGTCGCTTAACCAACTGAGCCACCCAGGCGCCCTATTACTACTATCTTAAAATCTGCCACCTTCAATGGTCTGTGTCCCTTCAAAATTCGTATGTCGAGATCCTAACCCCCAATGTGATGCTATGAGGAGGTGGGGCTTTGGGAGATGCTCAGGTCATGACGGTCGAGCCCTTCTGAGTGGGATTAGTGCCCTTATAAAAGAGATCCCAGAGAGCTGTCTCGTCCCCTTTCTGCCGTGGGAGGACACAATCAGAGGATGGCCATCTACAACCCAGAAGAGGGCCCTCATCAAGACCTGGCTGCTGGCGCCCTGATCTTGGACCTCCAGCCTCCCGAGGAGCTGTGAGACATAAATTTTTGTTTATTAGCCACCCAGTAGCCCAAATTAAGTCATCTCCCAACTTCTCCTAGGATCCAACAGATCAGAAGAGCTATCGAGTTACCTTATATAGGGTGCGTGCTTCACGCCCGGTTTCCTGGAAAAGAAAAAGCACAAGTTAAAGTACAGTCATTTGTGCACAGTTTAACCTCACCAGTGGCAAAAGTTTTATTAAGTCTATTGATAAACAACGAATTACCCAGAGATTGGCTTTACCTTTCAGCTGAATTTAATGGGAAAATTTTGTCATCTTCCACAGCTATAAAGTATCTACGAAGAAAGAACAAGTAAAGTTTATAAAACAAAGAAAATTTTTTTAAAAGACTCATTTGTTTCCCAGTTTTACTAGATTAGTCACATTAAATCATATTCATTGTTTTTCCCAGCTGGGAAAAATCTCTTTTGCTATAATGTTTACCTACAGATCACTTATAAGGCTCTTTACAATTCAAATGTGATTATTAATACTATTTCTTGAAAATTCAAGAAATAGTATTAATTACCCTCCAAATTGATGGTAATCATTATAATCTGGAAACTGGGAAAACAAAGAAATAAGACCTTACAACTTTGAGGAAACTAAAATTAGAATTCAAATTTTCTAATTTCTCAGGAGTGTACCCACCTCTCTCAGTGAACAGCAAGGAACTAAAATAATTTGCTGGAAGTGAAATAGTACTTGAAATAAGCAAGTGTGGGAGCATTTTGTGATAAGCTGATACCAAACCCAGTCATACCGGACTATGCACTGGACTGTGAATGGAATCTTTAGCATGTGAGAATAATGAGCAAATCTTGAAAATAATGAATCCCTATCACCAGTTTATAGAACGTTCATTACCGAAAGAACACGGGAACACAAAATAAAACCAGTATTCTTCACTACCTGCTTTGCATAATTTATTACTCACTCTTGCTCTTTACTTTGGGTAATAGAAGGGAAGACAAATGGGGACTTTAGCAAGGTCGAATTAGTAAACATTATTTTAAAGTATTTATAAATACACTTATATAGCTATGCCATATACTATCAAAACTACATTTTGATCTACACTGCACCGAGTCCTTAAATAATTAAATAAGAGAATACTCACACTATCCATAATCCAGCTGAAGTAAACAAAGTAAATACAAGAGGTAAAAACATCCATACGCTGCACTTCTTCCCATCCATGCCTGTATCACTGAAATAAAATCAACAGGCATTAATAACTAAGGCAAAAATTCACCTTACTCTTTCAGGGCGGAAAGGGAGTTTAACTGAAAAGTAGTGTGTTTTATGAAACCAGGATCCAAATCAATCTATTACTGCCACTTACACTCGTGGAAGTCCCATGAACAGTTAACAAGGATGATAGTTGTCCAGCATTAACTTAAATATTCCAGAGCCTTAGTTGAGAACTAAATGGGAAACTTCTCATAAACACAGTTATCCTTATATGAGCATCAATATTTTTAAGCAAGGACAAAAGGGTTTGGGTTAGGACTTTCAGAAGAGCTAGGTACCAAAGCTTATTCCAACCTACTTTTAGTGTGATTATTAACAGTTTTGGATTTATGGCTCTATGGATCTGGCACGTACATATGTCTACAGCTTGGCAGATAAGAATGCTAGAAACAAATGCTTACTAAATAAATTAGCAATGCAGGAGGAAATGACAAATGCTTTGCAAATCTGAACTTTTCTCATGACATGTTATTGAGCAACTATCTCCAAAGACTCTAAAGATGAATTTCAGGAAAACAATGCGTTGTGAATAATTTTAAATTAACTCCAGTGAACACAGTGGGGAACAAGAATAGATGTGAGGCATTTTGGATGTTATATTTGAAAGCGAAAATAAATGAATAAAAAGATTCCCCAGATAAATGGAAGTGAAAAAGAGAAGCTGCAGGGGTGTCTATGAGAAATTGACCTCCACAGGTGACCTGCCAAACAGAAGAATAATGTAATTAATAGGTATCTCTAAGAAGCTATCACTGCTCATTATTTTGAGTTTTCCAGTGAACCACCAGTTGCTTACGAGTTTGAACCAGCACTGCTACATATCTGAGCACCTCCGTGATACCTGCTTTTGCACGCTGACACTCCCTGGACCTCCCAAGTCCTGGAATCAGAAAACTAACATGGCCCTCCCTGGAGGCTGGCGACGGGTAAGGTGTCAGGAAGGTCTTGGTTACCAGAAATCACCTGCCTGATAAAGGAGATCTTTCAGGTGAGGGGACACACACCCGAACCTAATAATGTATCTGTGACCAGTCGTGGTATGGTCTAAACAGCTGTCTGGGTAGGGATGTTAAATAAATGACAGTAGCTAAGAGTTGAAAGACATTAGAACTGGGGCGCCTGGGTGGCTCAGATGGTTAAGCGTCTGCCTTCGGCTCAGGTCATGATCCCAGGGTCCTGGGATCGAGCCCCACATCGGGCTCCCTGCTCCGCGGGAAGCCTGCTTCTCCCTCTCCCGCTCCCCCTGCTTGTGTTCCCTCTCTCCCTGTGTCTCTCTCTGTCAAATGAATAAATGAAATCTTTAAAAAAAAAAAAGACATTAGAACCACTTTCAATCAATTTAATCCAGTCTACTCCGATCCAATCCAATGCACAAGGATTGACATCCTGCTTGTGCCACATACTACACCAGGTGGTGGAAATAACTGGGGTGAAGTCTCATGAATACAACTGTTTATGTGTAACAGTCTATTCAATATAGAAAAGCTATCGTAGGAACCAGCAGCGCCTACCCAGTGTGTGTCATACAGGAGGATGATGAACCTTTGAAGCACATCCACTCTGGCTGGTCAGTGTCTGTGCATTTATTTATGTCCGGAAATCGTGGGCTTATAATAAAGCTATCAGTTTTGCTAAAAAAAAATAATAATTTCATCATTAGCCAAAGAGGTAGCACGAGTACAGAAAACTGGAATGTGGATTGAGCCTGCAAACCCATTATTCCACATCTGCCCCCGAAATCGGATGCTCGGACAGCATGAGCACAGATGAAATAGTTACACTGGAAGAAGAGTTCAGAGACCTAGTTCTCAACCTTAACGTTGCCAGTAATCAACTCTCTGGGTCTGGGCCAGTTACTTACATCTGTAACACCATTTCCCCAACTTGCTGCATGAAGACTGAATTTTAAAAGAGGGAGGACATCAAAGACTGTGCCCTCACACGGGAGTAGTACCCTAGAGGTTAACCTAAGCACGGTATCTTCTCTGTCTGCAGGAACAGAATGCTCCAGCGTACGAGAATCATCAGCCTGCAGGCAACCCATGCCTCTTAAGCATTTTTACAATAGAGTGGTGAACAAATCAGTGCCGACGTGTTCATGTACAGGGGGGAATACAACTGCCAAATGGACAGATACTCACACTGGTTCCCCTTTTGGAACCTCTATCTGGGCAATCAAAGTGTGGAAGCAGGAAAGTAGAATGAAGAGAGTTAACGAGTTAATTCTAAGAGCACAGCATCAAGCTACAACAGTTTTATGTGCTTGCTGCCTCTAAAGAGCAGTATGGTGGAATGGAAATGGTATGGTGGTGCATAGGCCTGAAATCCACCTCTGTCACTCATCACGTGTGTGATCTCTGGCTTGTTATTTCATCTCTTAAGCCTTAGTAAGTATGCTGATAACTTCATATTTGGGAGGATTGTGCTGAGAATTAATGACGATGCAGGTAGAGCACCTCACCCATAATACCCATACTCCGGAAGTGGCAGCCGTCCCAAGCAGATCAATGCCAGTGTGAGGCCGAGGTACTTGCCCTCCAAGGCAGGGCTCAGGACAGCTTAATACAATCTTCCTCTCTGGGCTCCTGCTTTTCTAGAAGAATGCAGACATCCTCCCTGAGATCCTTTGATATCTTTCAGTATGCATTGCTCTTCTTATTGTCAAAGCATCTAAGATGGCTAATGGCTACTGTCCTAAATTATTTTATTTTTACTAGTTTAATTCTTTTTATTTAAAAAAATTTTTATTTATTTGAGAGAGAGAGAAGAGAGAGAGAGAGCACAAGCAAGGGGAGTAGGAGAGGGAGAAGCAGACTCCCCACTGAGCAGGGAGCCTGACGTGGGTCTCGATCCCAGGACCCTGAGATCATGACCTGAGCCGAAGGCAGCTGCTTAACCGACTGAGCCACCCAGGCGCCCCTACTAGTTTAATTCTCATAGGGCAAACTAATACCAAATTCTGGGAAAACCATAAGGTAAGGCTTGCCTAACGATAGATGAAATTGCTCTTTCTTAACCTCAAGGGATGTCTTGGGAGGTAAAAAGAATAAGTCTATGGATAATGGTATCGTTAGCTTCCAATGGAACTACTGTGGAGCTTCTTCAGAATTTTACGTTGGTCACGCTGTTCTTGCCGGGGTGGTGATAATGGCAAATTCACATGCTGTTGTAAGAAATAATACACAGAGATCCTGTATATCCTTCTATCTCCTCGATGATAACATCCTGTCCAACCATATATTGACATTGATACAATCCTTGACTTCATCTAGATTTCACCAGTTTTATATGTACTCCTTTCTGTGTGTGTGTATTTAGTTTTATGCAATTTTACCACATGTGTAGATTTGTATGATCACCACCACAGTCCAGATATAGAACATACAGTTGCTCCTAAAAGGGGAACCAATATGGCATGAGTTACAGGACCTTAAGAATTCCTTTTGTTGCTCTTTTATAATCACACCCACCTTCCTTCCCCACACCCTCCTTTCTAATCCCTGGCAACCATGAATCCTGTCTCCATTTCTATAATTTTATCATTTCAAAATGTTATACAAGTGGAATCGTATAGTATGCAACCTTTGGGATTGACTTTTTTCTACTCAACGTAATTCCCTGGAGATTCATCTACGGTTTGTGTTTATCAGTAGTTTGGTACCTTTTATTGTTGGGTAGCATTCTGTGGTATGCATCTACAAATTTACTTATTCATCCATTACAGGACATCTGGGTTGTTTCAAGTTTTTGGTTATTGCAAATAAAGAAGCTATAGAAAATTAGCATATGGGTGTTGGTGTCAATGTAAGTTTTTATTTCTCCGGACTAAATTCCCACAACTGCAAGTACTGGGTTGTATGATAATTGCATGTTGAGTTTTTGGGTTTTTTTTTTTTAAAGATTTTATTTATCTATTTGACAGAGAGAGAGTGCACGAGCAGGGAGAGGGGCAGAGGGAGAGGGAGAAGCAGACTCCCAGCCAAGCAGGGAGCCCGATGCAGGGCTCGATCCCAGGACCCTGGGATCATGACCTGAGCTGAAGGCCGACGCTTAACTGACTGAGTCACCCAGGCACTCCTGCATGTTTAAAGAATCTGTCAACCTTTTTCCAGAGTAGTTGTATCATTTTACATTCCTGCCAGCAGTGCACGAAGGGCTGTAATTTCTACACATCCTCACCAATGTTAGTTATTTTCTGTAGCCATTTGATTTGCATTTCCCTAATGATCAGTGATGTTGAGTGTCTTTTCATGTGCTTATTGGCCATTTATGTATCTTTGGAGAAATGTCTACTCATGTCTTCTGCATATTTTTAAATTGGGCTGTTTGGTTTTTCTATTGTTGAGTGGTAGGAGTTTTTTTGGGTTTTTTTTGTAAAGATTTCATTTATTTATTTTGAGAGAGAGAGAGAGAGAGCACAAGCAGGGGGAGGGGCAGAGGCAGAGGGAGAAGCAGGCTCCCCGTCAAGCAAGGAGCCCGATGTGGGACTCGATCCCAGGACCCTGGGATCATGAGCTGAGCTGAAGGCAGACGCTTAACTGACTGAGCCACCTAGGCGTCCCAGGAGTTCTTTATATATTAATATATATATTAGTTAATCTTTGGATATTAATCCCTTGTCAGATATATGATTTACAAATTTTTCTCCCATTATGTGAGTTGCCTTTTCACTCTGTTGATAGTGTCTGTCGATGCACCAAAGTTTTTAATTTTGATGAAGTCTACTTTATTTTTTCTTTTGTTTTCTGTGCTTTTGGTATTCTATCCAAGAAATCATTGTCAAATCCAACATAATGAGGCTCCCCCCTATGTTTTATTCAAGGTGTTTTAGAGCTTTAGCTCTTCCCTTTTAGGTCTTTGATCCATTTTCAGTTAATTTTTGCCAGTGGTGTAAGATAACTTCATTCATTTGCATATCCAGAACAATTTGCTTAAAAGACTCTTTTCCTCCACTGAATTGTCTTGGCACTTAACAGGGTCTTTTGCAGGGCAAAAGTTTAATTTTTTTTTTTAAGTAAGCTCTATGCCCAATGTGGGGCTTGAACTCATGACCCCAAGATCAATAGTCATATGCTCTACTAATTGAGCCAGCCAGGCACCCCTGGTTATATCTATGTATGTATGTATGTATGTATGTATGTATGTATGTATGTATCTATCATCTATCTATCTATTTGAGAGTGCAAGCTGGGGAGAGGGGAAAGGGGCAGAAGGAGAGTGAGAGAGAATCTTAAGCAGGCAACACTCTCAGCGCAGAGCCTGACGCGAGGCTCAATCTCAGGACCCTGGGATCATGACCTGAGCTGAAATCAAGAGTCCAATGCTTAACCAACTGAGCCACCCAGGCACCCCATGTTTATGTCTTTTTAAACTATAGATCTCTATTGTCTTATTGAAGTGGGTTAGACCCTAGACAGTTTATAAATCACTTTGACAAGGATCAGGAAATATGTGATGATCTAAGTCAGTTTTCTGAAATAGTAAAGGAAGAGTCTTGTAATGGAGAACATATACTTTAGTCATAATACACCCTACCATGCCAGGTTGTTTTGGCAACTGATAAGCATGAGCTTAAGAACAGAACAACGAAGGGTGTGTGTGTGTGTGTGTGTGTGTGTGTGTGTAAGGCTCCCTTACCTACATCACCTCCCTATCCATCTTTGAGTTATTTGGTATTGTTTCTGGTATTGTTAACCTATCAATGCCCCATCTGACATATCTTGGTCCTGTTACTTCTTTCTCCCTCCCTGGTGGGACTGTATTAACCGCAATAGAGGACTCTGTTACATATACTTTTTTCTCTTCTTGTCCAAAATAATCTATTTGTCCTTCTTTAGCCCATATGCAGCTTATAATGTGACCAAAGAAACCTGCAGTAAAGAAACAACACTGATGCATTCTCTACTCTCTGCACTGGAGGAGGATTCTGGAGGCGGCAGGAAATAACGTTTGATTTGGTGAGGTTTCATAATCCTCTCTGAGCTGTTCTGGCTTAATAAGTTTAGATATTTGACTGGAAGTACCTCTGCAAAGAATAAATGAATAGGTCTATTAAATTAACTCTCTTCACTGCCTCAGTGTTATCTGAGAATTAAAAGTTAAAACGGAGATGGTTCTCTTTCTTCTATCCTTCCAGACACCATCAAAATAAACTGGTCCATTGCTTCCAGTCACATTAGAAAGTATCACCCAAACTTTACTTACATTTCCTAACAAGGACACATTCTACCCTTTCCCTGAGCTATAGCAACACCATACCTACCAGCTAAGAGAGGACATTTTTCCTTGCCTTTTTAAGGAAAAGTGGGGGCGTGGGGAAGGAGCACTCCATGCTCCTAAGATGCTTTTATCTTTGCATTCTGAATTAAACTTTTTTTTTAGTCTGTGTAATAGTTACTCCATTGATATTAATCTTCCAATAATACCTCAGAGTAAAGAAACTTAGGATAGTTCCTGTGTCCCAAATGGTAAACTCTATCTGGAACAATGGCACCTAATGAGTTTCTGACAACAGGAGGAAAAGAGCCAAAATAGCACAAACCTTCTTGAAGGGGTTCTGGCATTTAGATTTGATTTGGAAGGCTCTCCTCCAAATGGTATCATTTATCCAAATGATTTGCAAAGCTGTTATCCAGATGGTCAAATCCTCCTAGAGAGCCAATACGAGCTCTCTGTACTCTGCACATGTCTATTGTGTGTCCTTTTCTTGCAATAAGTATTTACAAAGTTTGAGTGAGCTTCACTCTCTTTCACCCCATCTTTGGCATGAGTGAGACTGCATCGTGGAGACTCGTCAGCACAGAGTCACAGGCTGAAAATGCTGCTCTGTCCCCTGCTTCTCTGAAGCTTTCCTTCTTCCTCAGAGAGAACCTGACCTGTCGCAAACATTTGTGGTGGCTCCCGCTGGTGACACTTCGGTTCTTCTGTAAGTCCTCCAGCTGTAAATCATCAAGAGAAGACCTGGCCATTTGAAAACTTACAATCTCATGAAAGCAAACAACGTGTTACTTTAAAAAAAAAAAAAAGATTTTATTTATTTGTCAGAGAGAGAGAGAGAGAATGGACACAAGCAGGGGGAGCGGCAGGCAGAGGGAGAAGCAGGCTTCCTGCTGAGCAGGGAGCCCAATGTGGGACTCAATCCCAGGACCCTGGGATCATGACCTGAGCCAAAGGCAGAAGCTTAACCTTAACCAACTGAGCCACCCAGGTGCCCCAACAAAGTGTTACTTTAAGCACACTTTACCTGGGCACCCAAGATTCCAACTACTTTAACTGACTCGAAAAAGGGGTCTTGATAAAGTTGAGGTCATATAATTATTTATACCTTTATCATCAAATTTCCAAACAGATGGTTCTTACAGTATAACCTCATGAAGCTACTGAGGTCAAAGAATACAGCATACTGTTACCAATGATAATCCTTGAAGACAAACCTTCTAGTCTATCAGCGATGGTAAAACTCCGCCAATCTACAAATGGAAAAGTAAAGCCCACTGGATCATCTTCATTTACAGATTTTACAACTTTATTGGTGAGAAACCACTTATAATAAAATATCCCCAAGGTAAGATAATATTTTCTGGGGCTGGAAAGGATTTGCCTGTTATGAGTCAGAAGGATTTTGCACAAGCTAAGATCATAGTGAGGAGGCAGCTATAGCTCAAGGACTCTGGAGCCAGATGACCATGTCTTCGAGTTTCAGCTCTGCCACAACTGCTTGTGCGAGCCTGGTTGTTAATCTCTCTCTGCCTCAGTTTCTTCGTCAGTCAAGTGGGAATAATAATGGTACTTACTCAGAAGTTTTTTTATGACGGTTGGAAATACATTGAAAGCACTGATAACTGCTTAGCATTTGATGGCTTTTCAATAAATGTTAACCATATTCCACTACAAGTGACGTTCGGGATCTTTATCTGTTTTTTGTTTTTTGTCTTTTTAATTCTGTAATTTATCAGGAAATGAGCTCCCTGCCAAAGCAATTTTTTCTTTCTGCTCTCAGGGCCAGCTGGAATGGAACAGGAAAGATTAACGAGTCACCCACTAATAATTGGGATTGTCACAGTGTCTATGAACCAAGGGCATCCTTGATTTTTTTTTTTAACCTTTTGGGAATCTTAAGTTATTTTCCGGTCGTGTCATGAGCAAATGTGAAAGCCTTGTGTTATTTTGTAATTCATTTACAATAATAAGGGGTAATAACAAGGACTACTTGTTTTGTTTTGCTAAAATGTTTATAGGCTCTCAGATACAAC
The DNA here is from genome assembly GCF_029215605.1 of Mirounga angustirostris. NCBI lineage: Eukaryota > Metazoa > Chordata > Mammalia > Carnivora > Phocidae > Mirounga > Mirounga angustirostris. The sequence continues at coordinate 65,797,631 of NW_026991710.1, forward strand.
TCTGCAGTACAACCAGCTCATTATGCTGACAGTAAAAATTTGCTTTCGCTGAATCCTAAGTTTGGGAAAGCATAATTTGGGTGACCTGGTGTCATCCTAAAACATATGATGTTCTTTAATTGGATGTGAACAATATTTTTCAATCAATGAGGTCAATTTTGGCCCAAAATGATTTTCGTGAGTACCGGCAAGAGAAAATATATTAATTAGTAAAAGATTTCCGTCAAATATTATCATCTCCAAAAGAACATGATGATTTCTAAGTAGAACCATGGTGACTGGTTTATCCCCAGTGCTCTCTTGATTTCTAAAAGCAGTTACCATCATTCCACTGACAGATCACTATAGGGATCCTCTCATGCTAGTGGCCCAAAGAACTCTTTCTCTCAGAAACAGATGGTAGACACTGTCCCCACACCATTTATGGAATAATCCCAGAAAGAAGCCCCTCCTACCAGGTTTTCAATTTGATATCTTCTTAGAATTTCTAAGAATTTCCCCAGAGTCCATTTATATCTTTAACAATATTTAAAAATGTTGCCCATGTGGCAGAGTTATTGCCAACCCACCAGTCATTTCTCCTCTTAGGTGACTGTCTAGTTTTAATCAGGACTGGGATGCTTTCAGCCCTGACTGATGCAAGTCATTACTGGTCTAAGCCAATCACAGCTATGTCATTCCTGCAATGCATATCTTTCCAGACCTCTTGCACCTGGCCAGTGAGAGTCAAGGGGAATTCTACTTGCTGAAGAGCAAATGAGAAGGGTTTGCATCCCTGGTAATGGAAAGCTTCTTTCACTCTTCTCCTTTCCCACTGGGGATGCTGTTGTGAAAATATGATACCTAGTGTCATGTTAGTCATCATGTAACCATGAGACAACAAAAATGATCCAAAGACAACATACTGGGGTGGCAGAGCAGAAGATGGAAAGAACGGACTCCTCGATAACATCACTGAGACACTGCACCAAACTCCCAGTATCACCAGCCACCAAAATTTGTTTAATGTGAATCAGTGAAGTCTTTAGTGCATTATTGCTGTAGGTTGGTAAAGCACCAGAATCCATTCTCCCTTCTTCCATTTTAACTGGGCAAGTGGATGCTCAACTCCACTATAATTAGCAGCCTCCTTTTCAAGGAAGGGTGGCCCTGTTTGTAAGTTCTCTCTAGGGGAATGTGAGTGACTAGTAGTGTTCATATCACAATAGTAGAGTATCATACAGTAATAGTATTGTATTACAGAGGAAAAGGTCTCTGTTTTCTAGAGACACATACTGAAGCATTTAGGGATCAATTGTCATAATGTCTAAAATTGACTCTTAAACACTTCACCAATGGGATGATGAAAAAGTTTTGGAGGGGGCACCTGGCTGCCTCAGTCAGTGGAGCATGTGACTCTTGATCACAGGGCTGTGGGTTCAAGCCCCACGACAGGTGGAGAGATTACTTAAAAATAAAATCTTAAAAAAAGGAAAAGAAAAAGTTTTGGAAATAGAGTGGTGATGGTTGTACTACTTTGTGAATGTAATTAATGCCACTGAATTGTATACTTAAAAATGGTTAAAATGGCAAAATTTATGTTATATATATTTCACCATATAAAAAAAGTAAAAGAAACAATAGCACAGGGTGCCTGGGTGGGTCAGATGGTTAAGCGTCTGCCTTCGGCTCAGGTCATGATCCCAGGGTCCTGGGATCGAGTCCCACATTGGGCTCTCTGCTCCTTGGGAGCCTGCTTCTCCCTCTGCCTCTCTCTCTCTCTGTCTCTCATGAATAAATAAATAAAATCTTAAAAAAAAAGAAAAGAAACAATAGCACATCAAAAAAAGACACCCATGAGGATGTCTATTATCAAACACACACACACACAAAACCGCAGAAAATAGCAAGTGTTGGCGAAGACGTAGAGAAATTGGAACCCTTGTGCACCACTGCTGGGAACAGAAAATGGTGCAGCTGCTGTGAAAAACAGTGTGGAGGGTCCTGAAAACATTACACCAGGTGTTAACATATGATCCAGTACTTCCATTTCAGGCTATGAAGCCATACGGATTGAAGGCAGAGACTTGAAGAGAGATTTGCACATAAATGTTCCCAGCAGCATTTTTCACAATAGCCAAAAGGTGGAAGCAACCTAAATGCCCATCGATGGGGAAAGGGATAAACAAAATGTGAGACATATATACATACAACGGAATATTACTCAGCCTTAAAGAGGAGAGAAATTCCGACCCATGCTACAAAACGGATGACCCTTGAGGACATCTTATTAAATGAAATAAGCCAGTGACGGAAGGACACATAGTGTATGATTGCAGTTTTAGGGGCCTTTTAGGGGAGTCAAATTCACAGAGACAGAAAGTAGAATGGCTTGCCAGGGGCTGGGGAGAAAGGGGGAATGGGGACTTAATGTTTAATGGGGACAGAGTTGTAGTTTTGCAAGACGAAAAGAGTTCTGGAGATGGGTGGTGGTGATGGTTGCAGAGCAGTGGGAATGTACTGAATGCCACTGAATCACACAATTGGTTAACATGGTAAATTTTATGTTATGATATTTTACCACAGTTAAAAGAAACCGACACAGGGAAAATGTCTTACAAAAATCTGGTCTGTGTCAACAAAGTTTCTTGATTCGTTAAAAAAAGAAAGAAAGAAAACAAAACTGTCCCCTGATATGTCTGACTTGGAAAGCAGATCACATTCCGATTGCACTCAAAACCTTACGAGAAATGATTGAAAAGAACCTGCATATTAGTATGAATTAGCTGTTCTCGTTCTTAGTATGAATTATAAGAAAGAGACAGGCCTAGGGCAGGATAGACAGCTTTGCAAAGAGACAGATGCAAAAGACTGGGAAGAGTGTGGAAATTTGGGGCCCTGAAGGGTTGGAAAGGCCCGTGGCTTCTACACCTCATACAGCATGAGATTAGAGATGAGAGAAAAGCATGTTGCCCTCCTTCCAAAGTCTTTTGTTTCCGAGGCCCGAGTACGGCTGCCATTAATTTGAGAGAGGAAAGCATGGAAGCAAAGAAATAAAGCAGGCCCGAGAGCCATGACTTGGAAAGAACTTGGGGAGAGACTGCTGGTATGTGAACTGCCTGGAAATTAACAGATCCGAAGCCAGTGGAGTTTCCGAGGGAATTGTGGGTTTTGTGAAGTACTGATGCCAAGCCCATAAAACCGTGTGACCGCTGTACTCGCAGACCTCTAAATTTGCACCAGCAGGCAATGTGCCGCGAAAGCTGGACAGCCACCAAGGAGGGCAGATCCCAACACCCACTTCAGATGCGGATAACGAGGATAGGGATGTGCCCCCCCAGGGTCAGGGCCAAGGGACACACAGAGCCAGGGACGAGGGGGTCCTCCCGAAGAGCAGAATCAGGGTCCCATCGGGGAACCTCCCTCTGTAGGGCAGGGAGCCTTCCCGCTGCCTGCTCTGGGATTCCAGCATGGCTGTGGGCGGGGGGCAGCTGGGTGCATTTCCTTCTCCTCTTTTTCAGATGGCAATTTTAACTGTGGTTTTCCACCCCCTGCTCTACCATTGTACGCTGAGTGTGAGTATGACGTAGAGGGACGATCACGTGCCTTTCAGTTCACAGGCTGTCAGACCATGAGGAACCACATCCAAGCTTGATGGGAAGGACTGTGCATTACCCAGAGATCGAGAACTTTCAGGTGGTACATTAATGGATGGGTTTTGCTTGTCTCGCTTGGGATGAAGAGAGAGTGTTTTACCTGTTGGAAACAGGGTGTTCAATGATATCTGGTGGCCAGAGGGACCGCCGACTGTGCCCGGAATGTTAGCTGTCTATGAAGACCCATTCTTCCCTGTTCGAAGAATAGCTAGGTCTTTGACTGCTCAAACCCCTGTGGGCTGTGAAGTCACCATGTGACTAAATTCCTGCCAGTGGGATCTTCCTGGCCCGGCGCACACAGCTCTCAAACACTCATCTCCCATGGGCTGAGATGGTGATGAGCAGAAGAAAGAAGCTATGCTGAGCACGGCCTGGCTCTCATGAACCTCTCCTCCTCCGATGATATGGGACCGTCACCCTGGACTCTTACGTGAGAAAAAAAATAAACTTCATTTTTAAGCCACATTATTTTGGGGTTTCTTGTTACAACAGCTGAATCTTTTGTTCTAGCTGACATTCAGATACTCTAAATGCATTCACATGCTCTGTTTACAGGCCAAATATCTTATCCAATACCTCACATTATTCCATATAAAAATGACAAAGTCCCTCTGTCCATGAGCTCCTTGAGAGGTACATGGATTCTTAGGCAAGAATAATTTCACAGAATTCTGCCCTGCTGAATCAGATGTTCCAAGCAAATAGGTGGTTTCTCTAACGAGGTGGAAGAATTAAGGCCAGGGAATGGCTTCCTTACTTATTAGCAGTGACTACTCTTTCATATATAATTTTTACGAAGGTTTTATAAATACACACCCATACCTCCCCCTAAAGAACTAGCTGCATTTTATAGACCCGGAATCAAATGATTACTCACGGTATCCTGGGAGGTCTGAAAAAGGCTAGGTAAACATTATTAATTTTATTTTATAGATGACAATGAGGTGTTTACTCTTGACAGGCCTGATTCAGCAGCTCTAAAGAACCTTTTCTAGAGCCTCCACCATATGCAATTACTTCATATGCCTTCCCATCCCTAAGGCAAAACACAAACACAAAACAACTCGGTAAAGCAGTCTGACCGCAGCTAATTGAAAATGAAATCCTCGTGCCTAAAAGTCCCTAGCCTACAGCTTTTAAAGAGCATCACGGCGGCCTCTTCTGACCCAGAGTCCCAGCTCCAAGTGCCAAGACAAACTATGACTCCTCAGGATGCTGATTCCCTCTTGCACCTCAAGCCTGGTGCAGTAAAGAGAAACAACCAAACATGAAACAAACCAGAGCAAACAAGAAATCCCCAAAGGACAGAGAAGTCCACTAAGTCCAAGAGATGGGGACCCTGAGAAGGAGACTCCGGCAGAATCTTACACGGCTAGCGGTAGAATGCTAAGGTTAGAAATGCTAGGCTACTGCACATGACCATCGAACCCCAAACCCTGAACTTGGATGTCCTGGGCCAGCAGACTAGCAGCTGCTCAGTGGATGCCTTATACCAAAGGTGATGGCCCTAATGATAATTCGTCCCCCCTCCGTTAGAGTGGGAATGCAGACCACAGCCAGATCCGTGAACACATGTCCTGGATCCAGATTCTCTGGTTTCAAGTCCAGGCTTTGCCACTTAGTGGCGGGGTGATGTGCAAATCGCTTAACCTCCCTAAGCCTCAGTCTTCTCATCTAAAGAATGGGATCATAATAGTAGCTATTTCCTAGGGCTGCCACGAGGATTAAGGGAGTTAATACATATAAGGTTCTTTGGTAAGCATATGGCAAGCACTCAATAATTAAAAGTCTATTATTATAAGTAGCTGTCCTAAATCTCACTGATGCCCTGCCCATTTGTGATCCAAGAGAAACAAGAAGAATTACAGATTTATTCCAGCTTAACGGTGACTACTTAGGAATTCGGTGAGAAACCTGAAAGAGAATGTAGGCTAGGCTTTTAATGTTCTGTCGGTGAAGCAGGGTATGACCTCATACAAAAATCCTCCCAACAGTCTCTTAGAAATTATACTGATGACTTCTTTGGAAAGACAAAAACCACATGAAAGAGATGGGAGCAGAGGTTGCTTTGGAGGGTTCAGACTGGTGCTGAAGAAGGTCGTACATCATCTTGCATCCTTCCCACGGCCAGAAGAATGAATCAACAACTCAGAACCCAAACTCCCCCAAACACTCAGAACCACCACATCCCCAGAATGAGAACTATGGAAACCAGGGCCTCGTAAGACGTAGTTAACTGCCTGATGCCTGTTCTTCCACAGCCGGGCTGCCTGCCACACACACCTTGTGCAAGGTGACCTAATACAGTTTCTCATTCCGTACAGCTCCCTGTCCAGAAAACCCCCTGGAGCAGACCTCATAAATTATCAACCTTCTCGGTCTTCCCCAACCCCTCATGCCCACAGACGGGGTCACTTCATGTTAATTGTAAGCATTACAAGGTTTCAGGGTATAAATAAGTGTGTGTCTCAGGATTAGGAGCAAAATGAGGAAAGTCACCAATAAAGGGGGCTCCACAGTTAACCAAGGACGTGAGGTGTGTAGAGCTGCAACACAACCCGACAAGGACTTGCAAGGGTGCCGCTAAGAGGACCGGAATGTTTCTATTTTTAAAATTTTTTAAATTTAATTTTTAATTTTTATTTTTTAAAGATTTTATTTATTTATTTGAGATAGAGCGAGAGTGAGAGTGAGAGCCAGAGAGAGGGAGCACAAGCAGGGCGGGAGGGGCAGAGGGAGAAGCAGACTCCCCGCCAAGCAGGGAGCCCGATGCGGGACTCGATCCCGGGGCTCCAGGATCATGACCTGAGCCGAAGGCAGTCGCTTAACCAACTGAGCCACCCGGGTGCCCCTATAATACGGTTTTCTGAATGGAGTTACTGACAAGAAAGGATTTTCCTAAGCAAATAATGTTACTTTAAGCCCACCGTGAATACATTTCTATCCTGATTGTTACTGTGAGTTGGCCTCCAAGGTTTGAACTTTCTGGTGAGTGAAGAAAGAAATGTGCAAAGCTGTGAGCCGAGGCCTGGGATGTGGGCAGACTTCTGAGGTACGATCACCCTACCTCACCTGCTCTGCGCTCTGCCCTCTTCCTACACACACCAAGGCCCGGGCCACGTCTCACATATCTTGTTGCTCTCGAATCACCTGGACTTAGGGATTGCATGCACGTGGAATTAAAAGTTAGGAAATGGGAAGTGAAAGCCCCCAGCAATGCCATGCCCGAAACAGTTAACTGTTAACAGTTAAACGTCCATCCTCCAGGTTTTGCTCCCCCTAAGTGTACACGTGAAATCTTGTACTTAATGAACTGTGGGCACCTTTAAACGTCAGTAGAGGCAGATGTTGTTTTGATCTCGTTCCCCTAAACCTGTAGTCTCTCCTTCTCCATTAGCGGGTGGCTCCATCCTTCCTATTTCTCAGACCAAAAGCCTCAGGGTCACCTTAGACACTTCAATTTCTCCAACAACACCCACATTCAACGTGCCAGGAAAACCTGATCTAAAAATGGTCCTCCTGGCTAAGTCTCACCACAGCGGCCAGGGAGATCCTTTTAGAACACAGATCAGATCATGGTATTCTTTAGCTCAAACACCCTGCTAAGGGTAAACACCCAGGCCCCCACCTCGGAGGGCACTTCCCTCTGACTTGGTCCTCTACCTCCTCCTGGCTCCGGCCACTCTGGCCTCCATGAGGACCTTGGATATTCCCGGCACCCTCCCTGCGCTTCCCCCCACAAATGCACATGACTGTTCCCTCACGCCCACAAATCTTCACCAAGATGGTACCTTCGTGGGGAGGGCTTCCCTGAAAACCGATTTTAAATCACCCTTACCCCTTACCTCCTGAACTCCCTGCACCAGTCTCTTCCCTTATTCTCCACGGCACATTGTACTATATTTTATCCATTTATTTTATAATCAGACCTTCTTCTTTCACTAAATGTAAGCTCTGTGAGGGAAGAAATTTTATCTTCCGTTTCCTGTTTTATCCCCAGAGTCTAGAACAAGGCCTGGCCCATAGTAGGGTGCTCAATGAATATCTGGTGAAGAATGAATGAAAGACGCTATGCTTGGAAATGGGAAACACAGGAATTAAAAGAGTAAAACAAAAGCAGGAACCTTGGCTCAAGGGAACATAAACGTGGCCACAGATAACTATGGCATAAGCAGTAAGCTGACGACTGCTGTGCATACATTGAAAACGAAGATCTATGTCTACACAGTAAGAGTGATTGACTATGGGGATGAGGACAGGGTCTGTGGAGAACGTGACATTTGAGCTGCGCCTTGGAGAATGAATATAATTGCAACATACTGAGAGGGAACAGAAGGCTATTAGCAGAGAAACTGCCTGAAAAGGGAGTAGAAAATATTTGTGGAGAAGAGTCTGTGGGGCAGCGGGGCTGATGGTGAGGAGAATTTGGTTGAGGAGATGTGAGGTGGGAGGCAAGGCTGGGGAGGCATCTGCAGCCAGGCTGTAAGGAGCCCGCCACCCTGGCTTGGGGAGGGGGTTGAGGGGAAATACATTCTTGGGTAACCGCGGGGTAGGGGTGGGGGGCGGGCATCACCTTATTGAGCAATAAGGTGAAGGCAGTGCTTTAGGAGGAGTAAATTCACTATGTGTTTACAGTATTCTCCAGAACCATAAAGACATGAGAGGTAGAGAAAGAGGCAAGGAGGCCACAGGAAGCACATGCCCATGTTCTATTCACACTTCTCTTTGGGAGTTCTCTGGTTGGGAACGGTGAGCTAGCCAGGGTGTGCCCTGTCCTTGCTACCGCACCAAAATCCACACCTGACCAATGCGAGACAATGTGGAGAGACCACAACATTCAATGTTCTTGAAAGGGCTGACATGATGGGAATAAGCTCCAATAAAACACCACAGAACATATTCTGGCAATCAGTTAGAGGTCACGAGCACTCACAATTTTATTTCCTGATGAGTATTAAATGATAGATTTACAAAGATAAAGAGATGCTTTACACTGATTTGGGGGACAAAGAAATTTTGGCATCTTAACGCATAGAATCACAACGGGTACTGTCCCGACAGGCCATCTGGATAGCCAGCTGCATGATCCTGACGCATTCTAGATGATGGTAAAAGAATGAGAAGAAAGAGCATGTTGGATCAAAATGACCTGCTTTATTAAAACACTTTAACTAGGGGCACCTGGGTGGCTCAGTCGTTAAGCGTCTGCCTTCGGCTCAGGTCATGATCCCAGGGTCCTGGGATCGAACCCCGCATCGGGCTCCCTGCTCTGTGGGAAGCCTGCTTCTCCCTCTCCCACTCCTCCTGCTTGTGGTTCCTCTCTCGCTGTGTCTCTCTCTGTCAAAAAATAAATAAAATCTTGGGCGCCTGGGTGGCTCAGTCGTTAAGCGTCTGCCTTCGGCTGGGTCATGATCCCGGGGTCCTGGGATCGAACCCCGCATCGGGCTCCCTGCTCTGTGGGAAGCCTGCTTCTCCCTCTCCCACTCCCCCTGCTTGTGTTCCTGCTCTCGCTGTGTCTCTCTGTCAAACAAATAAATAAAATCTTACCAAAAAAAAAAAAAAAGACCAAAATTTTAAACCATGACTGTAATTCAAAATTAGGTTGCACAAGCTAAGTTTTTCTCAGAAGTCCCATTTTGTTCTTTGATTTTCTTGAGGACAGCAAAAAAAAAAAAAAAAAAATTTTTTTTTTCTTTCTCCAAGACATTCATTGTACATTTAGGTAGGCACTATGCATTTCGAAAGAGAGAGAAGTGTGTGTTGGGAGCCCAGAATTTCATCCTCTAGCTGTGAATGAATAGCCCATTTCTTTTAAATTGCAAACCAGTTACTTGCAGCTTTCTCTAGTTTCTTCAGAAAAATATCCAAGTAATTGTCTTCTTTATTATGTCTTCCTTTCTTATTTGTATACCCAGCTGAAAAAACGTATTTACATTCATTCCACAAGTATTAAGCAAGTAAGTGCCTCCCTGCCTCAGGTACCGCACCAGGGAGTGAGTGGGTTAGGTACAATCATGAAGGCAAGGATTCTGCCCCCAGTGCGTCTAGAGAAGACAGACACAATGAAATAATTACAAATGCAAATATAACAGTTTTTGTTATATTTCTTAGACAAAGGAAAGAGATCTTTTACAGGGAAGTGGAGGAATGCATTTTGGGGTTGGGGTGAAGAGCAACTAAAGGAAGCATTAAAAATAACTAGAGGGGCGCCTGGGTGGCTCAGTCGTTAAGCATCTGCCTTTGGCTCAGGTCATGATCCCAGGGCCCTGGGATCGAGCCCCGCATCGGGTTCCCTGCTCCGTGGGTAGCCTCACCCCCCTACTTGTGTTCCCTCTCTCTTGCTGTGTCTGTCAAATAAATAAATAAAATCTTTAAAAAAATAATAATAACTAGAGCAAATTTCTTGGGACAGTCAACGCCGGCCCCATCTGCTAAATTGGCCTGCCGCTTTGAGTGGACAAAGGTATTACTGAGACTCTGGAAATCAACCTGCCTGGAAAGCATTTCCTAGATCAATAATAAAATAATAGCGACCACAACGATGATGACAAGATATTGGCAGCAGCTAATTTACTATGCACCTGATATTCTGCTAAGCACTTTATATGAATTCTCAAGTCCTCGAAAGAACCCTATGGGGTAGAGACCATTACTATTGCCATTTTACAAATGAGTATACAGAGGCTTACAAAGGTTTAAACATCTTGCTCAGGGTCACACAGCTAGTAAGTGGTTGAGTCCCCGCTCTTGCCCACTACATTTCTACTAAACTCTATTATCCTTTATTACACTCACCACTTCTTAAAAGAACTCAATGAACTATAATGCATGGATGATGTTCTAATTAATTAAATTTAGATGGCTTTGCTTTGAAATCTTACTGATAATCTTTCTCAAATCTATCTCACCCCAGGAAAGACAATGAACTCAGAATAATTATGCCTTTTACTGGTGACTGAGGGTCTTCTGTTGTGAATCGTGATTGTCTCCCATGGGATGTTTTAGCCTTCCCCCATGGAATTCTTAACCCATCTTTCTGGAACCAATTCCATTGCCAGCCAATCTACGAAGGGTTTTCCCTCACCACCAGCCCACAGTGGCTTTTTTGGCAAAATATTGCCCATATTTCAGATTTTTCGGTTCACAGAGTAAACCTCGGGTATTTCGGAATCAGACACATGGATATTGTGCTGGCTTTGTTAAGTTTTCCAGAATTACCTTCCCTGTAGGTTTCTGGCTAAGAGTGGGCTACAAGAGATATTTTCACATGAGAATTGGAGGTGAGGGGCGCCTGGGTGACTCAGTCGTTGAGCGTCTGCCTTCGGCTCAGGTCATGATCCCAGGGTCCTGGGATCGAGCCCCCCATCGGGCTCCCTGCTCGGCGGGAAGCCTGCTTCTCCCTCTGCCCCTCACCCTGCTTGTGTTCCCTCTCTTGCTGTGTCTCTCTCTGTCAAATAAATAAATAAAATCTTTAAAAAAGAGAGAGAGAGAGATTTAGAGGTGAAAGTGAAGCAGGAGCCATTAAAAAACAAAACAAAGCCACCAAACAAGCTTTATTTGGGAATGATTTTAGGTGCACAGAGCCCTTCTGCTTTTATGTCGGAGGGTCCGGGCAGGTGCTTTTGTAGCTCCCACACATGGCTGGTCATCTGCGGGCTCCCTCCTGCTGCAGGGCAGCTCTGGGTCTGCAGCTGCTCGCCTCTGCCCAGATCCCCCTCAGCTTCTCCAACTGCTAGGTCAGGAGTGTGTTCGTTCCATGAGGGAGGCACCGGCTTCTCAGGTGGGACATCCACTTCATCACGGTTGGAGTCAGGAGAATGGACTCGGTCCCAGTATGTCCTCGTGGGTTCCAGTTCATGCTCATGAGTTCCACTGTGTGCTCATGGGATTCAGTCATCCTTCACTTTCCCCCATCCCCCCTTCTCATGCATCTCTTCCTTCCCAGTGTCTACCCAGTGGATTTCAAGCATGGAAGGGAAGACAATAGCTTTGCACAGTTTAACCGGTTCTACACTTGTGTTCAATTCAAATCCCTGTAATCAATCATATATATATTATATATCTCTCTCTATATATATCTATATCTATCTCCATTTGTGGTTTTGCTTCTCTCTTTGAGCCCTGTCTGATAGATATGAAGAGGCTGAAACCGTGAATCCAATGAAAACAATGCTTGTGGGTGGTAAGATCTCATGCTGATGATTTAGTCACACCCAGAAGCCAAGATCCAGGAAGATAAAGAAAGGGTAAGAGAGAGTGAAAAGGGCTCATGGAAGCAGAGGAAATGAAAGTAATTTGTGATACTCTGACACAGATCTCCTGCACGCCAGACACTGTGCCTGGTGCTGGAAAATATAAAGAGCAACAATAACCCTAGACCTTATAATCTACGGAGGAGGAAGTACTCTTAGCTAACTATAATGAAACAAGTGTGATATAATTGGCAGGAATGAAGTACTATGGGCAAACGGAGGAGGAAGTCATTAATTTTGTCTGAGAGGGCCGGGAGGGTTCTGCACATGAGGTAGTTTACAACTGTAAATTCTAAGTAACCGAGAGCAAGATAAAATCATTCTTATCTACGGACATGCAGATTCTGTTCTGCCTGGTGTGAGTTCAACTGATTCCCCTGTGAAAAACCCACTTCTGCTTCCACTCGCTCACTTATTCATTCATTTCAGTACTGCTTATCTATAATTCAACACTGTTGATCTATAAATTTTTTAAAAATTCTCTTTGAACTGGTTATAACATCTGCCTGGTTCCCTCACTGATTAATGACTACAATAAAGTCTGTAACACATGTTCATTTTTATATCTGCAGGAGAGTCACGAATTTGCCAAATTCTAAATATTATCCTTTAACAGTTTCAAACTTTTAAGGAAAAGCCAATTTTAAAGCTAAATATATTATACTCTAGTTCTAACTCATATTATACTCATGTTCTAACACGGAAAACTATGGGAAGCTACCCAAATTCTTTTGAAAGTAGGGTATTTCTGATACCAAAAACTGATGAATATATCTCCAAAAAATATACAGACTAATTTTATTTCTGAATAAAAAGATATCATCTCTCATATTTTTGAATAACGATTTGAATATTTGAATAAATATATTTAAAGATTTATTTATTTTAGAGAGAGAGAGAAAACACGTGTGTGAGCAGGGGGAGGGGCAGAGAGAAAAGGAGACAAGCAGACTTCCCACTGAGTGGGAGGCCCCCTGTGCAGCTCAATTCCAGGACCCTGAGATCAGGACCTGACCCGAAACCAAGAGCTGGACGCTTAACCGACTGAGCCATCCAGGTGCCCCAGAATAAATATTTTTGATATAAAACTTCATCAAGTTTTATAATTCCTTACCAAAAATTACAAATTCTTGATTTTTTTCCTACATATCCATAGCTTATGCCCTTAAACAAACAAACAAAACAAAAACCAAGACAACAATTATTGCTGTCTTTAGATCTTGTAGGTACATCTATTGAGTGGATCAGAAAGATCTCTTGGCTCTGTCTTCTCTATACATGGATCGATCATCAGGAAGCCTCTTCAAAACATGCCAGTAGGCATGTTCTGAAACCGGTTAAACTGTGCATTTCTTAAATGACCATAGTTTAAGGAATATTTAGCCAAATTTGTAAAAAAACAAAAACAAAAACAAGGGAGATTTCAAAGCATATTCAGTCTTCTCAGTGAATTATGAAACCACAAAAATGTTTTCTGATCAATTAGAGAATGTGAATCAGGAAAAAAGTTACCTATCCACAGGTTTTAGTATTTTTTTAAAAGATTTATTTATTTTAGAGAGAGGGGGAGAGAGAGAGAGAGAGAGCATGCACGGCAGGGGGAGGGACAGAGAGAGAGAGAGAGAGAAGCCTCAAGCAGACTCCCCAAGCTGAGTGTGGAGCCCAACTCAGGGCTCGATCCCACCACCCACGAGATCACGACCTGAGCCAAAATCAAGTCGTATGCTGAACTGACTGAACCACCCACGTGCCCCTCTGCATGGGTTTTAATATCAACAAATTTGGTTTGTTTTGGAAGAGCTTGCCTCCTAGAACTTTCCCTTTATTGAATTTAGTTCATATTCAAAACTGAAGTCGGTGCCTTACCCTAATCTTTAAAACCTTGGTTTTGACAACTGTAGTTTGGCAGGCAAGCTACTTTTTAGAATGAAAATATCTCACAGTTAGAGACTGCAACTGTAGGAAATAAAATTCAGAATAAATGAATAAGAAAAATACGCCACAACTGAGTATGTTATTTCAGAAGGGTAAAGATGGGTTAGAAATTTTTTTTAAAGATTTATTTATTTATTTTTAGAGGGGGGGGAGTAGAGGGGGAGGGAGAGAATCTCAAGCACACTCCCTGTTGAGCGCGGAGCCCAATGTGGGGCTCGATCCCAGGACCCTGAGATCATGACCTGAGCCGAAATCAAGAGTTAGATGCTTAACCAACTGAGCCACCCAGGAGCCCCGATGGGTTAGAAATTTTATTAATATCCTTTAAAAAAAAAAAAGGAAAAACAATTTCACTCCTTAAATAAGACACTGAAAGGCACTAAGTAAGATTTGAAGGGGATCGGGCAGGATGTGCCACCCTAAAGCATACCTCTTTGACATAAGAATTGTTTTGGGGTGAAGGCATTGGAGTTCCTGAAATTCCTTATCTGTCTATAAGAAGAGCCTCCCCAAAGCAATCAATTGTCATAAATCCCCCACCAGGAGTGACTCACACACCCACACTGGCATGTCTCCTGTCTATTCTCCCAAGGGCCCACAGGTCTTCCCAAAAAGTTGTCTGCTTTTCCAGAAGTGCCCCTTCTCCCCTGGGAAGTTAGATATATGGACCCCTAATTTGTTTTTCTTACTGTGGTATAAATGACATACGACACTGTATCAGACCACAAGCTCTCCCCACCCTTTTGAGTCGATCCGGCATAAGTGGGAGTTCACATGCTAATAAACTTCTTTGTTTTCCTTTGTTCATCTGCCTTTTGTCATCCCAATTTACAGGGTCCCAGGTGAAGAATTTAAGAGGGGGTAAGAACAAAGCCTTTTTCCTCCCTACAGTTTCTACAACCTTTCCTTATTTAAAAAAGTCCCGGCAGCAGCAGCATTAAGACCAGGAACAGTAAGCTATTTCCCTTTTCTTTTTCTTTTTTTAGTAAGCTATTCCCTTAAATTTTAATTCCATAAATGCAAAGAGATCTTTCTAAAATCAATAGCCAGAACCGGGGCGCCTGGGTGGCTCAGTCAGTTGGGCATCCAACTCTTGGTTTCGGCTCGGGTCATGATTTTGGGGCCCTGGGATCGAGCCCTGCCTCAGGCTCCCTGCTCTGCAGGGAGTCTGCTTATCTCCCTCTTTCTCTGCCCTTCCCTGGCCTCATACTCACTCTCTCTCTAAAGTAAATAAATAAATCCTAAAAAAAAATAATAAAAATAAAACCAATAGCCAGCACCATTCTTAACCGTGAAACCATAATAAGGCATTCCCTTAAAGTCAGGAACAAATTAAGGGGGGAGGCTCTTTGAGTGTTTATTTAGCAACGTTCTGGAAGCTCTGGGCAATGCAGTGACACATAAATTAGATATGATAGGTATAATGTTATGAAGGAGGAGGCAAAATCAAGTGTTCCCTGGTGCTGAGCTGATTTACCAATCTCCCCCTCACCTCACCCATGCAAAGGGTTTAACTGAAAAACTATTAGATTTAACAAGAGAAGTTAGCCAAGTGGCTGGATAAAAAACAAACATCTAAAAATCAATAGCTTTTCTGTGTACTAGCAATAACAATTACAAGATATAATAGGAAAAAAAATTCACAGTGTGCAAGATGTAACATTTGAAGGAAGAACTTTGCTAAAAGGTAAAAAGAAGATCCAAATAAATGAAGAGACTGTAAGAAGCTGTCAATTCTGTGCAAATTGCTCACAGCAGTGTGCCTCTAAATGGAGTCTAGGGATGACTGCCTTACAATCCCTTGATGATTATTAAAATGCAGATTCTTGGGCTGAACCCAGACTTAACAGAATCACGAGAGAGGGAGGGGGAAGTTTTCAAGAAAACTGTCTTCTTACCAAGCTCCCCAAGTGATTCTAATACACACTAAAGTTTAGCAACCACAGCCTTATGTAGGCTTCATAAAATTTCAGTAAGATTCCAACTTCATCTAGAATGGGAGTCAATAAGGGGGCTGCCCTAACATATGTCAAAGTAGATCACAGACTTAAAGGATATACATAAGGTACATCATAAACTTCAGTAATAAAAATGTGGGTTTTTTACAAAAAGCAACAAACAAATTAACTGCAGAGTCCCAAGACAGATTCCTGCATTAAGTTACAAAAGTAAAATTGTTTCCATGTGTCAATTATTGCGTCATCAGAAACCAGCTGCATCTTTTAAAACCCAATATGGAGGCCATGTTTGGAATGATTTGACGCTCTGTGCAAGAAAAGCAACTTGACTAGGGAGGCCACAGGTACATGTGTGTAAGGAGTAATTATATCACTTAAAATGGGTTTTTAAAAAAATTATTTATTTATTTATTTATTTAAGTTTTATGGGGGCATGGTGGGGCAGAGAGAGAGAGAGAATCCTAAGCAGGCTCCATGCTCAGCACAGAACCCAATGCGGTGCTCGATCTCACAACCCTGAGATCATGACCTGAGCCAAAATCAAGAGTCGGATGCTCACCGACTGAGCCACCCAGGAGCCCCAAAATGATTTTTTCTATTGTTTGGTTTGGTTTGGTTTGGTTTGGTCAGTCAGGTGTGGACCCAGAATAATACCGTGGAGAGAAGTACGGAAGTGAAAGAAACTGATTATACTCACAGGTCCTCGAAGAGGGAAGTATGACATCCCACTCAGGGCCTATATGGGAGGATGCCCACTCCAGCCAAGAGAGGGGAGTTGGGGGAGAGGGAGAACCCATGTGCAAGTGCCTTAATCGGGGGTCAGAAGGGAGGGCACTAATAAAAGAAGGGAAGGCATTTCACTGGTGCGTTTGAAGGTCACTATGTCACAGTCCGGGGAGGGTGAGAAGGCATACTCGTGGCAGGGACCAGCTTTATCACACTGATGCACCCGGCTGCCTGGGCAAGGGTACTCATAGCCTGGTAGTAGGGATGCTGGGGCATCGGGAAAGTATGAAGTTTTTAAAAGTTATAATGCAATCGATCCTATGGTGCCTCAACATCATTAACAATACTAACTGGGATGGCTAACACTTGCATCTGGGTTGTGGAGATGTTAAGGGTGAGTGGGACAGCTTGGCTTAGCTACTGGAAGGCAAACTTTGGTAAGGGTGACAGCTCAGAAAAGTCCTATTGGGCATCTGATGAGAATCAGTGCAACCAGGCACCGTACTCTGTGGGCAATAGCCAACAAACAGACCAGGCATCTCTGATTTTAAGGGAATCTGTTGGAAGATGTTGGTTACTTTATGAGAAATCTTTACCTCTTGGCCCATTCCTTGTAGTCTGGCCTGTACCTGCCCAGAGTTAATAATGTCATATAGCAGGAAGTACCCTGAATGGACAAAGCCCTCCTTCCCTGGCTAGTAAATAGTCGAGGGCCAATCTGTTACCATTTGGGTTAGAGACTCATGGATTGTTGCATCAGGGACAATGTTTTGTGCAGCCTTGGAAGGATGTGAAAGGGCTGCTGAAAGGTGCTGGTTGGCAGTTATGATTTGATTTTGAGAAAGGCTTCCACACTGGTGCTGACGCTGGCTGCTTCTGCAGGGTGTGGGTGGAGTGGGGAAACATGTGGGGGAGTCAACATGGAAACATACATAAAGTTCTGGGTCTCTGAGTTTGGGCCACAGTAGTACCTGAAGATGTCATTATTTAGAGCATAATGTACCTGTGAGAAAAAGGTGTTGTGCTCAACCAAGGGGAAAGAGTGGTTGTGGTCATGGTTGGAGACACAAGGCAAGAGATTATGGTGGATATCTGGGGGAGGGGTGGGTAGGAAAAGGAAAAGGCATCAGGGAGTGGGTGATCCTCTCCCCAGGGGGTGGGGGTGACAGATACCTGGCAGGTGCCTCCTGAGGAAAGCAAGAATCTCCATCAGTTTTAGTAACCTGTACCAAATTTCCTTTGGGGCATGGAAGTGTTGGGTGTACGTTTTAGCAGAGAGTAAGGAGTATATGAGAATCATGGGCTAAAGCAGACAGCAAACTCAGGCAGAAAAGCACAAAATAGCCTGTGTCCACTTTGTGCCATAGGAGAGGTGGGCCATGGGGTTCCTGGGGTGGAGACTTTAGCGTAAGAAGTGAAGTCACCTCCAATTTGGTGAGGTCTTGGATTGGAGCAACATCATCTGGGTCCATGTCGTCTCTAGCTGAGATTCTGGGCCAGGGCAATGTTGTCTGGGATGTGGGATTGGGTATCCACTTGAGTGAGTCTCCAGACTATAAACCAGTGAAAGCACCCAGACCAGCAGTTACCAGACCAATACTCAACAGCCATACTTGACAGGGTTTTGTTTGAGTTTTGGGTGGGAGTTAAGGTTCAGATTGGTCCCCTATCAGAGAAGCAAGCTTTCTGGCTGGTGGGACAATCTATGGTTAATGAGTCCCAGGAGAGTATGTGCCCCTCATCTGGCCTCCAGCCCTATGAGATGGGGATAAGATTGAACTTTTATAAAAATAAATTAAGGGGGTTAAATGTCTGCCTTCGGCTCAGGTCATGATCCCAGGATCCTGGGATTGAGCCCCATGTCGGGCTTCCTGCTCAGTGGGGAGCATGATTCTCCTTCTCCCTCTGCCCCTTCCCCCGCTCATGTTCTCTCTCTCTCTCTAATGGATAAATAAAATCTTTATTAAAAAAAATAAGTTAAGGCCTGGGGCAAGAAAGAGAACTTTAATTTGTTGTACTAGTGTTTGAAAAGGAGTTGTCTGAGAAGACCATATGTCTCTCAGTTAAGCCAATTACCTGGGACCTATCATGAAAGTTCTATTGACTACCTTCTTTCAAGAGTCCAGCGTTATGTATTTTGAAAAGTGAAAATGTGTGCCTTGTTACTACCAGTAATGTCTGTAACTCTGAAAGGAACAAGGAGTGTCTGGCAAAGCCGTGTATTGTGGCCTTAATACATGCAGAGGCATGTGTGATTTCGATTTATATTTTGGCTATTTGTGAGGCAAGAGATTTCTAAAATATTTTCCCTGAAGGAGATAATTTTTAGGCAATGGCCCAACAGCTTATAATAAATGTGAGGACGGGGCCATAACTGGCCAGGATATCTGGCGCTAAGATGACAGCCTGATGTTTGGCCAAGTATGTTGTTTCTCGGGTCCCATTCTTTATCAGGGACATTCTGGCTGAGGGATAGAAAGCAACAACATTCTCCTGACCTCCAGCCTGTGTGATGGCGAGTAGGGCCATTCGTACAGGACATGAACCCCCACTGCTATTCATTCAGTTAATCCCAGGAGGTTCTCCAGGTAGCCAAGGGGTCTGGGGGAGTGGTAACCTCCTTTAGCACCCTGGTGCTGGCAAGAAACTGAGAACAGGGGAAGTCACCCCCTCCTGCAGGGGGAATATGCCAGAGGGTCCAGGTTTGGCTCCATCTTGTCTTTAGGAGGCCTCAGTTGACATAGCAAGCTTGTGGAGTGTTGTTTTAATCCAAAGCATAAGGTGCGGCTGGGTATGGAGCGTCCCAGGCTCAGGATCTGTGAGAGTCTCTATTTCCAGGACAGCCCAGTAGGTAGCCAGTCATTTGAGGTTTCGATGGAGTGTAACATGAGATGGAGAGGGGCAGTTTTCTTTCATCAGAAGCCCAGGGGCAACCAGTGACCATCATAAATGGTCCAGAGATTTCCAGGAGGCATGAGAAGAGGTTGCCAAAACCTCTACAGTGAAGGAGTTTCTGAAGACACCAACAGGAGTGCCTGTTGATTTTTTTTTTAAGTTTTTCCAGTTTATTTATCTAAGTAATCTCTACGCCCAATGTGAAGCTCAAACTCACGACCCCTAGATCAAGAGTCACATGCTCTTCTGACTGAGCCAGCCAGGTACCTCCCCTGTTGACTTTAATTAAGTAAAATTGGTAAATGAGGAGTATATTACCAGAACCCAAAAAGCACTAAATGATATTAGTCTTAAGTGTCATTAATATGTGTATCAAGTGAGCCTTCTTGAAAAAGGATGTTATCGATTTAAATTCCTGGAGAAGGGTGGATGTCGGCAAGGTCGGAAAGACTGTTTGATGGCGAAGCTATAAAAACACCCGATGGGTAGCTGAGAAAAGGTATCTGGGGACTTCAGAGGTGGAGGCAAACCGCAGCTGAGACTGTTGAACAGGCACTGGATAGAACACGTCAGCCAATCTATAAGAGCAAAATGTTTACCGATTGTTGATTGAATAGAATCCGTAATTTCAACAATATTGGGTATTGGGTACAGGGGCCTGGGTGGATAGGACCACAGCACTAAGCTTGTAGTAATCCATCAGGAGGTACCGTTAGTTATTTTTCAGGCTGAAGAACAGGCAAAATTAGACTGTCAAATGGAGAAGCTGTGGGGATAATCACTCCTTTATTTATTAGGTTTTATATAATAAGTTTTAATCTTTGAAGGTCCTATTTTAATTTATTTGGGGCCATATTAACAATCTTAACTGGGATCCATGGGGTTCCATTTATCAAGCCAATTTGTAAAGAGCACAAGACTTATGTTAATTTTAATTTATTATTCATTATATCAGAGCATCTATGTCTAACATGGAATATTTTAGGTCAGTGAGTACTAGGACTATGGGAGATTTAGGCAAGGCTACAGTTAAAGCGATGCATACTTATTTTCCCCTCTATTTTATATTTAGAGCATATTTGAGCTGCCTTGAGATACAGAGTACTTGAGAAGGTTTTGTGGAACAGAACAGAGGAGGAGGGTTAGCACACAGGCCTGGTGATCCTGTGGTGGGTGTTGGGCTGTCTGGAGATACCACTTCCCTCCCTCTTTCTGCTTATTCTTACCAACCAGAGATAAAAACTAAAGACCTAGGCTTTCAGGTGGCTAAAAGCCTAAAATGGGGCAGCGGGGGTGGGGGGGGGAAGAAACTGTCCCCTTAGGTAGCTACAAACCCAAAAGGGGGAAAAAAAAAAAGATTATCAGGGCATATGTTTAAATTCAGTGGGATGGAGGCGCCTGGGTGGCTCAGCCGGTTCAGTGTCCAACTCCTAGTTTCAGCTCAGGTCATGAACTCACAGTTGTGGGATCGAGCCCCGTGTCAGGCTCTGTGCTCAGTGTGGAGTCTGCTTCAGATTCTCTCTCCCTCTCCCTCCTGCTCTCTCTCTCTCTCTCAAATAAGTAAATCTAAAAAAAAAAAATCAGTGGGATGCCCAGGTATAACTCTAAGTTGAGCCCCAGTATTAAGCCTAAGAAGTTTGTAAATTGGTGCATTTTAGCAAATGTTAAAATTAATGAAGAACATAGGTTGTAGAGGCATGAAAGCCAGTCAGCACCCTTTTAATCTTTCTGTTATAGAAATTCCTCAGTCTAGGCTCAGTGTAGAGACTGCTTGTCCCTCTCCCTCTGCTCCTCTCCTCTCTCCTTTTTTCTTCCTAAATAAATAATATCTTAAAATAAATAAATAAATAAAATAAATTCTTCAGTCTATAAAAACTATCTAAATTTTGGATTCCAGTTGGATCAAATTATAGAAACTTGTTTTAAGTTAGTTATACACACACATACACATACACATAATTTATTTAAATACTTTAAATTTATTTTTCCCCCTATAAATTTATTTTTCCCCCTATATTTAGGGTTTTTTGTTGTTCCTGCTTTTTGTTTTTTTTTAAAGATTTTATTTATATAGTGACAGAGCGAGAGAGAGCACAAGCAGGAGGAGCAGCAGAGCGAGAGGGAGAAGGGGCTCGATCCCAGGACCCTGAGCCGAAGACAGATGCTTAACCAACTGAGCCACCCAGGTTCCCCTGGTCTTGGTTTATTTATTTATCTATTTTTTTACCAAGTAATGAGGACTAGCACTGTGTTTGCTAGACCTGCCATTGGCTCAGTACAAAAGGTTTAAAGTTCCTTTTTTTCTTTTTTCCCTTTTGGGTTTGTAGCTACCTAAGGGGGCAGTTTCTTCCCCACCCCCACCACCTCTGTTTTTTTTTTTTTTTTTCCCCCTGTTTTAGGCTTTTAGCCACCTGAAAGCCTAGGTCTTTAATTTTTATCTCTGGTTGGTGAGAATAAGCAGAAAGAGGGAGGGAAGTGGTATCTCCAGACAGCCCAACACCCACCACAGGATCACCGGGCCTGTGTGCTAACCCTCCTCCTCTGTTCTGTTCCACAAAACCTTCTGGAGTACTCTTGAGGCAGCTCAAAATTTTTACTCCATTTTTGGTTGCCTACCTGACAAGTTCCTGGTGGTCAAGAGTGACCCTGGCTGGGAGGGGACTCCCTCTCTAGGGGGTCCCAATCAACTTCTGAGAGGCTAGGATCTACAAGTAGGAGACCAATCTCGGCCTCAACTTTGTCTTTTAAATGCTTTGTTTTGTGACAATTTAACTCTAAGGACACTCTCAACATGTCAGTAGGTAGCAGCCCTTGAAAGTGCCCAGGCACTGACCGGGAGATCCGTAGCCTCAAAGGAGCTGAGAAACCTCCTCGTGTGTTGGGGGGGCAGGATCAAAGCGCCGCTTCCCCTCCCCCATCCCACCCCTTCTTTCTGTTTTTTACATGGAGCCACCAGTTTGCATGGATGGGGATGGCGCCGGAAAGGGACAGCTGCAAGGGATGCAGCAGAGAAGGGGTCACCAACCCCGGGAGCAGGGACCCCTACAGGGCCCCACGGTGGACTCTCCGATGGCGGGCGGGGTGGGGGGCGTCTGACACAGAATGGGAATGGAGCCGTACTCTCCCTTCTTGAGTGTCACTCAAAGACACACTGGACTGTGCAGACGGGGTTAGGGCACACTAACACTCCGCGGGGCCCTAACCAAGACACCAGCAGGGGCTCTTCCCTACGGAGCCCAGGCTCCGGACAGCCCGGGAAATGACAGCCCCGAGCCGCAAGACGCCTTTCCCTCTGCTGCCAGGCTCAGGCTGGGAGGCGGGGTCCTGGGAGGTCCCACGGGGGCTGGCACAGGACCCGCACCTTCGGATGGGGGCTCGGGGCAGCGCTGTCCCGGGCAAGACGAGGCAGCGCACGTGAGTCCAAAAAGGTGGGGCCCCGTCGCCACAGCCACGCCGTCAGCCCTGAGCATCCAAGGGCGTCTCCGTGGGGTTTTCCGTCCTTACTTAGAGCAGCCCATCCTCCTCGCCAAAGGTAAGGAGGAATTGTTACTGATTTTTTTTTTTTTTTTTTTTTTTTTTTGCGGGGCGGGGGGCTGATGAATCTGGTGCAAGCGTGGAACAACACCGCGAAGGGGCGTATGAAAGTGAAAGAGGCTGACAACTTGCACAAGTCCTAGAAGAGGGAGGCGGCAGGACCGGCGGGGGACCACGTGGGTGGGGAGCCCCGGGCGCCGCGCCACCGCGCAGGGGGGCGCAGAGGGAGTGAGCCCTTGCCCGCCAGCGGCGCTACTAGCGGTTGGAGGGGAGGGCACACGCGAAGGGCGGCAGGGGGCTTCGTGGTGCGCCTGAATGTCACTAGGTCACGGTCAGGGGAGGGCCGGAGCGAGAGGAACGTGGAGCAGGGGCCAGCCTACCACACTGAGCTGCTGGCCTCGGCAGGGTGCCTGCTGCCTGCCAGTGGGAATGCTGAGGCATCAGGAAAACGGATCGCACCATCGACAGCAGAGTACACACGAAAACCAGAATGCGGAGAGGCCATGAAACCTCCAGTCAGGAGATGCGTTGTGCATGCAAAAAGAGTAATCAAAAAGGGCCTCCTCCTTGGAAAAACGAAAGAACGGCCCCAGGAAATGAAGGCACTAACCTGGGACTGAGTTGTTTCTCACAGCGGAAACTCTGCCTAGTAGGTTCTGGAGTGAGTAGCAGCTATGGTTTCCGTATTATAAACAACTAATATCTAATACGGTGAAGGCCTGCGAGTCTAAAATAAACTGTAAAAGAGGGGTTTCTCAACAGCAGCGCTGTTGACATTTTGAGCTGGATAATTCTTTCTTGTGGGGGGAGAGGGATGCATTGTACAATGCTCAGCACCATCCCCACCTCTAGCCCCTAGCTGTCCATAACACTCCTATCCCTGTTAGGACAACCAAAAAGGTCTCCCGACACTGTCAGATGTCCCTGAGAGGCAAAATCACTTCTGCTTGAGAACCACTGCTTTATTTTTTTTTTAAAGATTTTATTTATTTATTTGAGACAGAGAGAATGAGAGAGACAGAGAGCACATGAGAGGGGGGAGGGTCAGAGGGAGAAGCAGGCTCCCTGTCGAGCAGGGAGCCCGATGCGGGACTCGATCCTGGGACTCCAGGATCATGACCTGAGCCGAAGGCAGTCGCTTAACCAACTGAGCCACCCAGGCGCCCCGAGAACCACTGCTTTAAAGGAATTAATGAGGAATACAGGAATTATTGAATAAATGTGCTGGGAAAAACCAATTTTAAAATGGGGGGAAACCCCATCTGTTTAGAGCCTTATATCATACACATAGATAAAGAGTAAAATATAAAACTTGAAACTCTAACATGGCTGGGAAACTTAGTTAATATTTTAGGTAATGTCTGGATAGGGAAGCATTTTCTGAACTTGAGAAACGAAGAAATCACAAGCGAAATACTGATATCCTTGACCACATACGGCTAAACTTTTGTAAAATTAAGAGGTAAATGACAAACTGGGAAAATATTTACAAGCAATCTGACAAAGGGCTAATATTCTTCGTAAATAATGACAGTATCAATAAGAAAACAACTAATGTGTCAAAAGAAAAATGGGCAAAAGTCTTGAACAAAGATTTTATAGGAGATTTACGAATGTCCATAATAAGTACATAAAAATATTGCCAACTTTCCCAACAATTAATGGAGTGAAATTTAAAAATAATGAGTTTCTTTTTTTACCCTATCCGAGAGGTAAATATATATATATTTTTTTAATTTTTTTTTTAAGATTTTATTTATTTATTTGAGACAGAGAGAATGAGAGAGAGAGCACATGAGAGGGGGGAGGGTCAGAGGCAGAAGCAGGCTCCCCGCCGAGCAGGGAGCCCGATATGGGACTCGATCCTGGGACTCCAGGATCATGACCTGAGCCGAAGGCAGTCGCTTAACCAACTGAGCCACCCAGGCGCCCCTATATATATATATATTTAAATGGTAATACTTAATGCAGGTGAAGATGTAGACGAATGGGTACTCTCTATACCACGGATGATAAATGAGCCAGGCCCTCTTACACATTCTGGAAAACAATATGGTGCTAAGTATGAAGAGGCTTAAGAAAGCTCCTATCCTTTCACTTTGTATTTCTACTCACCGAAAGTATACTGAGTTGAACTGTGTCCCCTTCAAGACATGTCCCAAGTCCTAACCCTCGACCTTATCTGGAAATAGGACCTTTGTAGATGTAATGAAGTACCATGAGAAGATATCATCATGGATTTAGGTGGGCCCTAAGTCCAATGACTGGTGTTCTCATAAGGAAAGGAGAGGACACAGAGACACACACAGGAAAGGAGGCCATGTAAAGGCAGAGGCAGACACCGGAGGGCTGCTCCACAGTCCAAGGAGCTCCAGGAGCCACCAGAAACCGGAAGAGGCAAGGAAAGATTCTCTTCCTAGAGCCTTCAAAGGGAGCATGGCCTCGCTGACACCTGGTTTTGGGTTTTGGCCTCGAACAGTGAGAGAATAAATTTCTGCTGTTTTAAGCCACTAAGATTGTGGTAACTGATACACTTGGAAACTGATACACTATGGACACAACTGTTGATAGGAGTGAAGGTTTATATGTGGAGATGTTCATCTCTGCATTATTTGTAACAGCAAAAATTAGGAAGAACTTAAAGCAATGAAAAATAGAGGAAGGGTGAAATAAGCTATAGTATATCTATAATACATTGTACAGCCCTTAAAAAATATGTTTTGAAGAATTTCTAATGCCATAGGAAAATGTTTATAGTACATAAATAGAAAATTCAGAATACAAAAAGTGTATGTACAATGTGACCCCCAAATGCACATGTATATAATATGCATGCTTATATGTGTGAATAACCCTGATGGATAACAGGAGTAAAAAGTCCCAGATGGAAAATATCACATAAAGTCAACAGTATACTAAAAGAAAAATAAACCATGACCTAGGAGAGTTTATCCCAGGATATATATAATTATTATTATCAATGTAATGCAATATGTTAATAAATCAATATTATCAACAGGATATTGAAAAGACATCTGATAAAACTCAGTGCCCATCCCTTACAAAATATCTACGAAAATTAGGAATAGAAGGATTCTACGAGGGGCGCCTGGGTGGCTCAGTTGGTTAAGCGTCTGCCTTCGGTTCAGGTCATGATTCCCGGGTCCTGGGATCAAGAGTCTGCTTCTCCCTCTCCTTCTGCCCCTCCCCACCACTCGTGTTCTCTCTCTTGCTCTGCTCTCTCTCTCAAATAAATAAATAGAATCTTTTTTTAAAGGATTCTATGAGTATCTCTCACAAACCATCAGCCAGTATCATTCTCTGGTGTTAAGCAAAACTAGCATGAATGAACACTGTTACCATGATTATTAACACTGTTTTGGCAGTTTTTACCAATTCAGTAAGACAAGAAAGAGAAGTAAGGGGTCTGGTTATAAGAGATAGAGAAATAGAATTATTTTCTGCAATAATAGGACCAGAGAATTAAAATATTATTGGAATTAATGAATGTTCACATAAAGGGTTGGATAAAAGATGAAAATTCAAACAGCTTTTTTTTTTTTTTTAAGATTTTATTTATTTATTTGACAGAGAGAGACACAGTGAGAGAGGGAACACAAGCAGGGGGAGTGGGAGAGGGAGAAGCAGGCTTCCCGCGGAGCAGGGAGCCTGATGTGGGGCTCGATCCCAGGACCCTGGGATCATGACCTGAGCTCCCCATCAAACAGCTTTTAATTATACAGAAAAAATGGAAACAATAGATTTATAATACCATTAAAAAACCATAAAATATTTAAGACTATCTATAATAAGAGATGCACATGAAAAAAAACCCACAAAGGGGCGCCTGGGTGGCTCAGTCGTTAAGCATCTGCCTTCGGCTCAGGTCATGGTCCCAGGGTCCTGGGATCGAGCCCCGCATGGGGCTCCCTGCTCCGTGGGGAGCCTGCTTCTCCCTCTTCCACTCCCCCTGCTTGTGTTCCCTCTCTCGCTGTGTCTCTCTCTGTCAAATAAATAAATAAAATCTTAAAAAAAAAAAAAAAACCCACAAAACTCTGAGACACACAAAAACTTGAATAAATGTTCCTGGAGGGTTAATTAGAGTACCGTGAAGAAAGTCACTCTTGCCACATTAATTTAGAGATATCCAGAGTTCAATTAAAAACAAAAAAACCCTCAAGGGGATTAATTTGGAATTTGACAGGGTTTCTAGAATTCATCTGGAATGAAACACATTGTGGTTGAAACACAACTACATATAAGAATTTGTGTTTAAGCCCCTTTTTAAAACCTATTTAATAATCCTGAAGGAAGTTAGTTTTATTTGGAGATTCACAAAATAAGTCATTCAATGTCTCTGCCTGTTCTTTTGGCTATTAATAAAGAAGAGATTAGCATTCATTACTTTAGAGGCTTCAAAACTGAAGGATATTTTCTTTAAAAAGGTGGTTTTTTCTGCCTGTTATTTCTTTGCATTTTATTCCTTTTTACCCTGGCTAATTCCTTCTAGGGGAATGTGAGCCCCTGCAAAGCTTTGTGGCTATTTAAAAGTACCCCTTGAAACCTTTTAATTTACTGATTAAACTTTATTTTATAGTGGCATAAAAACAGGTTGGTATAGTAAAAGAGTGGCTTAGAATTCAATCCCAGCTCTGCTTCTTTTGCAGTGTGTTCCAGTTTATTTTTGAAAAGTAGACTAATATACCTACCTACCTCCTATCCTTGCTGTGAGGATACAGTCACATAATTATTACCTAGCACGGAGCTTGGCACATACTAGAAACTGAGTATGATTTATTGTAAATTATATACTTTTCAAGCTTCCCTTTCTTTCTCTTTATTTCCCCTGGTTTGCTTTATGTAACCATTTACCTTTTTTTTTTTTTTTTTAGGATTTATTTATTTATTTTAGGGGGGTTAGGGGCAGAGGGCTAGGGAGAGAATCCTCAAGCCTACTCCTCGCTGAGCGTGAAGGCTAGTCAGGGCTATATCCCAGGATCCTAAGATCATGACCTAAGCTGAAATCAAGAGTCGAACCCTTAACGGACCAAGCCACTCAGGCACCCCGTAACCATTTACTTTTATTTAATTCAATCTCATATTCTAGTTAGAACACAGTTGTTCACACGTGTGTCTCCCATGCTAGGCTGTGATTTCTTAGAGAGAGAGAGGGTACTGTTTTACTCCTCTACACATCCGCACAGCTCCTAGCCCAAAGCTCTCTCTGCATTTCAGATGCCATCCACGAGAATGAGAAGAAAAAGAAAAGAGGGAGGGAGAAAGGAAAAGGAGATGTTGATGCTCATGATACATGTAATATGTTTGTACTCTAACAATACAATTTTATTTCATTACATCTTAAGTTGAATGAAATCTTGGTATTGTAGAAGACGTACTAAATTAGTACAGAGAAGTGAACTGACATGTATAAATCAGACTCCATCAGTGAGGAGCCAAAAGTAAGCCACAGACTAATATGTTCACAATATTTACTGAATTCCCACTATGTACTTAAATGATTTCAGGGTTCCGGCTCTTAATTCTGTACTCTATCCATGGCTTAATAGTGAAGAAACGTTGCTATACTAAAGCAGCCACAGTGTCCCGTATTATAAAGGTCAGGAAGTGGTGACTGATGAGTCCCATAATAGCAATAGTAGCCCAGCCTGCTCAACAATATTTTTTGTTTTACCGTATTTGGTCTGGGCCATAGGGCTTTATTTATGTGCAGCGGCGTGGAATTACAGCTGCCAAGAGGAAAATGTTAGTTTTTAATTAATTTTTTTTTACCTATACATATAAAACAAGTACAGTTTTCCTCAATGCCTAACTGGTAAGCTCATAATATCATCAAGTGAACAATCTGAGTCTGCAATGAGAATTTTTAAATAGCACCTAACAAAGCTCTAAATTAAATATAAGGAAATGCAAACATATAGGGCGAAGCTGATCAGTGTTCAACAAGAGGTAGGATTGACAAAGCAGGTGGGCCCTTATTAAAGCAGTGGGCAAATGTAAATAAATAGCACGGACCCGGCCGGGCATTTTGGTGTGAGAACCAGGAAAATGAGAGTAAGAAGCCAAGCCTGTGTTCAGGTGAGTGGGCAGAAAAAGTCTACATTAGAGAGGAACTGGAAGAAGAAGAATAGATAAAATAAATAGATAAAGCAATAGATAGAATGGGTTCCAATTACGCATGGCCTTGAATGTCGCTAGTACTTGGGTTTGGTCCCATAAATAAGATACTTTCTCAGGGGGTTCCTGGGTCGGGGAGACCTTATGAAAGTAAGATGCTGGGAAGATGAGCAGACAGCACTGCACACGAGAGACTCAAGTGGCCAAGAGGCAGGAAGCAGGGAAACCAGCGTGGGAACTACTAAGTGTTGTCACATATGAAATCATTATTATTTAACATGATCTTACAAATCTGTAATGCCTGGGACTTGACCAGAGTTATTTCTGTACAGCAAACAGTGGGAAAAGGGCAGGCAGCAGGTCTAGGCCTGGGCAGCCCAAGGTTGGGCCTTCTCTGAACCTTATATTTTATATCAGGGTGAGCATGAGTGTCTTGATTAAAGGGCCCATGTGAAAGGTACCCTACCTGGGCTTTAGAGAACGTGAAACAGAGTGGTATCACCACTCGATAAGATAGGGAAAGACACACTACTGAAAGTATTTCAGAGTGTCCAATACTTGGCAAGACCTCACTGAAAAAATGTCACCTTTACCTGAGCAACAATTTGAAGAGCTTTTCACACGTCATACCAAGAGCTGGTATGTGTAGAGTCCTGACCCTCTGACTGCCAGGCCCAGCTAGTACTCAACAACCCTAGGAGGTAGGTCCCCGCATGTGCTTTCACAGACGCACACAGGAGAGTAAGCTGCCCGACGTCACGCTGCTGGGAATGCTGGGAATGCTGGGGCCAGGACCAGGACCCAGGGGGCTGACTCCAGAGCCTTTGCTCTCAACACTACATTCTACTGCTGCACGTCCCACCTGCTCTTCGAAACAACCTATGAGGTGAGTAAGTAAGAGGAATCTGATTTGCTCGACAAATATTTGCAGAATTCCTACCTGCCAGGCCTCGTCCCATGTACTGAGCTTCTAAGGATGGCTGAGCCACAACCCCTACTGTGAAGAAGCTTGCAGTCTAGTCAGCAAGGCAGACAAATACTACATCCACATTTTACTGATGAACAACAGAAACTCGAAGCTTCCATAAATTAAGTAACTTATCCAAGCACACAGCCAGTAGAGAGGGCGGTTCAGACTTGAAGACTATTAACATCTCCAAGTCTAATGCTTATTCTGCATAATGCTCTAACTTCCTTTTGGTGGCCTATTGGGCAAAAATAAAAGGAAACAAAACAACAGTATCATCATCAGGGCTATCCAGTCTGGCCAAGCTTTCAGCAGAACCTGGTCTTGGTAAGAAGGAAACGTTAAAGGAAGCCACTGTGATTCTGATGCAAACAGGCCAATGAACAACACATTGGTTCAACAGTTGAAAAATGTATCATTTCAAACACTAAGTGTCCTATCGTTAATAATTTTTGCTAAAATTATTTCAGGTGCTTTGGGTGAATCACTCACACTGGGCCACTTTCCTTAAGAAAAACCAATATAAGTCCCTGTGGGTTGAGAAGCTGAAGATGGCACCAACTGATTAAGTTCCCCGGTAATTAAAACTATTTTTCATTTTCCCTTCTGCCCCTTTCATGTCCCCTAAAGGAGGCCTAGAATCCTCCATTTACATGGACGGGAACCATCCAAAACTACTTAACTGTACCAGCCTATGAAATGTGTGTGTGTGTGTGTGTGTGTTTTTAAAGATTTTATTTGACAGAGAGAGACACAGCGAGAGCAGGAACACAAGAAGGGGGAGTGGGAGAGGGAGAAGCAGGCTCCCTTTTGAACAGAGAGCCTGATGCGGGGCTCGATCCCAGGACCCTGGGATCATGACCTGAGCCGAAGGCAGACGTTTAACGACTGAGCCACCCAGGCACCCCTGAAATGGGTTTTACCAACTCTGTGTGGCCCATGATGGCTCCTCTGTGTGAACAACTGTTACTCACATTATGATGTTAGCTGCCAGTCCAGTGTAGCTGGCAAGATCAAGGGCAGCAAGCAAGCATTCATTAGCTGTCTCTACTCACCAGGGTGCTCAAAGCCATGCCATAGTACATCTTTTTACTTCTTTATTTCTCCAAAGGGTCTTGATCAGGATCAGTCATATACGTAGTGTAGGCTGCTAGTCACTATCCTATGACATGTGGGGGGTGATAATAAAGGCCTCCCATTCCTCTAAATAACTCCTGTTCCAGCTTGTCAAAACAGCTGAACTGAAGGAAGAGAGGTTTGATCATAGGGAGCTAGGAGGGTTATCAAGGAGATTAACAGGGATTTACCAAACATGCATTATGAGCCCAACACCATAGGAGACCAGGCACTGTCAATGTGACCAAGGACAGTGGCTAGAGTTCACCAGTATTATTAAGATAAAAATGTAGTGTCTTTCAGTGATTTTAAAATCAAATGTAGGGGCGCCTGGGTGGCTCAGTTGGTTAAGCGTCTGCCTTCGGCTCAGGTCATGATCCCACGGTCCTGGGATCGAGCCCCAAATCGGGCTCCCTGCTCAGGGGGGGGAGTCTGCTTCTCCCTCTCCTCCCTGCTCTCTCTTGCTATCTCTCTCTCTCCAATAAATACATAAAATCTTTTAGAAAATCAAATTTATTTTTAGTAAAATGTAAAGTATTTTTAAATCTTTACATTGTTCATGCAAGGGGCAGCAGTGGGTAGTGGAAAAAGGGCCTCAGGGCAAGTCTTCCTTCTACTTTTCCAGCCTCATTTCTCAGCATCCTGTGATCCAGCCCCTCTGAGTGACCAGAGGCTCCCCACGCTGCTAGCTTGTTCGCCAGGCTCTGTGCTAACTGCTGAGAATAAACAGATAAAGGCAGAGTCCCTGCCCCCAAGCAGCTCATAGTTAATCAGGAAAGAAGAGCAGCACCAGAGACTGGTATGGGGAATTAGGGAGCTCCTCAGGGAGGAACTGACCCGGCACTGAGGGCAGAGGGTGGGCAAGCAAGGAGGAAATGACCCTGGGCTGAGTCTGCAGGGATGTGGAGGCCTCCCATGCAGCTACAGTGAGTGGCATGCCTAGGAGCTCCAAGGCATCCAACCACTGTGTATGCAGGAAGCAGGGGTTTGTGGTGCTCAGAGCAGAGTGGTGACAGATGAGCTGGGGGGTGGGGGGAGGGCAGGTGCCAGTCATGGGCGTGACTCCACTGTAGCTGAAGAGCCACTGAAGGCCGGTCTCTGGCTTTTACTGCAGGGAAGTGTGCTCACTGTAAATACTTTAGAAGGCACAGATCAGGAAAAAGATGAAAAGTATTCAGAATTCCACAACTGAGAAAGAACCACTGTTAACATTTTGATATACAATCTTTTCTATGTGTGTGTGTGTTTATACTAATAATAATTTCAAAAATGGAATCATTTAAAAATGGGGTATATACATACAAGGTAGTAATACTCAACCTTAAGAAAGGAAGGAAATTCCACCACATCCTACAACACGGTGAAACCTTCAGGACATTATGCTAAATGAAATAAGCCAATCATAAAAAGACAAATACTGCGGGATCCCACTTACATGAGGTACCTAGACTAGTCAAATTCACAGAGAAGGCAGAATGGTGGTTGCAGGGACTGGGGAAGGAGGGGGAAAGGGGAAGTTGTTTAATGGTACAGTTCCAATTTTGCAAGATAAAAAGTTTTGGAGATTGGGTGCACAACATTGTGAATAAACTTAACACCACTGACTGTATACTTAAAATTGGTTAAGATAGTAATTTTATATTATGTGTATTCTACTACAAAAATTAAAAAATAGAGAAATTTTAAAAAGAAAATCAGTTAATAAATCTGTCTTAATGCCTTTTAACTTATTTTTGTGATCATCTTTCCATGTGAGATATATATATATATATCTCTATGAATATTCCAGATTACTATATAGTGTTCTTGGAGTGACCTATCTTAACTTACTTAACGTAAGAAAGTTGTTTTTATGGAAGTAACCTGCGAGTGCTTGGCTAATGGGAGGGGCCGGTAAAGGGCAGAAATATAGTACCACAGAGGAGAGGGGAATATTAACAGAGCAAAGGTCCTGAAAGAAGCAAGAAGGGATGGCATTCGGGGCTCAGGTAATAGGCTGGCCTTAAATATGGGGAAAAATGGATACCACAGCCTCTGAGGAAAGGACATGAAGATGGACATGCCTGTATTTGCATATATAAGGAAGAGTTGGGGCAGTTGAAGGAAGTCAAGGGACTGGACACCTCAATGAAGTCAAAGAGGTGGAGGGAGTAGGGAATGGGGCAGCTGGAAGGATACATAGTGATGCTAAGAGAATGGTACACTAAAGGTTAAAATTTCTGAGGTGAAAAAGTACCAATTGGACAAGAATTTGGGTGGAGGGTTGGGAGCAAACAGCTATGGTTTAGTTGGAGGTGAACTTATTACAAAGGTCCAGTGGATTTTGAGGCCAGATTTACGGTCAGATGATCCAGGATGGTGCCATTGCCAAAGGTTATGACAAGAGTTGGGGAGGAAGGGAGATAGAGGAGATGCGGAGCCAGGTCCTCAGCTCCTCAAGAAATGAATGAAGTGATGGGAGCTGGATAGAGAGCAGTGCTGAGAAAGGGTGGAAGGTGATTTACCACATTTGGCCTTAAAGTGGGTGATGACACACGCCTTTCAATGCAGTGTCCCATACAGAAGAGCGAGAGAGCGGTCAGCCAAAAGGTCAAGGGCTTTATTAACCATGGATTCCCTGGGGTGCAGAGGAAAAGAATGGGGGGAATCAACAGAGGACCAGAAGTGAAAACGTTAAGAAGGCATGAAAACACAAGATATGATATATGGGGGTAAGGGAGGTGGGTGCGAGAGGTCTTGTTGACACAGTTAGATGGTCGAAGAAGTAGGAGGTCACAGGGTTATGGACATTGGTGGATGGCCAGGCTTGAACAAAGGAAAGAGAAAGACTGCAGGACCCAGGTCCAGTTTCAGAAAAGTGGTAAGAAATGCTATTAAATTTGCAGAGAGATAGCATGCTATGAGACTTCTAGTTCTCAGAGCACCTTCTCCAAATTCTTTACCATGATTTCTTTTCCTCCATAACACATTTGTCACACACTATACTATTTCCTTATTTATCTATTTCTAGTTGGTCTCCTCCAATAGAATACAAAGCTCCCTGAGGGCAGGAATGCTGTCTGTTTTGTTCACTGCTCTATCTACCGGCACCTAGATGATGTCTGCATACAGTAACACCTCAATAAATCACACTTGTTTTCTTTTTTTTTTAAAGATTTTATTTATTTGACAGAGACACAGCAAGAGAGGAAACACAAGTAGGGGGAGTGGCAGAGGGAGAAGCAGGCTTCCCGCTGAGCAGGGAGCCCCATGTGGGGCTTGATCCCAGGACCCTGGGATCGCGACCTGAGCCAAAGGCAGACGCTTAACGACTGAGCCACCCAGGTGCTCCAATAAATCACACTTGTTGAATGAATGAATAAATGAGTGAATGAATAAATGATAAAGCCCAGTTAGGATAAGGATATCCCAGGAGGTTTGCTAAAACTGCAGTGAGGGTCTCCCTTAGGAAGGAGCCCTCTTACGGGGTTCAGTCTTAGAGGGACAGAAAATGTATGCCAGGGCCTCCTCCCAGGCTGTTTCTGTTCTTTTGTTCATTTTCCCCTTCTTCATATGACTACTCCTTCTGATCCTACGAGACTCAACTTGCGTTAGTGTCTTTTAGAAACCCCCTGATGTCTCCCCTCTTCTATCCAGGATAGCTACCCCCTCGTGGGTGCTCTCAGGGCACCCAGTGGTTTTTCTCTTCATATTATGCTTACTCTACTATATGATAACTATTTATGTGTCAGTATCCCCTACTAGATTGAGCAAGCACGGCTTATCTCAAACACACAGGAGGGCGTCTATAAACGTTTGCTGGATATATAAATGGAAAAGTACTGCACATGTGAATCAGATCAGTAAGAGCCTATTTTTTTCCTTCTTTGAAGCTCAATTTTGTCATACACAAATTTGCACTTTGGCCCACTGAGCAAGGGGACTTCTGCTGCAAGGGCAACCAGGTAGGAAACAGATCAGCTCTCAATACCAAAGATAAGTTGGAGTCTTTATGTTTAAGATAAGAGAGGGGTCCACTGTCTTTCGTGTGCCCATTCTCCTGCCCATCCGACCACGGGCAAGCCTGTCTTGCCAGCCGGTGATGCTGCCCAGCTGACAAAATGAAAGAGCACCCCGGGAACATTTAAAAAATGTCTGACTTGGTCTGAAGCGCAGCCTGGATTTTTACAGCTCTTCAGAGGACTCTACTGCACAGCCAGGGTTGAGAATCTCTACCCCCAGCAACCTGACATTTTCTCCTGGCCCGTGGCGCTGTCCAAGGTAGCCGCTCCTCCAGCACGTCTTCACCCCAGTGTCCTCCCAGGCCGGTCATGGGCAAGGGTCAGTGGTTGTTTGAACCACCCAGTGGAAGGGAGCTGCACCTTGGGGCAGTACCCGAAGCCAAACCACACAGTTAATTGTACTGGAGGAAAGCACAACTTTGTGTTCAATCTAAATAAAATGGTGCTGTCCAAGAGCCCCCTTGTGGCTATTGAAATTTAAATTAATCCAAATTTTTAAGATTTTAATTAAAAATTCAGTTCCTCAGTTGCACATTCAAGTGCTCAATAGAGACTGGCTACTGTATTGCACAGTGCGGAAACAGAACACTTACATTACCGTAGAAAGTTCTATGGCAAATGCTAACAACAACAAAGCCCTTTCTTCTGAAAATAACCTGTGGCTATATTCATTTTCTGCTAATCATGGGCAAAATGGTTCACAGAGGGTAAACAAACTGAACTTCAGGTCATTCCTTCTCAGCAGCCACACCTTGATGAGTGAGAGTGGCCCTTTATACCCCTTTTCCAGAATGAGAATGAAGACAGGAATTCTATGCTCTCATCAACAACACTTCTTCTGAATAGTTCCATATATGTATTAGGGCAGGAGTGGCTTTCCAACTTTTTTGACCGTGACTGACAGTAAACAAAAATACTTTATATCACAATCCAGGGCCACCTGGGTGGCTCAGGTAAGTGTCTGCCTTCGGCTCAGGTCATGGTCCCAGGGTCCTGGGATCGAGCCCCGCATCGGGCTCCCTGCTCATCGGGAAGCCTGCTTCTCCCTCTCCCACTCCCCCTGCCTGTGTTCCCTCTCTTGCTGTGTCTCTCTCTGTCAGATAAATAAATAAAATCTTTTAAAAAAATACTTTATATCACAATCAAATATACATGTACATATGTATATAATTGAAATGTTTTACAAATCAATATTTTTCCTTACTATGAATTCTGCACTTGGATATTTTCTTTATTATTCTATTATATTGTAATTTCTGTTTCATTAGAAAAATTAATCTACTTCACTGTTTTCATAGCCCTGGTGACCTACAATTTGAAAAACCACTATCTTAAGATATAAGTTGGACACACAAAACTGCGACTCCCCTTCACACATCAGAGTTAATAAACAGCTAGATAATAATTAATAGCTAACATTTATTGGGCACTTATTGTCTGCCAGGCACTGTGTTAAAT
This sequence comes from Mirounga angustirostris, assembly GCF_029215605.1. Taxonomy (NCBI): domain Eukaryota; kingdom Metazoa; phylum Chordata; class Mammalia; order Carnivora; family Phocidae; genus Mirounga; species Mirounga angustirostris. Next base: position 65,834,243 of record NW_026991710.1, read on the forward strand.
GTCTTCTATTCATTACCTTATTCAAGTTACATAATAACCCCACGGAATAGGTGTCTGAGAACTGGAAGTTCTGGGATTTTATGCTATGTGCACAAGTCATCCTGCCACAGTTCCATGGAGGCTGGCGGAAGACCCAGGGCTCCTGGGACAGGGAAAAGGACTTTTTTACTCTCGGCAGTAGCAGTAGCCAGAGTTTTTGCATTTTCTGTAAGAGTCCTCCAGCTCCAATGCCTGCAGGTGTCACAAAGAGGGCCATGTGACACTGCACACACAGTCCCTGGAGAGGGACTCCGACCTGGGGCAACTCACATCTGTTATACTAGATGGAAGCGTGCCTGCCCCTTGCTTCTGAGGACAACACTACCTCTATCATCCAAGACTGTTTACTACACAAACATGCTTGAAAAGACAGCCCAGGACAAAAGTGCAGCCAGTGCCTCTCTGTAAAGACCGGTCAAAATGCATGGGACGCACGGAGAATTGCCTCCCACCAATAGGTACCACAGTACCTATAACAGCTGGAAAAGGATTAAGTAACTTACTCAAGGTTACACAGCTAGTGAGCCAGGTCTGTAAGACACCTAAGCATATGCTGAGGACACCTTCTTTCACAGCCAATGGATAGTGCCATAGGAAGAGGGAAGATAATAGTCACTCATTTAGTCATTCAGATGTGAAATCTGCTCCTACAGGGAACAATTCACTATATATAATTTGTAATAGGCCATTTCCCCCCACATTTTCTTCAAGGATGCCGTAAGAAGAGTATCACATGAATGGGGATTGATAAACTTATCCTATACAGAACCAGAGAGTGGAGATTTTCAGCATCATGGGCCAGATGGGCTGTTGGAACTACTTGACCCTATGGTGGTAATGCAGAAGCAGTCACAGGGAATATGCAACCAATGGACAGGGCTGTGTTCCAATAAAACTTTATTTACAAAATAGTTTGCCAACCTCCCTCCCCAGACAATCCCGTGTGATACAAAAAATTTACATAATATAATTTCTACAGGCAAAGAAACAATGATTTAACTGGAAAGACAAGGTAAATGTGCCACAAGCAAGCAAACCAGGCGATACTTGAACCTGAAATGAGCCTAGGTTCAACATCAGAGTCCTGTGAAGTCAGCCTGGATAGACAATATGTCAACTGGTGTAAAATATTCATAGGCTAAAAGTAGAATGGAGTCTACACATCATCTTTCTGTGATGACTGTGGTCATGCAAAGACTCTAAGAAATAAATTATCTAACTTCCTAAGGCTTTTTCTAGCTCTTAGAAACGCTCAGCAGTTATCATCCAGAACAATCCTCTTTCATTTCCCATGTGATGAAATGAGTTAAAACCTGTGTTATGAATAAGGAGGAAGTAACAGTGAAGAAAAAAAAGTTACTCTGGGCGAGGGACCATGCTAAGGATGGCACAAATATTGTCCAATAGCTAATAAAGAACACCATTGCTGAACTGCCAAATTTATGGCCCTGTAAGTAAACACTCACTTTGTTCAATGGCCTGATCTTTTTTTTTTTTTAAGATTTTATTTATTTATTTGAGAGAGAGAGAATGAGAGACAGAGAGCACGAGAGGGAAGAGGATCAGAGGGAGAAGCAGACTCCCCGCCGAGCAGGGAGCCCAATGTGGGACTCGATCCTGGGACTCCAGGACCATGACCTGAGCCGAAGGCAGTCGTTTAACCAACTGAGCCACCCAGGCACCCTTCAGTGGCCTGATCTTAAAAGCTCACCATGTGCCACTATTTGATCACAACGGTATCCTTTCCCCAAATCAGTCAATGGAAAAACTTTGTCTTTATTTTTACATGCATACATAGAAAATCAAAATTTGGGTATACAAATGGCAACCCACCCCTTTTCATATACGTCAATTTTTATGTCACATATAAGCTCAAATTAAAATGGAAAAACACCAATCAAATGTCACAGAAAAAAGAATCAGCTTATTCAGGAACAATTCTATTAGCTGTTAAAATTACAGGGTGACAAATATTGTTCTTGTGAACACTGTGCTGTCACTGACAAGACTGGAAAATTTTTCAAAATGACGTAAGTCTAGGGCATGTGGGAACATAATACTATAAGAAAGAAAAACTGTCACCCGTAAGTTAATATGCCTGCCACTGCATGTAGGTATATTTTAGTTACTAGTGTTTCTATGTAAATACATTTCAAGTTTTAGTGAAAAGTAGAATTTAGGAATTCCAGGAGATATATTTCCACTAGAAATTCCAGGACAATTACATTACAGAATTCTAATTCTAATTTACAAACATTCCAAGTGCAGTAAAAAATAATATTTCTGTAAATGCTTCATAATGGTATCAATATTTCTTAATTTTAACACCTTTCACTCATGAATCAATAGAATGAAAGATAATCTGAAAGACTGTTTTATTAATCAGACCAGTTTAAATACTATAATGTCCATTTTGGCTATGTACAGTTTTTTTCTTTTTTTTTGTTTTTGTTTGTCTTTTGCTTTTGTTTTTTGTTTTTAAAGACTGTATTTATTTATTTGAGAGAGAGAGCATGAGTGGGGGTGGGGGAGGAGCAGAAGGAGAGGGAGAAGCAGACTCCCCACTGAGCAGGAAGCCTAACGTGGGTCTCCGTCCCAAGACCCCGAGATCATGACCTGAGCCAAAGGCAGACGCTTAACGACTGAGCCACCCAGGTGCCTCTGTTTTTTGTTTTTAAAGGGGGCTCCATACCCAGTGTGGAGCCCAACACAGGGCTTGAACTCATGACCCTGAGATCAAGACCTGAGCTGAGATCAAGAGCCGGACACTTAACCAACTGAGCCACCCAGAAGCCCTTTTTTTTTTTTTTTTTTAAGGTAATCTCTACCCCCAACATGGGGCTTGAACTCACAACCCCCAGATGAAACATTACATGCTCTACCAACTGAGCCATCCAGGTGCCCCTCGGCTATATACAGTTTTAATTCTGCTTTAAAACTTCCAATTATTACCATTTAAAATATTTATTTGGCAGCTAAGTCATTATAAGTGTAAAAAAAAAACAGGAAGAAGTCTACTTTGTTAATAAATGAAATGTTTGATGACCAGGAAGGCTATGCTATTTTTGGAGACATTTATGTTTACATTCAGTTGAAAACTATTATAATTCATTATGATTACTGCAGAGTTCAATAACACCATTTAAACTACAGGCTAATTTCCTCTACTGCCATAGTTAATCACAATTGCTTCTTAAGCTTTGTCTACACTTGCCTAAAAGTATTAGACGACTTTCAACACTTTTCCAAAGACACTTCACTGGACTCCTTTGTACTCCTCAGGTAAAGTCTGTACCACTGTCTCCAGAGGTGGACGCCTCTGCAGCCTTGAACGAAATCTGAATGTCTCAAGGACGTACTGTAGTTTTTAAAGAAGAAAAGTAACCATGATGACAAGCTGTTGCCTCTTCTATTCTACCTGATGAAGTCTATGGACATGTGATCACTTTTATTTAGTTTGACCTTTAGGGAAAACTGAAATCTACTTCCAAAATGAATTTGGTTTTACTTTCTAGATTGCACTAGGGGAGGAAAAAAAAAAAGATTTCCAGCCTCAATTTTAAGACCCTCCTTGTACATAAAATTCTTTTTTTTTTTTTAAGGATTTTATTTATTTATTTGACAGAGAGAGAGAGCACAAGCAGGGGGAGCCTCAGACAGAGGAAGAAGGAGAAGCAGGCTTCCCGCTGAGCAGGGAGCCTGATGCAGGACTTGATCCCAGGGTCCTGGGATCATGACCTGAGCTGAAGCCAGACGTTTAACCAACTAAGCCATCCAGGCGCCCCTGTACATAAAATTCTTTAAAAACATTGTTTTCCATTTATTATATTAAAAATTAAATCAAAAGGTACAAAATTCCAGTTATAAAAAAGTCTTGGGGATATAATGTAGCATGGTGACTATAGTTAATAATACTGTATTGTGTATTTGAAGGTTGCTAGGAGAGTGGATCTCAATAGTTCTCATCATAAGAAAAAAATTTGGAACTATATGTGGTGAGGGATGTTAACTGGACTGATTTAGTCCTTTTGCAATATATGCAAATATCTAATCATTATGTTGTACATCTGGAACTAATACAATGTTATATGTCAATTACATATTAAAATACATACATATCATGAAGCACTTACAGGCAAAGAGTGATTGTGAAAGACTATTTAGAATGTAGTAAAAAGTGGGAGATTTATGGGATGGACCTTATCTATTTAGACCATTTGTGATGATTTGCTACAAAGCAGTGTGCAGAAGTTAGCGAGTGGTTAGGAGGGAAGGAAGCCTGTACAATTTGTAGTCAGTCTCAGGGTCATTTGGGTTTCTTTGGTCCCCAGGCTTCCTGACCCAGGGCGTTCACTTTCAGAGGCCAGAGGCTGGCAGCTGCGAGGTCTCTCCTAGCCTAAATATAATGCAGTGACTCCTCTCTCAACCCATCAGGACTCATCTTACACAGAAAACAGCTGTGGTCTGCTCGTTTCTACACTTGTGCAAGGCTCTACCATGAGCCTCACAGGTCTGCAGGGGTCCCTCTGTGTATCACTGTCACACTGCAATGTGGAAGGTGAGGTGGCTGAACTCGTGGGATCTGGCACCAGACTGCCTGGAGCTCAGATCCTGCCCCTCTGACTTCCTGGGACGGAGGTACTGTGGGATTGTGGCAGGGCTCACAGGACTGTCGGGAGAAACAAAATAATCCATGTAAAGCACTCAGTGGGGAGCCCTTGGGAAGTACTCAATGATTTGCGGGTTATTATTAGTGATTACACAGGTCTTAGATCAGTGTTTCCCCAAAGTGGGTCCCAAGCCTAGTTTCAGAGGCAGTATTTTATATCATGATCTAAGAGACATATATACACTTATATAATAATACTACAAATAATGACCCTGATTATAAAGTCCTCACTATCTATGGACTGGGCAGTGCAGAGTCAGGATGTGAACCCAAGGGTCCTGTTAATGTAGTGCTTTTAATCACCAACCTCCCTGTAGCCTTGTATTTGCCATACATGGGAGAACCAAAAATTTCATCAATCACTACCAGCCCCCACTAAGAGGGATGCATAGGGAGAATTCCTATTCTACTATATATTCCATTTCATTAAACAAACAAACAAACAAACAAACAAACAAAAAAAACACTGACCCTAACCTTTTAAATCAATTCCATGACTCAGGATACACGGTTTGAAAAATACTGTAAGGGTTGTATGAAAAATTTTTGGAAACATAATAAAAAAGTTAAACAAGTATATGTATCTCCTCTTAGAGGCTTTACCATGTTATTGTGTAAATCTCAAAAAAAAAAAAAAGGATTATATGGAACATTTCTTAAATTTATGCAAGCATCCCCAAGTGGCTTCAGCCACTCCTTGAGGCAGGGGTACTCATTTGTCGGATTTTTCACAGGGTTTCTGTGACTGTTAGAGAGGAATGAGGATTGGAAGGGGGAATGATTGTGCATCACCCCCACCTTCTACCTCTCTTCAAATATCCCTCCCCCTGAAAAATTTTAAAGTGCAGAAGCTGACTTTAAGAATAAATGATTCTAGGGGCGCCTGAGTGGCTCAGTTGGTTAAGCGACTGCCTTCAGCTCAGGTCATGATCCTGGAGTCCCGCATCAGGCTCCCTGCTGAGCAGGAAGTCTGCTTCTCCCTCCCCCCCTCTGCTCCCCCATCTCATGCTCTCTCTGTCTCTATCTCATTCTCTCTCTCAAATAAATAAATAAATAAATAAATAAATAAATAAATAAATAAATAAAAATCTTTAAAAAAAAGAATAAATGATTCTATAATGTGCAAGAGAGCCAAATTCAAGGAAGCTCAAGAACACAGACTCATGGGGCCAAGCATCTAAACAACTCTCGGCAATGTTTATTTTCGTGGCTAGCAAATATATATAAATTAAAAAGGGAAACTTTATTTTTAGAGTGGAATGGAACTTCAGCTTTAGAGTAAATGCTAGTGTTTTTTTGTAACAACAGGATGACAGAGTGAAATCTTAATTCCTGGTTCTATCAATGCCTATTTCCACTTTCTTCTAAAGACTAATTGCCATCAGGGGCACCTGGGTGGCTCAGTCACTTAAGTGTCCAACTCTTGATTTCAGCTCAGGTCATGATCTCAGGGTTGTGATATCGAGCCCCAAGTCGGGCTCTATGCTTAGTGCAGAGTCTGCTTGGGATTCTCTCTCTCCTTCCCCCACTGCCCACCCCAGCTCTCTAAATAAATAAATAAATAAATAAATAAATAAATAAATAAATAAATAAAATCCTAAAATAAAAAAAGAATTGCCATCAAATGTTATCTCTCCAGGAAACAGGTAAAGACAATTTAGAGCTGCACTGTCCAGCATGATAGCCACTAGTCCCATGTGGCTATTTAAATTAATTAAAATTAAAATTGAATCTCTCCATTGTAGCAGGCACATTTCAAGTGCTCAAAAGCCACATTTGGCTTGTGGCTAGCACGTTGGACAAATTATGGAACTACAGAAAGTTTTATTGGACAGCACTAATATAGAGAAAGGCCATTTACAGATGCTAAAAGAAAAATGCTAATTTCTTACTTGGTAAAAGAGTTCCAAACCCAACTCAACAGCGCTGGCTTGACTTAAACTGCAGTGAGGTTGATATTTGAAGGCCAGTGCCCAAAGATTGCATTATTATCTCAAACTATCATTCCAACTGGTTTGTCTAAAATCTCTTTGCATTAAGACCTTCCATTGCCACAAGCTATCTTTCAAAATCCAACCCTGCCAGGAAATGATATTTGGTGATAACAACAACTTGTTAAAGTTCTACTAACTTATAAGCTAGTTTGAAAGTACTTAGAACAATCTATGAAAAACCATCAGGACACAAGGCACCATCAGATCCAGGAAGAAAAGTCTGCAGTTAAAATAAGTAGGGATGCATTTCTGTTGCTAACCTTAGGATAAGGAAAACATTTATTACCCACCGGACTGTGTTCCTAGCCTTGTCATGAGTGTAGACCCAGATTCAGTAACACTTGGGTGTTTGTATCACATTTTTGAGAACTTTAGCACAAATCTTATTTGAGCCTCACAGAACCTAATTAGCACTGTAGTGTGGATTCTGAGTGCTACATATTCTTCTGGTGGAGGGGAAAACTGAGAGGTAATACATTATCCCGTCAGTGTCTGTCTTGCTTAATTGGTTACTGAAATGATCCCTAGTGGCCAGATTATAGTGAAAGCAAATGGCTAAAATTGCAGGGGCCAGCTAGCTTTTCCTCTTTCATGACTGCAGGCTGCCCTGCTAATCTAGCCATTGTACTGCAGAGGTGTGCTTAGGTCACAGGGGAAACAAAGCAGGGGCACAGACAAGAGTGTAAAGCAAAGTGCTGTCCCTGTTGATGATCACACAGCAGGTAAAGTAAGCACAGAAACCCCTGCAAGGTCATTGTACGCATGATGGTGGTAGTTCTAGAACAAAGCCTAAACATTAGGCATTACTGTGTTCATACAAAAAATTATTCCATAGAGCAAACTATTTCCTCCACAAAGCAATCTGTAAAAGGCATTTGATGAGAAATATGTGAATTAAGCAATTGCCATAAAGGCACTTTAACATCAATTTAAATAATCCAAACAGATTGCCTTCTGCTAATGGCAGATTTAATAAACATGCACTTTCCAAATCCTTTAATGTGTTTGTTCAATGTCGTAACATCTACCAAGTAGTTATCATTGTCAGCAAAATTTCTTTATCCTTTTATTTACCACGTCCAGTTTTTGAGCTTCCAACTTGGGGAGCTCACAAAACATTTACCAAATAATGTATAAATGAAGGACACACCATTAAAATTCCTATGCTATGCTTTGAAGATTAAACTCACATTTCTATTTAAGAGATGACAGCTATAGCTAATCTTAGAAACATGGTGTCTCTAGGACACATAGAAAAAGAAGTTTGGGATTTAATGCATGAGAGCTGAGACTAAAATTCTTTCATCTGCAAATGTCACATATATGAGCCTAACAATTTTTTCTCGAAAACTTTAAGTAGGTCAACTTATTAACTGCTACCACGGAGTTTATATATTCACATTCGCCTATCTTTTTGACGAACTGCAGCCCAGGATGGTGTTACAGCCCTGCATTATAAAAAAAACTTGCCTTTGATTCAAGCAGAGAAATGAAGAAGCAGAAACTAATATTACCGTTTGGCTTCGTTACTGTAATGGATCCAGTACCTTTTTTTTTTTTTAACATATCATTAGTATTTCTGGTTCCCAAACAAGACCTCGCATGTAGTAAGTCAGAATGGGTTCACTGAAGGAAAGGCTTCCACCCCAACTGGCTATGTTCTCACATTTGCAGTCAAAATCCTGGCTCAGCTGTGAAAGACATTCTGGCCGGAATAAACCTGACAAAATCAGCGAAGTGTTCGGGATATAATAAAGTGCTCTGGAGGTAGGGGTGAACGGACAAGAGGGATGAGTAGAGAGAAAGGGAACATGAATTTCAAATGGGAAAAACACTCATTCTCTATTTGATCCATTAAAGGAGGAGAAAACCACTAAACGAGGTCTTTCTCCATAATCCAAAGCTAATCACTCTTTCATTGCAATGGATGACCAAACGGCCTCGGTAACCGCCCCCCCCCACACACACACCGCTGCCTCCGCGGAGAAACAGAAAACCCCACGTCTTTCTCAGCGTGCCCCCAGGAGAGGAAAGCAAGACTGTGCATTTAGAGTGGAGGGCGGTGCACAGGGCCAGGCAAGTTAGTGCCTCCTTCCCGGATCCCTCCTTTCCCGAGCCAGCCTGACTCGGCTAACGGTAAAGTGAACAGCGAGTGGCAGAGAGTCCGGGAGGCCAAATTTGGGGTCGCTTCCCGACAACAGAAGGCCGGGGTATCCGGATGGGGCGGCGGGTGGGGACACCTGTCAAAGGACCGGACCGAGCCGCAGCCGGCGGGCGGCGCAGGGGCTCGGCGGACAGCACTGCGGCGGCGGCGGCGGGGACCGAGGCGCGGCGGCTCGGCGCTCACGCGCGGGGGAGAGCCGGCGGGGCCCCCGGGGCGCTGTCGGACCCCCGCGCCTCGCCCGCGCGGGCTCGGGCGGGTGGACCCGCGCCCGGGGCGCTCCGGGGCTGGGGCAGAGCGGAGCGTGTCCCCCCCCCCCCCCATACAGCCGGGAGGACCCCGCCGCCCCGAGTCCCGCCGCAGCGCCCGCCGCCTCCGGTCTCCGCCTCCGGGCTGGGCGCGGAGCCGGGCCCGACGCCCCCTGGCTGCCCGGCGGCCCGGGCGAAGGAGGGGGCGCCGCGGACGCCGCGCCTACCTGCTCCGGTGCGGCGGGGCCGCGGTCGCCTCGCGGGGCCGTGACCTGCGGCGGCGGCAGCGGCGGCAGCGGCGGCGAGGAGGGCGCTTCCTTCAGGAAGGGGTGGGATCTGCTCGCCCGCCCGCCCCCGCCCGCCGCGCCGCGGCCCGCCCCCGACTTATTCTGGGGTCCCCGCCGTGAGGCCCTGAGAGCCGAGCCCCCCGGCACCCCCCGAGCCTCCAGCTGCCGGCACCCCTCGGGGCCCCTAGTAGTTACCCGGGACTGGAGCCGCGTGGGGTCTGCCGAACCGCTTCTTTCCAAAGCCTTTGTGGACGCGTGTGCCCGGCGCTCCTCGCCCAACAAAAGGAAGGACAGAATCTGGGATCCTCCGCCTGGTGGTTATTGATTCTTGACCTGTTGTAACCTTCTGGCTGGCTGCCTTCTGTCCACACACCTAGGGTTTTTGCACAGAGCAGCTCAAAGTCGTTTTCATGCCCACTGGCCGAATGTAGTTCTCCGCCGCTCAGCGCTCTCCCGCGGTTTTCTGTGCTCGGGAAGAACAAACACCGGGCCAACTTCTGACCCTGGCGGGGCGCAGCGGACTCCAAGGCCGCCCTCCCAGCGCCAGCCTGCTCTCTTCCCCGTGTCTCCTCGGAGTCTGTGATAAAACTGTACTCATCGCATTTTAATAACTCTACCCCCCCGCCCGACCTCAGCCTACCAGTGGCACCACGTCAGTGACCTGGGGCAGCAGCGTGGAGCGATGCCATTTTTACCGCACGCGCCCTGTGGCCTTCTACTCCAAAGGCAGCCTTGTGGGGCTCCCACAGTAGCACCTCCTTTATCAACCCGCCTTAGGACGACCGCAGTTCCTTTGGGGGGCCTGCGTACCACGCGCATCTCTTTTCATCCGTTGAAACATTCCAGAACGCTCCCTTCCCCACAACTCTTGCAATCCTTGCTTACCTATGTGTATATTGATTTATTGTCACTGTTTTCGCTTGGCTACTAGACGGTGAGCTTCTTGAGACCAGGGACCTTACCTGAAGGAATGCGAGTGTCATCTATCTAGTTAAAATAACAAAAACTTAATTCTAATCTAGAATCTCTTCAGAGATTCTGAGGAGAGTAACTTTATCTTTCATCACACTCTCAAAGTGATCTGTGAGTCCCTCAAGGTTAAGACTTGCTTGAGTCCCATCCGTGAATGAACCCCAGCTCCGATGTGAGGACCTCCTCACTCCACCCCCCTCTATGCCATACATTTCTCTCTGCAATACCTGAAGGAACCCTCTAGCTAGACTTTCTTCCAGTCCATTCTTTTAAAAGTTCTGGATCCATCCAGTTTGTGATCCCCTCGACACTGCTGCACACCAGAATCACCAGTGAAGGCTTTAAGAAAAAGACAAATGCTTGGTTCCCCCTCAGATCCCCAAGTCAGAACCCGGGGTGGGAGGGGTGGAAGAGGAGAGGTGGGATTCTGACCTGCCCATGACTAAGTCACTGCCTTTCTTGGAAAAAGGGTCCCGAATTTATAGAATGTCCTTACTTGTCCTTTTCTCCATGGAAAGATTGAGAACCCCTGTACTATGTTTAATTTATGTGAACATTTTCATTTTCACTTAGAGCCAGGCCCACTTTTGCTTAAGAAACCAACTTGAATTTGTAAGGATAGCAGGCTCAGCGCCATTTGTCAGCAGCATTAAATCACTGCCACCTTCATCTCCAAAATGTCCATCCAAATAAACCTGAAGTGTGAAATAAATTGTATTCCTGACAGTGATATTGACAGCTAAAATATTATGTTAAAATAGTGGCCATGAAGGAGAGCTGGTTGCTGTAAGCAGATCCATTAGATCTGTTAATGTCATGAGAGTTCTAGTGAAGCTTCAAGAGAACCGATAACAAACAAAACAAGTTTATCGGAGCGCCCGAGTGGCTCAGTCGGTTGAGCGTCTGCCTTTGGCTTAGGTCATGATCCCGGGGTCCTGGGATCGAGCCCCACGTCAGGCCCCCTGCTCAGCAGAGAGCCTGCTTCTCCCTCTCCCTCTGCCTGCCACTCTGCCTGCTTGTGCTCTATCTCTCTGTCAAATAAATAAAATCTTCAAAAAAATCCCCAAACACATAAGTTTATCTATGCTTTTATCTTTCTTTTATTGCTCTTGGAATCGCACCCATTAAAATGTGTTCACTGTGTACTCAATACAACCTTCAATATTTTAAATCATGTATGGGTGTAAGATCGAAATACTTTCCTAGAACTGGTTGTCTTTTTAAAAAATGTACATAGAGTCGTCCTGTAGTCTTAAATGATTTGTTGACAGTGTTCCAAAAACACTTCAGGCTTTGAGGAAAGGGCTAAGTACAGAAAGAACAGGGTTTAAGGCCTGGCAATAGATCCCAACCATAGATGTCGTGGGGCAGGATGGAGATCAATACTCAGAGACATAATCACTCTCCAGGACCACGATGAGGCACCATGATTTGGACACCGTGCTGCTCTACCAAATCTGCTGACCAATGTCCAGTGAAGAGCACAGGTGTCCATCTATATGAGTAGGGGCCATGGTTCTTCTGATATAAGAGACCTTGTTATCTAATGGAAACCATAACAAAACATGTAGGATTATAAAGAAAGTCTATATTTTGCTCGTTTCCTTTCTCTTCGGCAGCCAATTTGTTGTTGTTTATGATTCAGATCACTTCCCTTGTTCAGTTGGAAAAACAGACGGGAAGCACAACTTATAAATAGCACTCCCAGGATTCTGGGATCCTTGCTGTGGATTGAGTTGCAGTATATCTCGTTGTAATAAAAATCTCTGTATCACAAAGTTATTGCCAACCCTTCTCCAACCACCGATAATTCAAGTAATCTCTGATAAACAGCACAATTATGCAAAGTGTGTTGAAATGGCATTTGAACTTTTCCAACATCTACCTATTTAGGAACCTTTATAGGGGCAATTGGAAAGAGAAAGAGAATATATTTGGTAACAGGTTGTTAAAATGGGAGCTATTATTTTATTTCCATTTTGACAGAGGACCCAGATACTAGTCATCAGCCCCTCTCACCTTCCAAGCAAGGCACAGGACCGTGATGTGGGACTCGCACAGGGGTGTCCCCTTAACATCTCACTTACCTGGAAGATGTGCAAAGGTTGAGGTGGAGGCTGGTGAGGCCGCTTGGATCAGAGAAGGGTTTCTGTAGAGGAACTGAAGGTGTTCTAAGACGTCCCTCCTAGGCACCCCCAGGGGCAGGTTGGAGGGGGATTTTCTCTCAGCTTAGGTCCAGTCGAGAGCTCGGGATGCGTCCCCTGCCGTTTGGGGAATGCCATGGGCTTGTGTCTGCCTCATGCTTGAGAAATCTAAAGGGCCAGAGTTGGCAAAAGTGGCCTGAACACGGGGTAGAGACCACGGTAGGGGAAGTAATTTACTCCCACGGAAGACAAGTCTAAAGAGAGTGAGACAGACAGTGTGGGCTTGACTTTGATCCTACCGAAGAGGCTTGCCTGGAAAGGCAGACACCTTGGCAGAAAGAAGCCAGAGGTTTGCCTCCACATGGCTCGGGGCCCAGAGGAAGATTCTGAGGCTACCAGTCAGAGGCAAAATGACCTTGCTCGTGCCGAGGAAATGGGTGGTGACAGATTCCTCAGCAGGGTGGTAGGGGTGAGGGGAGGCTTTGGCAAACCTATAAAACTGCCCATGAGAGAAAGTGTCAGTTGGAAACATCTGCTAGGGCCAGAGAAGCTGTGCCCGCTAGAGCCCCCCAAAGCCTTTCTTTCTGCCTCCTTGGCTCTCTCTCTTCCCCGCGTCAACCCTAGAAGATTGGGCGGCCTCATGAGTGAGAAGGAGGGGAGAAGCTGCAGGCTGGGAGAAACACAGAAGAAGCCAACTATTACTCCCCTTTGCCACGGAAGTATGGAGTTTTTTTTATAATGACACATTCATTACTGATCTAAGACTGTATTTTTGACTAAAAGTAACCAGAGACCCTTTTGGTTATTTGAGAGTGACCCCAAGAGTCATAAGGCCCGCACATTAATTCCTCTGAGGGGCAGGAAACAAAGTAGCCCCACAGAGCAGGTTCACACAGGCACGATGGAGGAGAATAAGGCTGTTTTCTTTTGTTTGTTTTGGGTTTTGTTTTTGTTTTGTTTTCTGTCTATACCATGAGTCCTGCTCCGTCAACATAGCAGCGATACATTCAGAAATAATGCCTTCCACCCTACACCTTATACCTCAAAATGTCTGAGAATGTCTCATTTTGGCTTCTATTTGAATCACAAATAAGTGATATGTGTCCAGAAATCCCTTCACGTGCATATACATTATAACTGAAGCTTACCAACCAGAAAGAAGTGAAGATCCTGGAGTAAAACTTCCAAGTGGATCTAAATGTTGGTTTAACCTTCTACTAAAGAGCGGGCTGCCACATTTTCCTCATCTCTAAATGGCTAGGATTAGATAAAAGGTATCTCTCAGTCAGAAAATGCTACGTTTTGAAAGGCTACAACCACATAGAGCATGTCCTAGATCAAGGACATATTAATTTTTCAGAGTCTGCTTCACCAGACCAGCAGCTCTGCAGTGCTCTGGAGTGGTAAAGGAGAAGGATTTCCAACGTGTCAACAAACACACACAGGGGTGCCTTCCTGTGGAGGCTGACATGTGACTGAGGTTGATATGATCACCTTGGTGACGGTTTCCATATTATGTACTTGGCAACTGGGATGTGGGAATCCCCAAGCACTTGTCTGTATTCTCTTCAGTGCTAGGTGTCATTGTCTCGTTCTCTTCCTCCAGTGGGAGAGCAGAGTTGCAAAGAGGTCTATGACTGGTGTTCAGAGGGGAAACCTTGAACAAACACCAGATTCTGTATTTTGAAATTCACTGTGACCCCATTTCCCCTATTTGAACTAAGAGACTGTTGTTTGCTGCGAGAGCATAAGCCAGAAAGTGTGACCAGTTTTTATTTCAATCAATCCCTTCTCTTTTAGACCTTTTGCCAACATGCATTAAGCTTATGGAAGCCATCCATTATTTATCTGATAAAAAAATTCTGCATCAGAGAGCTAAAGATTAGTCATTTTATAGCATGATATTCTTTTGTTACAAATGACTGTTTTTGAGGAATTTACATCATTCTTTTTTTTAACGATTTATTTATTCATTTTAGAAAGAGAGAGAGAGCGCGAGTGAGCGCAAGCACAGGGAAGGGGAGAGGGAGAGAATCTCAAGCAGACTCCCCACTGAGCACGGAGCCTGACTTGGGGCTCCATCCCACGACCCTGAGATCATGACCTGAGGCCAAATCAGGAGTCAGATGCCCAACCGACTGAGCCACCTAGGTGCCCCGGAATTTAGATCATTCTCATTCAGTCTTCTAAAGTTCTAGCCAAGAGATATTGCTTCAAGCCCTATAGTTTTGTTGCCCCACTCTGCTGCCTGCCTCTCAGCTGCCCCAGCCTCTACCCCAGACCTTGCCAGAACCAGCAACTAGGGTTAACATGGAAGAGAGTTGGGGGCCTACTCGTTCCTGCTTCAGCGCAACACTCTGCACTGTTTGTTAACTACTTTAATTATCACCCCTGCATGGGGGCTCAATTTCTCTTCACCAAAACAAAACAAAACAAAACAAAACAAAATAAAAACAAAAACACAAAAACAAAAACAAAAAATCACCAAACCAAAAACAAACAAAAAACCCCACCACCTTTTTATTTTTAATAATTCTCTCTCACTCTCTCCCCGCTCTTAGAATATGAAAGTCCTTGTTCTATTTCCAAGCTTAACTCGGTATACCAGTTGTTATTCTTATTTCTGTCCTCTCCCAAGACTCTCTTAAACGTGTCTAAACCTTCCCTCTCAAATGCCTATAAACACGGGCATATTTCCTCCATCCTAAAAACACCTTCCATACAAACTGCTTTCTCAGTCAAATTCCTATTTCATTACTTCCCTTCCCCTCGATAAGAAGTTTCTCAAAAGCATAGTGTTCTCTTGCTACTTCCTCTTTAGTCTGGTCTTTGATTAATTCTCAGCCCCCCAAAATCTGGATTCCACACCCACTCTGTTGAAAATGTTCCCTTATGGATGCACGAGGAATGACTTTCCAGGCACCCAGTTCCACTGACTGCTTTGTGGTCTCCTGCTTCACCACCCTATCCTCTTTGAATCTGGCCACTCCTTCCCTTCCTGGCATGTCATTGCAATCCCCTGGATTGCCCCCCCCTTTTTCCTCTGACTACTTCCTCACATATTCCTTCACAGGAATTCCAGGATGGTAATGTGGTCTTCAATACCGTGCCCTTGGTCTTCTCTTTTCTAATACTTTGGTCTCTCCCTCTGTATAATATTATCTTTTTCCAGATGACTCCCCAAAGCACTCATCTATCATGGGTCTCCGTCTGATGAGCCAGCCAACACCTCCAACTCAAAGCCAAATTCTAGGACCATCTCCTTATTTTTAGACCGCCTGGAATCTTGAATTAGCAATAACTCCTTTTCTCTTTGAGTGATCTCATCTTCACCTGGTAACAAAGTCCTATTTCTTGCTCTACTTACACAAAGTCTTAGGAATCTGTCTCCTTTTAATTTGTATTGCTTTTGGGCAAGCCCTCATCACCTCCAGCAAGCCCGATTGCCTTATTTCTTCTTTCTGCCTCCACTCTCTCCCCTCCTCCAATTCCCTTTCTTGCTGTTCCGCAAGATCTTTAAAATAATTTTTATTTTCTTCCTTTATTTCACTTTTTTTGGATACATGGTCCTATATGCCCATTTAAAAAAATGAAAACAATCCACTTTTGTGTAAAATAAAAATTAATAGTCTCCCATTGTCTTCACACCCTTCCTTCCTACTTCCCAATGTTAACAGCCCAGTATATATCCTTTGGCAATTTTTTCATGCTCATACAAACATATGTTCATATTTTTAACAGAAAAATGGAATCATAGTATATATTACTTCAGAACTCTCTTCTCACTTAAAAGTGTACCATGGTCATCTCTCCAAGTCTATAGATATAAAGCTAACTCGCTTTAAAAAAAAATCACAACTTTATTGAGATGTCATTCACAATACCATATGATTCATTCATTTAAAGTGTACAATTCAATGATTTTTAGTATATTCACAGGGTTATACAACCATTACCATAATCAACTGTAGAACATTTCATCACTTCAAAGAGAAACCTCATACCCATTATCAGTCATTCCCTACTTTCCCCCACACCTCTCCCAGCCCCTTAGCACTACTAATCTACTTTCTGTTTCCATGGATTTGTCCATTCTGGATATTTCATATGAATGGAATTATATAAAATGTGGTGTTTGGTGTCTGAATTCTTTCACTTAGCATGCTTTCAAAGTTCATCCAAGTAACATCTATCAGTACTTAGTTCCCACTTTTAGCCAAATAATATTCCATTGAATGGATATACCATATTTTATTTATCCATTCATCTGTGGATAGACATTTTGGATTGTTTCTACCTTTTGACTGTTATGAATGAATAATGCTGCTATGAACATTCGTGTATAAGTTTTTAAAATGTAGATATATTTTTAAATTTCTCTTGGGGATACACTTAGGAGTGAAATTTTGGGTCATGGTGACTATATTTAACCTTTTGAGGAACTGCCAGTCTGTTTTTCAAAGTGACTGTACCATTTTACATTACTACCAGTGATTTGAGAGGGTCCCCATTTCTTCACATCTCCTCCAATGATTGTTATTGTGTTATTTTAGAAATTGGTTTTAAGGGGTGCCTGGGTGGCTCAGTCGTTAAGCGTCTGCCTTTGGCTCAGGTCATGATCCCAGGGTCCTGGGATCGAGCCTCACATCGGGCTCCCTGCTCAGTGGGGAGCCTGCTTCTCCCTCTCCCTCTACTGCTCTCCCTGCTTGTGCTCTCTCTCTCTCTGTATCAAATACATAAATAAAATCTTAAAAAAAAAAAAAAGAAATTGGTTTTAAAATTATAGCCACCCTAATGTCTAATTGCCCTGATTGGACCTACAGTGGAAACTGAATAGAAGTGGCAAGAGCAGACATCCTCATTGTGCTCTGATCTTAGGGGGAAAGCATTCAGTCTTTTACCATTGAACATGATGTTGGCTGTGGGTTTTGTAGATAGCTGCTATCAGGTTGAGAATGTTGCCTTCTATTCCTAGTTTGTTGAATGCTTTTGTCATGAAGGGGTACTGGATTTAGTTCAATCTTCTCTATTCAGATAATCATGTAATTTTTGTCCCTTGTTCTATTAATATGAAGTATTGTATTAATTGAGTTCTTGGGTATTAAATCTTGCATTGTTGACAGAAATCCCACTTGGTCATGATGCATGGATTCAGTTTGCTAGATCCCACTTGGTCATGCATGCTGGATTCAGTTTGCTAGAATGTTGTCAAAGATTTTGGTATATATTCATAACAGATATTGGTTTGTAGTTATCTTTTCTTATGATGTCTTCTCTTGTGATGTCTGGTTTTGGTATCAAGGTAATACTGGCCTCAAACACTGAGTTATTTTTTAATAGTTTATGAAATATTAGTATTTCATAATTTGGATGTATCACAATTTATTTAACACATACAAAGCCCTATTTATAAATATTTAGTTTCTTTCCATTTTTTTGCCACTATTAACAATGTGTTGGGTGCCAGGCTGACTCAGTCTGAAGAGCATGTGACTCTTGAGCTCAGGGTTGTGAATTTGAGCCCCACATTGGATATAGAGATTACTTAAATAAATTAAAAAAAAACCCAAATAATGTGTTGGATATATATGCTTATGTTTTTGGATAATATCCATATATATGGATATATATGCTTTTATTTCTGAAAGAAAACCCTAAATGTGAGATTTCTGATTCAAAATGTATATATATCTTAGTTTTTGTAACTATTTCCAGGTATCTTGCCAAAAAGATTGTAACAATTTAGACCATTGCCATCAATGTATGAGAATATCAGCTTCTCTACACTCCACCAATACTGAATGTTATCACTGTTTTTAAATACTTTTTTAAAGATTTTATTTATTTATTTGACAGAGAGAGAGCACACAAACAGGGGGAGCAGCAGAGGGAGAAAGAGAAGCAAGCTCACCGCTGAGCAGAGAGCCCAACATGGGGCTCCATCCCAGGGCCCTGGGATCATGACCTGAGCCGTGAGCTGAAGGCAGACGCTTAACTGACTGAGCCATACAGGTGCCCCTTAAATATTTTTTTAAAGATTTTATCTTTCATTTTAGAGAGAGAGAGTATGAGCGGGAGGGGTATTGGGAGAGTGAGAGAGAACACCAAGGAGACTCCACTCTGAGCATGGAGCCTGACACAGGGCTCCATCCCAGGACTCCGAGATCTCGACCTGAGCCAAAACCAAGAGTTGGACGCTTGACTGCTCCACCTAGGAGCCCCTGTTTTTAAATATTTTAAAGTTGCCAATTTGATGCTTTCTTTTCATTTTCCTCACTTCTATTTTTCGTCACATAATTTTTTTTTAAAGATTTATTTATTTGAGAGAGAGAGAGAAAGAGAGAGGGAGAGTGTCGGGGGAGAAGCAGCAGGGGAGGGAGAGGGACAAACACATTCCGGGCTGAGTGCAGAGCCTTACACAAGATCCATGAGATCATGACCTGAGCTGAAACCAAGAGTCAGGAGCTCAACCGACTGAGCCACCCTGGCACCCCAGTCTATTACATAATTTTTAAGAAGTCTTGATATATTAGAGGTAATAATCCTTTTTCTGTTATATATCTAACATTTTTTTTCTGTTTATCACTTTTTTGACTTTGGTTTTGGTGTTTTTGACATAAAAATAGTTTTAATTAATTAATTAATTAATTAATTTTTAAAGATTTTATTTCTTTATTTGACAGAGAGAGACACAGCGAGAGAGGGAACACAAGCAGCAGTAGTGGGAGAGGGAGAAGCAGGCTTCCGGGGAGCAGGGATCCCAATGCAGGGCTTGATCCCAGGACCCTGGGATCATGACCTGAGCCGAAGGCAGACGCTTAATGACTGAGCCACCCAGGCACCCCAGTCACCATGCAGTTTGGGTGGACTGATCCACACTTGGCTATGGGGGTGGCCTCCATTGGCCTAAGCTTATTTCTCTGGCTCTGGCTCAAGAATTTGTTCATGGGGGCGCGCCTGGGAGGCTCAGTTGGTTAAGTGGCTGCCTTCAGCTCAGGTCATGATCCCAGGGTCCTGGGATCAAGCTCCACATCAGGTTCCTTGCTCAGTGGGGAGTCTGCTTCTCCCTCTCCCTCTGCCTGCCAATCGCCCTGCTTGTGTTCTCTCTGTCAAATAAATAAATATAATCTTAAAAAAAAAAGAATTTGTTCATGGGGGTGAGACCTAAATTGGTCTAATCGGAATGAAACTTTGGATTTTTCTTTAAAGGTTGAGAGAAATAGCAAATAGCCCAGGTGGCAGCAATCTTGCAACCAGGAGAGAAGCCAGTCTGAGGATGATGACAACACACCCACCAAATTCCCTTTCTTAAGTTCATTGGAATCAGATTTACTGTTACTTGCACTAGAAAGCCCCTTAAATGATACACATGTGGGCTTTTCAAAACTTTTTCTTCTAAAAACTAACATGAAAATGATCTTTCATTGTCCCCAGACCCTTCCATTTCTCCACTGGATGCAAAACTAGGTTATAGTCATTTAGCATGGCCTTTTGGGGCTTGTTACTGTCTGACTCTATTCCACTCCCCAGCCTTATTTCCCATTACATTGTCCCTCCCCACAACCTACCACCTAAGTCCACCTCAAATTCATCTCCCCATCCCCATGCTTCTACTAGATTCTTGCATGTTCAGCCTTATATTAAAGTTGTGTACAGATTTTGACATACAATTCCCCAAACATGTATCGGATGCCTATTTCTATGCAAATGGCCTGTGCAAAATGCTGGGGACACAAGCATGAGTGAGACACAAATGCTGCCTTAAAGGACCTACTGTGTGGTGGGGGAGTCGACTCATAATGAGAGGGTTTCAACGTGATGTGATGAATGTTCTCATGGTCAGCTGTACGATGCCTTGTAGATGGTAATGATGAATCAGTATTTGTTAAAGAAAATGGGGTTTAAGGCCACATTAACACAAACATGGATTCTAGATCCTTATAGTTGCATATATGCAAAGATAAATTAGTGCGTTTGAAGGAACAGAACTATCCTGCAGGAAAATAAACATATGAAATGAGTAAGAACTTTTAGCAAAGTACCGTCATTTACAACTCTTTCCTTGTGATGTCTTTGGTTTTGGTATCAAGACAATACTGGCCTCAAAAAAGATGAGTTGAGCTAAGTTATTATTTTTTAAAATAACCCATCTTCCCCCCCCCCCCTTAATAAGCTGGGACTGCCCCGTTGCTAACAAAGCCCTATCTTATCTCCAAGCTATTTATTACCTTCTCCCACATCTCTTCCTGACCTTTTTTTCCTTAAAGGCTGCCTCCACCTTCATCTGAACCACAGTGACCTGTGAAAGAAGGTGAGCAGGGCCTATTAGCACAGCGTCTGATCCACCCTGGAATCCCAAACTCTCCTGGGGCCTGTCTCCACAAAGTTAATAACAAATCTCGGACTGTTTATTTCTGAACAGGTCCCTGAGAACCAGGCCCTGAGTCTCAGACCACAGCTCCCACTGCGTGAGTCTGTCCAATCTTTATACGCGGCTCGGCACTGCATAGACACACTTAATTATCTTTCTCACCTTTTGCTCCTTCAAATCCATTAATTGAAAGCTAGGCATCCAACACTACCGCCTGGTGATCTCAGGCCCTGGCCTCCGCAGATCCTATCTCTCCCCAGTGCCAGTTGCCGGGTCCCCCCTCAGGCAGCACTTTCAAACCCACAGACCTCTGAGCCTCCAAGAGGCAGGCTGGCCAGATCCTCCCCCGCCTCCCCGGCCCCCAGGGGTGGTGGCCCGACCTCTCCTTGGCTGCCCTTTGTTAACAGTTTCTGTCACTCCAGATATAGTATTTGAAAGTAACAGAACTCTCCTTGCTTTACAGCGTCTTCAGTGTTGCCCTGGCTCAGTTAGCTCTCCTCCTAATTGTGAGTTAGGGAGACCAAGTTTAAGTTCAGGATTCAAAAGCACAACTTTGCAAGAGGCCATCTTCATTATAAATAGGCATGACAGACCCCCAAGTGCTGTGTAAGAAGGAAGCCCCTGAGGGAGTCAAGTCGAGTCACTTCAGTTAAACTCCACCCAGCAACCTCCTGTCAGGGAACATACAAATCAGGGAACAGTCCAAGTTGGTTCTTATGCCATCAGCTGGTCGTGTCACCTTGGGCTAGCCTAATTCCCTGAGTCTTGGCTGTAAATTAAGGGCTTGGACCTTAGATGATCTAGTTCTCACAGACTATGACTTCAGATGTAGGGTCACACATGCAGTATGGAGCTGAGGTAAGGCCCTGTGGGAACCCCTGTCCTTCCCCATTAATAGATTTACACAGATGAAACCTGATTACAAAATCACATCAAGAGCAGCCTTGGTTGAGTAATTAAAGCTTCTAACACCAAAAGGGGAGGAAGCATCACAGGTTGCCAAACAACTGTCAACTGTCCTTGTTAGCAAAAGAGTAGGTCTGGCTTGGCCTTGGTTTAGCTGCAAGGGGTTGGGCCACTCTGGCCTTTTTCCCAACCAACCATTGCTGTCCCATGGAGCTACATCCAAACTGTCCTCACGGGAGTTTAGGGAGACTCCTGCCCCCTCCCCATTCTCAAAAGTTTACAGACTAGAGCAATGGAACCAATTTCTCATTCTATCTACCTATCTTTCTGTTGTACATATACGTGTTTGCTTAATACTTGAAGGAAAATATTAATTAATGCAATCTCCCCCCTTATCGAATGGAATTCTTCCTCATTTGCTCCATTTAAGACAGTTGCTCCTTCTGTGCTCTATCTCATCACCTGGTTTCTTTCCTTCACAACACTTACCACAATCTGTAATGCTTATTTATTTATTAACTTATTTATTAACTTTTTTAAATTAACTTACTTACTGTTGGTTTTTCCCATCCGAATCTAAGCAAGGTCGTGAAACAGTCTATCTTGTTCATAGTTTTACCCAAGTGTCTAGCTCACTGCCTGGCACATATTAATTATTCAATAGATATTTGTGGAATATGAGACAAGCCAAGATAACACATTTTTATATAACCACACACATACATAAGAAAATCACTCATTAGTGCTTACTACATGCTAGGCATTGTTCTAGGCACTTTACATGGGTTATCTCATGTAGTTCTTACATGAGAACAGTGTGAAGTGGGTGTCATCATCATCCCCAGTTTACAGGGAAGTAAACAGGCACAAAGTGGATAATGAACTCACCTAAGGTCACACAGTGAGCTGGGTGGGGCTGGAACTGAATCCCAGCAATCTCTCTCCAGAGTCTGTGCTCTTAACCATTATGCTATAAAAACTCTGAACAAATAATAACGCATTTAGCACATTTTGAGTCTCCTGGTGTGGGAGATGCTCTTGGCCGCTCACCCGATATCTATCTCAGCCTTCCCCACCTTTTTCTTGCCAACAAAACCTCTCTGGTTCAGAAAGGCCATGTGGCCCACCCCAGCACTAGGCCAATCTTGATAACTCCATGCTCCGTTGCTATTTACTCACATCTTCAGTCTTTTTTTCCATAAAGGGGGCATGTGCCCTGGTTCTGGCCAATGAGAAACCAGAAGTCCATTGAGGACCTTCCTCTTCAAAGGAGATCCGCAGGAACTAAGAACTCACTGATGCCATTTTTCTTCTTGCTGTGTATGTGGAGTTGCAAAGGCTGTACTGGGATCATGAAAGGATGAACATGAGCACAAAATGCCAACACACTCAGGATGGTAAACTAAAAACACAAGCCTGATGACATTGTGGAGTGGCTGAACCAAGTTGGGAATCACCTTCTTTCCGACTTCTTATTATAAGAGGTAATTAAATATCTGTATGTAACTTTTTTTTAAAAAGAGCTTTATGGTGGTACAATTTAATTTAGGCACCATAAAATGCTCCCGTGTTAAGCATACATTTTTAGTAAATTTACAGAGTTGTGCAATCGCCACTACAATCCAGTTTTAGAACATTTCCAACTTGTGCTGCTTTGCAGCTGGTCCCCATTCGTACGACTCTAAGTAACCACTAATTTGCTTTCTGTCTCTATAGGTTTGCCTTTTCTGGACATTTCATAAACAAGTTTTTTTTTTTTTAGTTAAAAGTATTCCTTTTTTAAAAAAAATTTATTTGACAGAGAGTACAAGCAGGGGGAGCAGCAGGGAGAGGGAAAAGCAGGCTCCTGCTGAGCAGAGAGCCCAATGTAGGGCTCGATCCCATCACCCTGGGATCATGACCTGAGCCAAAGGCAGATGCTTAACCAACTGAGCCACCCAGGCGCCCCACTAAAAGTATTCCTAATTGCTATTCATAGTACATGGTTATGCAACTGGTAATGGAACCCACACTCAGGTGACAACAAAATGAAGGAAACAGGATGGCCAATAATACGGTATCAAGGAAAGAGCCCTCAAGACCAGGAGACCACATTCTGGAGCTAGCTCTTTTCCTAACCAGCTCTGTACCTTCGATAAGCTTTTTTTTTTTTTTTTTTTTTTTAAAGATTTTATTTATTATTTATTTGACAGAGAAAGACACAGCGAGAGAGGGAACACAAACGGGGAGTGGGAGAGGGAGAAGCAGACTCCCCGCCGAGCAGGGAGCCCGATGCGGGACTTGATCCCGGGACTCCAGGATCATGACCTGAGCCGAAGGCAGTCGCTTAACCAACTGAGCCACCCAGGCGCCCCCTTCGATAAGCTTTTAAACTTCTCGGAGTTGATTTTTCTCAATCATGAAATGGGAAAATTGAAGTGAATGGCTTTTAAGTTCCCTTCTGGATCTCAGATTCTAAACTATTTTCTTAAGAAATAAAGGCAGTGTTTGAGTTATTTCATAAAAAAAAAAAAAAAACCTCTGTTTCATTCAACAAAAAACCGATTAAGACAATCCCATTCTTCGATACATCTAAACAGTCATGTTAAGGTAGATAATTCCACTAAATGGGAGAACTGAGGATGTTATGAAATATCTATCAAAGAAAGAGATCTGTATTGGGCAAGAAGGTTGTATACAAAAGAAAATGAATGAGTTGTTGCAAAGGGGTCATGTTTGTTTGGACCTCTTGTCAGAAACAAGGGTGAAGGATGCTTAGAACATGTTCTATGTATGGCACATATGAGTGCTTAGACATGAACATTTCTTTTGCAAAAGGGACATTATGAATTAGAGTGTGTTATCTAATGATTATAGAGAAATAGGATCATATTTATACTTAAAAGTGTATATGTTATTGTCAATTTTTTTTAAGAAGCTCTACACCCAGTGTGGGACTTGAACTGACAATAGGTCCAAACAAACATGATTCTTTTGTCAAGATCAAGAGTCACATGCTCTACTGACTGAGCCAGCCGGGTGCCTCTGTTATTGTCAATTTTTTTAAAGGTGTGATAATGTTATTGTGGTTGCAGATATATTTTTTAAAAGAGTCCTCTAGGGGTGATGGGACTATTCTGTATCCTGACTGTAATGATGGTTACATGAATCTATCCATGTGTTAAAATTTATGGAACTATCCACACCACAAAGGGGAAGTTTTACTGTATGTAAATTCAAAGATTAAAGTTAAAAAAGAGTCCTTGGCTTTTAGAGATACATGTTGAAATATTCATGGGTGAAATGATACAAAGTCGAGTATTTACTTCAAATGATATGGGAGGGAGGGAAATGGTGGGGTGTAGATGAAACAAGATTGGTCATGAGTTGATAATTGTTGAAACTGGGTTCATTACTCTCCAGGGGTTCATTACGCTCTCTTCTCTCTTTCTGTTTATGTTCAAAGACTTTCATGGTAAAAAGTGAAAAATAGAAAGCATTAGTGGGCAAGAATAAAGTTCTTCCTGCTTGCATGCCTAAAAGAAGCTTATTTCTGATTTCCAGACTGATGGCTCTCTCACTACACAGGTGAAGTGACAGGAAAAATATATGATTTTTCTACATAACTTACGCACATTTCATGATATGAGAAAAGATTTTTTCATGTATATGACCCAGCTGAGCTGACTACATTTTAAAAGTTATCTTTATATCAAATCAGAAACTAATAGCTACCATATCAAGCACCTGCCTATGGTGGTCAGCAAAATAATACTTCAAATAAAATATCTTAAACCTTTACACCTCCCCCAGAAGATATTATTCCCATTTTACAAAGGAGAAAACCAAGGCTTAGTGAGGACAGGCTATATATCTAGCATAGTGCAATTGGAATGCAAATTCAGATCTAATTCCAGAGACTGCCTCTTACCCACTGGACAGTAGGACTTCTTCTGAGTGGGATGGCTTTTTTGGGTTCCATGCCACTTCTGCCTGCTACTCTTCTAGCATCTAGTACCTGTAACCTTCTTCAGAGGACTCCCAAGGGCTACTGGGTCAGCTTTGCCCCAGCCCAGAGAGCCAAAAGTGCGCAGAGCTTACATCCCCACAAAATGGTGCAAAGCCAGTGATTCACTGCTCAGGGGTACCAACATCGAAGTCCCTTGCTCTGATGGAGACAAACTCTGAGGTGTAACGAACATTCCCAAGCCCCCCTGGGGATCAGGCAGAAGCAGAACCGGCACCTGAAATTGCACCCTCGCTCAGCGCCTCTTGCTTCCCTATCTTGCTTCCCCCTGTCCCTCACTGGCTTCCCCCTGGGAATATTTGCTTAATATATCACTTGCTCATGAACCCCTGTCTCAAGGATACCTTCTTGGGAGCCCAACCAAAGACAACTTCTTTCTCCTATTTAGATGCAGTTTCATTGTGAATAATTCCTTACCTAGGAAGTATTTATAAGAATGTTGATGTGTTTGTACATAGGTAAAGTCATAGATACTTAAATATTTGTGTATGCAATTATGGCAGTAACCGGAAATAGAGATGTCAAAGAAGCAGGGACAGGTATTACTTCTATAAAGATCACACTGACCTGTAATAAGAAGCTAAGGAATGGGCTCTCCTCTGCCACAGTGCCCACACGAGGACTCTAGTAACAGAGCTGTATGAGAACAGGCTTCCAAATGATGAGCCAAATACCATCTGATGAACCAACACTGCTTTAACCCATAAAGGCGGGGATGAGTGTTGGGAAGAGAGTCCAATGGTGTGGGTTGAAGAGGAAAGAAAAGATGCTTTGAAAAGACTTAAAACTGGGTCCTAACACCAGACTTTCCTGTAAGCCCCTTGCTGGAGAGCAGGCATCGCATTTATAGGGAACAGAGCCTAACTGTGTTGCATCCCTGGTGAGAAGAGGCTTTCAGTTTGGAAAGGATTCTCCTAGCCACGGCATTGCGTTATCCACAGGAGATGTGTTTCCATATCTAAACTGGAGGAATTCGTAGTCTGGCTCCATGACTTTCCAGTTGTGTGAGGCTGGCAAGTTACTTCACATCTTGGAACTTCTATTTCCTATTCTGTAAAATGGAACAATAACAACCAGCCCATATTGTTGTCACGGGAATTGTATTAGATCCATGAACCATTGGAACATGAAACGAATTCAATAAATGATCATTATTATGATTAGGAGAGCTGCAAGTATTTTCCTTGGAATGTTTTTAGTAATGACATGGGGCTGGAGAGACTGCAAAGCATGCTCATGCACTGCTAGGGGCACCTTCTTTAGAAAGAAATATGGCAGGGCGCCTGTGTGGCTCAGTCGTTATGCGTCTGCCTTCGGCTGGGGTCATGATCCCAGGGTCCTGGGATTGAGCCCAGCGTGGGGCTCCCTGCTCAGCAGGAAGCCTGCTTTTCCCTCTCCCACTGCCCCTGCTTGTATTTCCTCTCTCACTGTCTCTCTCTCTGCCAAATAAATAAATAAAAGTCTTTAAAAAAGAAAGAAGGAAGAAAGAAAGAAAGAAAGAAAGAAAGAAAGAAAGAAAGAAAGAAAGAAAGAAAGAAAGAAAGAAAGAAGAAAGAAAGGAAGGAAGGAAGGAAGGAAGGAAGATGGCAGGGGGTGCCTGGGTGGCTCAGTCGGTTAAGCATCTGCCTTTGGCTCAGGTCACGATCTTGGGGTTATGGTGAATTGTTAAGTGAAAAAGAAAAAAAATTCATCTAAACGATCACTATAACCCTGTGAAAGTTATATAGATGCATACAAACAAGCACTAGAAGGGGATTTGGACATATGAAAACAGGTTATTTTATTACAGTGATGACCTTATGGATAAATAAAAAAAAATGTTTAGCTTTCCATTAGTATTGCTACAATATTGTGTGTGCGTGTGAAGTTAAACAATATTTTTTTTAAAAAAAGAGAGTGGCAAATCCTCCACTATGGAACTATCTCAGATTTTCATAGAATGATGGCCTTTCAAGGTCTCCACTGGCCAGGAGTCTGATATTTTCCAGCTCCTAGGACACACTCTGAGACTCCCAGAAAGCTCAGAAGCAATTGCTTGTGTATAACATCTATGCTGTCAAAACCCAGTAGAAAAATGGTTACAATAAGGTAGAGTCAACACAAGTTGTGAAAGGGTTGACCCCTAACTCTAAAAGTACTCTTTATTTTTTAAAAGATTTTATTTATTTATTTGTCAGAGAGAGAGAGAGCACAAGCAGGGGGCAGAGGGAGAGGGAGAAACAGGATCCCCGCTGAGCAGGAGCCCAATGTGGGGCTTGATCCCAGGACCCTAGGATCATGACCTGAGCTGAAGGCAGACGCTTAACCCACTGAGCCACTCAGGTGTCCCTAAAAGTACTCTTTAAGCATTCACTGAGTATCTGCTATGCTCCCGTGACTCTCCTAAGGCCTGGGGATACAGAAGATGAACAAGGGAACGTTCTTGTCCTCAAGGGAGTTCAAAGCCCAACAGGGAGGGGAAATGGCAAATAAAGAACTACACTATAATATGGTAAATACCAAGATAGAGCATGGGATAGGTGCTGTGGGATGGTTAATTAGGGCATGTTTGGGGCAAAGAATAGGAATGACTTCAAAGTGGCTGCGATCCAGAAGAGCTCATTATAAAGATGCAGGGAAGTATCATAGAACACAAGGAGGAAGTGCATCCTGGCCCCTCAAGATGCAAGAATCGCAGTTCCTTGTTCCTACCTTAGGAAGTAGGGGCACCTGGCTGGCTCAGTCAGTGGAGCGTGCGACTTTTGATCTCAGGGTTGGGAGTTCTAGCCTCACGTTGGGTGTAAAGATTGCTTAAAATTAAAATCTTAAAAAAAACTCCAAAAAACCTTAAGAACCAGAGTAGCTAATAGTCTCTCATCTCTCTCTCTCCCTCTCTGTCTCTGTATCTCTCATCTTTTCTAGGGTAATGGGATCTCTCATCTCCACTTTCCTTGGCACATCTATTCCTCCCCCTCTCCCAGTAGACTAATCCCATTGCTCTGTTTTCACATGGTTCACTGTGGCTTCCCTCAGATGGTACCAAGCCCCAGACTCTACATGACCTTCAGATCCAACACTTAACATTTAATTCGAGTCACTGGGTCCTAATTCCAAATTCCCAAGAAAGAGAATATGTTAGGTGAGTCTTGAGTCAGGTCCATATGTCGTTGGGGACAGAGTCATGAAGCTCATTGTCTGCTTACTCAGAAGGGGCACTGGGGACAGACTTGTTGGCAAGGGGGCATTATGAAAGCAGACAAGTTGGCTGACATATCCCCTTTGTCAGACCTAACGGCAGACCTAACCCTGACTAGGACACCATGATCAGGAAGGTGCTTTTGAGTTTAGTTTGGGGGTAATAGTGAAGGGTTAGACTAGAGTAAGGTATGGATTTCAAGTATAATTAGGAGGTAGAATCAATAAGCTTGATTGGATAATAGGAGGGTTGTAAATTGAATCTCAGTCTATCACATAATTGCCTTAGCTCATTGTATTTGTTAAGAACCTTTTAGGGCACCTGGGTGGCTCAGTTGGTTAAGGGTCTGACTTTTGATTTCTACTTGGGTCATCATATTGGGGTCTTGGGATTGAGCCCTGCATCAGGCTCTGTGTTCAGGGTGGAGTCTGCTTGAGATTCTCTCCCTCTCCCTCTGCCCCTCCCCCACTTGCATTCGCTCTCTCGCTCTCTCTCTCAAATAAATAAATAAATACCTTCTAAACTTCACTGTCCATGGAATGATCAGAGTTTTTTCTATATGCAAACCCAGTGAAGTCCCACCTACTTCAGCAACAGTCCCTTTTGTTCATCATTAATCCCAAATGCAGTAAGAGCAGAGTTATGGAAAACAGTGTGATTCTTCAGAGGAATTTGAGAATTCCATGTATAGTCTAAACTTTTTGCAGCATACTGTATTCCAAGTGCACACACACACACACCTGCACGCACGCACACGTGCACACACACAGATGCAGCCCAAGCACTCCCATGGAATGATACAGAGCATTTTTGCCTGGCTATATTTATTTTATTTGTTTTGCATAACGTGTGGAATAAATTCACTGCTCTATTAGTTGGAGAGAATTACAGCCAGCATATGTGGTGTGTTATACTCTGTATATATGTAAATAGAGCCCATTTAGAAACACGGTGATTATGTGCATATGCATGTTTAAAGCTAGCTTTTTAAAAATTTTTTTTAAACAGAGGAGCTGTGAGTTTACAAATCCTTATTTATGTTTTGGGCTTTGTCCTTTCCATTCCCACTGCTATCAGCCTAATTCAGGACATTAGCAACTCATCCCAGCTTATTCTGGCAGCTTCCTAACTGTCCATTCCATCCACAGCCACCGAATTTAGCATCTTAAAGTGCCACTTGCATGATGACACTCCCTGTTCACAAACCTTCCATGTTTCCCTATTACTGACCAAATAAAGTCCAAAGTCTATGTCCTAGCATAAAACCTCAGTAGAATTTAGTATCTACCAACCTTACAGGCTGCTTTGCTTCCCCTCTATGCTGCAGCTAAATTTAACTGCTTGACTACTAGATTCCTAAATATACATGGGTATTTTCAATGAGTATATGTACTTTTCCTTCTGCCTGGAATAACTACTCTTTTCTTTCCTTTTCTCTCACAATCAAGCTAATTCCATTTCATCCACGGCATCTTTGCTAATGAACCCATCAGGAAGTGATTCCTTTGCACCCCCAGAATATGCGGCCTGTACTCCCCCCTGCCATATATATACTTGAGTATGTGTGCTTGCTCCTTCTAGATGGCCCCGCATGCACTCCTTCAGGCTTCTCTGTGTTTGCAGATACTGATTCTCTCACCAACCCTCTTCCCCTGCCCGGCTAACTCTTGTGTCATTCAGTCGCTTCAAACAACACAACCCAAGCTTGGCTCTTTTTAAGGAATTTGTTGGAAGGGTTCTGGGGACTCACAGAATAATAGGAGGCCAGGGAACCAAGATTAGAATACAGATAGGAACAAGGAGGAACAAGAGATACAGCTCTTATCTAACAGGATTCTGCCATTGCTGCCATTCGCCACCCCGGTCCCCACCATCACACCCTCTCACATCTGCTATAGATGCTTTCTGCCCATCCTGTCTTCATTCCTCCAGCACCAGATTCAATATCCTGGGCAAGGAGTCTGACAGGCGAAACCCAGGTTTTGCACTCATGCCTTGGTTTCTAGGAAAGAAAGAAGTATAAATGGAGCCTCTTACCTCTCTGACTTCCCTTGAGGGCACAAAGCTCTATGGACCCAACAGGACCACACACAATAAAGAACTACCCCCAGATAAGAGGGTTAGGCAAGATGACACTCCCCAAAAGACAAATAATAGCCACAACTTCTATTTACCCTTCAAACCATGACTTTGATGTCACCTCTCTAAGAGGGTGATGTGAACTTCTCTCTTCTCTTTCCAGGAGGAACTAGGGACTCCATCTCAGTTCCCAGCACATGATGGACATTTCTCTATAAAAACACTACATTGTGCTTAAAAATAATATGTATCATTTTTCTATCTTACAAGTAATGTTAATTTTTGAAAACAAAGTATAAAGAAGAAAACAAAAGTCCACCTGTAATCCCATAATTAACATTTTGGATTGCATATTTTCATTTTTTCTTCTATTATACATGTGTGTTATTTATCCTTTACAGAGCTTGGGTCAGACTTGTTACATGACATTGTAATATTATGTTCATATCTCTTTCCCCTACTATACTCTGAACTCTGTGAAGGCAGAGGCAGTGATGTTTTCTATCTATGCATCTACTAGCTGGTAGCTCCTCCCACAGTGTTTGGCATGTGCTTGACTAATGCTTGCTAAATCAACGGAAAGCTCCTTGAAGACAGAAATTATGTTTTATAAACCTTTATAATTAATATAAGATGTATTATACTGTCTTGCATATGGTAAATATTTTAACTTAAGAATTTTGAATTAAATAATTTAAGACACATGTCAATCCTAAATTTTGAAGCTTTCCGCTATAGATATGTATGTTTTCTTTCCCTGGCTGCATAAATTTAGGAGTGAGACCAGGAACGTGAATTACGGTAGCCGTGATAACAAAAATAGCCTCTGTCACTTCTTCCCTAGCAAATCACCAGGAATATTGAACTTCCCAAATTTCTTTTTCCTTCCTCTAGACACTTTCTCACTGACAGCCTTCAAGTTTTACTTCGAGAGCCATTTGTTCTGACATTTTAAAGCTGACCTTTTCCAAGCATCATGGAGTTTATTAAAGATGGCGGCAAGTCTTTGTCACTTTCGTCACTGAGAGGTGGACTCTATTTCTCCACTCCTCTGCATATGGGCTGGGCCCATGACTCCTTTGATCAACAGAACACACAGAAAGTGATGCTGTCCCAGTTCTGAGACTTGCCTTTAATAAGACTGCGAGCTTCACTCTATTACCCAGCTATTGCACTACTGGGTATTTACCCCAAAGATACAAATGTAGTGATCTGGAGGGGCACATGCACCCTAATGTTCATAGCAGCAATGTCCACAATAGCCAAACTATGGAAAGAGCCAAGATGTCCATCAACAGATAAATGCATAAAGAAGATGTGGTATATATGTACAATGGAATATTACGCAGCCATCAAAAAAAAGAAATCTTGCCATTTGCAACAACGTGGATGGAACTAGAAGATATTATGCTAAGCGAAATAAGTCAGTCAGAGAAAGACAAGTATCATATGATCTCACTGGTATGAGGAATTTGAGAAACAAGGCAGAGGATCATAGGTGAGGGGAGGAAAAAATGAAACGAGACAAAACCGGAGAGGGAGACAAACCATAAGAGACTCTTAATCTCAGGAAAGAAACTGAGGGTTGCTGGAGTGGGTGGTGGGGGTGGGAGGGATGGGGCGACTGGGTGATGGACACTGGGAAGGGTATGTGCTATGGTGTGTGCTGTGAATTTTGTAAGACTGACGACTCACAGATCTGTACCCCTGAAACAAATAATACACTGTATGTTAATAAAAAAATTAAAAAAAAAAATAAGACTGTGAGCTTCTTTTGTCTCTCTTGGAACCTAGCCTGCATGCTGAGTGCGCCTCAGGAGCCACTTGGAGCCATGGGTTCATGTGGAAGAGAATCAAGGCCCCTGGCTTCCAGGCCCAGCTGAGCTCTCAGCTGACAGCCAGCCCCAACCTGCCAGCTCCGGGAGCAGGCCAACTTGAAAGTAGATCCTCAGTTGGTCAAGTTTTCCAGCTGATGCTACACGGGACAAAGATAAGTGTCCCAGACTAAGCTTGACCTAATAAATAATAAAATTGTGAATAAATGGTTCTTGTTTTAAGCCCTTATGCTTTGAGATGGTCTGTTACACCGCAGTGTATAGCTGAAACAATCCCCAAAGTTGACCTTGCTTCTCTCCTAGAGGTAGAGGAGAGATCTCTTGCCTCTGGGGCAACAGCAAGAAAATTGCTCTTCCAGTTTCTAATTCCTTCTTGACTCATGTCAAAGAACCCAGGAGGGGGTGCCTGGGTGGCTCAGTCATTAAGCGTCTGCCTTCGGCTCCGGTCATGATCCCGGGGTCCTGGGATTGAGCCCCGCATCGGGCTCCCTTCTCTGCGGGAAGCCTGCTTCTCTCTCTCCTACTCCCCCTGCTTGTGTTCCCTCTCTCGCTTTCTCTCTCTGTCAAATAAATAAATAAAATCTTTAAAAAAAAAAAAAGAACCCAGGAGTTTAAGTGACACCTTTAATTTTCTCATTCTAAAGAATTTCCTTTCTTCAACAACTGGCCAGTGTTTTTAGAGAGTCCTCAGGCCCTTTAACTTTGCCCTCCCACAAAGCAATCTAGATCTCTCTAAACATCTAAGGCATTGCCAGATAGAATGAGGGTAGCCCTGATGGCCCCTTCCTGTTTACAAATCTTCATATAACTTCCTGGAACAATCCTCTAAATCCTCTTTGTTTTCCCCCCAAAGACTTGACAGATCTCTGTGAAATTGGGACTCCATTTGGCTGCCCTGGTAGACAAGGCTGCCCCCCTCTGATGCCCACATCTAAGCTATTTGCATGATTTCCAAAGTGCCTTGCTAATCCCAGGCAAGGTTTAAAACCTTCATTAGGTCACAGTAAAGCAACTCAGTATCATTCCCTTGGTTTTGCTTTCCCTACCTGTCAATTTCTTTTGCCCCATGCTTCAGCTTTCTGCTTTGAATAT
Organism: Mirounga angustirostris; assembly: GCF_029215605.1. NCBI lineage: Eukaryota > Metazoa > Chordata > Mammalia > Carnivora > Phocidae > Mirounga > Mirounga angustirostris. The sequence goes on from NW_026991710.1 coordinate 65,868,221, forward strand.
CACTCCAGCATCTTAAATCAAGAGGTCTCTTCTGCTTCAGCAGTTCCCACTGTGTAATTTCCTCTTCCAATTCTGAAGGGCTACAGCAGGATGTGCATTATCAGAGCATCCTGGGGTTGGGGGGAAGCTAGGGAAATCATTTTGACCATTCCCTGCCTTCAGATGGGACTACATGCACACCAGCATGGTAACAAATAATTTAGCACATAAAAATAACTCAGGAAATACTTAACTTTCTACAAGACTTCTGAGATTCTCATGCAACCCCCAATCTTCCACCTGAAATTGAAAGCCTCCAGGGTTGGGACTGAAGCACTTAATAAAAACTCCAGCAAGCCAACTGAGTCCTCGGCAAACCTGGGCCTCCTATCAACATTGGGATAGGCATGCATTTATCCAAAATAGGCAAGAGGCAGTGTTAAGAGTCTTGATTAAACTAGCTGCACTAACAGTCCTTTTAGGTAAGGTGACTAATCATCTAAAATGGGACATTTTTTAGGGTAAGGGGGCTTGCAGTTGAGAATTATGTTATGGCAACAGTTATAAACTAAGATTGTCCCAGGTCACTCTATGTTTGGGAGATGCTCAGAACATGACGGGAGAGGTGGGGGTGAGGCAGGACAATGGCAAGAAGGAAAATGTGTCTTAAAATATATCTTCTTTGTCCTTTGGAGCTTTTAGACCAATGGTGCTCACATTAAAATTGCTTGGGAAACTTTTAAAAAATATCAAATCGCAGACCTTGGCCTAGATGAATTGCGTCAGAACCTCTGCAGGTGAAGGCCAGGCATGAACATGTCTTGAATCTCCCCACGTGATTTTAATGCACAGGCAAGGTTTCTTGAGACCTTAGGTGAGTACCTAAATTCATATGGGTGCAAGCTGAGTAGTCCCTTTGGAGCCAAAATACTCAAACATACCACATATAACATGAAAGCCTAAGGTAGGGTGGATCTAGGCTTGCTTAATTCTGTGGTTCTGTCATCAAAGTCTTATGTTCTTCAGTCTGTTCCCTCTATTATCCTAACTTGTTGGTGTTCTTCTGGGCTAGTTCCCTACATAGTCACAAGATGGCTTCCACAATTCTAAGCCTCAACCTCAGGCTTGAGGTCTGGAAGGACTGTCTCGTCCCCGTGTCTTTCTAAGATCTAGAAGACTTTCCCAGAAGCCTCCCAGCAGACCTGGTCTCCTATTTCATTAGCTGGAACTGGGTCATTTGCCACCCCGAGAACATTGTTGGCAAAGAGAATAAAGTCATGATAGAGTGGGGTTGTTCAGGGCTTACCACTGAGCTGGGTGAGGGTCTTCTTCCTCCAGGGAGGGACACCTGGAAAATCAGAGTTGGCAAGGAAGGCAAAGTGTACAGGAATCAGTAGTGTCTGCAGGCCCTCACAGTGCCCCAAATCAGGAACATTTGCAGCAAACCTGGTCTAATTGGTTTGTAGATAGAAATACCCACCCTAATTGGGTTGTTTTAAGATCAAATGAGATAGTGCATGCATAAGAGCTATATGTGAAGTACTATTTTTAAGTGATATACTTCTTAGAATTTCATTTTATAGAACAAAAAAAACCAAGGCACAGGAAAATGAAATGCCATTACCAAGTTTACCCAAGCAGTCCTGGTCAGAAGCCATCGGAAGTATGCACCAGTGCTACTTAAAATACCCCGCAAGCACTTCCCACCATCTGGCTTCCTGCAGCTCAGCCATGGGGTCTTCCAGAGGGACATGAGAATGAGGTACAATGTAAATATAAAATAGAAGGTGAGGTGATGTTGTTGGAGAAATACCATTTGTGGTTTGTGGGAAGAGAATGGAGGATGGGATCATGTACAGTATTTGCTATGGCCAGGAGAAGAAGAAACACTTAAAAATTTTATTCATCCATTTATTTGAGAGAGAGAGACAGAGAGTGGGGGCAGGAGCAGAGGGAGAGGGACGAGCAGACTCCGTGCTGAGCACAGAGCCTGACACGGGGCTCGATCCAACAACCCTGAGATCATGACCTGAGCTGAAATCAAGAGCCGGCTGCTAAACCCACTGAGCCACCAGACGCCCCAGGAAGAAACACTTAAATAGGGGTGAAGTGCAAACCAAAAGGAGACCCGGAGGATAATGCAGATGTCAAAACAAAACAAAATTGAAAACAGAAACTCTGACAGGAGAAGTCTGGGAGGCAGGACACACTATTGCTTAATATCTGTCAGGCTCACAAAGGGTTCAGTGCGCATGGTGTTACATGATGTTTCTCTCCTGATTCCTAGAAGTTGATCTGTCAAAATACAGATGTTGTATTAGGCTGCTTTGCCATTCACAGGGCAGCTTGGCATCTTCTGTTAAAGACTTGAGCCACTAGGGGAGTCTTTGCAGAGGGAAGATGGGGAACTAAGATGTGCTTGAAGCTGAGATTCTGTTCCGTTGAATCATGTGGGAAATGATTAACTTAGTTCTTTGCCAATGCATGTATTGCTTTTCTTCCCCTCACTGTGTCCCTTTAAAAAAAAAAAAAATCTTCGCTCCAGTCTAAGTTGTTTCTTCATGTTCTTGGAGTGGGCATAATGATATGCTTGAGAATTTTGAAATCCAGACCATGAAACAAAATATTCTGTGGTTAAACCACAGTGCCAGGGGGCTGTTGTCATCGAGGATGCCACCAGCCAAACACCACATATACCAGTAATTACTCTCTGATTGTACCTTCTTCACCAGCTTTATATTCCAAATTACAGCTGGAATAGTAAACAAAAACAAACAATACAGAGGAAAGATCCAGAGTGAAGCAACTGATGCATTCTTGGTAAACATGTCCAAATAAGCAGGGCTGCTCTTGGGTAAGATTATAGAAAGGACAATGTCCCTTTTGGGGCCCAGCAGACTTCGCTTCTGTGTCTCTATTCCCTGCTTCTTTCTCTTCAAGTGTTGAAGAGTCCTCCACCTCTGGAACTCCAGAGTCTTTCTCCCTGCTGCCCCCTTCCCACTCATCTGCTCCCACCCCATTCCAAAATTACTGTAAGCATCCCGCCTCACCCCCACCCCCCGACCCCTCCACACCAGCCCTTAGTACGTGGCTGATCCACACTGGCTGTTAGGACAGGGTAACTGAGTAAATCAATTTACTTTAAGGCATGAATGACTGAAGATATTTACCTTTTAAATGAGATGCTTTTAACCCAAATGAATCTGTAATTGGTGGAATTTTAGGCAGTGACAAAGAGAAGTAAAAGTGAAGGCTTCCACACAGTGACTAAGAGAAGAGAGGTGAAGGAAATCTGGGGATGTCTTTGATATCACCCACTTAGGCCACAACAAACTCAACCTACTTAAGGTCAGTTCTAGAATCTCCTCCTCATCTGCGACAGAGTAGAGAAGAAAGTAGGGAGAAGCTGACCTTCTAAAATCATGAGACACCTGCCTTCGGCCTTGGATTTCCCTCCTACCTCCCTACCTCCCTCTTTTTGTGTCAGCTGTCATGGATGTCTTTGGGCTACGTCCTTAGTCAATCCAGCATAGGTTTATGATTGCCCAGACTGTGATAAAGGAAACACATATTCCAGGATATATTTTTCTAGAAGCAGTTCTTCTAATACATCAGACTTTGGACAATATGTTCACAAGGATTTAGTTGTATAGGCAGAGTTTTAAAATAAGCAAACCCAAGACAAGATTAGTAAAAAGTGACAGTGATCATGATACATCCATGGGGCTCTAATTCTCTGGTCCCTCGGGGCTCCCGGATGAGAAGACTCCATAAGAAGGTATAGGTTCTTTCTTTCTTTCTTTCTTTCTTTCTTTCTTTCTTTCTTTCTTTCTTTCTTTCTTTCTTTCTTTCTTCCTTCTTTCTTTCTTTCTTTCTTTCTTTTCTTTCTTTCTTTCTTTCTTTCTTTCTTTTTTCTTTAAGATTTTATTTATTTATTTGAGAGAGAGCGAGCATGAGTGGTGGGGGAGGGGCAGAGGGAGAGGGAGAAGCAGACTCCCTGCTGAGCAGGGATCCCTGATGTGGGGCTCAATCCTGGGAGCCCAAGGTCATGACCTGAGCTGAAGGCAGACGCTTAACTGACTGAGCCACCCAGGGGCCCCAAAAAGGTATAGGTTCCTTTAGTTAAGCTTGACGAACTTCATCTTGTGTTAAATATCAAAAATGGGTAAGGAATGACAGCACTGGACAAAACAGGGACCTAAGAGGTTCTCCTATTTACTGTTCCTCTCATAATATACACACATAGGCACTCTGTATCTTTGTTTTTCCACAAAAATAAAATTCTGGGCTTGATTGTCTATAATAGCAAAAGATTGGGAAACAAATCTAATGTCCACCAATAGAGAGCTTGTTAAATAAACAATGGTACATCTACACAGTAAGGTATTAGGCAACTGTCAAAAAGGACAAGGAAGCTATGTATTTGCTGACACAAGAATACCTTCCGTAGAGATTAAACATATAAAGAAGGGGGAATTATTCTCATTATTTATTTATTTGCATAAATAAATAATAATTGGATGGTTCCTTGTACAGAAAAAAAAGGGTAGGAAAGTAAGATAAATAGGAATAAGAGTGGGAACCAGATTCTTCACCATTTTATATTGTTTGGGTTTTTGAGCCATGAAAATGGATTATCTACTCAAGGGCTTTTGTGATTAGAATTTGAAATGTTTTCAAAGTGGTTTGTTGAGCATTTAATAAATTATTCTCCAGTGAAACAGACTGAACTTGGACAACTAACTCCATGGGACAGAGGAGAAAATGGAGCCTCAAGATGATTTGGGTAAGATCCCACCTCTGTTATTCTTTGATCCTGAGCAAGTTGTTGACCTTTTCTAAGCCTCTCTGTAAAATGTGAATTAACAACAGAATGGAAACCATGGGTGTGGAGCGGCAAGTGAGGACTCAGTAAAAACTAGCTATTATCACATAGCTGGTCAGTGGCTGAGATGCTAACCCAGGTTTTCTGGCTCCTAGTCCACTTTGTGTCTCACCAGAAGCTACATGGCAAAGTGGCCGTTCTTTGCTGTTCAAATACATAGGAGTTTCTGGGAAGGAAGATATCTTAAGCTTCTAAGAGGTAAGAACAACTTGGTATTAACATAAGAAAAGTCTCCAAAATGAGATTTTCCCTCTAAAAGTTATGTCCTCTGTTCATATCACTTTAAAACATAGCATTAACGGGGGCACATGGGTGGCTCATTCAGTTAAGTGTCTGACTCTTGATCTTAGGTCAGGTCTTGATCTCAGGGTCTTGAGTTCAAGCCCGGTGTTGAGCTCCATGCTGGGCGTGGAGCCTACTTAACAAACAAACAAAACTTAGCATTAATGGATGGTTACTTAGGTAACCAGAGTGCACATGCCTCCCCCCCACACAAACAACTTAAAAATTAAGTGCAGGACATTTAAACATCTGGTTACCTAAAATGTTGCAGCGTGATAAAACTAAGGTATAAGAGCTTGGTTCTCAGTGTGACAAAAATACTTAAATATTTGATATTCAAGACAGCATTGTAAACACAGACTGGGTCTTTTTAGTAAGTAAGTTGTAATGATAAGTTGTGAAAGATTCACTTTTCGAGTCTGCATCATTCTGCTCGTCTTCATTTGGTACCACTTTTGTTGACAAACTGTTGAAGGCAAAAGACTGTCAAATCTCTTCAGAAAAAAGAATATGCTACAAATAGATCCAGTCATATCAAAACTGAACGCTGATTGGTGGCCACTTTTCATGGTTTTCCATGTCCTCCTTTCATTTGGTGACTCACCATAATTCATGGAGGAGACATAATATTAATTGTAGTTTTATGAGCAACCATTGATTTTTTAATCCAGTTTATTCATCATGTGCTGGTGTAAATTGCATGTGAGTGGTGATTTCACTTAATGGAGAGATGTCCATTTTATTTATAGTCATATGTGATGTAGTTAGCAAACAAACAACAGAAACAAAAAAGACAGAACTTCACGTGAGTGTTCCTGTGCTTTATAAAGAACCTATCCAGTTCACCAAATTGGGCAGGTATATCAAACACCAGCTTTTTCATAAGGCCCCTCCCACTTGTCCCATCTGGAATAGCAACCCCCTAACTCTCTCACCTTGCTCCGCCTCTTTTTCTTCATTGTAATTATGAAGGCATACATTTTACACTTATTGTTTGTTATCTTCCTTCTCTGTCACAAAAATGTAAGCTCCTCAGAAAGAAGAACTTTATTTTATTTTATTTAAAGATTTTATTTATTTGCGAGTGTGAGAGCAAGAGAGAGAGAGAGAGAGAGATGCATGAGCAGGGGGGAAGGGTAGAGGGAGAGGAAGAAGCAGACTCCCCAGTGAGCAAGGAGGAGCCCGATGTGGGACTGGATCCCAGGACTCTGGGATCATGACCTGAGCCGAAGGCAGATGCTTAGCCAACTGAGCCACCCAGGTGCCCCAGAAACAAGAACTTTAGACTCTTTGGGCCTAAAACATTGACTGGGACCTGGTAAATGCATAATAAATATTTATTAAGTGGATGAGGATTTTTATCCCAGTTAACTACTGATGGGAAATCACCTTAAATGTATCAAAATATGGGAACAGTTAAATAAGTTATAGTTCATCCATGGGATAAGATAGTATGCAAATTATGATGGGAGGCTGTTTCCAAAGCAGCCCATGGGTGATGCTGGGGGCACTTTGAAGTGATGCCAGATATCTCTAGGTCTATAGGAGACCACCAGCCGCCCAACACACACTTTTCTTTTTATGGGAAGGATTATTTAATAGTCGTTCACTTGTTCTGAAATTAAGAAGGCAGTCAGGCACCCGTTGCCTGAGGGTGGGACAGTACATTTTCTCTGACTGAGCCCAGGTATCTTTCCTAGTGCCTCCTAGTGCAAATCGTTCCAGGAAGGAGGTGCTCTCATTTGCATACGGAGCCCAGGGGCCTTCTGAAGGGGAAGTGACAAGACTCCAATAACTTGTACCTGAAGCTTAACATTAGACAGATCTTTTGCGGTAGATTGTGAGGGCCCTAACTATGGCTTATGGTCAGGTTAAAGCAAAGCGTCTTTCAAAATAAAATTACCTTGAGGTCGGAAAGCGATAGGACTAGTAGCCTGTTGTATCCTGAGCCAACCAGTGTCAGTGATCATTCTAGGCCCATGAGCATGAAGACATGAGTCTAGGTTAAGGCAGGGCTTAGGAGGCAGGCATGTGCTCAGGGAGTAGCTGTGTAAATGCTGGCCTGACAAAATGGTGCGTTGGGTGGCTAACTCTTAGGTCACACTTCACCCCGTGAAGGGGCTAAATGCAGGCTATAGTTCCCGTGATTCTAGGGAGATTGGATTCTTCTCCCTGGGTCCTGGATGATGTCAGAAACACCCCCACCCTGCCCCAGAAAGAAAGCAGACATTCCTGGGGGGAAGTATGGAAGGAACTACATTGGACTCAGTAAGAGGAGATTCAAATATTACATTTGGGGTATCGCAGGATGAGGAAGCCTACCACATCTTACACGGGATAGCCGGATGGCTTCAGCACGTGCTGTACTGGGTTGAATGGTGTCCCCCAACTATTCAAGTCCACCTGAAACCTCCGAATATGACTTTGTTTGCAAATAGGGTATTTGCAGATGTCATTAGTTAAGAAGAGGTCCTACTGGATGAAGCTGGACCCTAAATCCAGTGAGGGGTATCGTTACACGAAGGCCATGTGGGCACACAGAGACACAGACACACGGGGGGAAGGCCACGTGAAGAGAGAGGCAGAGATCAGAGGGAGAAGGCCAAGGATGGCTCGCAACCCCAGAAGCTAGAAGAGGCAAGAAAGGATCCTTTCCCAGAATCTTCAAAGGGAGCATGGCCCTGCCAATATTTTGATTTCAGGCTTCTAGGCTCCAGAACTGAGAGAATAAATTTCTATTTTTTAGAGACACCCGATTTGTGGTACTTTGTTATGGTAGGTCTGGGAAACTAATACACATGCATTTATAGAATTACCTTATTTTTGAAAAGATAGATAGATGATAGATAGATAGATAGATAGATAGATAGATAGATAGATGATAGATCGATCGATCGATCTATCCACATACATGTGTATGCATAAGAAAATACGGAAAATTGGCGTATTGCACATGAGAGCAGGTAGCCAACATTCCTGGTGGTTATTTTTAGTGGTAGGAGAATGAATGACTTTTCATTTCCTTCTTTTTTTCATTTTCAAATTTTCTATAACCAGCAGTTATTACTTTCATAATCAGAACTAAATGAAGTGCTCCCCTAATTGATACTTCTGACAGCCTAACACCCACGTCTGTAAGTCAGATCATTTTAAATCCCATCTTAAAATGTACTTACACTAGCATTTAACCAATATTGCCCACCAAAAGTATTTGTCTTTCTGAGCACAACTATGGTTTGCTTTTATTTAGATTTTTTTTTATCTCTTTGTTTAGTTTTCTGTGAAAAGATAATCCTCTTCAAGTCACAGTACTTTTGAGTCTGACACAGTTTCATGGAGTTTTAAATATTTCTTGGTTCTCCCTTCCAACCATGTTGATGTTTAAAATCAGTTGGTGGTTCTAGTCTTCTCAGGAATCAGTGAAAGCATCTCAGGAATGACGACACCAGCCTTACTCTGAGCCGGACGCCACTCTAAGTGCTCCACGCACATCGGCCTATGCTGGGTCCCCCTTCTGTCTCCCAAATGTCCAGTTTGGATGATTAATTATGTGGTCACCCTGCCTATGAGTTCCTATTATTATCTCCTGCTTCACAAATGAGGAAACCAAGGCACAGGGAAATTAAGTGAACTGCTCAAATTCACACAAGGAGGTAAATGACAGAGCCAGGATTTGAACCCCAGCTCTAGGATCCGTTCTCTTCTAAGTGCTCTGCCACACTGCCTCGCATTGCATCTGGTAGGAGAATATGGAAGAGTGTAGATACTATAGGTACTACAGGTGAAATTTAAATTTTTTCCCTAAGGACTTAGCAATGAGGTTCTTTAGGTGTTACTGAAAATCTATTTTATATCCTACAAATAAGCATGATAGAGAGTAAAATGGATTTAACGTGGTTCGCTAAAGTCCTGGAAAATGAGTCCGGAATTGTTCTTACGTAACAGCACAGCAATTAGACAAGGACATGGTCAGAAAATCAAAAGACTGCAGAGACCAGCTGACCACAGGGCACAGAGCAAACGGATCCCTGACTTAAAACCCTCCACTGCCTTCCTTTGCCCTTAGGATCAAGTTTAATAGTCCTCGCCTGGACTCCCACTGTGTCCATCTTTCCAGTCTACGGGTTTTCTTTTCTTTTTTTTTTAAGATTTTATTTATTTATTTATTTGAGAGAGAGAGCACAAGCGAGCATGAGCAGAGGGAGGGGCAGAGGGAGAGGGAGAAGCAGGGGAGCCCAACTCGGGGCTCGATCCCAGAACTCTGGGATCATGACCTGAGCCAAAGGCAGATGCTTAACTGACTGAGCCACCCAACTTATGACTTTCTTAATAACATTTCCTTTTCTCTAGCTTACTTTATTGGAACATACAAAATATGTGTTAATTGACCGTTGATGTTTTCAGTAAGGCTTCAAGTCAATAGTAGTTAAGATTTGGAGGAGTCAAAAGTTCTGTGGCCAATTTTCAACTGTGCAGGGGGTCAGCACCCCCAGCCCACATTGTTCATGGGTCACCTGTACTTCCTTTTAAGTGTTGATACACATAACGTCATTTTCTTCCAGAAAGCTTGTATCAAAAGAACACTTCTCACCAACAATTTAAGCAGCAGTCATTTCTCCATACCTTCACCAACAACGAATTAACGTATTGCTTAAAATTTTAAAAACCAAACGTAACTCCAGTTAAGGGAATCAGTCATCCCCTGAAATGACTAAAGTGCCTTGGCGTTGAGAATCCCCCTCGTAGCCCGCAAGGGTCATGAGCTGTCATCTGTCGCCATACACCATCCTCATTCTCAGTTGGAGAGAAGGCGCTTCGGGCCGAGGCGCTGATGTCTTCAGGACAATAAGCCTTCAGGACAACAAGTTGTGCAAACACATCTCTGGCCTCCCCACCCATGTTGGGTAAGCGACCAGGTCCAACCACACAACTGAAGAGGTTTACCACTCTGGACATTCCACTCTCCCTTCCCACAATGAAAGGAGTATGACTTTTTGTGGATTTGCTGTTGTTGTGTTGCTGTTGAACTTGAAGAACAGTTTGTTTTACTTAAATACCTTTTTTTAAAAAATTTAAAGCAGGCTCCCACCAAACGTGGGGCTCGAACACACAACCCCGAGATCGAGTCGTATGCTCTACTGACTGAGCCAGCCACGCACTCCTGTTTGTTTTACTTAAGATGAAATAATTCAAAGTACTTTTCTTAGGCTCCGTGTTTCAAGGACTTGTTGAGTTTTCTGCATTACAGGTCACGCGGGCGACTGTCCAGCTCCTGTCTAGCAACTGCCCTTGCACCCCCAATTTCTGTGTCTGCCCCCGTGCACTGTAGTGAGCACACCCTGCAGTTTCACTTCTTACTTCGTTCTGCTGAGATAATTGCACATTTGGGGAATGGCATCTAAAATACCGCCGAGAAAACACAGTAAGAGGAAGGTGGACTCCTTAGAGTCCTTTGTTAATGTAAGTCTTTATTTTGGCTTGCTTTCTCTCTGGCTTCTTATTTTATGTATTTATTCCTCAGGGTTGGAGTAATTGAATTTCTGGTCTCTCTTATTTGGGTGACCACAATTGGCTTAGTAATTCTATTATAACACCTCAAAGGCTTCTTTTGTTCCAACACACTGGGTTTCTTTGCGTTGTTTATCCTTACTGTGAATTGTTGCTTCTCTGTCCCTACCCTTCTCAAATTGTCTACTGTTTGTACACAGGTTTCTTTCTGCACCTGGAATTGCTCGCTGAGACATCTGTGCTCTGCAGGCAAACGGGAGAGAGGCTGACACGGGGAACTGTCGCCTTCTCTCTCTCCAAGTGTGCTCGCATTTTTGTGACAGTTTGGGCTATGAACTGATTTCCTGGTGTTTGGCACCCCACCAGGATTGCGGGGGCACCCATCACACCCCCACCCACAAGGAGGGTTTTCTGAAGAGTTGTGATTAAATCTCTCCCAGCTACCTCCCGTTTGCCTCTCATCTTTTCCTGACTCCCCTGCTGCCTCTTTGGGGGGGAGTTTTGAGTTTAAATGAGAAAGAATTATTTTCCAGGTTAGATTTTCCAAGGTAGCCAGCTGTTCAGCTGTGCTTGTTAGCCCTTTAAAAAGGGGGTTTCTTATTTTGGAACTGAGAAAGAAGGGAGAATTCCATAAAAAAACCACAACAAAACAGTAAGGTTTAAAACACCCCCACCCAAATGTTCATTTAAATTTAGAAATATTCACACAGTATCATCCAATCACTCTTCTGTCTTAGATATTAGAGGCTGATCATCAATTAGTCTTCCTTGTTGCTTTGTCTGAGCCTATCTTTGAAGGCTGGTTCTATGGGAGCAGTTGTCAAGGCAACCTGGACCACCAGGCTGGTTTCCTGAGTTGATCCTGCCGGTCTCCAACTCTGGGAGCACGGTTGTGTGCTGGGGGCTTTGTTCCGCGGCTTAGTATAGTTTTTACCTTGATTAAAACGAATAATCATTTGGTAATTTGGGGAAATTTTTTACATCTTGTGATGAGGCATTGAAAAAAATGAGATTGTCATTTTGTTCACCAGCTGGGTTTTAACTGATGTGCCCCCGTAATGGTTCAGTAATATTGTGTCCAATGTCACCCCCGAAGACTTTGATATGTGGATTTAACATGATGTCCTAATAAAAGTCCGAGTCAAGAAAACTACCTAGATTTTCAACTCTGCAAAGATGAAAATTGTGGTCTAAATATTATTCACAGGCTCCATTTCTCTACTGATATCAACGTTAAGACTCAAGGAATAAGAGACTCCTCACCCTCTCAGTATAAATATTTAAATGTTTCTTTCAGCATAGCTTTGAGATTTTATTTTTTCTTAAGCCATTGTCATCTAATGTAAGGGTTTTAAAACAGATAATTTCCCCTTTTGTTTTGTTTAGGGAAAATCCATAATACTCTATGATTTGGCTCTATTCTGAACTTAGCTATTCCCTAAAGTCATCTTTTAAATGAAACGAGGAACTTGGAAAAATAGTTTTTTTCCCGATGCAGTAAGAAATTAGTAGATCAACTTTCCTAATTCAGCAACTTTGTACTAATCTTGTACTAACAAAATTATTCGGGAGCATACAGAGATGAATATGACTCAGTCCCTGCCTCAAAAGGCTTGTGGTTGTAAGCGCTGTGAATTGTGCAAGACTGTTGAATCTCAGATCTGTACCTCTGAAACAAATAATGCAATATATGTTAAGAAAAAAAAAAAGAAGAAGAAGAAGAAGAAGGTAGCGGGAGGGGAAGAATGAAGCACGGGAAATCAGAGGGGTAGACGAACCATGAGAGACGATGGACTCTGAAAAACAAACTGAGGTTCTAGAGGGGAGGGGGGTGGGAGGATGGGTTAGCCTGGTGATGGGTATTGAGGAGGGCACATTCTGCATGGAGCACTGGGTGTTATGCACAAACAATGAATCATGGAACACTACATCTAAAACTAATGATGTAATGTATGGGGATTAACATAAGAATAAAAAAATTAAAAAAAAAACTTGTGGTTTATGGGGTGCCTGGCTGGCTCACTCAATAGAGCAAGAGTCGGTGACTCTTGATCCTGGGGTTGTGAGTTTAAGCCCCATGTTGGGTGTAGATCTTATGTAAAAAAAAAAAAAAAAGCTTATTGTCTACTGGAGGAGACAAAATCTGTATTTATTCATTCAATAAGTATTTATTGAGCATTCATTATGTACCAGGAATGATGCTAAGTCTTAGAGAGAATGTTTAAAAAACCAAGATATTCATGATCCCTGTTCTCATGACATTTACACGCTAGCCAGGAAGAAGTAATTATAATACAAATTAAAATAAGCGGAAATACAAGAAAGACTTCAAAGAGAATCTGATGTGGCAGGTTTTAGGGAATGAGTGGGAGTGTGCTAGGTTTGCAAGGAAGGTAGGTGTGCTCTAGATGGAGAGCCTAGTGGATAAAAAGAACAGAGGCACGAAATGGCAGGGTGTGATTGAGGAACTGCACGTGTGTATTGCTAGATCATAGCACTGCAGGCGAAGGGGGGTGGGAGACGAGCTACAGAGCTGTTCCTGCAGCCAGAGGGTGGGAGGTCTTATATGCAATAATAAAGGGTTTGTGTTCTTCTTGCAGCCAGTGAATGCCACTGACAGCAGCGTGAAGGATGAATTGGAGATGCAGGCGTGGAGGTAGGCAGACCAACGAGTGTGCTAGTGGTCCAGGCCAAGCCTGACCCAAGGACAGGACAGTCAGGACTCCGTGGAGATGTTTATCAGGTAGAACCGTGGAGATCTGACCGATTGCCCACAGGCGCAAGGAGAGGGGGCATGCACTTCGGGTCCCAAGCAGGAGAGGAGAACAGATTTAGGAGGTGGGGAAATGTGGTGGGGGAGTGAGGGAGAGCTGCCCAAAGCCATCAGCTGAGCCGCGAGCACAGGGCTCTGGGACACTCACATCCCACAGCTGTCTTCACCCTTAAGTCTCGGTCCTCATTCTCACTTTCCCTGGCCCGGGCCCGCTGCCGTGATCTGCTCACCGGTCTGGTCTGGGCTTGGGCTCCAGTCTCTCCTCTGTGAACCTCTCCCACAACTGAAATGCGAATCTGTCGGGTGCCGATTAATTCCTTCCATGACACTTGATGTTTTCTGATTAATTCCTTTTGTGGCCCACACCTAGCTGTCATGGGGTAAAGGTCAAGCTTTTAGGACAGCCCAGGAGCCCTCTGTAAGTGGCCTTGCCTACGTCACAAAGCATCCCTAGCTCACACACCAGCCACACCAACCCCCTTGCAGCTCCCTGACCTCACTGAGCTATTTTCTGCCCCGCTATTGCTTCTTACTTCTAGGGTTGAAGAAGTAGGAACAAATGGGCTAACTAGTGAGGCCAGGACCTGGAGGGAAGAGAAAGCAAGGAGTCAGGGACCCAGGAAGAAAGGCCTGGAGAGAGCCTCTATTGGCGTTTTAGGAGAGGCATTTGGATTGCAGGGGATGTGGGTAAATGTGTGGGTGGTTGAAAGGGCGGGGAGTTGAATGCAGAGGGAACACTGCTGGCTCAGGGCCATTTCTGCCAGACAGAAGATCCCTCTGATGGGCAATTTTGGTTCAAGGACTTTCCCATGACCTGACCCAGATTTCCTCAGAATGATGCTGCAGTCGGAGGCTCTTTCTTCTCAATCCTTCCCACTTTCCTTTCACAGGTGTTAGATCTGTGTCCTGGTTTGAAGCCTGTCCTCAATTCCTCCTGCTCCCTTCTCTTTACCTTCACAGGCATTTCTCTCAGTAAATGTCTCATCTACCTAATTCCATCTTGGTGTTTGGCTCTCTGAGGACCCAAAAGAAAATCAAGAAATAACCACATCTGGAGGTGAGGGACACTAGCGGAGGACCACTGAACTTCATTTGTTACATAAAAAGATCCAGTAACTGATATGATAGGAATGGATCTTAGCATTTTGGAAGTTTCTCAAAGAATATTTTGAAGAATATTATAGTCATACTTTGCCTTTCCACCATTTCTTTCCCTCTCCTAAAGATGCTGCATGAACAATAGGACCAAATTTTCTATCCCAAAGGAAAAGATACAATCTGATCATAAGTGTGTTTTTTGACAAAAGGCCACAATTGTTGAAATTAGAGCGGCCCTAGAAAATGTAGCCTCCATGTTCAGGTTCTCTATGACTTATGCTTTTCATGACAAAGTTGATTTTGTTTTTAGGGTTTTGTGGCACTCATCCTGTCTTAAGAGAATTAGAAAAGGTATGGAGTGTTGCACGTATCAGGGAATTTCTCACCGAGATGTCTCCCAAAATTGTGTTGGACATCCCACGCCCCCACCTAGGCAATTCAGGGTCATCCCGCCTACAGAGGACCCCCGCTTCTTCATCTTCTCTCCCATAGAGTGTAAATTGGCCCAGAAAGGCCAAGTAGCCCAGTTCCCAGTTAGTAACAAGTTTAGGCTCCAAGGTTTATGATTAGACTTCGGGCCTTTCTGATGCTATTTTTGCCTCACTGCTTCCGTGACTTTGGACGTTTTCTTCCAAATGATGAGGATTAAATGCACTTTCCTAAGGTTCTGTTGAGAAAAGCCAGACACCCGCACTTCTTATTACTGCGGCTCCTTATTCCCCAGCATCCCGCAGGTTCTCCGCACCTCTCCAGCTTTCCCTGTTATCTTAGGATCCCATGCTCAAGCCTCGCTGGGGGCGGGGGGAGGGGGGGGAGGGGGTTAGGGGGTGGAGTATGGATGTGGATGGTGAGGAAATGCAGATGGGGAAGCTGGGAGGGAGCAGGGACGGGGGGCTCAGGTTCATTTCCCTTGGTCTGCAATCATAGGCAGGGCAGCCCCCTGGAGGGGCTCTGGGGCTTCTCCTCCCCAAGTCAGTATGTGAACCCATGTGAAAATCCACTCAATGAATATCAAGGTGTCTCAGTTAGGGGCCTGGTAGGGAAGAGGTGCTATGGTCAGATAGAGTCATTTGGGGAGGGTTTTGAAAAGGCATGTGTTAGTTGGATTGCCCAGGAAGCAGATGCTGGAGTTGGGGGTGTCATTGATTTGTGGGAGGTTATGCCCATGGAAGATAGGAGGGAAGCAGGAATGAAGTGGGAGAGCCTTCACTCGCAGATGAAAGAAAGGAAAGAAGCGCAATTGGGCAGGGGAGCTCCGCACACAGCTCAGAGCCGGCCCAAGGGGGCCTGGGAGCCAGGACTGCCAGTTAGTGGAGTCTTCTTACTGGGCCAAAGTGGCCAGGCCCTGGTGCCCACCATGCTCGGTCATGGGCTGGGGCTGCTCAGGAAGTGTGGCAAAACAACAAACAAACATGTTCTGAAGCTTGAAGGCAGTCAGTTAACCGTGATTTTGTTTGGGGACAGGAAGTTCTTTCTGAAGGGAAGATCTGACAGGTGTACCTCCACGACTGTCTTATGGGCTACTCACACAAGCCCCGGGGTGGGTGTTGAGCAACCACAAGCAATAGCGTAGAGTCGGTCAGAGGACCATGCCCCCCCTTAGCTCCAAGGACAGAGACGGGAGCATGACTGTCAGCTGAGGTGGCAGCCAGTGTGCAGCCAGCCTGCAGGGAGGGAATCTGGGAATAAACACCTGGACCACCCTCTCTCCTCCCTCTGTGCTTCAGGTGCTCCCCATCCTCCATGCCCCACCAGCTCACTGATACCATGCTCGACCCGCAGTCTCCCCGAGCAGAGCGCAGACGGAGGGGCAAACAAAATGTGCTGAGCATCCAAGGGCCGCCACAGAGGAGAAAGAAAGTCTTTAAGGGAGAGCAAATGGAGCCTTGGAGAAGGCAGGAGTCAGGGGAAGAGGTTGCCTTGCTGGTTTCTCCCAGCTGTCTGCCTCCCCGAGTTACTGGAGTTCCGCACGATCGCTCCCCACCCCCTTAGCAGCTTCTCTTGCAAAGCCGGGGCCTTAGGAACAAGTGATATGGAGTAATTTATTGGAGATTGAGGAAGGGAGGGTGGGAAGGGAGGAGAGAGAGAGAGTGCAAGAGAGAGAGAGGGGGGAAAGGGAGAGGGAGAGAGAAGAGAAAGAGAGAGAAAGGGAAAGGGAGAAGGAGGAGGGGGAGGGGGAGGGAAAAGGGAAATAGGAGGAAAAGGAGGAGAAGGATGAAGAGGAGGAGGAGGAGGAAGAGAGGCAGACTGAGAGACGGAGAGAGGGGAGGAGGACAGCGAGGGAAGAGGAGAGAGAGGGATTGAGAGTACTCAGTCACACAAATCGCACAGGCACACACACTCTGTTCTATTTTTTTAGCTCTCACGTGGGAGCTAAGGAAGGGACCAGAATCTGAAACCAGAGACACTCCTGGACTACTTATAACCCTGCCTGTGCCGTCCCAACTCCCCAGTTCTGCCCACCTTTCCGAGGCCGAGGCCGTGGTGCTTTGCAGAGTGCCTGTGGCCCCGCAGGTCTTTTTTAGCACTTCCTGCAAGGGCTTCCCCCTCCCCCCCAACCCAGCTCGCTTTCCCCCGGCTGCCTGCAGGCATTTATCTTGTGATGTTACTTCAGCAACACTCACGTCCACAGGAAACATTACTTCTGCTTCTGAGGAGTGGACAATGCTGGGCAAATTACTTTTGGCAGCAAGCAGTTAAGATAATTTTTTAATGAGACAAGGCCTCAGCGCATGGTGTGTTCAAGACAGGCCCGCTGGAGCTGAACCCAGAGCTGACAGATGGTTTCTCTCCTAACTTAGTTGGACTGAGTGAGACATTTGATTTGAGCTTCTATTAAAGGGAAATAATGTATTTAATTGTTTGATGATGCTTGGCCTATTTTCAAGGAAAGAATTCAACTCTTTTTGTCTGTAACACTGACCACCTCCCCTGCCACCCCCCATGTAATATGTCCAAATCCTTAAGTGCCGGCTTAGGATTTACTAAGTCACTTATTTGTCTACAACATTTAGCAAAGTAATTGTGGACAAAATGTCCAAAGACGTGATTGTACTTGGACAATGGGGTGGGAGACGGGGAAGGTTTGATTTCTTCCCTTCCAGGTGAATTTGTCTCCTTCTTAAAAGTCACATCCATTTATTGGATATATTCCATATTACTTAAAAGTAATATCCATTTATCTCCCCACAGTACTGCATCTTATGCCATCCCCATAGCGGGAGCTAAGTAAACTCCTGTTGATGGTCAAGAAGAAAAAGGGCAAAACGGTCTTTGGTGCTGTTTTCTGTTGGGACGGTGATGTGATGTGATGTTTTGATGTGAGTTTGAAGGCACCCATCTCCATTGAATCACTGACAGTGTGAAATGAAGAGAAAGACCCGGTTGAGAAGAGGCTTAACTTAATCACCCCTTTAAAGAGTCTCTCTCCAAACACAGTCTGGTTCTGAGGTGTTGGGGATCAGGACTTCAACGGGTGGATTTGAGGGGACACAATTCAGCCCCTAACACCATCTTTGCCTGTTTCACTCCTTAGCATGATCTTGTTCTTGTGGCTTAGGGGGCGACCCCTCAGAAGGGACGTGCAGCTTTCTAACTCTGACCATCTCGGAGTGGCTCTGTGATTGGACAGTCCTCACAAATTGAGGGGTACCTTATGCCCCCCACCACATGTGCTTCTTAAAAGTTGGGGAAGATATTTTTTTTAAAAAATTATTTATTTATTTATTTGAGAGAGAAAGCATGGTGTGTTTGGGAGAGAGAGAGAGAATCCCAAGCAGACTCCCTGCTGAGTGTGGAGCCCAGACACAAGGCTTGATCTCAGGACCCCGAGATCATGACCTGAGCCAAAATCAAGAGTCAGACGCTTAACCAACTGAGCTTCCTAGGTGCCCCTAAAGGCTGAAGCATGATTTCAAAGCCTGTTTATGAAAGAAAACCTGCACCAAATACTTTTTTTTTTTAATGTTTTATTTATTTATTCATGAGAGTCAGAGAGAGAGAGGCAGAGGGAGAAGCAGGCTCCCCGCCTAGCAGGGAGCCCGATGCAGGACTCGATCCCAGGACCCCGGGATCATGACCTGAGCCGAAGGCAGACGCTTAACCATCTGAGCCACCCAGGCGCCCCCAAATACTTTTGTAAAACTAAGAATTGTCTTCTAATTTTTTTACTTTTGTAAGTTTGGATTTCTGGGTCAACTGTTGCTGAAAGTAGGGCTTGCATGTATTCATAAACAATGACACGCAACAAACGTTTTAGAGGTCCTGCTTCCAAGCTCTCTGCTGGGAGCTCACGGTACAACTGTGCCCAAGACACACATGGGCTTGCCTGCCTGGAGTGTCACATTTAACAAGGCAAATAAAGGAATGAGTTACAAAGATGAGACACAGCAATGCTAAATAGGGTTTATTTCTGCAATGCACTACATTGTAGCTATCCACCAATCCATCCATCCCTCCATCCTTCCATTCATTCATTCATTTTCATTCATTCATTCATTCATTCATTCATTCAGTAACACTTATGGAGCACCTCTCATCTTTCAGGCCCTGTGGATTGGGAAACACTTGGTGATTCAGACCAGCATGGTTTGCATGACCCTTAAATGTGAGCTGTGAATTCTTTGCACATTGTTTTTAGAGGGAGTTGTAATAGATTTATAAAATCCAGCCAAGTATAGCCCAAACTAGGTGTAGTTTGGGAAAATACTTTTCTTTTTTTTTTTTTTAAGATTTTATTTATTTATTTGATAGAGAGAGAGACAGTGAGAGAGGGAACACAAGCAGGGGGAGTGGGAGAGGGAGAAGCAGGCTTCCCGCCGAGCAGGGAGCCCGATGCGGGGCTCGATCCCAGGACCCTGGGACCATGACCTGAGCCGAAGGCAGATGCTTAACCACTGAGCCACTCAGGTGCCCCAGGAAACTACTTTTCTGATGAAGAGTTTTTTATTTTCCTTTTTTTTTTTTTTTTTTGGTCATTCTTTTTTTCTAAAGGTGGTGTGTTGAGCAAAATTTCAGTGCCTCGAGGTGTTTTTGCAGACTGGATTGCTGAGGTCCTATGGTAATGCCAGTGGCCTTTCACATCTGATGTGCTTTCATTGATTTCTTTTTTGATGCAAAAGAAATTATTAAGATGCACTACAATCAGTGGTCTAGAAATTGCGATAAGGGATGTTCTTCTCAATTAAAATAACCCATAAGCGCTATGTATACGAGCCAGGAGCACTCATCTATTTAGAGCGGGAAAACCAAGTGAGATGGGGAGAGCAAAAAAATAGATAAATATGCATACTTTCAAAAGAGTAATTATATTTTTATACCTCTTCAAGCTGTCCCATTTTCTCTTTCTTCTGTGGCAGTGCTGAATTTAAAGCAAATGGAAAAACAGCAGATTGAATGTTACAATAAAATACATTATATCAATCAGACGAACAAGGCAAGCTTGTTGGGAAGGTTTAAATTATCTCTGTGCACACTCAGCCTACTTCTAACACGGAGTGTGGAAATCTGGCAGCCAAATCATGATGGCATGTGATGGTTAGTGACCTTATTTTGAAGCATGTTATTGTTTCCAAGGTTTATAATGCTGGTATTTCCTGGACACAGCAATACTCAACTTAAGGACATCTCTCAAACAGAAACTTAAAACCAAAACAATGCAAGGCAAAACAAAAACAAAAGCAAAAAACTCCTGAGATTGTTGAGAAATATTTAGCCATTGCAGTGACATTCCAGGAATATCAACCAGCCTCAGTGAATTACCCATCGTGTCATAGGCCACCCTAACACTCAGGATTCTGCTTTCCCACCTACAAATGTTTTCTAAGTTATACTGTGGCCTGCAGTCTCTTCCTTTTTTTTTCTTTTATAAAGATACAACATTGAGATGGCTTCCAGCCACATTTTGCTGGGGTAGAGCAGAATCTAGCGTTTTCTAAGCTTGCTTGCTATTGATTCCTGTGGTCTTGGATCGAAGAAGGGACCTAAGCAATCATTTGTTCCAATGTGACATATTATAGATGAAGAAGTGGAAGTTTTGTACATTTTTCCTTAGGCTGTTTGTCTACCCACAAAGTAACAATCTAACCATCCCTGGGTTGTGTAGATGTAGGCCAAGGAGCAAATAATGTCAACAAAATCACATCAAAATGGCCTGTCGAGATGCCCTGTTGAGAGGCCCCTGCCACCACCAAGAAGGAGACCTTGTACTGGGTCCTGT
This sequence comes from Mirounga angustirostris, assembly GCF_029215605.1. Lineage (NCBI taxonomy): Eukaryota > Metazoa > Chordata > Mammalia > Carnivora > Phocidae > Mirounga > Mirounga angustirostris. The sequence continues at coordinate 65,888,963 of NW_026991710.1, forward strand.
TCTTAGTGCTCGAATGCCCAGCCTGACCCTGAAGAAGCCTCCCTGGGGGCACATGACTTCCGCCATGATGGTGTATGTGCTAGTGGTGGGGTCTTATGTCCTTATCACTGGAGGAATAACTTATGATGTTATTGTTGAACCTCCAAGTGTTGGCTTTATGACTGATGAACATGGACATCAGAGACCAGTAGCTTTCTTGGCACACAGAGGAACTGGACAATATATTATGGACGGATTCGGGTCCAGCTTCCTATTTACAATAGGAGGTTTATGTTTCTTAATCCTGGACTAAGCAGATGTACCAAACATTCCAATATTCCAAAACTCAATAGATTTCTTCCTCTATTCTCTGGATTTGTCTGTGTCCTATGGAGTTTTTTCATGGCTAGAGTATTCATGAGAATGGAACGGTCGGGCTATCTGATGGGTTCAAATGCCTTTTCAGAAGAAATCAGTGGATATTGGATTTGCTCCTGTTAATGACGTTTTAAAGGCTGCCCCAAGCCAGCGATGTGAAATATGGAAAAGAACGAAAAGAAGCAGAAAAGAAGCATCTAGTGAAAATATAGGAGCATGTTGACACTTGAACTAGAATGTCTTCTTAGTATCAGAGAGACAAGCTTATTCACAGTATTTTTCCCTCTTGCCTATGTTGATGTACCAATGATGTTAAGTGCCGTTTTCTTCTTAGTTTTTAATGTCTTAGAGAATATATACTCAATTTCTACAACCATAATATTGAATAAAGTGATTATTTTTTACAGCTCCCTTAACATTTCTTGGAGATGACATTTCCGACTTTGAAAAATTAATGTAAAATCAGGAAGCGAAACCCCATAAGCTGAAAACTCTGGACAGATGATCAGCTTTACTTATGGTGCTTTGCCTTTAAACAGAACGTGTGACAGTACGTTATCTCAGACAGATACACAAGACTGTTTCCTACACAATAAGATGTATGAAAGGAGCAGAAATAAATAATTTTTCTAATTAAAAAAAAAATAACCTGTCCATTTCAGTGTCATGAAGCTGATCCAGACCCTGGCTTCAAATAGACTAAACAGGTGGTTGGAAAGAGTCCAATATATCATTGTTTAAAAATTCCCCACATAGGTCTTCACTTTTAAAATAGTGATCTGAGGGGAGCCTGGGTGTCTTAGTTGGTTAAGCGTCTGCTTTCGGCTCAGGCCATGATCTCAGGGTCCTGGGATCGAGCCCCACATCGTGGGGCTCCCTGCTCAGCGGGGAGTCTGCTTGTCCCTCTCCCTCTGCCTCTTCCCCCTGATCATGCTCTTTCTCTCTCTCTCTCAAATAAATAAATAAAATCTTAAAAATAAAATAAAATAGGGGCACTTGGGTGGCTCAGTCATTAAGCGTCCGCCTTCGGCTCAGGTCATGATCCCAGGGTTCTGGGATCGAGCCCCACGTTGGGCTCCCTGCTCAGCATGAAGCCTGCTTCTCCCTCTCCCACTCCCTCTGCTTGTGTTCCCTCTCTCGCTGTGTCTCTGTCAAATAAATAAAATCTTTAAAAAACAAATAAATAAAATAAAATAGTGATCTGAAACCATGAAGGGCAAAAGATGCACTTTGAGATCACTTCTCACCTTGGTTAGCTGTGGTGTAACTGTGTATACATTCTTCCTAATAAGCCGATTTGCCTGCGTTACAAACCGCTCAGTCCAGCAGGACCTGTAAAGAGCAGAGCGAGCACAGGTGCTCATTGGTTGGCACGTCTGCAAAATCACTTTATGCTGCTGGCTTAAATGCCTTTTAAATTCAGAGGACGGAGTTGTTGCATCCATGGGCAGGAACTGCCGGACCAGGAGAGAAGTGAAGTGCGTCTTCTGGATCCCTCCACCTCAGGTGTGAGAAGCCTGTTGGCTGGCCCTGGAGAGGCATCACCTACATGGATGATTCACTCTTCCTTTGAGAAGCTGCATATCCCAATTAGCCAGTTCATCCTCACTCAAGGATCGCAGTGATCACATCGGGTACAGGTAGGGGCTCCGCCTGCCTCCCCCCACCCTCACGCGTGACATTGTCATTCAGTCTGGGAAAAGGAGCGCCTTCTACAATTGGCCCTGCTGTTTAATGATGCATACATTGTGAGCACCCACTTTTAAGAAATCTGGAAATAGGGGCGCCTGGCTGGCTCAGTCGTTAAGCGTCTGCCTTCGGCTCCGGTCGTGATCCCGGGGTCCTGGGATTGAGCCCCACATCGGGCTCCCTCCTCAGCGGGAAGCCTGCTTCTCCCTCTCCCACTCCCCCTGCTTGTGTTCCCTCTCTTGCTGTCCATCTCCGTCAAATAAATAAATAAAAATCTAAAAAAAAAATTTGGTAATAAGAATGCGACCATGCCCTGCTCCAGCGGGACCCAGTTACTTTGTCCATCGACAGCACAGAGTTTGGAGATTTCTCTCAGTGACATGAGAAGTAGCCCTGCAGAGGATCAAACAAGGGGAGGATGGGTACATCGATTTAGTCAATTCTGAGTTGCAGGGATTTGAACCGGTGGTCGGAGGCCAAGTCATCTTTTTTGCATAGTAACTGTAGGTTTAGGAGGAGTAAGGAAGGGTAGTGTGTCGGCGCGGAGGCCCCCGCCATACCTAACTGGGGCTGCTGTCTGCGGGTCTCTTCCTCTTGAATCGGTGGGCAGTCGAGGCAACCTGCGGCTGACTGCTCGCCCAGGTGCCCAGGCAGAGGTGTCTTGAGAGGACAAAAGCAAGTGAGAAGGCTGTCACAGAGCCACGAGCCACAGCAGCTGCTCGGACACAGGCTTGCTGCTGGCGCTGGAAGGGGGGCGGGGCCGAGGCAACCCTTTCCTTCCTCTTGCTTCTGACTTGCAAATTTTGAAGTCAGGAACATTCCAGGGGGCAGGGAGGGGTGGGATAGTTTTGAACTCTACTACCCTTGAGGAGAACAGGAGAGGGGTTTCCAGGTCATTTATAGCACTTCCTTGACGCTGAGGAAAGGGAAGGAAAGGATTTTTTTTTTTTTAAGATTTTATTTATTCATTTCAGACACAGAGATACAGAGAGAGAGAGAGAAAAAGCATGAGGAAGAGGGGGAGAGGCAGAGGGAGAGGGAGAAGCAGGCTCCCTGCTGAGCCAGGAGCCCAACGTGTGGCTCAATCCCAGCATCCTGGGATCATGACCTGAGCCCAAGGTTAACCATCTGGGCCACCCAGGCGCCCCAGAAGGAAAGGATTTTCATGAATACCCTAAACTAAAAATGGGGGGGGAAGATTATAAAGGTTAGGATACTTCTTTCCTTCCTTGTTTTTCACATGAACAGCCGCTGAGAACTCAACTGGCTTCCAGTGTCTTCTGTAATTTGAGGACAGGAGTGAAAGGGATAAATGAATGTCACATAATCCCCGAAGCTCATTCTCATCCAGTAGCTTCAGCCTTGTCCCTCTCCCAGTCTTGTCTCCCAGCTCCTGGGAGGAGAAAAATGAGCTGTGGGAAGCCTGGGTGACTCTGCAAGTGGGGTTTGTCCTCTGATGGAGGCCAAGGATCAGAGGGAAGCTCAGGGCCCTGCCACTGTGCGGGGCTTTTCCACACAGCGGGGGGGATGACTCCTACAGGGATACCTGGGCAGGACGATCCAGTCCAGTGGGGTTCCTTTATGGAAGGGCTCGCTGAGGCTCCAGGAGACAGAGCCTTTGTAGGCAAGGCAGAACTTTCCCTCCAGCCTCTGAGGGTCAGGCTGGGTCTGAGAATTCAGTTGACAGAAGACAGATTAGCGGGAGAGATGCTTACAGAGTTTATTATTTACATATTCATGGGAGCCTTCACGGGAAAATGAAGCCCCCCAAAGTGGTTGGGCCCAAGTGTTTATATACCAGATTGAACTAAGAGCACTAATTTTGAAAAAGTACCAAAAATATATGGGGAAGCTAACAGGAGATAAGGGTAACTTGCAAACCCTTGTTAGCACTGATTCTGTTGGTACCTTCTCCGTCTCTGGTGATAAGGATGTTTCCTCCCCCCGGTACAGAGGGCAGCTCTCACATGGGAGTCGCATCTCCTGCTTTGAGGAAGAAAAAGGGAGGTCAGAAGGTCCTTCTTGCATCTGCTGTTTCCAAGTGCCTTTCTTTCTTTCTTTCTTTCTTTCTTTCTTTCTTTCTTTCTTTCTTTCTTTCTTTCTTTCTTTCTTTCTTTTTCTTTCTCTCTCTCTCTCTCTCTCCCTCCCTCCTTCCTTCCTTTCTCTCTTTCTTTCACTTCTACACCCAACATGGGGCTCAAACTCACAACCTTGAGATCAAGAGTCACATGATTTACCGACTGAGCCAGCCAGGTGCCTCTCAAGTGCCTTTAACTGGAAATAATCTTATGTCAAACTGGCATTTGGGGCATATTCTGCTACCCTTCACCATCCAGCTAGTTACTAGCAAAACCAGAACTAGAAGTTGGTCCTCTTCACTTCCAATCTGTGGCTATTTGACTATATCTCAGTTACCATCTTGTGTCTGAGATGTGCTACTCACCCTCACCTGATGTCTTGTGGGGACCTATGATGCACCAGGCCTGTTCTCGGGGCCTCCAGATTTATCTGAGCACAAAAGCTTTACTGTTCCTACCTTGTGGGTGAAGACATGGAGGTGCAGAGAGGATCAGTAGGTTAATAAATGGCACTTTCACATGGTTCAGCCTAAAAACATGCGTTAGGTAACACAGCAAGTTAGATCACGAGTTCAAATTAAACATCTTGCCATTTGTGACAATAGGGATGGACCTAGAAGGTATTATGCTAAGTCAAGTAAGTCAGAAAGAGAACGACAAATACCATATGATCTCTCTTATATGTACAATCTTAAAAAAAATAAAAATGAACTCATAGATACAGAGAACAGATTGGTGGGCTGTGGGGGTGGACAAAATTGTGAAGCTGGTCAAAAGATACAGACTTCCAGTTATAAAATAAATGTCATAGGGATGTAATGTAAGCATGGTGACTATAGTTAATAATACTGTATTTCATATTTGAAAGTCGCTAAGAGAATATATCTTAAAAGCTCTCATTATAAGAAAAAAAATTTTCTCACTGCATGTGGTGACAGATGTTAACAAGACTTGTGGTGATCATTTTGCAGTATATACAGACTGAGCCAGCCAGGTGCCCTTTTTCTGCAATATATGTAATTATCAAATCATTATGTTGTATACCTGAAACTAATATAATGTATGTCAATTATACCTCAACCTAAAAAAAGGAAGAGAATTCAAACTCAGGTCTTGAACTTGAGTCCAGTGCTATTTCTACTACTCCACTAGGCCAGAGGTTTTTGGAGTACTTTCTTTCATTAAATTGTTTTCCATTGATTATGTTTATTTTTATTGTTTCATTATATTTTGGGAATGAACGAAACAGATGCATTTTTTTTTTTTTAACCAAGAGCATTCCTTTCAGCCTCACTCTGTGTTCTCCCACTCAGACCCAATTATTTCCCCTCAATTTTGACCTCCCAGATCCAGATCCCAGAAAGGAGGGGCAAGAACTTGAGAGGTGTTTCAAACCTGAAGTCAGCCATGTCCCTATTTCTGTTGCTATTGGTGGCTATTAGGGCTCGATGGGACCTTAGCCAGAGTCTGGTTTTATCCTCTCTCTTTGCAGATGAGAAAACTAGATCCAGAAAGACTGGTTTTCTCAAGGCCACACAGCTGGCCAGCTCCATAACACGCATGGGAGATGCTCTGTTGGAACCACTTCCCCTTTGCTCCCCTCACCTGGATGCATGGGTGGTTTTGTCTGAAGTCGCCTTGTAGGACACGGGAGATTAAGGAGAGGGCATCACCTTACTTTAAACTGATCCTCTCAAAAAAAAAAAAAGTACCAACCTCTCTAGGGCCACTTTGGATAGTCTTGGGAGATACGTCCCAGGGTTACTTTCTTCCCTTAGATGCTGCTGAGACCTGCAGGTAATGTTAACATGGAAGACTCTAGAGTGATCTAACTTCCATCCACTCCTTCAACAAAATCATCCCGATCCTCATTCATGGCCACTGCTGCAGATAAATACGTGACTCTCAGGTTCAAAGGAGTGAGGTTCTGGATTTATTTGGACTAGATGGGGAATATCCTCATTTTGTGAGAAGACTTCAAATAGTTTTCCAAATGTAGCCTTTCCTATTAATGGGCAAGCAGTAAGATTGGTACATTTAAGGGTCAAAGATTCACGGAAATATTCCCAATCGAAGATATTCCCAATCATTTTTGGTCATGTTGATACAAACTCAACTTGGAATACAGTTACACCCTACCAATTCTCCATCAAGTTCTCAGCAATGTGCGGCCGCAGTATGAAGCAGCTGGTAGATGCCCTGTCATGCCCAAAGGGTCCAATGGCTGGAATCCCACTCAGTGGCAGGCAGGCCAAGAAGTCTGTATCTGACAGCAAGGGCACAGGCGTTTCGGGGCAAAAGAAGGGCAGAGTGAAGAGTTGGGAGGCAGGACTGGAGGGAAGGCGGAGCCTGTCTCCTGTGCCTCTGGTCACTCCTAGTGGGGCCCGCTGGGGCTCGGGGAAGGAAGGTGTCCTTCATGCTCTTTTGGGTGACAGGTAGGAGTAGAGGTGCCCATTCGTCATCTGGAAGCAGCCCAAGTGGCCATACTGGTGAGTGAGAAGTGGAGAATGACACCACTGGGGTTCTGCATTCCAAATAAAACTAGCCAATTTTCTCTCTGGCCTAGGCCTAATGGGATACAGGAGGCCTGGTCTTAGGGGTGTCAATAGTCCAGCGCTCAAATCAAAGGGAAATCATATGGTCGTCATGGAGCATCAAGTACCCTTGAGAGAACATCCTCTGAACAATATTTAAGTATCTGGTCAAGAACACCAACGAATTCATAATCATTTATTGTAAATCACTCATAGTTTATACATTATTAATGGCAAAATAACACTGTTAAACACCTGCTGGATGAAGAACTTCATTATGACAATTTCCTACTGGTATCACTTTTTTTTCAGAAATTTTTAAGTTCCTACATCTTTCCTGAAAAGATCTATCTTCGAAGTGCTCCAACATCTTTCTTTTGCTCTAACAACTAAAACAAAGGGCACGCTGTCCCATTAATTCAACATGCTCTTTACAAGGCAACTTAACACATGAAAATTTTTTTAACCCAGAAGCTGCATAATGATCACTTTATATTTTGCTGCAAAATCAATGAAGGCCGCATGCAGGGGAAACATTAGTAGACACTGAGCTCTAGATAACTGTCGGTTATTAAGATCTGATGGCCTGGTGTGGAAAATTAATATGCTTATTTAGCAGGAGTAGCTAAAGTACATGCATCAGTGGCTAGGATCAATTAGAATATAAATTAGGTGTCTAAACATTTAAATGAGAGCTTAATTTGAGCTTAATTTTATGTCTGGCACATCTGAGTTATACACCTTTAAAATGACAATAGCGAAGAGAACAAAATCAAACACCTAAATAGACACTGATTTATAGGGTCGGCTGGGCGTAATTGGGACACAAAACGAGCTGAGCAGTGGACAGATCTCTTCTGAAGCAAAGACAGTGGAGCATTAATAAGCTATAAACAGGGCCAAAAAAATAAGAGAGCCATTTCCTGTATTGCCATTTTTTTTAAAGTGTTCAATTCTCTTATTTAAAAAACAACAACAGCAACACACACACAAACACATTCACGCAGTAATTACAAAACAGAAACATTCTTTAGTTACTTAGACCCTCTCTTTTGTCTTCTACCCTGCCTCTCTGCTCCTTCAGATAAGGGGTTTAAAAACAGTGCTGGGTTAACTGGTAGAAAAGAAAACCAGTGCTCTCCTGAATCACACCGAGAGAATATTAAGCTCCTTCATCCTGTCAGGGTCAACATCATGTACAAGCACACGACCATGTGTGTTTGATGTATTGTAGCTACAGCGACTAAATCACGTGCTTACACTCTAATGTTAAATCATAGTTACGTTGACGTTAAAAATTTTTTTTCATTGATAGTTGACAATATTTTGAGACAAACAGAAAGTTCCCAAACCACAGAGATTCTGTTCCCTCCCTACCCTCTACCCCCTCCCACATCCAATGAACAAAAGAACTATAGTAACAAGAGCCATGAACTAAGGTGTCAATGGCAGACATGTTGGATGGTGGTTCCATGTTTAAGTGCTGCCATCTCCAGTCTTGGCTTTCCGGGCCTCGATCATCGGCTTGGTTGCCCGTTTGCGGTCAGTGGCCAGCCCCAGCCAGCACATGAGGTCAATGAACCAAGTGGTTGGGTTGAAATTTAAGCCAAATTCACTCGCAGAGTAGTCAAAGGGAAAGGTGTGGTGGTAATTGTGGAAGCCTTCACCTGGAAGACAAAGTGGGCATTGAAATAACCCATCTCCACCTCTCTGCACAGATTTATTCACCCCCCCATTTATTGAGGGTCTACCATGTGCAAGACATTATGTCAGGCTCTAAGGGGAGCAGAAGACTTGGTGTCTGTCCTTAGGAAGCATTGGCTAGACTAAATAGGAACAGAAAAATAACAAGAAAGTTAATCAGCATAGAGTCATGAGATTAATTTCCCCGTATGAATTGTAGATATGCTACCCTGATTTCCAAGCCTTACTTCGTAGACAAAATGCTAAGTGGCTGATAACAGATCCTCATTTTGATGTTTGTTCGTAAGAGGAAACTAGCCTCTGTGGGCTGGAGGGATTAAAGGAAGGCTCGTTGGGAGAGCCTGGAAAACCAGATGAGTACCGTTCAGATAGGTAAGCAAATGGAGAAGCTGGACCGTTACATGTCCCAGATGGGCTTATATATTATTCTCTCCCTCCCGGTGAATAGCTTTTCCTCCCTTACTTTTTTTTTTAATTCAAGTGTTTTGAGGAGGGATCTCAGGGCTTCTTTCCTCTGACTTTTTAAAGCAGCTTTATTGAGATATAATTCACCATATAATTCATCCATTTGAAGTACAATTTAATGGCTTTTAGTATTTTCACAGAGCTGTGCATCCATCACCCCAATGAATTTTGTAACATTTTCATTACCTAAAGGGAAGCGCCACACTCCTGAGCTGTCATCCCCCAACCATCCCTCCATGCCTCCAGCCCTACTTTCTTTCTCTGTCTACGTGTCAACCTCACTGGCCAAGGTTTGCCCAGATTAAACATTTCTGTGAGGCGTGTCTGTGCGGGTGTCTCTGGATGAGATGAGCATTTGAGTCAGTGGACTCAGTAAAGCAGATTACGTTCCCCAGTGGGGGCGGCCATCACTCAATCTGTTAAGAGCCTGAACAGAACAAATGGTGGAGGAACGGGAATTTGCCCCTTTTTTTTCTGACTCACTGACTGAACTGGAACATCTCTCTCATCTTCTCCTGCCCTCAGACTAGGATTTACATCATCTGTTCCCCTGGTTCTCAGGCCTTTGGACTCAGATTTAATTATACCACTGGCTTTCCTGGGTCTCCAGCTTGCAGAGAGCAGATTGTGGGATTTCTCAGCTCCCATAATCCTGTGAGCCAGCTCCTCATAACAAATCTCTCCCCCCACCGATCCCTCCGCTCCCCCCTCTCTATACATAAAAAGTGTGTATCTACGGATATATATATATATACACACACAGAAATAGTAGGGTATCTATTTAGATTCTACAAATATATATATCTATTTATATTTATATAGATATCCTACTGTTTCTCTCTATATATATATATGGGGATTTATTATGAGGAAAAAAATATATATATTACAGTATATACAAAAACTGTATAGTATATGTATATAATAGTATTACATATGTATAGATAGATATATCTGTATATATACGTGTAGTGTATGTGTGTGTATACATATATATGTATACTAGTATGTATATATATATATAATGATTCTGTTTCTTTAGAGAACCCTAATACAATCTCTATAGACTTGTCTATTCTGAACATTTCATATAAATAAAATCATACAATATGTGATTTTATAATTGGCTTCTTTCACTTAGCATAATGTTTTCAAGGTTATAGCAGGTATCAGTACTTTATTTCTTCTTACTGCCAAATAGTATTCCATTGTATGGATGTACCCATTTGTATTTATCCATTCATCAATTGATGGACATTTGGATGATTTCCCCTTTTTGGCTATTATGAATAACATTGCTATGAATATTCATATACAAGTTTTTGTGTGGATGTATATTTTTATTTCTCTTCTGTGTAAATCTGAGAGTGGAGTTGCTGGATCATATGGTAACTATTTTTAACCATTTGAGGAACTGCCAGATTCCTCCTTTACTTCTTTTTTTTTTTTTTTTTAAGATTTACTTATTTATTTGAGAGAGAAAGAGAGAGCACAGGAGGGGAGGGAGAGAGGGAGAGGGAGAGAGAGTCTTAAGCAGACTCCCCTCTGAGCTCAGAGCAGGACACCAGGCTGGATCCCACGACCCTAAGATCATGACCTGAGCCAAAACCAAGAGTTGGATGTCTGCCCGACTGAGCCACCTACGCGCCCCGCCTCCTTCACTTCTTAAGTGGGCTGGTCATCATATAGCTCTTCTGTTGACCACAATTGAAGGATTCTGCTCTGCAAAGAGTACATCAGATGGATGGATCTGTGGTTTACCGTTTTCTTTTTAATTCAGGTCTTCTTTACCCTGCCCCTTCCAGCCTCATCATCATTTTTAGTGTTTTTCCTTCACTTGAGTATATATAGAGGTGTTTCCCCCACTATTTTCAGAAGCAGACACTGCTCTGAGAACCCTGGATATACTCCCCATCTACCACACAGTCGGATATAACAGGTGCCTTCCTAGGACCTTAATGAAGAAAACTGACTAGGAGTCCACTGTTGACCTGGGTGGATTGAAGACCAATACCCAGCTCTTCAGGGCCTGTGCCATGCCCGTATTCCCTAGGTTTTCTGGCCCACTGTCCCTACATAAGATGTAAGTCCATCTTGTCCCCCCTTCATCTTCTGAAAAGACTGCAGTGGGGGAGCCACGTCCAGGGTTGATTCTGAGAGCTGGGGGACAGGAGGGGGCATGTGGGTGGCTCCGTCGGTTAAGTGTCCAACTCTTGATTTCGGCTCAGGTCATGATCTCGGGGTCATGGGATCGAGCCCCATGTCGGGCTCTGCACTTAGCAGGGATTCTGCTGGAGATTGTCTCCCTCCCTCTCCCTCCGCTCCTCCCCCAGCTCACTCTCTTTCTCTTCCTCTCTCTCTCTCTGTCTCTCTCAAAATAAATAGAAAAAAAAAAAGGAAGATGAAGGGTGAGGAGGAGGAAGTAGTAGGGGCATCAGAAACTTTCCAAAACACTTTTCTCTCTGCTTAGCCAGTGTTCCCATAGCTAAATTTGATGTGTTTTCTACCTTAGCTTGCTCTTGTCAACATAAGATCCCTGCGGTCTTAATAAGTGCATGACCCTAACACTGTGGTGGCAGAAACTCCTTGCTAGGGGATGCAGAGACCATTACTACTTAACAGTAGGATCTTCCCTTCCTGGTTCAATCTCCATGCTCAAGGCCCAGGCTACCAAGAAGCCCGAGTTGCCTCCATATACAGCTAATGTTTATTTATTTCTGTGTGCCAGCCACAGTGGTGAAGGCCTTAATGGGTGTTAACACCTATAATCCCCACATCTCTGAGCTAGTTGCTATGATCATCCCCATTTTAAAAGAGGGGATGTAAATGTACAGAAGGGACAAGTAACTTGCTTAAGACCATAAAGCTGGTAATGAAAACAACATTACTGAGGCTTATTTTGTGCTAAGCACTATTGCAAAGACTATGCATTAACTCATCGAACCCTCCCATGACCCCAGGAGCAGGTAAATGCTACTGTTATCCTCACTTGACGGAGGAAGACACAAGGTGTGGAAGAGTCAGATAACTTGCCCGGAGAGTAAGTGGAGGAACCAAGACTCAACCAAACTCGTCAGAATCCAAAGGCCTCGTTCTTAACCATCTTGTGGCACCATGAGATGCCACACTCTTGTTTCTTCCCATCTCTCTGTTTGAAGGCCTTTTTTCCTTACAGTCAGTCATATGATTGGACAGCGGAGGCTAGAATGGTTAGGGCAGTTTAAAAGAAAAGTCAGCTGCTACGCCTCTCAGGAACATTTCCAGGGTAAAAATAAACAGCTTAATTATTGAGCACTTACTATATGACAGACATTGTCCTAAGCCGTGTACATATAGTATCTTACTTAATCTTCATAACATCCCTATGAAGTAGATATCACGATTCCCATTTCACAGATGAGAAAACTCTAAATCAGGGAGATTAGGTGACTAGTCCAAGACCCAGGATTCTAACACCAAAGCCCAAGTTCATCCCATCTGACTCCAATCCACTGCCTCTTTTCACAGATTCCAGAAAACCGTTGGAAAGCCAAGACAATCTGAGCTGTTGTATTTCCCATTGGCTCTCACCCCCCCTACTCACCAATGGCACCCAGAGTGACGAGTGGGTTCTGCCGAGGGCTGATGTACTTGTCGTAGGGCCGGTTTCCATACATGTGGGCAGCACTGTTGACCAGCCAGGTGATGTTGAGGGAGATGGTATAGCGGAGGATGGAAGCCAAGAAGTAGGAATTCCACAGACTCTCTCCCCAGAAGCACCAGGGCACCAGCGTGGGAATCACGAAGCACATGAGCACCACGGTGATCTTATAGTAACTGGAAGGCAGAATATTACACTAGCATCGGGCCCCTGTTGATGGTGGCAGGGAGAGGCTGAGCAAGCTACAGGAAAAGTCAGGAAATGTACCAGTCGCCTCCTTCTGCTCTTTCTGTAGAGGGAACACCCTGTTGTGTGTCACCCTGTACAGGGGTCTCAAACCCATATCCTTACAAGGGCTAGGCAGGTAATCCAAAGTGGAGTTAGGATGTGTAGAATGCTCTGGGAAGTGGTAGGGCCTGTAGCAAGCATACTTCAGAGAAATTTCTTCTTTTGTTTTTAAAGATTTATTTATTTATTTGAGAGAGAGAATGAGAAAGAGAGAGCACGAGAGGGGGGAGGGTCAGAGGGAGAAGCAGACTCCCCGCTGAGCAGGGAGCCCGATGCGGGACTCGATCCCAGAACCCTGGGATCATGACCTGGGCCGAAGGCAGTCGCTTAACCAACTGAGCCACCCAGGCGCCCCAGAGAAATTTCAATAGCAAACAATGTAGTGCTGGTGAAACCCATGTATCTCCAGCTACATTTCTCCTACAGGTCACCAGTTTGACAGCAGGATCTTCCTTTCCTGGTTCAATCTCCATGCTCAAGGGGTAGCTCTTAGCTACTTCCTTCACCTGTCAGTCAACTGGATAATCAGGTTTTCTCCAATGATTTCAAGAAACATGTATTTCTTGAATAATGTCCAGACACATGATTCCATACTAACTTAGCTTGGTACAAAGGTAAACGATCCAATCCCCTCAAAAAATGTTCTCTGCTCATTGGAGATTACGTTCCAAGCCAGCATAAAAAAGTAAACAATAAGGCTAGGCTTGTGCCACATAAAAAGTCATCTTTACAAAGAAAACCATCAGTAGTTTGATTGCCAGACCTGTGTAGCCAGCAAATATTTACTGAGCACTTACTGTATGCCAGGCCATGAATGCTGGTGATATAAAGGCAAAGTCGACAGAGTCCCTGCCCTGGGCTTCAATCAAGTGGAACCACTGTTTCCCGTCCCCCCACCCCCCCAACCCCCCCACCTCCCTGCCGTCCACAGAGCATGCGGAACCAGCTCTGTGCAGGGACAGGAAAGGGACTGTGCTATGAGTTCATAGGTCTTTCCTCTCTGGCCTCACACTGCCTAATCAAGCTTCCAGAAGACCTCTGTTAAGATGCATATGTATGAAATGGGAGGTGGCACAGTGTGAGGGAATGACATTCAAGAGGTGGAAGACTTGAACTTGAATCTAGATCTGATTCTGGATGTTGAACCAGCCGTTTTCTTTCTTTCACTCTCCTCTCGAGCACAGTTAGCTGGTTCCCCAAGAGCAGAGCATGAAGCAAGGGCGTGTGTGGGGGTAGTCTATTCTGGGAAGAGTGAGACAGGGAAGGAGGGAATACCAAGCCAGGGGTACCCATGTTTTGGATACCTGAACTTGGACCTCAATGGGACAGATTACACCTCGGAGTTATTCTTTCAAGGAATGAAAGAAGGGGCTATTTTCCCATTGGCTCCAACTCCCTCCTGGTCAGGGGATGTCACATGGGATATCAGCTCCCTCACACTTCCAAGTCTGCTTGGGTCAGGATGGCTGAGTGCATTTCTGGGAAGCATCTCAGGTGGAGGTGGCAAAGAAACCAGGCAGGAAGTAAGAAATAGGCCGTCCAGCTGAGCAAGGTGCTCTTGGGTTACACCTGGGCCAGCAGGTGGCTGCAGCAACAGCTGGAGTGAAAAGATGGTCAGAGAGTAGGAGGTGGGGCATGAGAGAGGTCCAACACAGGTAGTGATTATAATACCTCCAGGGGTTCTTGTAAGGATCTGATAAGTAATGTATACTATGTGCATATTATGTCACAGCTATTCTGAGACCTTTATGTGTACTGGCTCATTTAATTCTAATAAAAACTCTAGGAGGAAGTGACCATTATCATCACCATTTTACAGAGCAAAGGAAAAGTTATGTAGTTGGGCCAAGGTTACAAGACTAAGATGTAGTGGGACCAAGATTCAGATCCAGGCAGAATCACTTTAGAGACTATCATCCACTTAAAATGCAGCTATCTTATATCCCAGTGACTTGAAAATGGGTGCTGATGTGTTCACCTGTTGCCCAACAAAAAACAAATTTTATGGTAACTGACGCTTGTGTGCAGCTAGCAATCTGAAAAACACTCTTACATACATGATTTGCACATGAAATCATTTAAGTGGAAAGAGGGTGCTTGGGCGGCCAGATGAGTGGACTGCGGCTAGAGGGGCAAAGAACAGACAATGAAGGGACTGGTGCTCTTACGTTGGGCTCCCTAGGGTCACATGCAGAAGGCTTTTGTAGAGTGCTTTAAAAAAAAAAAAAAAGATTTTATTTATTTATTTGGGAGACAGAGAGAGAGCATGGCGGGGGCGGGGTGCAGAGGGACAAGCAGACTCCCTGCTGAGTGGGGAACCCAATGCAGGGTTCAATCCCAGGATCCAGAGATCATGACCTGAGCTGAAGGCAGATGCTTAATGGACTGAGCCACCCAGGCACCCCAAGAATGCTCTTGAAGGATACTTGTAAGGAAGGGAGGAAGGCAGGTTGGGCCGAGGCAGAAGCTCACCTACAATGAGTTTTGGCAGATCCAACCGGAACCTCTGGGGCCGGATGACCCTTTAGAGTTGTCCAAATGGAAAGGTCTCCCGGCATCATCCAGCCTTTGGCCTTGGGGTGCACCCTGGGAAGGGTGAACCCTGGGACAGGGCAGTTCCATGTGGGCAAGGGCAACTCCCAGAGAGGACAGCAGCTGCAGCCTGGGAGCATCAGCTGAAGAGGGGATCTGGGTGAAGGTAAGGCCCTGGGAATTGGCGGTGTGTGAAGGGAGAGGGGTGTTCTGAAGGGAAAATGGAAGAGGTGCCCAGAGCCATGGGTCTGCTACTTCTCATTTGCACCTCTGAGGAGGAAAGGAAGCAGCTCTACGTTGCCAACAGAAGGCATTTTGCGACTTAAGAAATTTCTTCCCTTCGTCCACTCTCTGCGTTACAGTCCAGTACCTTTGAAAAGAACCTGTCCTGGGGCGCCTGGGTGGCTCAGTCGGTTAAGCTTCTGCCTTCAGCTCAGGTCATGATCTCTGGGTCCTGGAATTGAGCCCGGGTTCAGGCTCTCTGCTTTCGGGCTCCCTGCTCGGCACTCATGGCTCTCTCTCTCTCTCAAAATAAAGAAATAAATAAAATCTTAAAAAAAAAAAAGAAAGAAAGAAAGAAAAGAGCCTCTCCTAGTCCTGATCTGAGCCATTGTCTTGGCCCCTCATTTTGCTCCTGAAAAGAAGAAGAAGAAAGAAAACACACACACTGAGGGCTTGCTCTGTGCTGGGCACCAGGCTAAGCATCTCACAGGCCTTCTCTCACTCCTCCCAGCAGGCTTGGGATAGACAGTGAGGACCCCAGGCCTTAGAGAGGTGCCATGCTTCCCCCAGGAAGAGGCCAGGCCCTCGCTCTGGCTCTCGGCTCTGCCCCAACGCTACAGAACCCACAGCTCACAGGACTCAGCTTCTGCTCACACCCTGCCCCTGCCTCTTCCCTCCGAACTTCTTAGGGAAGCCACCTGCGGGCCTTGGCTCTGGCTCTAAAAGCCTGCTGTGGAGGGATGGAGCTTCCCAAGTGGGAGGAGAAAAAGGTCTGGGCTTCCCCCCCAACCCACCGCCCCCAGCACAACCCCTGTCCAGCCAAATGTCCTCTTCCTCAAAAAAGACCCTCTTTAAAAACCATTCCAGGTTTAGGGGCCACAGAGGATCTGGGTGCGGCTGCCAGTGGTATGGATCTTGAGGCTGATCTCTGCATCGTTAACATTCTCCCCAGCCATCAGACGGAATCGACACCCTCCTGTGTTGCTGAGGAGCCTCCCTCCTGTGCCTATTCGCGTCCAGCAGCTTAATCACAGTCACTGGCCTTGCTTCAGAACAAGTATGGAGATGGCTCCCTGGCTTCCTTGCTTAATGACACTCAACTCTGAATCCCTAGCCGAGGGTCCACCTGCAAGTCCATGAGGCCTCCAACTCCTAGTCCTTCCTCATCTGAGGGACTTCCTTTCTTCAGCTGTGGTAGGGAACAGGCTGCAGAAGGGCCATTGACATTGCTCTGTCTTTTCGCTAAATGGGTTTTTTATGTTGTAAAGCGTCATAGAACAGTAAACTACCCAACTCTGCTACTTCCTAGCTGTGTTATCTTGAGTAGATGGTTTAATTGCACTGAGCCCCAGGTTTCTCTTCTGTAAAATGTGGTATTAACAAATTTATTGAGTCCCTACTATGTATGTGTCAGTACTATCTTGGTACTGGAGATATGAAGTGAAAAAATCAGACAAAAATCCCTGCTCTTGGAGAGTAGGGGTATTCTGGTAGGAAGATTTGATAAACATATATATTATGTATATACTATACAAAAATTTACATATATGTATATTCTGGTAGGAAAGAAAGCTAATAAATATATAGAGCATGTTAGTGGTAAATACTAAGATAAGAGTAAAGCAGAGAAGGAGAATATGAAGTCAAGGGCAGGTGCTGCAATTTAAAATAGGGTGTCTAGGGAAGGACTTAGTGACATTACAGCTTTTGAGTAAAGATGTGAAAGCAGTGAGAAGTTAGCCGTGTGGCTAAATGGGGCAGAAGATTCCAGGCAGAGAAAACCACAAGCACAGAGGCCCTGAATGTTCCTAGCACATTCAGGGATGAGCAGGAGAGGTGGGGCTGAAGCGGGTGAATAAAGGGGAGAAGGTAGGAGATAAGAGAAAAATGGTGGGCCGAGTCACAGGATGTCTTGCAGGTCATCATAAGGGTTTCAACCTTTACTCTGAGTGAGATGGAGCCTTGGGCAGATTCGGCTCAAAGGAGTGGGGTGATCTGACTTACATCTTAGCAGGGTCACCCCAAGTGTTGTGTGGAGAATGGACTGTGGGGGGAGGG
Source organism: Mirounga angustirostris (assembly GCF_029215605.1). Classification (NCBI taxonomy): domain Eukaryota; kingdom Metazoa; phylum Chordata; class Mammalia; order Carnivora; family Phocidae; genus Mirounga; species Mirounga angustirostris. The sequence continues at coordinate 65,906,530 of NW_026991710.1, forward strand.
GCAGAAACAGGGGGTGCAATTAGGACGCTGCAGGAGAGGACATTGACTTGGACCAGGACAGGGGTGGTGGGTGTGAGAAATGGTGAAATTCTGAATATATTTTGAGAATAGAGTGATAGGACTTGTTACCAGACTGGATTGTGGAGAGAGAGGAGTCAAGGATGACATTAACAATGGAGATGTCATTCGCTGGGGAAGGATGGAGGGGAGCTGGTTTCGAGCAGCACATGAGGAGCTCAATCTTAGACCTGTCAGGTGGGAAATGCCCACTACACATTCAAGAGGCCATATCAAGTAGACAGCTTGACGTGCAGGTCTAGAGATCAGAGGTGCTCTAGAGAGAGGTTTGATGGGAACAGAAACTTGGAACTCATCAGCATATTACTGTATGACACTCACACACATACATTTTTTTCATCTGGGTTCCACCATAGTCCTGTGAGGTACTTATTATAACCTTACTTTGTAGGACCTTTCTGGAGCCCCAGAGAGGTCATGGGATTTCCTCAAGGCCATACTGGTTGGACAAAGCATAGGCAGGCTTAAAATACAGTGCATATAACCTGCTACTTACTTGGCTTACCAAGAGCAGGGCACAGGGGATAGGTAAACTTACCCAGAAGTAAACCAGGCTGGAGCGTGTGACCTAGCCATTGCCCTAAGAATTGCACATATCCAAATAAAAATGTCACCTCAAGGTCGGAATGCTACACTCCAGCTGAACTGAACTTCTTCCCATTCCTCAGGCACCGCCTTCTCTCTGTCTCCTGTGTCTATGTCCTCGGCCTGGCTTACTTGATGTTTCCAAGTATCAGTCTAAATGTCACCTCCTCTGGGGGGACTGCCTCCATCCCCCAGGACAGGCCCTGTCCAGTGTTCCTGCTGCATGTTGTACTTCCCAACTCTCACACTTGTTGGCTTAGTGGGTGGCCTCACCCACGAGGTTAGTGGTCTCAACCCTGGGTGCAAATTCGAATCAACTGGGTGAACATTTAAAAATGACTGATGTGGGGAACCCACTGCAGACTGGCTCAATCAAATTGGAATTTCTGTTCCGGGCACTGATATTTTTAAAGCCTCTCCATTGCAGACATTGATGGTAGCCTCCTAAAATCCACCCCTGTCCTTTCTTTCTTGCTGGAATCCTCTGATTTTGTTCAGATATCCAACTGCTCTCCCTGCAGCCAAGTCCTTCAGGGAATGTGAACTCTACCCACGATGTGAGTCCTGACTGGTTTGGAGCAATCAGTGGTGATCTTATTCACTTTCCCAATAATTAATTTGGAATTGGTCAATAGTGGTCAATAAGATATGAAGGGAAAATGGGTATAATTTTTTAAAAGGTAAATAACAAATGTTGGTAAAGATGTAGAGAAATTAGAACCTTCATGCATTGCTGGTAGAAATGTAAAATGTTGCAGTTGCTAAGGAAAACAGTTTCTCAAAAGGTTAGATATCAAATTATCATATGACCCAGCGATTCAACTCCTAAGCGTACATTCAGAAGAATGGAAAGCAGGGACTTGAACATACACTTGTATGCCAGTGTTCATAGTAGCGTTATCCACAGTAGCCAAAAGGTGGAAACAGCCCAAGTGCCCATTAATAGATGAATGGATAAACAAAATGGTGTGTGGATAGACAGATAGATAAGATAGATAGATATACATACATATAATGTATATGTGTGTATATATGGATGTATATATATGTATAATGGAATATTATTCCACCATAAAAAGGAACAAAATTTTTATATGCTATAACATGCATGGATGGAACTTGGAAACATGCTTAGTGAGATAAACCAGACACAGAGGACAGATATTGTTTATATTTCCACTTACATGAGGTACCTAGAATAGGCAAATTCATGAAGACAGAAAGTAGGATAGTTGTTCCTAGGAGCTAGAGGGAAGGGGAAAGGGAAGTTTAATGGGTAGAGAGTTTTTGTTGGGAATGATGAAAAAGGTTTGGGTATAGTTATTGGTGATGGTTATACAATATTGTGAATGTACTTAATGCTGCAGAATTGTACACTTAGGGTTATAATGATAAATACTATGTTGTGTATATTTTACCACAATAAAAAAGAGCGAGATGAGGGAATGTTTTCTCGACCACGGAAAGTACACACGGGCAGAGGTGGCTTCTCTTTTTTCACAGTGACCCCAGGACCTGCTACAGCCATCTGTGACCGTGACAGGAAGAAGACTGAGAAACAAAGTGGACCCCTTAGGTTGACGGAGCAGAAAGATGGAAAGGTCCTTGAATGAGCTACTGAACTAACCAGCCCCAGAGTGGCTTTACCCCTGACGTCTTACTCTGGGACAAGCCAGTTGAGTCAGGACCTTCTGCAGAGTAGCTGAGCTCAATCTAGTAGACCGCAGGGGACGCTGACATGCCATCTGGATCTCCTCACAGGGGAGAGTCACTAGCAGTGCTGCTTCGCTGGAGGGAGCTGCCCTGCCCTAGGTCATGCCCTCTCTTAACAACCCCTTCCAGGGACTGGCCCTATATAAGGCGTGTAATCCATTGTCCAGGCCTGGTCCCACTGCCTCATCTCTCAATGACTCTGAAGAGTCACCCCAACTTCAGAACCCACAATATAGTGGGCTGAGGCCTTTGATGGGACTGATGAGGACCCAGCTTCTTCCCTCACCCAATCCTGTTTCCGACACTTCTGTTTCCGACACTTCTTCCATAGGTGTTGACCCTAAGGAACCTCTCCAGTCCACTTCTTACAACGTAATATCCACCTAGAGCCAGCTTCCGGGGTAATCTGTCCTGTGACGTGAATATATTGCTGGACTGGCAGAGTCCAGCAGAAGGCCGCTCTCCAGAGCCTAGCACAGGGACTTGCACAGAGTAGGCACTCCTACTTATTTGTGGAACAATTAGTGAATGGTTCTTTGGTTAATAAATTACTGAGAAGCTCTCAGCTTCTCAGGAAAATAAAAACACTACAGTGACTCAGTAGGACACAGAGCATGAGAGATAAAATGCCAAGGTTTCCAAAAAACACAAACCACACGATAAATGTGCCGCCTGCTTTTGGGTTCCTCATAAGATGCTTATCTCTTGGATTGGTGCCAACACAGGACTGTGAATATGAAACCAACAACTTGATTAAAGACATTCGTGCTCATCAGGCCCCAAACCCCAGCTTCCAACAAAGGCTTGGAAGGCTGTAAGGCTTCATAGCTCCAGTTTAAAAGAATGATTTCTGAGCATGAGCTTCTAGGTCATTTTCTGAGCTGCCAAATACGGCAAAACGTTGGCAATATTTAACAGCCACTCTAACAGGTTTTGTCTTGGTTTGGAATGTGAGTGGCTTCCTCTCTGTGTTTCTGTGGATACTCAGACCCTGAGATAGGAGAAGACTCCTAGAATCATCAAGGGAGAAAAAGAAAGGGTTGGTATGAATCCAAGAATGACCCAAGGGAGAGTAGTTCTCTTCCACATATTTGAAACCAGAGATCCACAGGTTTGAGTCCAAAACACAAGAGCCAAAGCACTCAAGCTCACCCGACAAGTAGCTCTGAAGCAGCTTTCTATCGCCTTAAAGTGACAGTTTTCAAGAACAGACCCACAACAGATATTGGGAACCTTCCCCATTCCCACCACCAATTCCACAGTGGGAAGATGCTTTTCAGCATTTAGCTCAAGATAAGAGGTCCATTTACACAATCCAATGCCATCACACATCATGGTGCCCCAATCCAAGTAAGTTTCAGTGATAGGACACTAACGAAGATAAGGGCCCCCATCTTGCAACGTTGTCAATGCTTCGAACACTATCTTTATTCCCATAAACTGGATCACAATAAAGAGAACCGAAACAGAGGGGAAGAATGAAGGGGGGGAAATCGGAGGTGGAGATGAACCATGAGAGATGATGGACTCTGAAAAACAAACTGAGGGTTCTAGAGGGGAGGGAGGTGGGAGGATGGGTTAGCCTGGTGATGGGTATTAAAGAGGGCACATTCTGCATGGAGCACTGGGTATTATATGCAAACAATGAATCATGGAACACTTCATCTAGAACTAATGATGTAATGTAAGGTGATTAACATAACATAATAAAAAAAATAAAAAAATAAAGAGAACTGAAACATTAAAAATAGACTTGAGACTTGGGCGCCTGGGTGGCTCAGTCGGTTGAGTGCCTGACTCTTCGTTTCAGCTTAGGTCATGATCTCATGGGTCTCCCTCTGCCCCTCCCTTCACTCTCATGCAAGCATGAGCGCTCTCTCTCTGAAATAAATAAATAAATAAACAAATCTTAAAAAAAAAAAAAAACAGACTTGGGGCACCTGGGTGGCTCAGTCGTTAAGCATCTGCCTTCGGCTCAGGTCATGATCCCAGGGTCCCAAGATCGAGCCCCTCATCAGGCTCCCTGCTCAGCGGGAAGCCTGCTTCTCCCTCTCCCACTCCCCCTGCTTGTGTTCCCTCTCTTGCTGTCTCTCTCTCTGTCAAATAAATAAATACAATCTTTAAAAAAAAAAAAAAAGACTTGCGGCCAAAAATTTGTTCTATGGAGAAGAAAGGATTTAGGATTTCTTCCATTTTTCCTTCCTCACCTCCCAAATCTGAGTGTGCTAAGCATCTTAAAACTCTTTTTTCTTTAGATGAAAAAGAAATTGCTGTTCTCTGCCTACAAGCATTTCCTATTGCTTGACTAACCCTAAGCCCAGCGGTCCAGAGCCAGTGGTGTGTGAGATCTCCAGAGGGAGAACCATGAAAACGTGAAGCAAGGGGAAATAATCTGCCCACTGCTGACTTCTGAGGGGGGCTGGCCTGAGGAAATGCAAAAAGAAGTAAACGCCACCATGGGTGAGAGAGAAATTACAGCCCCACAAATGGATCCTAATGATGAGCAATGAGCTGTCACTGGCATCTTGATTAAATATGTTTGGTTTTGTGATTTCATTTAAAGCCTAGCCAGAAAGTCATTTTCCCTACAACTTTTGCATCTTGTAGGGAACCAGGCAAAATCATCTGGATGCTTACTAAACATTCATTTAGAGAACAGATAATACGCCCTGGCAGTTTGTAAATGGAATGGAGGGAACTCTCCCCCGCCCCAACCCCCCCCCCCCCCCGCCATGTCCCCTCTGGCATCGCCCACAAGGAGGTGAACAATGTGATTCGTTTGAATGCAGATGTGAAGACAGAAGCCCCCTGATAGGGGAGCTCTTTGGAGGGTTTCAGAAAATCTTCCAGACTCTTTGAATTGTTTGAAAATGGGCTCTGCTGCTGTGCTCTCGATTTTTACCTCTCTGGTGTTTCAAGGGCTTTAAGTGAGAGAGCTCATGATGACTGCATTTGAAGTATTCCCTGAAAATCGTGATCATTCCAGATTTGGCTTTGACCCTCAATTAGTCTTGACATCACTTTCCCTGTGCTACTTCATAATAAGCATTCCCATAGAAGAAAATCTTTTAATTGGACTATCTAGTTGCATAATCGTCGTCTTCCGGACGCCTCTCCTCCCCAGTGGAGCAGAGATGGGGAACGACCGCTCACGAAAATATCTCCTTTGGAAATTTGCAAGGCAGTGGGGGGAAAGACATATTTTTATTTTCTCTCTGCCTTCAGCTTTATTTGCTTTTGAGGTCTGCGTGTGGAGGTTAGTTGCATCCATCCACTTGAATTTAATGTGTCTTTGTACAAACAGCTTGCATTCATTCACTGTGCAGCAGTTTAAAAGATAAACACAATCATTTCAGAATTTCAACACAAAGAGCATTATTTGTACTTCACCAACAACGAAGTGCTTAAAGAAAAGACCCAGGCATGCTGATTGCTAAGACCGAGTAAGGAGGGTTAAAAGCCTTTTTCAAAGCTTTGATTCTAAGTAGATGGCAAGTTTTTTGTGGGCAGGATTTGTCTTGATCCAAGTCACATCACCTGCAGTTCCTTGAACACAAAACACTTGTTAACACAGTAGGTATCTCAACACAAGTTTAAGTTGATTAGACTGCTGTTCTAGTCTTTCTCCGGGGCTCTTTGTCTCTGCCTTTGTCTTTCTCTGTCCTTCCTCCCTCCCACCACCCTCCTCCCTTCCTGATTAGTTCTCAATTGTTCTGGATAAGTAATCGGAACATGGACTAATTCCTGACGGTATATAGAATAGGATGACTAAAATGAACAATTAAAATCACTTACAAAATAATTTTTTAAACAAAATTGCTGCATTTCCAGTTTCTCTCACCCTTACAGCTCCATTCCACTTTCATCCTTCCTATCTGAGATTAAGTGAGCATTGCAGGAAAAAACATAACCACTTTTCTTAATCTGGGACCTATGAAATTGTGTGCAAACTCTTTTGTGTATTTCCATTTTCTGGGGCTCAAAGTCCACAGCTTTCATCAAATTCTCAGAGATACTCGATTCCCAAGGCCCCAAACATTTGATGATGTTGTTGAACTTTCATTTTCTTTGTTTACTTTAGGATTTAGGTAAAAAAATTTAATTCAGTTTAAGGAAGGGTCAATTTAAAGAATTTAAAGAGGCGCCTGGGTGGCTCAGTCGGCTAAGCATCTGACTTTGCCTCCGGTCATGACCTCAGCGTCCCGGGATCAGCCCCATGTCTGGTCTTGTGTCACCCCATGATGGGCCCCCACGTGGGCTCTGCACTCAGCAGGGAGTCTGCTTGTCCCTCTCCCTCTCCCCCTCACCACCACCCGCCCTGCTCCTGCTCTCTCTCCCTCAAATAAATAAATAAAAACCTTTAAAAAAATAAAATAAAGAATTTAAAGAATAGTACTTTTATTTATTTCTTTTTAAAGATTTATTTATTTATTTATTTATTTATTTGACAGAGAGAGAGAGACACAGCAAGAGAGGGAACACAAGCAGGGGCATTGGATGAGGGCAGGGAGCCCGATGCGGGGCTCAATCCCAGGACCCTGGGATCATGACCTGAGCTGAAGGCAGATGCTTAATGACTGAGCCACCCAGGCACCCAAGAATAGTACTTTTAAAAATGAGATTGCCCGACCTTTTTTGTCAGTAAGATATTAAAAGGGATTACAGTGATGCTAGATAGAAGTGTGTGTGTGTGTCTGTGTGTGCACTCCCCTGATCATTCTAGCCTATATATATGTGGACCTTTTGCTGAAAGGACAGTCACCAACTGACAGAGTTCAACTCTCCACCCCCACCCCAGGAAGAAAGTTTAATTCCAAACTCCAATCCACCATAAGCTACTCATGGGCAGCAGGTCTCTGTGCAGGAAAAGGGTCAATGGAGTCACTTCAGCCTCCTTCATGACCAGTGTCACCTGCTGCAGCTGAATTGATTAGGTAGGCTGACCATTTTGTTGAGAATGAATAGGCTGATATAAACACAGCTTCTTCATTTCACACATGAAAGCCATGATCCTTGGGCACAACACATGCGTTCTAGCACATTTCCTACACACAAGCTGCGCCGTCCTTCCAAAGCTCCTCAAAACTCAACTCAAATTGATTTCTTCTAGAAAGCCTACCCTGATAAACCCCCTCAACTATGGTTACTGCATTATTCAACATCCCATCAGTACAACTGTACTGTAGACTCAAGAAGACAATCATTTTAGAGAGTTGAGTTGTCTGACTAGCTGATGGTATACATGTTCAATTGCACCAACTTTAAAAAAAAATTGTACGTGGAAATCACTACCCATTTTTCTGCCTTCTTAATCAGTTTATGGAGCAAAATGTGACCTTCCTTGGTGGTGATGAGTGTCTTATCCTGGGTTCCCCAGAAGGCAGGGCTTAAAGACAAAAGCTTATATGCTACTATTTTATAAGAGGAGTTCAGTCCAAGGGAAACAGAATGTGGGAGGCAGGGAGGGTGGGGGAGCTGATAGGACTGTGTGTTACTGAGCCAGCCACTGCTTGATATCTCAGCCTGGTGGGACCGTCTTCCAAAAGACCATATGGATGACTAAGCCTCAGAACACTCCCTCTGGGAGGAGGATGCGGGAAGAATGTTTCTACCAGCAACCCGCTCCCATTGCTCCCACCCCCACACGAACTTCTGGATTATGAATGTGGCTAGAATCCACATTTCAGGCATGCTTAGTTAGCATTTGACAAACTTTAGTGAGTTCATAAACCAGAGGTCCATTACAGGCTTCAACTATTTTTATCTCCAATCACCCCCCAAAGCGTTTGTAATTAAGATAAGGGAAATGAATTTTCACTGGTAAAATCAATGGTCGAAATATGTGGATTGAGGCGCCTGGGTGGCTCAGTTGGTTAAGCGACTGCCTTCGGCTCAGGTCATGATCCTGGAGTCCCAGGATCGAGTCCCGCATCGGGCTCCCTGCTCGGCGGGGAGTCTGCTTCTCCCTCTGACCCTCCCCCCTCTCATGCTCTCTCTCTCTATCTTATTCTCTCTCTCAAATAAATAAATAAAATCTTTAAAAAAAAAAAAAGAAATATGTGGACTGGCTAGAAATACTACAGGTACCTCTCGGCAGCATATATTCCTCAGAGTGACATCACCGAAGGCTTTGCTCCCTCCTGTGCCCAACTACTAACAGAATTCTGTTGCTGGATTCTGACAAGAAGGTGGTATTCCTGCGGCATGCCTTCCCTGCAAGGAGCTCACTGACATGTCCCAAAGGGCAGCAGGCAAGGCTTCATCAAGCTTCTGATGCGTTGCGTGGCTGTTTTTGTCCCTAACTGCTAATTGTGGTAGAATTTGGTTTGAGGCAGGATTCTGCTGTAGGGAAGAGCCGTTTCCTTCTTTCTCTTCTCACACTGGAGTTGGCCAAGGTCACTTCCCAGCAGACACGGCCAAGGGGTCTCTTGTTGCACGATCTTTGTTCTGTAGTCCTCTTGCCGTACCTTTAAGGGTTAGAGGCACCACGAGTCCTGGTAGGAGACACCGCACAAATGGGCAGTGTGCTCATGAAACTTCCCACCTCACACTGGGAGGCAGGACCCCAGGCTGCTGAGCCATACTGTGAGGAAATGGAACTACACCACGGCTGGTGGGTGTGTCCAGGTGCCACTTACTTCAGCAGCTGAGGGTGTGGCAGCATCTTACAAAAATTATCACCCCAAAAGCTGGCTCTCAGCTGTGGGTTGTCCAGCACGCTCCACAAACTGGGTAGTAAACACACTCCTCAGTCCGAAAAGTATCTTTGGGGGTGCTAGGTGTTTCATTAGTCTCAGTAAATAGAAAGATGAATAGGACATAGGCATAGTCCTCAAGGAGTTTATGGTCTAATGAGACAGAAATACAAGTGGATCAGTTCAATACAACATGATAAGCAGCAACATGAGATATGCCCAAGGTTCTACAGACCTGATGAGAAGGGGCACTTCACTCACTCTGGGACAATGGATCTCAAACTCTTTGGTCTCAGGACCTTTTAAAGTATTTTATAAAGATTTAATTTATTTATTTGACAGAGAGAAAGAGCACAAGCAGGGGGAGCGGCAGAGGGAGAAGCAGGCTCCCCGCTGGGCAAGGCTGCCACTTAAGCAACTGAGCCACCCAGGCATCCCCAGTATTTTAAATATTATTGAGAGCTCCAAAGAGCTTTTGTTTATGTGGGGGTACATTTATCAATATTTATTGTAGGGGAAATTAAAGCTGAGACATGTTTCATTGATTTGTTAAATATTCAATGTTAATATAAAATTACATACAATATATAATATAAAATAGTATCTATAATATACAGATGCATTTGTTAATATTATAAAAGAAATGTGGAATTGATTAAAATAATAAACCTATTACATGTTAACATAAATAACACCTTTTTGAAAAATAACTATATTTTCTAAAACAAAAAAAAAGTTTTAGTGTGAAGAGGTCATCAATTTACATAATTGCACATCTCTTATGATGTGCAGTTAGAAAAGGGAAGACCTCACAGAACTCCTAAAAGGGGCTTAGGGAGCCCCCACCCAGAGAGTCCTTGAACTGCTGACCCCCGCTTCCTGGATGTGAGTTTTGAAGAATGAGGAAGAGCTGTCTAGGTGAAAAAGAACATTCTAGATCAGTGCTTCTCCAACAATCACTGCGCATCTGAATCCCTTGGGGCCTGGGGTGGGGCTTGAATCCTGCATTTCTGACAAGCTTCCAGGTGTTACTGACGGTGCTGGTCCCAGAACCACACTTTGAGTAGCCGGGACCTAGGCCAGAGGAATAAGAGAAACAGAGGTGGTGTCACAGAAGAGCATGAAGTGTGAGGGGAATGGCGGAGCTCCTAGAGAGTGAAGTACCAGGCGGGAAGTACCAGGACAGAGCGTCAGCATGCCAGGGAGATAACAGACAGTCGTCACTTTTCCCAAGGGGATGTCATGAAAAGGTTTTAAGCAGGAGGCAACTCTGGCTCACATGTAAGTAAGCATCATTTCTTATTCTGAATAACTCAGAACTGCAATAAATACAGAACATACACACAGAGCAAGTGGGCAACAGGATGAAGTGGGGGAAGAAGAAAGATAATATTCCCTATACAGGGTGCCCAGGTGGCTCAGTCGTTAAGCGTCTGCCTTCAGCTCAGGTCATGATCTCGGGGTCCTGGGATCGAGCCCCACGTTGGGCTCCCTGCTCAGCGGGAAGCCTGCTTCTCCCTCTCCCACTCCCCCTGCTTGTGTTCCCTTTCTCGCTGTCTCTCCCTGTCAAATAAATAAAATCTTGAAAAAAAAAATTCCCTATACTGCATAGCTTCCTAGAAGAAGCATGTGCTTTGCTTGGACTTGGACAGAATTTGCTCAAATTGCAGCCCTGCCATTTACAAAATGTTCCTGAGTCAGCTTCTCAGAGGCTCAGATTCCATCATGGGTAAAGATCTGAGAGATCCGAGTTACACGGGCAGAGAACAGAGTGCTACCTAGTGAGTACCCACTGAACTGAAATCCATATGATAAAGGACGTTATAGAGATAATAAAAAATAACAACGAGAAGTGATTATTGTTATTCTAAGACTAGATACAGGCTTGAAACGAGAGACCCGAGTTTATTAGAATTTTGTATTTTCAAGAGCAAAAAGATTCTGAGTGAGAAGCTGAGGGGAATCACCTAAACGTAAATGGTTCGCTGATTTGCACACCAGGCAGCGTGAGCTCACAGCTATGCACAGTGACAGAGGGCGCGGGCCGGCGACTGCGGGAGAAGGACCTCAGGTCTCAAGGTTGTCATCCTTTCTGGCAAGACAACTTGGACCCAAATTTTCAATAGGAAATTTGAATGGCTTAAGTCGTAGTCTCCCTGCTCCCCTTTCTCCTGATCTGATAGTACTTGGTACAGATAATAATGAGCACAAACACAGAGCACAGAGAAGAAGAGTCATGTTTGCATTTTAAATAGAGCCATCCCAGTTTCAAAAATCTCTCTCTGTGTGAGCACCCCCATGAGAAGGACTTTCATCACTTCTATTCCTCTTTTTCTCTGGAAGCCCTTGGCCTTGAAGATCCAGAATTCCCCTCATCCCCCCTGGGATTCTGAGACTCTTCATATCTCATTCTTACCCTGAAGCATGAGTTATTACGTTCCAGATGATGCATTGCTTTCTCAATCCCCTGAAACAAATATTGGCTCTCCGATTGTAAATGAACGTTTTCATTATCCTAAAATTCCAGGTTCTTAGTTGGACAGAATTGGAAAGCCTGTTCGTTTATCTTGAAATATATCGAGATATATGGGGTTTGTCTAAATCTCTTGATAATTAGGACATCTGAGTAATTGTTTTTCTCTATTTTAAAATGAAAGACAAGATAAGAGTAGGTTTATAAAAGAAAGCCAAATGTCAGAAGAGATAGCACACTTCAGTTGAGTCAATGAGCGTGTTTTGACAAATCACATTATCTCAGCACTAAGAGTCTTTGTATCTGTGTGACAGATTTGTTATTGTTTTATATGAAAATAGGCAGCGTGAGGAGAAATAAGTGACTTGGACAGGGAGACAGTTCAAAGCTGATTTCTGACAAGGATTTCCTCAGCCAGTGGGCTGACAGAAATTTCTTTGGTTTTTCTTTCACCAGGAATTCATCCTTTCTCATCTTTGTAATTTCAGTATTTTATTTTTTTTATTTTTTTAAAGATTTTATTTACTTATTTGACAGAGAAAGACACAGTGAGAGAGGGAACACAAGCAGGGGGAGTGGGGGAGGGAGAAGCAGACTCCCTGCCGAGCAGGGAGCCCGATGCGGGACTCGATCCAGGGACTCCAGGATCATGACCTGAGCCGAAGGCAGTCACTTAACCAACTGAGCCACCCAGGCGCCCCTAATTTCAGTATTTTAGACTAAGAATTTGACTCTTAGAACACCCTTTGCATCGAGGTTCGCTCCCCAGGAAGGGAGCATTTGCCTATGCTCCTGTTCCTTCATTCATTTATTCTTTAATTTTCTGAATCCGTGGAAGCATTTCTTTGAGAAAAGCAAGGAGGGAGGAAGGTGAGTTTTTAATTTCTAAGGCTGATTGAGTCAGCTATCTCGCTGGTGCTTCTCGGCTGGAGCCCTTTGCCCTTGGTGTGGCACCCAGTGGCGCTGCGAAAAGTCTGGGCACCTTGACAATTCCTGCTGTTCACCTGGGACAGAGAGGGAGGGGAGCTAAGGTGTCTGTGTATCCAGTCCCTGTCCCTCTCACTGGGATAAAAACATGGCGATTCTTGTCAACAATAACCACAAAAATTACAGAATGTCTAGGAATAAACTGAACACAAAACATCCAAGATCTGTATTTAGAAAACTATAAGCCCTGACTGAAGGATGTAAAAGAAGTTGTAAAAAAGGGATAGACTCTGTCCCGGAAGAATGAGAGTGTCAGAGAAAACCATGAACCATCACTTCACGTGGACCTTGAGGACCCTCTCTCCTTTACTGTGCATTCCCTCAGCTGCTTTCCTATATGGACTTGGAGACCTCTGGTTATTTTATAAGTATGTGTCTTTTCTTACCCCCCCTTTTTTTTAAGAGCACAAGCAGGGGTGGGAGAGGGGGATGGGCAGAGGGAGAGAGAGAATCTTTTTTTTTTTAAGATTTTATTTATTTATTTGAGAGAGAGTGTGTGCAAGCAGGGTGGAGGGGCAGAGAGAGAGAGAGAGGGAGAAGCAGGCCCCCCGCTGAGCAGGGAGCCCTATGCGGGGCTCGATCCCAGAACCCTGATATCATGACCTGAGCCAAAATCAAGAGTCAGACGCTTAACTGACTGAGCCACCCAGGCGTCCCTCTTTTCTTCCCAATTAAATGATACGATTAATAAAAGCCAAGACTATCCCTTTTCTTCTCTTTATATCTTCCATTTCCCTTAATACAGAAATGCCTCTACTTACAACTTTTCCATTTAAGGAAGTTCACAGTACAAACAAAGCAGGGTGGAAAAGGGCATCAACTCTGCCCACCACCAGCAGATGGTTTTAGCAGTCACAAGCCATCATTCTGCCACACATTGTTCCTTAGTCAGAGGGATGTCAGCTGGATTGGTGCTCAGTTCTGAGCTCTTTTATGAACATCAGTAACATCATCAGTCTGAAAGTGTAAAAGTAGTGAGTACATTTAAAATGTTGCAAAAAAGAGACACACGATTATGATGGAAACAAAAGTAGAAATAATTTTTCAAAACTGAAAGTGGTGAGCAAATGCCTATTATTGCAGGGTGCGCCTGGCAGAGCTGGAAGAAGCCTTAAGGCCAAAGACAAAGTCATGAACAAAAGGAAGGAACAGGGATTGGTGAAATGAAAAAGGCAACTTTCGGGGTTGTGGCTGCATATTAGCAGCAATGAACGCTATCCCTTGGCCTAAACTTTGTTCATCCTGGGTAAGTCCAGGAGTTTATGAGTGAACTTAAGCCTAAGCATGGTGAAGAGTGTTCATGAGTCTGCTGTAAGGTAAGGGTGGTTCCCCAGGGTCAAAGTTGCTGGGTTCAGGGCCCATCCAAATCAGCAAAACCTCATCTGTTGGCCAAGGAGAGTGCTATAGCCATAGGAGGTCCACATTTGGGGGAAAATGGTGAAGACAATGTAAGGAAGAGAGGAGTACTCCCGGTTTAAAGCTTTGAAGGGCCCACTTATGTTTTGATTTATGTGGATGCATCTGGAAATTGGTAACTTAAACCTCTCTTAGTCACTTTGAACTTAGGAAAAAAATGGACACAAGAATGGGGTTTTAGAACTCAGGTCTTCATAAATGGAATAGCTTCCATATAGAGCTTTACGTGTGGTTAATTACACAAATATTTATTGCACATCTCCTCTGTGATGGACCCTTTCACACACATTAATTTATTCACTCAATAATTCTGTAAAATAGGTATCACCATTATCACCATTTTATGGCTGTGGAAATGAAATCCGGAGAATGCCAAAGTGGTCTCTTTTGATTCCAAGGTGCTGTTTTACCTCTCCATACATAGCTGCCTCCTTGTGTCAGCCAAATGAATGAATGAATAAATAACCCAATGCTAATATACATTATAATTCTACCTATGCTTCACACAGTTAAAAAAAACGGCTTGATTTTAAATGCACAACTATTACTTTATATAATGTCACCAATATATAGAGTATGTAAATAATGCCACCAGTGTTACTTGATATAATATCACCAACTCCCATTGCTGTGTGTCTCCCTTCTGGCCTTCAAAATATCTCCAGGGGCATAGAAGGGGCATGCAGCATGGAGTGCCACTTTGAAGAGTGGTTTCAGTGAGTAATAACAAAGTCAAACAGGACCCCCAGAAAGGGTTACTTTTCAGTATGTATCTTTGATGCAATTTACAAAACATCTTGCAGCCTCCTGGTTGAGGGCCCTTCCTTGTCTTTGGAAATCCTTTATACTGATAGGGAGTAGAGAAAACGGCTGAGAATCCTAACCAGGGTTGTTTAGCAAGGGTGTAATTTCTCCAGTGCTCCTGTGTAAATTGTGGTTATAACAAAACCTCATCTCTCTCAACCTAATCATTCCATGACACATTCAGGAGGATACAACATGGTGAAATGAACACTGAGAAATTAGAATAAAATGTGTCAAAGGAAAATCTCCCTAATAGCTTTGACATGACAACCTATACATGAATAATCTAAATATTCATTCTGGGTAATAGAACAGCCATCAACAAATTCGTTACTTAAGACAACCAAAACATCACTGAGATACCACCTCACACCAGTCAGAATGGCTAAAATTAACAAGTCAGGAAAGGACAGATGTTGGTGAGGATGCGGAGAAAGGGGAACCCTCCTACACTGTTGGTGGGAATGCAAGCTGGTGCAGCCACTCTAGAAAACAATATGGAGCTTCCTCAGAAAGTGGAAAATAGAGCTACCATAAGACCCAGCAATTGCACTATTGGGTATTTACCCCAAAGATACAAATGTAGTGATCCAAAGGGGTAAGCGCACCCCAATGTTTATAGCCCCAATGTCCACAATAGCTAAACTATGGAAAGAGCCAAGATGTCCATCAATAGATGAATGGATAAAGAAGAGGTTTTATATATATATATATATATATATATATATATATATATATATATATATATATATATACACACACACACACACACACACACACCATGGAATATTATGCAGCCATCAAAAAAAAAAAAACCACAACGAAATCTTGCCATTTGCAACGACATGGATGGAACTAGAGGGTATTATGCTAAGCGAAAAAAGTCAATCAGAGAAAGACATGTATCAATATGATCTCACTGATATGAGGAATTCTTAATCTCAGGAAACAAACTGAGGGTTGCTGGTGTGGTGGGGGGTAGGAGGGATGGGGTAGCTGGGTGATGGACATTGGCGAGGCTATGTGCTACAGTGAGCACTGTGAATTGTGTAAGACTGATGAATCACAGACCTGTACCTCTGAAACAAATAATACATTATATGTTTAAAAAAAAAGAAAGAAAATAGTAGGAAGGGAAAAATGAAGAGGGGGAAATCGAAGGGGGAGATGAACCATGAGAGACTATGGACTCTGAGAAACAAACTGAGGGTTCTAGAGAGGAGGGGGGTGGGGGGATGGTTTAGCCTGGTGATGGGTATTAAAGAGGGCATGTATTGAATGGAGCACTGGGTGTTATATGCAAACAATGAATCAAGGAACACTACATCAAAAAATAAATAAATAAAGGTTTCAAGAGAATAAATGGGAAAAAAAAGACAATATTTTCACTTCAATTGTCAATTGACAAGGGGTCCCCACAATATATTGCTATTTGCAGTTTGTATAAGAAAATGTACTTGAATTTCACAAATATGCATGAATCATACTCTTTCAATTTTAGAAAGGGACTCAGCCTATTCAAAAATGTTCACAAAATAGCTATCACAAGGACATTAACCTCATAAATCATTTCACGGCAAGAACTACAAGCTGGACAATAATTAATGGATTTGTTTCCAGTTAACCAATTTATTTCTTACTTTAAATATATGCATTTGTGCCTTCAGATGCCTCTTGTTTAAACAACTTCTCCTATATTATTCTCTTTCTAGCTTAGCAGTAGCTGGATTCTTTAGAGAGTCTTCCATGAAGCAAACCAGCACTAAAATGACTATTATTACTTATTGAGTAGTATATACCAGCTCAGAGCACTGGGAGGAATATGAACAAGAAATATGTAAATGCTCCACGTGTTGGGCACCTGGGTGGCTCAGTTGGTTAAGCGACTGCCTTTGGTTCAGGTCATGATCCTGGAGTCCCGGGATCGAGTCCCACATCGGGCTCCCTGCTCGGCAGGGAGTCTACTTCTTCCTCTCCCACTCCCCATTTGTGTTCCCTCTCTCGCTGTGTCTTTCTCTGTCAAATAAATAAATAAAATCTTTAAAAAAAAAAATGCTCCACGTGTTAATTTATCTGTATAGACACCAGATTCATTTGTGGCTCTTCTACCTTCCTGTTCCATGAGAAGAGGAGAATTCTGGGTAGGAAAGTGGGCTTTGGCATCTCACTTTGTTAGATCTTTTTCTTCAACAAAAATGGAGGAAGGAGATGAAGAGATGGTATCTTTGTCCTCAGCCAGTGGGGGATTTGGACTTGTGTGGACAATAACTGTATGTCCCTTTTAAAAAGCAAATGGAAAAAAAAAAAAACCCACATATGAACACATATTTAGCCTCACTTGTAATCAAACATCTACAAATTCATTATGCTATGAATATCACAAGTTGAGAAATTTATATATTATTTGACTCAGCTATTCTGATTTTAGCCAAAGGAAAATATCATAGCTATGATCAAAAATTTATGTATAAAGTTATTCATCTTGGCATTGTTTTAATGATAAAAAAGGTGAAAATCCTTCAGTATTCATCAGAAATAATAATCCATCCTCACAATGAAATATTAAGCAGGGACTAAAACTGGAAAGATTCCACAGGATTCCATTGGGCAAAAACTGCAGGTCCTATAAAATAGAAGGCAGAGTTCTGCTTCCACCTAGGATGTAGAAAGTCACAAAAGAACATTGTTTCCATCAGAACAAAGAGAAAAGGTGGGCAATATACAAAATAATAACTTCTCTTGAGCCCACCAGAGAGATGAGGTCACAAGGCAACTAAGTGAATTGAATTCCAAAGAGTGGTAGGCCCATCCATAAACTGCTTCACTTGGCAGAGCATCAGGGAAAGATGTGGCCACTACATTAGTAGATGAAAAGAAATCAGCTAAACATTTAATGAATGAATCCTTAAAGGCCAAGTGTGGGCTAGTGCGTCAATTTAGAAGAGCTTAGAGCCTTAGACACAAGGGAGTTTGCATTCACCCTCCAGCTCTGTTCTATAGACCTGCACTGGGTGTTCCCAAGAAAGTCAGAGGCAAAGGAGGAAATTTGAGAGAGCCCCCCTCCACCATATAGACATGCAGGAGGTAACCAGCTGCTACCGAAAGACAAGCACAAAGCCTTGGCTTCTTCCCCAGAGACTTCTCTTATAAAGCCAAAGTCTTAAGCCGCTGGGGGAGGGCAGAAAATCTTCCGCCTCTAGGACCAGGCAAAAGTCCAATGCTTCTTTGAGAATAAGAAAAACAAAACCTGCTTGTCTCTGAGGCGGGAGTAGGAAACTCTCACCCCACTCCCAGACATAGGCAGAGCCACTGCCGCTGAGGGAGGGGTAGAAGCAAAAACCTTCTGTCCCTTGATTTGTGCCCAGGATCCTGCACTACTCCAAAGCAGAGACCTCCTACTGTTGGGGGAGAGGCAAGAATGCTCAAGAAGGCTTAATCCCAAGGTTCAGGCACTCAGGGCTTGCCTCAGACTGATACAGGACCAGGACAACAAAGAAATCCCAAACCTCTACAACAAGACATGCATAGAGAAGCAACAATAGAAGTCCCCTCTACTTGGGATAGAGGCCATAGAGAGAGCATAGAGAGAGATGTCCTCTGTGGTGCAGGTATGCAGGGACAGCTGAAAGCTGAGGGTAAGGCATTAATACTTAGAAATCCTCTCCAGTACTCAAGGGTCTACTCTTAGCATATGATAGCAGCAGCTATCTACTGAAGTCCATGGTACACTAAACCCAAATCTAACTTGACTCCTGATTGACTGACTCAACCTTCACCCTCTGTCACCCTCCCCTGCCTCACTAATGGCCTGAAAGAAGAATAGGTGTGGCCATTGTCAAGCATAACTTATATTTACCTTAGTATTTCTGTTCTTCTAGACATGTCCTGCATATAATTAAAAATTACAAAGCACATAAAAATGTAAAAAAAAAAAAAAAACATTGTCAAGAGATAAAGCAATTAATAGAACCAGACCCAAAGATGATTCAGCTATTGCAACTATGGGGAGTTTACTATAATTAACATGTTAAAGAGATCTAATGAAAAAGGTGGGCAATATGCATGAACAGATGGGAGATATCATCAGACAGCTAGAAGGTATAAAAGTGTCAAATGCAAATGCTCGACTTAAAAAATAGTATCGGAGATATGGAATTCCTTTGATGAATTCATTGGCAGACAAAACATAAGGAAAGAATTAGTGAACTTGAATATATGTTAATGAAATTATTCAAACGGAAATATAAGTTAAAAAGGAATGAATTAAATAGAACAGCACCTCCAAGAGCTGTGGAAAAATATCAAACGGTATAACATAGGTGTAATTAGAGTTCCTGAAAAAGAAAAGAGAGAGAAAAGAAGGCCAAAAATAATGACCAAAAATTTCCCAAAATTAATGAAAGACAACAGTCTTGGTTCCAAGAAGCCCAAAGAATCTTGAGCAGGATAACTGCTTCCTCACAAAACAAACAAACAAAAACAAAACAAAACAAAAATCCCTATACACATCCAGAGTCAAACTGCTGAAAAGCAAAGATAAAGAAGAAATCTTGAAGACAGTGAGAAAAAAGAAACATTACATGCAGAGGAATAATGATAAGAATCACAGCAGACTTCTCAGAGACTATGCAAAGCATAAGACAAGGGATTGACATCTTTTAAATCTGTAAGAAAAAGACTTGCCAATCCAGAATTTTATGTCCAGTAAAAATACCTTTCAAAAATGAAGATAAAACAAAGACCTTCAGACAAACAAAAGTTGAGAATTTATTGCCAAAAACCCTGTGCTACAAGAACTGTTAAAGGCAGTTCTTCAGGCAGAAGGATGGTATCAAATGGAAATTGGGATACATACACACATAGAAAACAAAGAGGCCAGAAGTGAAATAAAGAAGGCAAATTATAGGGCAACCTGGATGGCTTGGTCGGTTAAGCATCTGCCTTTGGCTCTGGTCGTGATCCCGGAGTTCTGGGATCAGAGTCCTGCATCCTGCTCCGTGCTCAGCGGGGAGCCTGCTTCTTTATCCTTCTGCCTGCCACCCCCCCTGCTTGTGCTCTCACACGTGCTCTCTCCTTCTGTGTTAAATAAATAAATAAAATCTTAAAAAAAAATTCTCTTTTAAAAAAAGCAAATATTAAATAGATTCTTCTTATTTTAATTACTTTTTGTTTAATTACTTTAATTACTTTTTTTTTTTTAAAGATTTTGTTTATTTATTTGAGAGACAGTGTGAATGGGGGTGAGGGGGAAGAGCAGAGGGAGAGGGACAAGCAGACTCCATGCTGAGTGTGGAGCCTGATGCAGGGATCAATCCCATGACTCTGAGATCATGACTTGAGCCAAAATCAAGAGTTGGACTCTTAACTGATTGAGTCACCCAGCCACCCCTGTTATTTTAATTACTCTTAAATAGTATGCAGGGTATGAGTAAAGTTTTGTAAAAAGAAAGCAGAGCATGATTCATTAAAAAAACTTTAGGAGAATATACAACCAAATTTTAACTGATTTTTTTTCTAAGTGGATTATAGATTATTTCATTCTTTATAAAGTTTATTTGCATTTGCTAAATTTCCTGCAGTGAACTTTTATTACATTTTGCACTAAAAGTAGAATTTTATTCTTATATTCTGTCTTAAATATTTTTTAAAGATGATGTATGGATCTCAAGAGCTGTGAGGTTAGAAAAATTTTATAAGGTAATTGTTGGAGGAAATAATAATTAGAAAAAAAAATTTCTGTTATGAAAAGTTTTCTCCACCTTTTTGCCCTTCTGGTAAAAAGAGAGACAATGAAAAGGAAAAAGGGCTTTCTTCTCTGATGGCATAAGCCATTGGTAATAAATCTAACTTTTAAGAAAATAAATAAGTATTAAATATAAGCCTCTTATAAGAGTTACTGATGCTCTCTCTACTGGATGAAGCCTTGGAGCTGGAGCCACATACATGACTTGAAGGACTGTTTATGCCAAGAAAATATCAGAAGATGATTCTCTATGTGGTCAAGAAATAAAGCCAAGAATTGATGGTATCTAAGTATTACTGAGAACTTGTACCAAAATGTCTTTCATAAAATTTAATCTTGCTTTGACTTCTATATAATTACTTAATTTTTACATTAAAACTTAGCTGAGATTCTTCTCAGCTGCGGTAGTAAAGTAGTATTTTACTAGAGAAAGAATAATTTAGTGCAAACATCTGCTATTCTTTTTTGATGGTTAATTGAGGCCATAGGGAGCCAGAATATTTAGAATTCAAGTCCAGAATCAAGATACCATCATCTACATGATAGAGTTATTGTAAGGATCAGAGATAATGTGTGAAAAGACATGAAGTAAGTACAAAATAGGCAGCTAATAAATGGCAGCTATTATTGGCTACTGAAGTGTATTGAAGATAAATGAAGAAGCCTTCACTGCCATCAACAACGAAGCTAAGATAACACTTTACAAGCAGCAGTTCCAGAATCCACTGACACCTGTTAATTAATATGTCTGACATGCTAGTCAGTGAAGTATTGAGATTCCAGACATTTGAGAAACTGTCTCCTCATCTTGCCAGGGGAATTTCACATAGACATGAAATGGTCAGTGTGGGGAAAGAAAAAGGACTGTTAATGCAGTTGATGTATTTTTATGCACCCGGAACGGGGTTGGGGGGGTGATGGGAGGGAGGAAGAGAGGGAGAGGGGCAAATTGGCAAATGCTCACAAAGTTCTCATAGGAAAAGTACCTCTTACAGAGGCAAACAAATAACATTTTGACTTGGAAATTTTTAAAAAGTCAAAATGAGCTGTTGAATTATATGCCACACTGGTTTCTCCCTCGCCCAAATTTTTAACCACTAAAATAGGGAAATGTTGGTGTTGATGCTGCAACCTCAATATTGAATCATCTCTTTCTTGTATCGCAGAGTACAGTTCAGCTCTCTGGCTATAGCAATCAGTCGCTTTAGGAAGGCCAAAGGTTTAAGAAGAGTAAGGGGTGTTCTACCTCTTCCACTGACGTTTAATAAAAGAAATCTAATTAAACATAGTTCACGCTTCTTTAGCTGATTTCATCATATCCTTGGAACTTAGAGGTTCAGAATTTTAACTTTCGATAACTAGAGCTGGATGCAGGGACAACTATTCAAAGAAAAAATGATTTCATCCTCAAAACATTTACAGCACCAGGATAAGATGCAAAGATTTGAGGTGAGGGCAGAATGGGAGAGAAGATTCCAGGACTCAGGCTGTTAACCAAAGATAGACTGCTCCTCAGAAATGGAAGACGAGATTCAAGGAGAGGGAATATTTACATACACAGGGAACATATGGAAAGACTAAATCAGAGCAAGATGGTGACATGAGGAGAGAATAGAAGAGGACAAAAAAATCCTCATCTCCCCCCCGAAAAGAAGAAGAAGTCTGCCTGAGCAATCGGCTAAATGGCTTTTATTCTCTAATGAAACTGTGCAAAAGGAAGAACATCCTAGCTTGGAGAGCATAGTGTGACTAATGAGGGAAAATGTCCCCATGCAGAGAAGGGCACAAAGGAAGGAACAAAGCCCTTTGGCAGGTGAAGATACAAAGACTGTGGGAACAGAAAGAGGCAAATAGACAAGAAGGAGTGAACCCAAACAGATTCATGGGACAGAGACTAACAGGAGAGATGGAAAGGGGAGCAGAAAATGTCTGTCTGTGGAGAGAGAGGCCCAGTCAGGCAGAGGGCAGATGCATGGTGGGGCTTCCTCTCTCATATTCCCAAACCCAAAGAGGGGGATCTCTAGAAAGAGAGAGCAAGTGTCCTCCAGAATCTGATTCTCCTGTTGACTGTCCCTTCCCCAGCACCTAGAACAATTCCTGGTATATAGTGGGTGCTCAAAATATAGTTGTTGGATGAAAAGTGATATATGCAGAAAAGGGAAGGAAGCTGAATCCCCTGAGAAATGCCATATGCCTCATGGCTTGCATTATTAAGGTATGAGGTGGCAGAGAATACACCAAAGAGCTGGGGTCTGCATATAGCATAAACAAGTGATGCTTACCCTGGGGCCAGTTTGGTTTTGCTGTTGCAGGACCATCAAAGACCCGAGTGAAACAGGCAGTGGTCAAAGCAAGGGTAATTGATGAGCAAGGAAGTAGCAGAGGGTGGCACTGCCACCCTTGTCTGTCCCCAGATCTCACTCACAAGTCTAGATGTTTGAATATCTCATCATCCAGGGTCTCTCATTTGGGGATTATTTCCGTAGAGTTTTCCACAAAATACAACTAACCAACCAAGGCCTTGAATGTACTCAGCCACTCAAAATCACTATTACCTAGACAAGAATTGTTCTATTAACTTAGCAACCAATAGGGTAGGTCTCCAAGGAAAATGGATTCAGAATAGAGACTCCCTGGGAGCCCCACATGGAACTCTGATCAAAGAGCAATGGATTTGGTCAGCAGAGTTGGAGTCACGTTGGTTGTAAATTCCCAGATGACTCATCCCACTCCCTAGGGGATTCCCCGCGTGGAAGATGAGGGGGTGAGATGGAGAAGTGAAGATGAGTCAATTGTAGACCTGTCTGACTGCTCTGGCCTGGCTATTTGATGTCATCAACACAGAAATACATGTAGGTTTAGACATAGGATTGATATAAAGTCACAAAAAGGAGGGTATCACCGAGAGAAGTGATATTCATCACTGAAGAAAAAAAAAAAAACTAATGATAACAGACCAGGGGAGAAATTGAACTGAAATAGGCCTCAAATAGATTCTAGCCATTCAAGTGTCAATCTTATTGGAATGGCAAAATTTATACATTTTCATATCTTCCCAGGGCACCAAAACAGAAGTGCTTCACTCTTCTGGATCATTCCATCCATTTTCTCTTAGCTTATCCCATCACCATGGCAATGAGGCAAGGACATTGTTTTCATGTGTCTGGACTAGACTAGTACCTTTGTCAATTACTTTGAAAATGCAGATGACAGTGTCTGCGTGCTACTTCTAAGGAAATTTCTTATCTAATAGGGGAATCAATGGGATAAGCAAAGCATTAGGAGGAACAGCCTCTGGATTTTATCCTCATTCTGCCATCTCGGAAAAATGATGTGAGATTCCAATTTCTGCTCACAAAATGGTGGCAGAAAGGCCACTCACTTGCTTTATAATGAGAAAACATCAGACTGAGTAACTTGTGATGGCCAGTCATTTTGCTTAAGTAATTAATTAAATAACTATGGGAGACCCTGCTAATTGCTTACCCCATATCAGTTCACACTTTCTTCCATAGGAAAAAAACCAAGATTTTATGCAAGGGTGCAATGCATCACCCAAGAGACTACATTTCCCAGTTTCCCTTGAATGCAGACATGGTTAATGTGAGGTGTGTGGATAGGCTGTATGTGTCTCCAGGGAAAGCTCTTTATAGGTAACTGACTCAAGTGAGCAGTGTTACCCCCCATCCTCACCCCCACCTTCCTTTTGGTTGGAGCTTTAGTGGTTACCTTGGACCTTAAAATGAAAAATGAAAGTCATATGCTAAGGTTGATGGAGCAGAAGATAAAAGAATCTGGTTCTCGACTGACCCTGTGATGCTGTCATAACCTGGGCCTTCACAGCTCTTTTATATGTAAGGGAAATAAACTTCTATTCTGCTTGGGCCAAACACAACTCCTAACTGACAGACCCACTGCCAACCTTATGAGTGGCCCCCTTCTAGGCTCACCCCAACATTCTCAGGGCTCAGACTAAGAGCAGAGGTGGAGGCTCTAGCCTGTGGTCTGCCCATTTCTCTTTCTACCCCTTGCTCTGCCCTCTCTCTGTGGACAGCCACGCTCATGCTTCTAAGCTCATCCTCAGGCTAACAGTGCATGTTGGCCACTCTTCAGGACTAGGGTACACACACCTCCCACCAGGAGGACAGAGCCCTGGAGAGGCTGGTGTAGGCTCTGGAAGTAGGCTCAGAGCCATTTGGGCAGGGAATTCCAGGTTCCTCTAACCCTGAGGCATGGTCTACAAGTGAGAGAAGATTCCAGGTGGTATGTGCCTTTGCCCTGTGATCTCCTTACTGCATGGGGAAAAGCACAGCCCTTGTAGGATGGGACCTAGGGCAGGGTTCAGTTACCAAAGTCTAACTGTGATACCATTAGCTTCTCTCCATCTCACCTCCTGCCTTTTTGTCATTCACAACTTGACAGTAGAGCAAAACTTGAAGTGGTCCAGTTAACTATTTGTTATAATAGTCTTGGTAAAATTATCTTTAAGAGGAAAAGTCTAGAACTATAGCTTGAATTATGTTGTTTTCCTGTTATCTTTAATGCCACTATCTTCTCTCTTTTATTATACTGTATAATGGAAATTTGATCAAGCCTGGATCTCTGGCAAGCCTTTTTTTTTTTTTTAAGTAGACTCCACACCCAGCATGGAGCCCAACATGGGACTTGAACTCATGGCCCTGAGATCAAGACCTGAGCTGAGATCAAGAGTCAGACACTTAACCGACTGAGCCACCCAGGCACCCCTGGCAAGTTTTTCTTTGGTAAGTTGTCATGAGGATGGCTAAGAACAAGTTTATCAACCAACTGCAATATTCATGCTGGATCAGCACTAACATTAGTGAGTCAGCTGCAAACCCAGGGCACCGAAACTGGAACACATAGGAGAACCACATAGGAGCAGGTGGAGATTCTGACTAGGGGAAGAACTCTATAAGGTGTGCCACTGAAGTGACCCAGGACTGGGCCTCTGTTACTCAGGGAGTCCCCCACTCAGCTGAGGGTAGCAAGGACTGAGACCTCATGTGGCAGTGCTGCCAATGACAGGGTCCACCCCCACCCCAACTCATACCCCAAGTGCGAGGACTCAATCTTTAAGGAATCTGTGGCCTCCACATGGCCTGACTGGCAGGACCAATAAAGTTGGTTTCATGGACATGAAGATACCCAAACTGTTGCACTATGTCTGTGTATTCTGGAAGCTCTCTCCTTTAGTGATCCCTGCAGTGATTTTAAGCCTTATTTTGGATTATGGTTGTCTATGTTCTCCAGGCTGGATAATTACCAAAGAACATGAGTACTCACCCACACTTCAGAGAACTTCTGTAACCCCTTTCAAACAGCAAGGTATAATCAAAAGAACATTAGGCAAAGAATTTGAGATGTAGGTGGTCACCACAGAGTAAATGTTTGTGTCCCCCCCAAAATTCATATGTTGAAACCTAATCCCCAACGCAATGGTATTAGGAGGTGGGGCCTTTGGGAGGTGATTAGGCCATGAGGGTGGAGGCCTCACAAATGGGATTAGTGCCCTTACAAAGGAGACCCCAGAGAGCTCCTTCCCCTCTGCTGTGTTGGAACAGCAAGAAGATGGCTGTTTATGAACCAGGAAGAGAGCTCTCACCAGGCACCAAATCTGTGACACCTTGATCTTGGACTTCCCAGCCTCCAAAACTCTGAGAAATAAATGTTTGTTGTCTATGCTACCTAGTCTACACTATTTTTGTTATAGCAGCCCCAAAAGACCCAAGACAGTGCTTCTATCTCCAACTTTCTATCTACATTTTGTTTATTCATTTCCCCATAGGAGAAATGGAAGGCATGAGCTAAATGATTTATAAGGTCCCTCCCTACTCTAAAGTTCAATGGCTCTATGTAGTTCTATGTATTGACAGATATTTTAAATATCCTTTTCCCCATCTTCATCTTCTTATCATCTTTCAGGTCTTGGGTTGGAAGCTAGTTCCTTCCATAGGCCTTCCCTCACCCTCACCAGCCTGCACTGTGTCCCCATGGTGCCCTATAGTACCCTATTATAGTACTACTCTCACTAGGGTATAATTGTTTGTAAATTTATCTGTGGGTTCCCTGCTGGTCTGCAAATTGAGGGGGTACAGACATCATTCTTTAAGGTTGTATCTTCAGCACCAATTCTTAGCAGGAGCTCAATGACATATATGAAATGATGATGTGAATGTATGGTTTATGATAGCTACAACCCCTTTAGGTCACTGGGCTGGTGATGAAAGATGTTCTCAGATAACTATTCAGGGAACATGCTGAAATAGTCTTGGTTCTTCTGCCTGTATTTAGAAATAGTCTTTGGACATGTGTACCATGTGTATACACCTAATGAATCAGATGACCACATTTTTTTTTAAGGAAAAAGATGGAAAAAAAAAGTTTTCCACTTTTATGATGAGAGAAACCCAGACGATTATACTCAGCTCAGTTCTCATTAATAAAACAGAAGATCTTTTGCCTTCTCATCTGAGCTCTTCAGATTAATCTAAGGCCTGATTGTCCCAAAGCATTACTAATTATATAGCAACATCATTTATATCACAGAATTGGAAATGACATACATATTCAGTTGCAGAGTGATGGTTAAATAAACTGTGACACTAACTAGTGAACTCACACAGCCCTTCAACAATGGTGCCTCCAAGATAATCTGAAGTTAAAAGACAAGACATAAAATTACATTTGCAGTATGACTGTCATCATGCAAAATATATCAAATATAGGGATAAAACATGGAAAGATATGTTACAGATTATTAATAGTGACTGTGTTTATGTGTTAGGACTGAATTATGTTCTTCCTACTTTTCTGAATTTTGCAGATTTTCTTCAATGACGTAATATTTTATGCTCATGGTGAAAAATCAAAATGAACAAATCATTTCATTGTTAATTGAAAACATCCTGTTATTTCTGCTATAAAATTACTGGTGTGTCCACCTGAAATAGCTGTGTTGAGACACTCAAAGACCCTTGGGAGAAACCAACAGAAGCAGGGGATGGAAACACACTGAATCCTCTGACCTGTGTAATAATAATCACTGATCTAAGCTCTTAACTGTGTGCCAGGCGTTTCCCATACATTTTGCTTCATTATGTCCTCATAAGAACTGTAGGAGACAGTGGTCAAGAGCAGTCAGATCTTTTGCAAGCACATGGAGGAGCCACAGAGTTTGATCCTAGGCAGTCTGTCTCCACATCTGCCATTTTGTCACCATGCATTGCTGCCCACTCCAGTGTAAGGAGAGAGACCGAGGGGAACGCGAGCACAATTAGAAGCCATACTTCCTTTCATGCAAGAATCATTTGTGTCAGACAAAGGTGCAGCCTCCATTTCTATTTTCAGGAGTTTCTATTTGGATAAGTCCTCAAATGACTCCTGCTTGTCAGTGGAGATGGTCTCCGGTAACCACTTTTTCACCATATTATCTCAAGGCTCTAACCAGAATGCAATCCATAAATTGTCTCTCTTTGCACATAAATCCATTACTTTGGGGGCAAAAAGTCCATTTATAAATGCTCTCATAGTGGCCCACTTTGCAGAGCCAGACCAACATGGATACAGTCTATGCCAGCTTCCTGGTTAAAAGGCTAAAAATAGCCAGTCTCTATTTGCCAGCACAATTACAGGCAATTTTCTCCATGTGCCTATTGAAAGTAGATCTACCCTGCAAATGCTGACCGACTGAATATGCTCAGCTGACACGATTAGTGCATACCAGCACTGTGAGGCTCTCTGTTACATGGTCGCATTTTCTCTGCACAGAAACCTACTGGTGTAACATTTCAGGAGTCAGGGGAGGGGAGCCGTCACTACAAGAGAATTCCAGGAGAAGAAAGCAGGATATCTGGAGAGTCCAATGCTGTTGGAGTCAAGTTTTGCTAAAATAAAGCAAGTCCTCCCGGCCCTCCCTGCCACCCCAGGGAAACCTGGATGGGGGAATGGGGGACTACAGAAACAGATTCCATAAAATCAGTCGTGCGGATTGGTCTGAGGGAAATGACATTGGGCTTAAAGGAAATCCATTTTGATTTAAAATTAAAATTAAAAACAAATGTGTAAACAGGGAAGACTTAATGAGCAAAAGGAAATGAATAAACAGAGGTAAATCCTAACAAGAAGGGTAAGTGCTATGAGGAGAACTACTTGGGGGTATTATTGCACCCCATTGTGCTCTGTCTCTTGGTCCTGTCCCCCGAGGGACAACTCTATGGTGTCTATTCACTTACTTTCTCTGGAATCGGACCACAGGATCAGCCAGCAGGTCAGTGAAGTCAAGCTTGCTCCCCTTCTCGATGACATCACGATGTTTGCGAACAAACAGCCAGCCGATGTGGGAGAAGAAGAAGCCCCGGCGGGCATTGTGAGGATCAGCATCAGTCTCTGAGTACTTGTGGTGGACTCGGTGGTCCCTGGCCCACTCAAAGATGTCATTCTGCAGAGAGAACACAGACCCTGAGTGAAGAGACAAAGCACCCTGGCAC
Organism: Mirounga angustirostris; assembly: GCF_029215605.1. Lineage (NCBI taxonomy): Eukaryota > Metazoa > Chordata > Mammalia > Carnivora > Phocidae > Mirounga > Mirounga angustirostris. The sequence goes on from NW_026991710.1 coordinate 65,935,531, forward strand.
CTTCTTGAAAGCTTCTCAGCCTCTCCCTGGACACATCCCCCACCATCCTCACCACTGACTTCCACTTTGCTCCCACAATCAACCCACAATGTCTTCACCTCAAGTTCAATCCCTGGGGTTGGTCTGGGATGGTCTCCTTGAAAACAAGAGGAGATCCTTCCTTAGTAGGGATCTGAGCTTGTGTTTGGGGTGTGCTCCCTGCAGGAGGTTCAGGCTTGTTGAGTGAACGAGAGGGAGAACCTGGAAGTTCTGGTGAAGGCTACGGAAGTCTCCTGGGAGCTCATTCATGTCAAGAAAAGAGGGATCCGGGGCGCGTGGGTGGCTCAGTTGTTGGGCATCTGCCTTCGGCTCGGGTCATGATCCCAGGGTCCTGGGATCGAGCCCCGCATCGGGCTCCCTGCTCGGCGGGAAGCCTGCTTCTCCCTCTCCCACTCCCCCTGCTTGTGTTCCCTCTCTCGCTGTGTCTCTCTGTCAAATAAATAAATAAAATCTTTTAAAAAAGAAAAGAGGGATCCAGTCTCAAGATGAAGTCTTGGTTGTCAGAGGAGAGGGGCAACCTTGAGTGTGAAAGAAGGTTGGTGCTTGGCCTGAATCTCTCTGGCCTCTCTCTCATTCTTCAATGGCCTTCATATCCAACTTACAGAGAACAGGAAGCCAGTTAAGTAAAAACCCAAAGAGTTATTCATCAAATCTCTGCAGAATACCAAGACACAAATAATACTGTTTGAAGACTGCTCTAACAGTGTGTCACAGGGAGGGAGGGGAGGTCACTTTGGCTCCCTGTGGAATCTGAGGTACTTGGCCTGGCCGTAGAAGCAGAAATGCCTCAGGGACAGGCCGTGCTTACTGAAATCCCAAGAGAGACTCTGGTGCCCGAGGAAGGAGAAGCATTGTCTAGCAGATTCTACCAAACCCACAGACAGGGTGGGGCTCAGGTACACAGGGCGGACACATCCTATTGACCCTCTCATGATGGGATACAAAGGGAGGGTATCAAATGACTGGAGGTTCTGGGTGAGCTATCAAGGACAAGAACCAATGGCATTTAGGCTGATAGTATTAATGAAACCTTATCTATAGTCAAGGGCCAGTGAGAGCTCTAGACTTTTAGTTTAGACTCAGTTTTGTTTTTCTTTGATAATGCTTTCAAAACTTTGAGGAGGCAAACTACACTGGGGAGTAGTGCTTTTGATAGGAAAAGTAGTCTGAAAATAGAAATAAATTTATATAGTGCATAAGCCCTTTTTTCAGAAAAAAAAAAAAAAAAAAAAAGGTCATAATGTTTTATACTATACTCCTCAGGCCTTAGTCATGTTTTCACTAGCAACCTGCCAGTTCACAGATACTGGCTTCAACCTGCTGATGAGAAGAGAGGGAACAGTTTTATTCTCAAAATTCTAACAGTTTCTTAATCCAAAGGGGGTTCATTGAGTTTTTGGTTTCTTGGGCTCATCCAATTGCTGCTGGAAGGGCTACTCAACCCTTTATCCAATGCTGTTTATCCAACAGCACCACTGAAAGCTTCACCTTTGGGGAACAGGACAGACAGAGGGGAGGTAGACAGACCTGAGGAGTTATATGCTCAGCTTTGAATATAAAAAGAGAAAAGAGATTCTTAGTAGCCTGTGCAAGGCAAAAATGATAGCCTGGCTTACTGAGATAAGAGGTCTTTAGGTTTTACCAGAGTATTTAAACATGGTGGTTGAAAGAGTGAAAGTATTTATCATTTATAATCACAGAATCTGGAGTTAGAAAGTGGTCAAGACCACTGCAGCCCAAGGAATAATTTATTCCTTTTGCATTCGTGTATTGCAATGCCCACATGAACACAGGAAGAAAGGGGGATGCTCTGTCCCCGGTTCACAAACGGCAAAATTAAGGCTCAGCAGACTTTTACTCAAGTTCGTTGGGTGAGTCACAACAGTAATGGAAAACAGACAGCCCTCCTTCAGTTCTTAGTTCACTCTCCTTCCAACAAGGTATTTCCCTCCTTCTCCAAATTTAGAGGCGGAGAGTCTTACAGAGAACTCTCATTTTCCTTGTTAAAAGGTTATATTGGTTCTTTATCACAATGCAGTTTTATAAAAACTCTAAGTAGAGGGTTCCCGGGGACTGGCAACATTGTTCTCACACAATTCAGCTTAATGCAACCACAACAAAAGAATGATGATGCAGACAGGTTGGAACAGAGATGTTTGTTTGCTTTAATCTCTCTTACCTAGATACCTTCCAAAAAAAAGCCACTCGGACTGCGACAGTGGGATGAAGCAAGGGTTTGGGCCACTTTCCAAATGGTCGAGCATGTAATCGAGCCCCCAGTACTTTAAGATATATTTTTAAAAATCTTCTGTTATTGTTCTGTTTTTTGTTTTAAACGCTAAAGCTGAGTCCAGTGAAAACGTGACTCAAAGAACGAGATATAAGCCGACAACAGGGCAGAAGAGAGCAAGATTCACATGCTCACCCAAGGGCCTTTTCCTTCCGACTTATCTGCATTTTGCATCTATCCTGGAGTGACCGTGAGTGGGAGCCAACCCATGAACAGCCTTTGTCTTTGATGAAAAGCTGTGTGTACTTAGGGTGTGTTTGGTACAGTCAATATGTGTGAAAGGAAGAGTGGAGGGCTGATGAGGAGGGCGAGGTGGCTAAGCAAACCTCAGGTGGGGAGTAAGAGGAAACAGCCCCAGCAATATCCTGCTAATCTCTTTTCCCCTCAGTGTTTACAAAGGGAACTTTGTAAACACTGAGTTTACTCCTGTAAACTCAGACAAGAGCTGACTCCTCTTGTCTGGAACTGTGTGCACCACTCCATCATCCTCACTTCAAGGGAAAGAAAATCAAAATTGAGGCACAGAGAGATGGCGAACTTCCATCAATGAACTGACTCTTAAGTAAGCGTATTCTGTCTGCTCTGTGCCCTGTGTGCACAGTTCGGAAGGGGCGTGATACTAAACTCCGCAGCCATTTCTGAAGCCCAAATACTTCAATGCTCTCACAAATCAGTTGACAAATGATTCCGTTTGTGACTCAGAGTTTACACCTAACAGTTCTGGGAGATCACAATCATAACACGCAACCCCATTACCTTCAAAAATGGACACTCACTTTTATTGAGTTTATTGATCATTCTTGGAAAAGATGTTTTTTAAGGATTTTATTTATTTATTTGAGAGAGAGCAAGCAAGACAGCAGGAGCAGGGGGAGCAGAGGGAGAGGGAGAAGCAGACTGCCTGCCGAGTAGGGAGCCCGACATGGGGCTCGAACCTAGGACCCCAGGATTATGACCTGAACCACAGGCAGACACTTAACCGACTGAGCTACCCAGGCGCCCCTCTGGCAAAGAACTGGAGTGGTGAAAAGTACTATGTTAGTTAGTTCTAAGAGCCCAGTTAGTTCTAACTGAGACACAGGGGGCTTGGGGGTGCGGCCCCAGAGAGGAACAGGCAGAGGAAGAGACCAAATCAGGTGTATGTAGCTCACGTGGTAGGTTTTATTATCTGAGGAGCCAGACCATGTCCTACTCTGTGCTGCCCAAGAGAAATATAATGCAAGCACACTTTCCTGGTAGCCACATTAAAAGAAGTGAGAAGAAAAAAATAAAATTAATTTTAATAATATATTTTACTTAATATATCCAAAAAATCATTTCAATATATTATTAGCATACATTATTAATGAGATATTTTATGTTATTTTTGGTACCAATTCTTTGAAATTGTGTGTGTCTTTGACACTTCTAGCAGACCTCAATTCAGACTAGCCACATTTCAAGTGCTCAGTAGCCACGTGTGATTAGTGGCTACCATATTGAGCAGTGCAGGTCTAGCGCATGGCTTGTCCACTTTTTTATATTGTGTTATGAAAAGTTTTAAAAACTTCAGTGTTAAAAAATAATAAAAAATTTTAAAAATTCAGTGTTGCTTACTAGTGAAGGTGTGAAATTGTCACAAACCATGTGAATGGCAATGGGCTGCACATATCAAAAGCATTAAAATTGTGCCTATCTTTCAGTGTAGTGATCCGTTTTCTAGAGTTTATCTTAAGGAAATCATCATGGTTGTGTGCAAAGATTTAACCACAAAGATGCTCACTGCAGTGAAAACTGGAAAAACCCTGAATTTCCATGTAACAGGATTTCATTGAGTACTTTGTGATATATTAACTGAATACTGTTTGTGTGTGTCTGTTTGTGTGTGTGTGTGTGTGTGTGTGTCACAGAAAAAGTTTCTGGAGAGAATATTAAGAAAAAAGTCTTAGGGTTACCTCAGGGGAGGGAGGTAGGAGATGAGGAGAACTACTTTTACATTTTACCCTGTACTCTGAAGTTTTTAACAAAAGCATCTGTTGGTTTTGAATTTAAAACGAATTAACAAAAGGATATTGTAATATAGACATGGAGAGATGAAAGGGAAAGTGCAGTCGAGTGAAAAGTAGTTTTCAAAAATACTAAGTATAATTTTAATAAAATTGTGTGCATAAGCATAGGAAAAATAAAGGAAGTATGTAAGCCAACCTGTTTAGATTGGTTCTCTCTAGGATGTGAGATGGTGGGTGATTTAAAAAATTTTTCTTGGGCGCCTGGGTGGCTCAGTCGTTAAGCATCTGCCTTCGGCTCAGGTCATGATCCCAGGGTCCTGGGATCGAGTCCCACATCGGGCTCCCTGCTCGGCGGGAGGCCTGCTTCTCGCTCTCCCACTCCCCCTGCTTGTGTTCCTGCTCTCGCTATCTCTCTCTCTGTCAAATAAATAAATAAAAAATCTTTAAAAAAAAAAAAATTTTTTTTCTTTTAGTTTGCCTGCATTTTCTAAATTTTTATAATAAACAAGTTTGTCTTTTGTCATATGGGGTAAACAGATTTTTTAAAGCATTTCTTTTTTTTTTTTAAATTTTATTTATTTATTTGACAGAGAGTTAGCGAGAGCAGGAACACAAGCAGGGGGAGTGGGAGAGGGAGAAGCAGGCTTCCCCCTGAGCAGGGAGCCCCATGCGGGGCTCCATCCCAGGACCCTGGGATCATGACCTGAGCCAAAGGCAGATGCTTAATGGCTGAGCTACCCAGGTGCCCCTTTTTAAAACATTTCTATCCTCCTGAATCAAAACCACCCAGCTTGTGCCATCTGCCCCATGTCAGGAGAAACTCCATGAAAGAGGAAGATTCGTCTAGTACTCCAGTCAGTTCCACATCTTTCCATCGCTCTTCTATCTTTGTTCTTATTAGCACGTGTCAACCAGTCACACTGCAGTCAGTGTGACCATGCCCTTGCCGAAATGTGCCCTGTGTCTTATACCTTTAATACTTCACTCTCCTTCATAGATAACGCCTCTAAACAGAGTCCCTGCTGAGACTGTGGAAATTGAAATTGATCGTGCGGTGATTTTTCTCCATAAGCACAACCTCTGAGTATTATCTCGGACTTGAGCAAAGGTAATCAATCTCAAAAGCTCCACTGAAGCAAATTATGAAGCAACCCGCTTCATCAGAACTACTTCTCCCCAACTTCCTTTTATGTTCAAAATAAATTCTTGAATCCCATCCTCTAAGATGGCAAGAGGTGAACCTGTCTTCTGAGGCCCACATCATTTCCACTGGTTAGCAAGATGAAAGCTAAATGTAAAGAGCATCTAGCTTGTCCTACTCCACAGATCTGAGGCCAGAATCATTGATGGGCTTTCCCCCAGCCTGGCTGCATGCAAACAGATGTGCGCTTCTGACCAGACACCACTGTGGTCATACTGTCCCCTAGTTCAGTTGCTTAACGTTCCAAAATGGAAATTTACCAGGTGGCCTCCAAACATAGCCAGTGGTGTTCATAATACATCTTTGTTTCCAGTCAGTAGTGAAAAATAAACTGGGACCTACATGATAGCTCCAACAGGCAGGTTTTAGAGTAGAATGTGTGTGTGTGTGTGTCTTGTGAATGAACGGCATCTTGTCTGGAAAGAGTCATTTTATCCAGGGGGGTCAAAGAAGAGAAGCCATTGCTGCCTCCACTCTTTAGGGACCATAAAGCTCATTTGAAATAGACTTTATCTCAGTCTCTGGGGTCTGAATTTAATCTCCTCCAGCTCAGACGCCAACATAGTACTTTTCAAACAGTGAAGAACATTCAGTGCTTTCCCCATTGTTAATACTGGGTCAGCACTGATATCCCTCCAGAGAACACAATCTGTGAGAAGAGCCCAGAAAGTCCCAAGAAGGGCCTGGCAGAAGTCTATAGCACCTGGCAAATTGTAGCTTCCAGAAGGCAAGTTCCCACCTGCTGCCTAGCCTTCCTGTGGCACTCGGCCTGGGGAGGTGTTATAAGCTAGGCAAGTGTTAAAAGCCAACTTCAGTGATTTGAAAAGTGTTTGCTGATAAAACTTAAAGATTGCAAAGAAGGAAAGGGGTGTTTATTTTCTTTTATTACTTTATTGTTTAGATCTCATACAATGAGGAACACATTTTTAACACAGATTTTAAAAATGGCTTGGGTAGTCTTCTTGGTAGACAAGTTGGCCTCCTGCGAATCTTTTCATTTGGCTTTTGGAGTTATTTTCGGTCAGTGATGTTCTAGTCTCCTGAGCTATATCTCCTTCACCCAGTGAGCCAAAATTTCAGGGAAGAAAGGCCTAGGAAACAATAACAGCCCAGCAGCAAAGGGCACACCTTGCTGTCAGATCTCGCTTTTTAAATATTACTCCCCTTTAAAAGGAGTCAGGACTCTGACGAAATGACAGATGTCAGGACCAGGGCAGGAAAAGTACGAGAGGAATGTGGTATATTTTGTTGTGCCAGAAAGTAAAGAATGGCTCAAAAAATGATAGGGATGTGTCAAAAAGGACATGGGAGCCCATTTGTAGTGCCTCCCACTGAACAAACTGGGATAATTTGATAATAATTTGGGGCACTAAGATGAATAACAGTAATGAATTAAAAACGATATAATAAGTAAGAGTCCATGAGTCCATAATAAATAAATAAATAAATAATAAATACATAGAAGAAATGATGGAGTGAGAAAATCACTGTTTCGCAGGTGCCATGGCAATAACTGATTCCAGCAAGAATCGCCCCTGTATGCTGGAACTACTGGGTAAAAGGTTGATGAAGGAAAAATATTTACATAGGTTTATAGTATCTCAGCATAAATTACTTATTAATTACAAAAGGAAAAGTGGTCATCTTATGGGAAAACCTGGGTAAACACCACCTTAACTAAGTGGTCAAAGTTCATACCACCTATAATGGCATAATGACAAAGTGATGTCACAGGCCTCTTATTTGATGCTCAGGACACAAGATCATTAATGTAGCATTCCCGACAAAAATGCACAGAATATAGGTAGGAGAAAACATGAGCCTAGCAAAATGGGAGGCATTCTAGAAAATAACTGGTCTGTGGATTTCAAAAATGTCAAAGTCATAAAATCAAGGGAAGACTGAGGAACTATTCCAGATGGAAGGAGACCAAAGAGGCATCACAACTCATTGTAAGACAGGATCCTGAACTGGTTCTTGGGCTAGGATCCTGGATATAGCATTTTATCAGCATTAAATCCCCTGATTTTGGTCCATGTTCTATGTTGTTACAAAAAGTCTTTGCTATTAGGAACTACATAGTGAAGTATTTAAGGATGAAAGGCATGATGTTTTTAACTTACTCTCAAATGACTCAGAAAAAATAACACAGAGGAATGCATACACACATATGAAAAGAGAAAGAATAATAATGCAAATGAGGTCATATGTCAACAATTAGTGAATCTGGGTTAAGGGTATACAGGATTCCTCATGGTATTTTTGTAAGTGTTTTGTAAGTTCAAAATTATTTCATTTTTAAAAAGATTTTATTTATTTGACAGAGAGAGATATAGCGAGAGCAGGAACACAAGCAGGGGGAGTGGGAGAGGGAGAAGCAGGCTTCCTGCTGAGCAGGGAGCCCGATGTGGGGCTCGATCCCAGGACCCTGGGATCATGACCTGAGCCGAAGGCAGATGCTTAATGACTGAGGCAGCCAGGCGCCCCTCAAAATTATTTCAAAATAAAGAGTTAAAACTAAAAAGAAAAATGTCAAGGGCATCTTTCTTTAAAAATCTCAGATTTTCCCCTTCCACTCCATTTCTACCCCACCACTCTTGCTCAGTCTTTCAGCAGTCTACCTGACTCCTCCTGCCTCTAGTCCTTTGCCCTTGTGCAATACATTTGGTACACTGCGACCATCCTCCCCCATATTCATACTCCCCAAATACCTATCCTCTTGCTTATTATCCAACAGCCTCTCCGTACTACTTTTCTCATCAAGTCTAAACATTTCCTCTTCTTGACAATCAAAGAGCTTCAACTGGTCTGATCATCCTTATCTTTTGCACTTTGTTTATTCTTTAATTTGACAAATATTTACGGACCGTTGGTATGTGCCAGGAGATAAGAAACAGGACAACCAAGGCTCAGTCCTCAAGGAATATATATTGTATGGAGAAGACAAACAAAGTTAATGGGGTCAACATAAATAAAATCATTTCAGATTGAGATTAGTGCTATGAAGCAAATATACATGGGGGATAACAAGGGGATAGTGAGCAAACACTTTCTAATCAGGTAATCTGAAGTCTGGGAAGAGCTGGGGGTGGGGGGAGGACAGTCAGGAGGGGGAGTGGGGAGAAGGGAGCCATCTGGAACAGAGGAAAGGACTGGGCACGGTCCAGGAACTGGGAGACCAGTGTGTTGGGTGTGCGGAGGTAGGGCAAGAGTGAAGTCTGAGAAATATTGTGGTGTAATAAAGAATGTATCTGGGGACACGTGGGTGGCTCAGTCGGTTAAGCATCTGCCTTCGGCTCAGGTCATGGTCCCAGGGTCCTGGGATGGAGCCCCACATCAGGCTCTTCGCTCAGTGGGGAGCCTGTTTCCCCCTCTGCCTGCCGCTGCCCCTGCTTGTGCTCTCTCTCTCTGACAAATGGATAAATAAAAATCTTTTAAAAAATAAGAAATAAAAAAATAAAAAAGAATGTATGTGGTCTTCATCCCTGGTGGTTCCTGGCAGAGAGCTTCAAAAACCCTTGGAATTTCCTGAGTGATAAAGAGTTTCTTTATTATGCTAGTGGGTGTAACTGTGGTGGGCCCCCAGATAGCTTCAGGATCAGGCTGGTCACCAAAAAGACCCACCACGTGACTAGAGGGTTGGCACTTTGTGAGGGGAGGGGATCTGGAGGCTGAGTTCAGTCCCTGGGGCCAGGGATTTAATCAACCATGCCCATGCAATGAAACTCCAGTACAAACTCTGGACACAGGCTTGGAGGAGCTTTTTGGCTGACCAAGGCACTGATATGCAGGGCAGGTAGCACACCTTGATTCTACTGGGAGAGGGTATAGAAGCTCTGCCTGAAGGATCCTCAGACCTCGCCCTTGGTGTCTCTCCCATTTGGTTGGTCCAGATATCCTTTATAATTAAAATTCTAATAGTAAGTACAACACTTTCTTGAGTTCTGAATTGTTCTAGTGGATTCTCGAATTGTGGGAATTTGTAGCCAGTTGGTCAGAGGTACGAGGGGCCTGGAGACCCTACTTGCAGCTGGTACCTGAAGTGGAGGCAGTCAGGTGGAAGGTTGAGGCTCGACCTGTGGGATCTGACGCCAGCTCAGCTGGTTAGTGTCGCAACCGTATGAAGTGTGCTTGAGGTGGAAGCAGAATATGGGGATGCAAATGCCTGATCACTCAGGGCCTTTGAGGCCATAATAACAGGGCTGGATTTCATTCCAAATGCAATGCTAAGCCACTGAAAGATTCTTTTTTTCTTGCTAGAGAGTGGTTTAATTTTCAATAAGTTCTGTTTGGCTGCAGTAGGGTGAGGGGCGGGTGTTGAAGGAGGAAGAGCAGCTGATGAGGCAAGAAATGGTGGTGGCTTGGACAAGAGGGTGGCACAGATGAGAAGCACGCAGATGCAAGACACTATCTAGCAAGTGCAACTTGAAGAGGTTGGCTAAGAGACTGGAGTGAGGGATGATTAGGGAAATGGAGAAATCCTGAATGATGCCCAGATTTCTGGCCTCGTTAGGGGGAGATGGTAGAGTCACAACTTTGGTTTGGGGCACATTGATTTCGGGAGGCCTAAGAGACATCCAGGGAGAGATATTATGCAGGTAGCTGGGTTTACAACATGCGACAGCAGTTTGCATTCAGTTTCCTTCCTCCATCAGACCGATTTTCGGCTGTGCAAGGACCCCATACAATATGCCATGATTATTATTCTCTCTCCACCTTTGCTTACGTGTTTCCCCTACTTTCCCCCTTCTTCCCGGCCTATGCAAATCCTCCTTACCTTTCAAGGTCCAGCTCAAAATTCCCCTTCTGCACTAGGTTTTAGCCTAGTACCCCAGCCCATATTCATATTTCTGCAGCCCTAAGAGTCAGTATGAAGCTTTTGAGCAATTTAACTCCCTGTTGTCTTATACGAGTTCCCCTTTATTATACTGTTTCCCTTTATTAGCCACTATTAGCCAGCTCTATCAGATTATAAACTCCTTATGACAAGGGCCATTTCTTTATTTTTTTATTTTTTTTATTTTTTGAGAGAGAGAATGAGAGACAGAGAGCATGAGAGGGAGGAGGGTCAGAGGGAGAAGCAGACTCCCCGCCGAGCAGGGAGCCCGATGTGGGACTCGATCCCGGGACTCCGGGGTCATGACCTGAGCCGAAGGCAGTCGCTTAACCAACTGAGCCACCCAGGCGCCCAAGGGCCATTTCTTATACATCTCTTGTATTCCACACAAGCACATAGGGGTTTATGCACCTTTAAATTAAAAAGGAATTAACTAGAGATTTACACAAAATGCCATAGAAGAGTCAACAGGAGAAGATGAAGATGATCAAATGTGTCTGTCTTCTAAAAGAGTTTTCAAAAACAAGGCTAGAAATTTCCTCTGGCGTATGAAACTATAAATTTTACTATTAATTAAAATTGTTGATTCAATGGCTCTTGAAGCCATTGTATCTTTGGAGCTTTAATAAAGCATGTAAAACAGCATCTCTGAAACACTTCTGTGACAAGAGCTCTGACTGGCGCTAGTAGGAACTATGACAGGATGACTGAAAGCCTGAACTCTGATAAACAAGGACCAGAGATGAAAAACAGCTCCATATCTGATGAGAGGAAGGGGGCAGGGACGGGCGCTAATGGAAGGCCCCAATGGATCTGTGAGATCTAGTTTTATGTAGCATCTTCGTTAATGACTGGGAGCAAGGCGTACACATTATGTTAATAACATTTTTTGGTTGTTACCAAATTAGGAGGTGCTGCAGACATCACTGAGGACAGAGAAATAACGCAGATGGATCTAAAGAGGTTGGAAATATGAATAGAAATTATCACAATGAGATTTGATTTAGGAAAAATGCAAATGAAGGCAGCTGGGAGAGAAATCATCCAAAATGCAAAATAATCAGTGGGTTGGGAAACCTAGAAAGCAACAACGTGGAGTATCTGGCAGGAGAGCAGTGAGAATAAAGAGTAGAGAGTGACAACTCAGTGCTAGCTCAGCCCAAATAGTCGGTGGCAGGTCCAGGAAGAAATAGCTTCTCAAGGAATTGCATTGCAACACAGTGTCCTTGGACACCTATACACAGTTTTGGAGACAATGTGGGGAAATAAACAAAAATCAGCTCAGACATTTGAGCCTTAGTTTCTTCAGTTATTAGACAAAGGATTGGACTCTGCTTCCGAGGGCCCCTGGCGCCAACCCTCTGGTGGGTTCTAAGAGAGGAAGCGAGTGATGGAGGAGAAGGGGCATGGCTACCGAGGTGCCGGGTCTGAGTGCCCCGCCAGGAGAGCTCTCCTATGAAAAGCAGGCAGAATGAAACACTTAGCTTAAAAATATATTTCAGAATAGATTCTATATTGACAGGCCTGCATGTGGAATTCATCATAAACAAGTGTTGGGGCATCTGGGTGGCTTAGTCAGTTAAGTGTCTGCCTCTGGCTCAGGTCATGATCCCAGGGGCCTGGGATCCAGTCTGGCATCAGGCTCCCTGCTCAGTGGGGTGGGTGGGGGGTGGTATCTGCTTCTCCCTCTCCCTCTGCCCTTCACCCAACTTGTGCTCACTCTCTCTCTCTCTCTCAAATGAATAAACAAATTCTTAAAAAAAAAAAAAAAAAAAGAAGTGTTAAGTTCTTCCAATAGAGATGTGGAGCCAAATGAACATATAAAATCTGATAGCTATACATGTACAAAAACACCTCTACTTTACCAAGTATTTTTTTGAATACAAACTCTCTGTGTGCTTTTAAAGTATAGATCTTTTTGTTTATAAAGACTGGATCACCTTGCAATGCTTAGGAAGATCCCATTGTACAGAGGGTGAGATCTGCATGAAGAGTCTCTGCTCCGATTGGCGTTAGGGTAACCCTAGAGGCAGACTGGCCCCCTGGATTGTGCGCCCGTTTATAGAAGGATGCCCTTTCCTCAGGCTAGCTCAGGCGAGCACATTTCATTCCCTTGAGGTGCGTTTCCACGGGTGGGTTTCACTCATCTCCCCAGCTTTCCCTGACCTAGATCCACAACACGGAAGGAAGCGAGGCATCCTGGCATAGGATCCATTTTTCATCTCCCCCTTACGAGATCCATTTTGACTGGTAGGAAATCCTGCCAGGTAAGCACAGGCAGAAGACCCCGAGCCTCCCGTGGCCGCCTCAGGAGTTTCTTCTCTCTCTCTCTCCCCCTTCCGCGGCCGCCCCATCAGGGGTAGGAGCACCCTGCCACTAGTGAGGAGTGACAAAGCAGGTATACACCACAAAGGCTCTGATGATTCCCTAAATCACCATCACCATGAACAGAGAAGTTGCTCAAAGACCACCGAGCTGTTTGTCCTTCCCATGTGACTCCCAGACCTGCCCGTGAAGGAGACGCCGGGAGGCAGTGTGCGAGCATCTTCCAAAAACACGCCCAGAAACCTTCTCAGGACCTCGGGGAGAGAGCTGCTCTCCAACTGCCTGTTGACACTGGAAGGAAACCGACAACTACCCAACTTGAAAGGAGGAAGGCGAACCTGTTTCTCACCTGCAGAAGAAAGGCTGTACATCCCAAGCTTTGGCTGGCAGTGAGGAAAGATGGCAAACACCGCTATGGGGTTTCTGCAGAGAGAGCTAGAGCTGGCACAGGGAGCCGCCCTGAGGTTAAGGAGGCTTATGCCTGCAGTAAGTGCTCCGAGCTTTCATTCTCCTACCCAAATGCCACCAGTACCGCTGCCAAAGCCCTGAGCTGTCGGCCAGATGAGCGAGTCTCTCTCCTTGACATGCACACCCACACACAGCCAGCCTTGGGGGCTGGTCTGTGATCCTGAATCTGGCACATTTCCAGGGTCTTGTGACTGTGGTATGAGGCTGAGGTGTGTCACTGAGACATATAAGGCCAGGTTGCTCCCCGCCTAAAATTCTGCAGTGCCTTGCCATGGCGTATAGAACGATATCCAAACTCTGTGCTACACCTGACAGGGCCCTGCACTGATGTGGCACCTGTCCCCCGCTCTATAATCTCTTCTATAACCCTCTCCCACACCCACGTGGACCAGGTGCACTGGCCACCTTTCTCTTCCTTTAACGTACCATACTTGTTCCCATCTTAACTTCAGCTCTTCCTTCCATCTGGATTGCTCTTCACCTACCAGTTGTCTCCATCGGCTCTCTCAGCTCTAACGTCAACTCCTGGGGGAGGGCATATCTCCCCATCCTCTCTAAAGCAGCCACCTTCCTCCACTCTGTCACATCGCTGTGGTTAAATGCTTCATTCTTTTCTCTCTGATTAACTTTGCTTATTCATTTGCTTACTTGTTGATTTGCTCTCTCTCCCACTGAAATTATATATACTCTATGAGGACAGGGCCCCATCTGTTGTGTTCCTCAGTGCCTGGAACTGTGCTTAGCCCGTTTATTTGCTGAATAAAAGAATAAAGAGACACTTCGATCCCAGGAGAGGCATCGGAGCATCGCAGTGAGAGAGTGACCTCTGGAGTCGAGCTGCCTGTACTTAAATTCCCCTTCTGTCACTTCTGTCTGTATGTCCTTGGCCAGGTTACATAGCCTCTTTTCTTTCCATTGTCTCACCTATCCAATGAGGAAGATAACAGTCTCTACATTTTCGGGGTAGTGTCATAAGACTATATAAAATACTTAGGGAAGTGCTGGTATGTAGTTGGCACTAGATCATTGTTTTGTTTTGTTATTGTGGGAATTACATACTCGCCAATGTTTATGGCCCATGACCGTGTGATTTATTTGACATATTTATAGGTAAAGTTTGGTCCATTGACAAATCACACTGTAACTTCCACTTTCTGGCCTGATGCATAAAGAGCTTGAACACAGTCCATCACTCCCATCCTTGCAATAGCAAAAGAAGCCAAATGAACTGAAAATCAACAATTCTTCTCCGATCCATCAGAGAATTGAGGTTACAGGGCAAACTGCTGCCCCAAAACAAGAGAGATAAACAGGCGGTTACAGAGAAGCGCTGTGGACCAAGAGCAGAAGCCCACAGCTAGTGCCAGGGTGGGCAGGCATATTTTAACCTGTAATCAGTGAACTGCTGAAGTCTTAGTGTGGACAAGCTGGAGAGTTAAAAACAACAGGGCCCCAGTGCCAGGGGACCCCAACTTTCATAAATGTTATCTCCAGGTATGAACAGGTGAGAAAAATCCTCTGTTCTCCCAGCAGGTGGAAGAGAAATGTCATCATTCTGAAATACACAGAGCTCTCTCTTCTCTTTCCAAGATCTGTCCTCAAGAGAAACTATTTTATCAGATCCGCATCAACCAGGGTTTTACCAAAGCCTAAGGTCCCCAGGGAAGGGAAATATTCACCCCAGGCTCACAGGCTGAAACCTAATCATAAGACCATAGAGTGCCCATCCATCTCTATGTTGATAGTGCTCCTGTCTGACGACAGAATTTCAATGGAGAGAACTGAGAGCCTTCCACCTCATTTAGAAGAAATCTCTAGGAAACCCAAAGCCAATGGGAGAGAGAAAAAACAAGGACACTAGAGGAAATGTAAGCCCTTGACACCACAGCTACAGCACACAGTAAGCACACAGCCTAACTGCTACCCAGATGAACATAAAACCTCACACTAAAGCCTATTGCCTTGGTTCCTTTTACCCAGTACATCACATCCAGCTCTCAACAAAAAATTACAAAGTACGCTAAAAGGTAAAAAATACCACCTAAAAAAGAAGAAGCAAGCATCAGAACTAGATGCAGATGTGGCAGAGATATTGGAATTATCAGACTGAAATTCTAGAACAACTATGATTAATACACTAAGAACCTTCAAAGAAAAAGCGGACGACATGGAAGAACAGATGGATACTATAAACAGAAACGGAAACTCTAAGAAGAGATGAAAGAGAGGAGCAAGATGGTGGAGGAATGGGAGACCTAAATTTCGTCTGGTCCCAGGAATTCAGTTAGCTAGGTATCAAACCATTCTGAACACCTATGAACTCAACAGGATTTCGAAGAAAAGAAGAGCAGCAACTCTCTGAACAGAAAAGCGATCACTTTCTGGAAGGTAGGGCATGCGGAGAAGCGAATCCGAGGTGATATTTGGGAAGATAGAGGGCGGGGGAGGGGGCCTCCGTCAGCCGCTTCTGGCAAGTGATAGAGAGTGGAGCACAAAATCGGAACTTCTAGAAGTCTGCTCCACTGAGGGATGTCGCTCCAGTGGCTAAGCAGGGGGGTGGAAACCTCGCTGGGACAGTGTGGTCTCAGGACCCTCACACTGAATGCAGGAGAGCTCCCAGGTATTGGAGCAGGGAAGCCAGCTGCAGAGACAGAACCGAGGAGCAGGTTCTCAGCTCGGGGTTGCCATAAACCGTGATCCGTGGCACAGTCGGGCCACTGTTCTTCCAGCAGGGACCCAACAAGCGGCAGATCCGGGGAGATTCCCCTTCCTCCCCCAGGAGGAGTGGCGAGGGAGCATACTGCAGGGATCTGCTGGGTTTGGAGACTCCACAAGGGGTCATGTGCCAGAGATAGAAATGCTTGGTCACAGGCCAGGTGAGCACGGAGTGTGGCCAGAGACTGGGGAGACAGAAGTGAGTGACTGCTTTTCTCTGGGGGCGCACTGAGGAGTGGGGCCCCGAGTTCTCGGCTCCTCTGGGGCGGAGATTGGGAGGCCGCCATTTTCACTCTCATCCTCCAAAGCTGTACAGAAAGCTTGCAGGGAACAAAAGCTCCCGAGAGCAAACCCGAGCAGATTACTTAGCCCGGACCGGCAAGGGTGGGGAAATTCCGCCTCCGGCAAAGACATTTGGGAACCACAGCAACAGGCCCCTCCCCCAGAAGATCAGCAAGAACAGCCAGCCAAGACCAAGTTTACCGATCAATGAGAATGGCAGAACTCCAGCGCTAGGGGAATATGCACGTAGAATTCATGGTTTTTTTCCCCCTGATTCTTTAGTTTTTCAAAGTTAATTTTTTTTATTTCCTTTATTTTTTCTTTTTCTATTTTTTTTGGAATTTTTCTTTTTCCCTTTTTCAACCAACACCTTATCAATTCCTTTTTTAAAAATCTTTTTTATTTTTCATTTTTAGAGTCATATTCTATCCCTTCATTGTAGTTAACCTTATTTTTGGTATGTATATAAGTTGTTCTCTCTTTAAAATTTTGGGATACAGTTGCTTCTAACAGACCAAAATATACCCTAAATCTCTCCTGTATGGCTTTGTTCTAGTCTCCTGCCTGATCACATTCTCTCCCTTTGTTTTTGTTTTTTGGTTTTTTTTTTTTTATTTCTCTTCTTTCTTTTTTCAACCAACTTCTTATCCTATCAATTCCTTTTATAAAATCTTTTATAATATTCACCTTTACAGTCATATTCTATCCCTTCATCGTATTTACCCTTATTTTTGTACATATATAAGTTTTTCTTTCATTAAAATTTTGGGAGGCAGTTTCTTCTAACAGACCAAAATATGCCCAAAATCTAGTGTGTGGCACTGATCTCTAATCACCAGCCTGATCATATTTGATCATATTCTTTTTTTTCTTTTTCTTTTCTTTTTTCTTTCTTTCCCTTTCTTTTCCCCCAATTTCAGGTCTCTTCTGATTTGTTTAGTGTATATTTTTCTGGGGTCGTTGTTACCCTGTTAGCATTTTGTTCTATCATTCATCTGTTCTCCTCTGGACAAAATGACAAGATGGAAAAACTCACCTAAAAAAAAAGAACAAGATGCAGTAGAGACTGCCAGGGACCTAATCAATACAGATATTAGTAAGATGTCGGAACTAGAGTTCAGGATGACAATTATAAACATACTAGCTGGGCTTGAAAAAAGCATGGAAGATACTAGAGAAACCCTTTCTGGAGAAATAAAAGAACTAAAATCTAACCAAGTCGAAATCAAAAAGGCTATTAATGAAGTGCAATAAAAAATGGAGGCTCTAACTGCTAGGACAAATGAGGCAGAAGAGAGAATTTGTGATATAGAAGACCAAATGATGGAGAATAAAGAAGCTGAGAAAAAGAGAGATAAACAACTACTGGATCACGAGGACAGAAGTTGAGAGATAAGTGATACCATAAGATGAAACAATATTAGAATAATTGGGATCCCAGAAGAAGAAGAAAGAGAGAGAGGGGCAGAAGGTATATTGGAGCAAATTATAGCAGAGAACTTCCCTAACTTGGGGAAGGAAACAGGCATCAAAATCCAGTAGGCGCAGAGAACCCCCATCAAAATCAATAAAAATAGGTCAACACCCGGGTGCCTGGGTGGCTCAGTTGGTTAAGCGACTGCCTTCAGCTCAGGTCATGATCCTGGAGTCCCGGGATCGAGTCCCGCATCGGGCTCCCTGCTCGGCAGGGAGTCTGCTTCGTCCTCTGACCCTATCCCCTCTCAGGTGTTCTCTCTCTCTCATTCTCTCTCTCTCAAATAAATAAATAAAATCTTTAAAGAAATAAAAATAAAATACGTCAACACCCTGACATCTAATAGTAAAACCCACGAGTCTCTGAGACAAAGAGAAAATCCTGAAAGCAGCTCGGGACAAGAGATCTGTAACCTATAACGGTAGAAACATTAGACTGGAAGCAGACCTATCCACAGAGACCTGGCAGGCCAGAAAGGACTGGCAGGATATATTCAGAGCACTAAATGAGAAAAATATGCAGCCAAGAATACTATATCCAGCTAGGCTGTCATTGAAAATAGAAGGAGAGATAAAAACCTTCCAGGACAAACAAAAACTAAAAGAATTTGCAAACACAAAACCAGCCCTACAAGAACTATTGAAAGGGGTCCTCTAAGCAAAGAGAGCCTAAAAGTAACATAGACCAGAAAGGAACAGAGACAATATACAATAACAGTCACTGTATAGGCAATACAATGGCACTAAATTCACATCTTTCAATAGTTACCCTGAATGTAAATGGGCTAAATGCCCCAATCAAAAGACACAGGGTATCAGATTGGATAAAAAAAAAACAAGACCCATCGATATGCTGTCTGCAAGAGACTCATTTTAGACCCAAAGACACCCCCAGATTGAAAGTGAGGGGGTGGAAAACCATTTACCATACTAATGGACACCAAAAGAAAGCTGGGTGCAATCCTTATATCAGACAAATTAGATTTTTAAACCAAAGACCATAATAAGAGATGAGGAAGGACACTCTATCCTACTTAAAGGGTCTATCCAACAAAAAGATCTAACAGTTGTAAATATCTATGCCCCTAACATGGGAGCAGCCAATTATATAAGCCAATTAATAACAAAAACAAAGAAACACATTGACAACAATACAATAATAATAGGGGACTTTAACAGCCCCCTCACTGAAATGGACAGATCATCTAAGCAAAAGATCAGCAAGGAAATAAAGACTTTAAATGACACATTGGACCAAACAGACTTCACAGATATATTCAGAACATTCCATCCCAAAGCAACAGAATACACATTCCTCTCTAGTGCCCATGGAACACTCTCCAGAATAAATCACATCCTAGGTCACAAATCAGGTCTCAACCAGTACCAAAAGATTGAGATCATTCCCTGCCTATTTTCAGACCACAATGCTTTGAAACTAGAACTCAATCACAAGAGGAAAGTCAGAAAGAAGTCAAATACATGGAGGCTAAAGAGCATCCTACTAAAGAATGAATGGGTCAACCAGGAAATTAAAGAAGAATTAAAAAAATTCATGGAAACCAATGAAAATGAAAACCCAACTGTTCAAAATCTTTGGGATGCAGCAAAGGCGGTCCTAAGAGGAAAGTATATAGCAATACAAGCCTTTCTCAAGAAACAAGAAAGGTCTCAAATACACAACCTAACCCTACACCTAAAGGAGCTGGAGAATGAACAACAAATAAAGCCTAAACCCAGCAGGAGAAGAGAAATAATAAAGATCAGAGCAGAAATCAACAAAATAGAAACCAAAAGAACAGTAGAACAGATCAATAAAATGAGGAGCTGGTTCTTTGAAAGAATTAACAAGACTGATAAACCCCCCAGCCAGACTTATCAAAAAGAAAACAGAAATGACCCAAATAAATAAAATCATGAATGAAAGAGGAGAGATCCCAACCAACAGCAAAGAAATACAAACTATTATAAGAACATATTATGAGCAACTATATGCCAGCAAATTACATAATCCAGAAGAAATGGATGCATTCCTAGAAATGTATAAACTACCAAAACTGAACCAGGAAGAAATAGAAAACCTGAACAGACCTATAACCACTAAGGAAATTGAAGCAGTCATCAAAAATCTCCCAAAAAACAAAAGCCCAGGGCCAGATGGCTTCCCACGGGAATTCTACCAAACATTTAAAGAAGAATTAATCCCTATTCTTCTGAAACTGTTCCAAAAAATAGAAATGGAAGGAAAACTTCCAAACTCATTTTAGGAGGCCAGCATTACCTTGATTCCAAAATCAGACAAAGACCCCATCAAAAAGGAGAATTACAGATCAATATCCCTGATGAACATGGATGCAAAAATTCTCACCAAAATACTAGCCAACAGGATCCAACAGTACATTAAAAGGATTATTCACCACCACCAAGTGGGATTTATTCCTGGGCTGCAAGATTGGTTCAACATCCGCAAATCAATCAATGTGATACGTTAATAAAAGAAAAAAGAACCATATGATCCTCTCAATAGATGCAGAAAAAGCATTTGACAAAGTACAGCATCCTTTCTTGATCAAAACTCTTCAGAGTATAGGGATAGAGGGTACATACCTCAATATCATAAAAGCCATCTATGAAAAACCCACAGCGAATATCATTCTCAATGGGGAAAAACTGAAAGCTTTCCCCCTAAGGTCGGGAACACGACAGGGATGTCCACTATCACCACTGCTATTCAACATAGTACTAGAAGTCCTAGCCTCAGCAATCAGACAACAAAAAGAAATGAAAGGCATCTGAATCGGCAAAGAAGAAGTCAAACTCTCACTCTTTGCAGATGATATGATACTTTATGTGGAAAACCCAAAAGACTCCACCCCAAAACTGCTAGAACTCATACAGGAATTCAGTAAAGTGGCAGGATATAAAATCAATGCACAGAAGTCAGTTGCACTTCTATACACCAACAACAAGACAGAAGAAAGAGAAATTAAGGAGTTGATCCCATTTACAATTGACCCAGAACCATAAGATACCTAGGAATAAATCTAACCAAAGAGGCAAAGAATCTGTACCCAGAAAACTATAAAATACTCATGAAAGAAATTGAGGAAGACACAAAGATATGGAAAAACGTTCCATGCTCATGGATTGGAAGAACAAATATTGTGAAGATGTCAATGCTACTTAGAGCAATCTACACATTCAATGCAATCCCTATCAAAATACCACCCACTTTTCTCAAAGAAATGGAACAAATAATCCTAAAATTTGTATGGAACCAGAAAAGACCCCGCATAGCCAGAGGAATATTGAAAAAGAAAAGCAAAGCTGGTGGCATCACAGTTCCAGACTTCAAGCTCTATTACAAAGCTGTGATCATCAAGACAGTATGGTACTGGCAAAAACCAGACACAAAGATCAGTGGAACAGAACAGAGAGTCCAGAAATGGACCCTCAACTCTATGGTCAACTAATCTTCGACAAAGCAGGAAAGAATGTCCAATGGAAAAAAGACAGTCTCTTCAACAAATGGTGTTGGGAAAATTGGACAGCCACATGCAGAATAATGAAACTGGACCATTTCCTTACACCACACACAAAAATAGACTCAAAATGGATGAAAGACTTCAGTGTGAGACACGAGTCCATCAAAATCCTAGAGGAGAACACAGGCAGCAACCTCTTCGACCTCAGCTGCAACACCTTCTTCCTAGAAACATCACCAAAGGCAAGGGAAGCATGAGCAAAAATGAACTATTGGGACTTCATCAAGATAAAAAGCTTTTGCACAGCAAAGGAAACAGTCAACAAAACCAAAAGACAACCGACAGGATGGGAGAAGATATTTGCCAGTGACATATCAGATAAAGGGCTCATATCCAAAGTCTATAAAGAACTTATGAAACTCAACACCCAAAGAACAAATGATCCAATCAAGAAATGGGCAGAAGTCATGAACAGACATTTCTGCAAAAAAGACATCCAAATGGCCAACAGACACATGAAAAAGTGCTCAACATTGCTCTGCATCATGGAAATCCAAATCAAAACCTCAATGAGATACCACCTCACACCAGTCAGAATGGCTAAAATTAACAAGTCAGGAAACAACAGATGTTGGAGAGTATGCGGAGAAAGGGGAACACTCCTACACTGTTGGTGGAAATGCAAACTGGTGGCAGCCACTCTGGAAAACAGTATGGAGGTTCCTCAAAAAGTTGAAAATAGAGCTACTTCTGGCTAGAAGTCAGAAAAGCTGTACCAAATGAAGAATGCTTTTGATGGGCTCACCAGTAGACTGGACATGGCTATGGAAAGAATCAGTGATCTTGAAGACACATAAATAGCAACTTCCCAAACCAAAATGCAAAAAGAAAAGATGGCACAGAATATGTAGGAACCATAGGACAGTTATAACAAGTGTAATAAACGTGTAATTGGAATACCAGAAGGAGAAGAAATAAAGAGAGAGAAAAGAAGGAACAAATAGCAGCAGAAATATTTGATGTAATAATGGCTGAAAATTTTCCAAAATTAATGACAGACACCAAACCATAGATCCGGGAAGCTCAGAGAGCATCAAGCAAGGTAAAAAGCAAAAAATCTCTACTTAGGCACATCATATTCAAACTGCAGAGAATCAAAGGCAGAGAGAAAATAATGAAAGAAGCCAGAGGGGAAAGAACACCTTCCCGATAGAGGAACAATGGTAAGAATTACGCTAGATATCTCTTAAGAAACATGCAAGTAAGAAGAAAGTGAAGTAAATTATTTAATGTGTTGAAAGAAAACCCTTGAAACCTAGAATTCCATACCCAACAAAGTTACTTACCAAATGTAAAAGAGAAAGAAAGACTTTCTCAGACAGGGGTGCCTGGGTGGCTCAGTCGGTTAAGCATCTGCCTTCAGTTTGGGTCACAATCCCAGAATTCTGGGATCAAGCCCCACATCAGGCTCCCTGCTCAACGGGGAGTCTGCTTCTCTCTCTCCCTCTGCCCTTTCTCCCTGCTCATGCTCTCTCTCACTCAAATAAATAAATAAAATCTTAAAAAAAAAGACTTTCTCGGACAAACAAAAATTGTGGGAATTTGTCACCAGTAGACCTACCTTGCAAGAAATGATAAAAGTTCCTTAAAAAGAAGGAAAATGGGAATGGTTATAGACCTAGATCTACATAAAGAAAGAAGAGCATTAGGGGTGCCTGGGTGGATCAGTCATTAAGCGTCTGCCTTCTGCTCAGGTCATGATCCCAGGGTCCTGGGATCGAGCCCCATATCGGGCTCCCTGCTCAGTGGGAAGCCTGCTTCTCCTTCTCCCACTCCCCCTGCTTGTGTTCCCTCTCTGCAGTCTCTCTCTCTCTCTGTGTCAAATAAATAAATAAAATCTTTAAAAAAAAAAGAAGAGCATTAGAGTATGAATAAATGAAAGTAAAATAAAATCTTCAGTTTTTCTTATTCTTTTTTTTTTTTTAAAGATTTTATTTATTTTAGAGAGAGAGTGCACACACGTGCAGGCAGGGGGTGGGGGTGAGGGGTGGAGGTGGAGAATCTCAAGCAGACTCTGCACTGAGCACAGAACCCAAGGCAGGGCTTGATCTCACCACCTGAGCTGAAACCAAGAATCGGATGCTCAACTGACCGAACCATCCAGGCGCCCCCTTCAATTTTTCTTATTCTTAATCGATCTAACAGACAGCAGTTTGTTCAGAATAATAAGAGCAACAATGTATTCGGTGATTATAGCTTAATGACAGCAATGAAATAGGGGACAGAAAGGAGGAATTGGGAATGCTCCGTTACAAGGTTGCTGCACTAATGGGAAGTGCTATAATGTTATTTGAAAGTGGATTTGGATTAGTTCTAAATGTATATTGCAAACTCTAGGGGAACCACTACACAACCGTAAGAAGAAGTATAGTTGATATGCTAAAAGGGAAGAGAAAATAGCATCATGTAAAATGTGCAGTTAAAACCAGGGAAGATGAAAAAAGGTACAAAGAACAAGGGCAATGAATAACAAACACAAACATGGTAGATGTTAATCCAACTATATCAGTAATCACTTTAAGTGTGAATAGTTTAAATACACCAATTAAAGGACAGGATGTCACAGTGGATTAAAAAAACAAGAGCCAACTATAAGTTGTTCACAGATCACACTGTTGGACATCACACAAGAACATCCATGGGTGAGCCTAAAGGATCCCCAGCCTGAGGGTCAGGAGACAGGTTTCAGTCTGGTCTATCCACTGAGTAGTTGTGTGACCTTTCACAAGTCAGACATTCTCTGGGCCTCTCTTTACCCTTCATTGCAAAATGAGAGGATTTAGACTAAATCCCTTAAACTCCCTTCCAGGTCAAAATCCAAAGCCTCTGTACCAGGATCTGATGAGAAATGTGGGCAGGCAGAGAGGAGGTTGCAGCATCTAACAGGTGCTTTTGGACTGAGTTCATGAGACCCAGCTGCAGCCAGAAGGGATGTGTGCATGAGTGTGAGAGCACAAATCCAAAGTCCGGCTACTGCTTGTGAAAAATGAACTCCTGGAGACCACTGGATGGCAAGAATATCTCACCTGGGTCCGTATTTGACTAGAAGAAAATTATAAGGAGTTTGTAAGCCACATTTAGGTTGACTTGCATTGTGCTGATCAGGAAGGAGAATGGGCCAGAGAGGAACTCAGGGGGTCTCTGCTGAATGTAAGGAACAGAGGATTATCATAGCTCCTTGTCTAGCATTCCTGGCCCATCATCATCTTTTCAGGCTGAAAAGCCCCCATCTTTCCCACTATTGCCCCTGCCCCTTCCCTCTGCAGAAGAAAGAGAAGAGGGAATTTCAAATGTTTAAGCCCCAATGTTAAGAAGATTGTACTTGAAGATCTCATTTGCAACTTCTAGCAAAAATCTTGCTCATCTTCAAATACAGACAACCATGGCATGACTTGTCTATTTTGGCCAAAGGCATGACCATTCTGATCAAGAAAAGCACAGGAGAACCCTTGAAATGATCTTTAAAAACCCACAAGGACATCCAAGGGAAACTAAACCAATGACTCTGCATTAAATCAGGGTTGCAGGTCTGTACCCTGGATGGACATGTCACAGCACATTTTTACTTTCCCAGGTTGTTCTCTCCCCAGGGTCAAGTGGTCTAGATTGACTGTATTCTTTCCCACTGACACAGTTATGCACCATGTGGAAACTGGCTAGATGCTGATCTTACAGATACCTCCCACCTAGGTCTACGTGACATTGTTATAAACCCCAGACCCAGGAAGTACTGACATTTCCACTGGGAAATTGTAGGAATTCTAATATTCCACTAGATAGAAGGCTGGATGAAGGCAAGGATTGTGACTGTGTCTGCTAATCAGTATACCCACCGTGCCTAGCTCAGTGCCTGGCATATAGTAGGTGCTCAATAAACATTTGTTAAATGAATGAAGAAAAAATCCACCACAAATGTGGGCCTGAAAGAAGTATGCATCGTTCAAATGTGATGATTTCTAAAAATACTTTTTAAAACTATTCATTCAATTTCTCATTTCTTTAACAAGCTACCATTGAGTGCCTTTGACATGATAGGCACCAAAATACAGAAATGAATGAGACAGTATGCCAATTCTCATAAAGAGGGGGGACAATATTCACCGAGTACAACTATAAGCTGGGCACTTTTTAGTCATTATTTCATCCTTCCAACAACCCTGTGAGGTAAATATCATTTATTTCCCCCTACCTTTGCATAGAAGGGAAGAGAGACTCGCACAGAGACCCACATCTAGCCAATGGCAGAGCCAAGAATTTATTCCAGGACCTGGGTACTTCCCTCTGCAATGTACTTTCTCCCCAAAGTAAAGTTACAATCACAGTGTGATGTTCTGTTCTGTGATGTTATGCTAAGGAAACTTAGGTTATCGAAAATTGAGTTGTAAATAAATAGCTTCCTTGGGAAAACAGAAATAAGAATTTTATGTTCTCAGTTTCAAGTTATTTATGTTGGAAAAAAAATTTAATAATAGAGGTGCTTTATAACCGCATCATGAGAGGGTAATTGAAGGCTAGAAATAATAAATTGCTCAAACAAAACAAATGAAAATTACCAACTTAAGTCCTAAATAGCATCTAAGACCGAGGTCAATGAGTTTCTAAATTATCATTATCATAACTCATTGTTATGACAAACAAAGCACAACACTGAATTAAGATGACTGAAGTCAAAGTAAAGTGTGGTTTAGTTAGTATTGCCAATGGTGAAGAAAAAAACATAAAACCGAGAAGCTGCCAACTACTCTTTTGTGCACAATAGCTTTTTCCCTAGGCCCCTGGTACTAATTCCCAACTGTGCTTGAATTATAACCAGTAGACTCCATAATATGAATTGTGTTCCCTGAGCAATCTATTGTGTTATACCCTACGTGCTTTATGAAGGCTTGAACTGTGGGAGGGAAATGGGGAAATTAGTCCTTAGACATGAGAGCAACTTGGAGAAATGCTCAGGGTCAGACTGTCTTATAGGGATGGGAGGCCCACTGCAGAGGTGGCCAAGTGACTTGCACATTTGAGAGTCACAGATAGGCTCCTGGGTTGCCTATCTCCCTGGACCCTAAAGCAGTTTTGAGAATCACCATCTCTCCCCAATGGGTGAAAATGCATGGGGCCTGGAATCATCTGCATTCATATATCAGCAGAAACTTTGAAAGCACGTTGTTCCCACCCACCCTACCTGGATCAGATGAGGAACATGGGAAACAGAAATCCATAATCAACTCAAAATCCAGCAGCTCAGAAAGTGCCCAAGCTGGTGGGGCATGTTCTACTACTAGAATAGTCCTAAAGGATACGGCCCAATTCTAGTGCAGTGATGACCCTCTGTTACATTTTTATAGTTCCCTGCAACTTTCAATGACTTCATAACAACTATGGGAGTGAAGTCATATTCTGCTTTTTACAGATGAAGAAACTGGAGATGAGTAAGTGATTCACAGCCAGCAACCATCAGAGTAAGACTCAAATCCTGTCTTCCAGCACCATCTTCAATAGGCCTCTACCACAAACTTATAGGGTGACCCCCGGGTTATGTTTTCTAGGAGCAATGGCTTTAGAGTCAGACCTGCATTTCCTTATCTTGGATGTACCACTTTTAGCCATATAATTTGTCAAGTTCTTTAACTTCATTAAACCTTAGTTCCTCATCTGGAAAATGAGGACACATACAACACCTAGCTCATGCGGTTACTGTGAGGGTCAAATGCAATATGCAGATAGCATGCTCAGCACAGAACTTCGCCCTGGTTAGAGCTGGACAATTGTTGAGGGTTTCAGGGCATGGGCTTTGGGTGGAGGTATCTCTTTCCTCCTCTGTGGTTTAGTATTCTTAGGGGTACAAAGGTACAAAGCCCCTGGGGGACATTTTACCATATCTAAAGCTACAATGAGACAAAAATTTGGGACAGAGAGGGAATGCTTGGGGACCTGAGCCCTGAGGCTGGAATGGGGGGAAGGAATGATCTCCATGGGGAGCAGGCCCGTGCCTTCTCCTACAGTGCCATCTGTGCTGGGTCACAAGGCAGAGGGGACCCTCCATCCCCACCTGGAAAGCCATGGAGTTGGCAGCAGCCAGAAATATCCTCAGAGGCAGCTTGGCTTTGTAGGACCTGTGGCTCCACAAGCGATGAGCACCAGCTGTCACACCCAGAGCAGTCAGGAGGAAGCAGAAGTAGGCTGCAAGACACAAGCAGGGAGAATGTCAGCAAATGTCACCAAGCTTCTACAGGCTTTTTTCTCTTCTGCATAGGGATCCATGGGAAATGGTGTTAGGAGAAGAATCTGCAGCGTGAAGGAAGAATTGATAACTTGGGGAAATGCAGCCTTTTTATTGATTTGTAATTTTCCAGTACCAGGCAGACGTGGAGAGAACTTTCCTCAAGGAACGTGGACCTTTGAACATAATTTTTTCTCTATCCAACAAATCTTTTATTTGCTAATGTTCCTTGACAGTCTTGATGCAAAGTCATAATCACATTAGTGTGTATCTGTAACTCAGTCTTACGTGCCCACTCTCTGTAGAGCTGAGATTGATTTCTATGTTGCCTCGTAACTGGCACCCGTGCCAGCAAGAGTGTTATACGAAGACCATATTTCTAAATGGCACTGCCATTATTATGGCTGCGTAGGCACCGGTTTGAATGAAATCAGGCCAGACCTAAAAGCAGTGAAGTCTGGCTCAGGACCAGTAAGAATGAAAAGAAAACTGATGGCAGGGACAACTGAGATTTGCTTTCTAAAGATCCCCACTTACACCATCACTAGGACCTGGGATGGCGAAGATGGCCAGGTGGGGAATTTTTTTAAAGCCAGCTTAAGTGGAGCGTATGATCTGCCACCCACTTAAATATGTTATTTTTAAGCCTCGCAACACATAGTATTGTCTCACTTTACAGTTGAGAAACTGGATCTCTGAGAGTTAAATCCTGCATATAAACCCGAGTTGACCTAATTCCAAAGTCTCTGCCAAGAGACCCCATACTGCCCCCACGTGGTGGCGGTGGATTGCTTTTTGTATGAAGACTTGGGAGAGGTTATAAAAGTATGGTATAAAGGGGACACACAGGATACCCCCAAAATCACGATTCCTGAGATGATTACAACTACTCTAGTGCTTTTACAGCAATATGCCCACACAAGGCTAAATGTCGTCCTTTGATTATCTTATTAAAAACACATCAAACAATCCTATAGGGTTTATATTATCAGCCCCATTTTATAGATGAGAAAACCAAGGCTGAAAGAAGTTAACTAATTTCCCAGTGTCACAAAGCTAGGAGGTGTCTTTGCTAAGAGTCAAACCCTAGTCTGTCTGAACCAAGAACCGAGCTCCTAACCTCTACACTCCACTATGCCTCTAAGAGACACCAGGTAAGTTTTATCTTTACTTCTCTACATCCCACCATCATCCTTAATATTAGATCCTAATCTAAACTTAAAAGTGAGCTTCTTCCTTACTTGGGTGGAGAACTCTAAACCAAGCTATAAGTAGGTAGGATCAGGCAGATTATCCTGCACAATTGCTTCTAGCACTTAGCACATACAGGGCCCTCTATAAAGAGCTGGCAAAGAACAAGTGATCAGATGTGAGTACATCGCTGAACAATTGTGAATGGTACCAGGACAAGAGGAGTTTTTCGGGAGCCCACTATAGCACTTCTCTGGAAGAATTACCAGGGTAACTTCAGTGTCAATATACACTGAAGGTAGAACCATATTACATCTCCCAAAAGTCAAGTCCAACTGATCTTGATCTCAATCCATATTTATATGGGTCTAAAAGTGAGACTTGCCCTTGGCTCTAAGATTAATGAGTCTCTGAATACATGTGGTTTTCATGAACTTGACAAATCATTCCTTACTTGAAAGGTTAAAAACAAAAAACAATCTGCCCATAAATCACAGAAAGTAACATATGTAAAAAGCTCTGGTCTCTTGTTATTATAATTTAACCTTGGTCGTGAGTCTATGAAATGGACAGCTATTTTCTTTTTTTTTTTTTTAATTTTTTTTAAGATTTTATTTATTTGAGAGAGAGAGAATGAGAGACAGAGAGCATGAGAGAGAGGAGGGTCAGAGGGAGAAGCAGACTCCTTGCTGAGCAGGGAGCCCAATGTGGGACTAGATCCCGGGACTCCAGGATCATGACCTGAGCCGAAGGCAGTCGCTTAACCAACTGAGCCACCCAGGCGCCCCTGGACAGCTATTTTCCATGTCATTCCTGGCCTCCATGTCTCTACCTATAATTTTTTCCAACTGTCAAGTAGTTAGGGAACAAGTGAAATCTGTAATGGAAAAATTCAGTGTGACCCTATTTCTCCAGTGGATTAAGACACTGAACCTTGGCTGCAATAAAATGAATTCCAAGAATCCATGAAAAACATTGGCCAAAAAAGAATCTGTTCAATGTACGGTTCCCAGACAGGGCCTTATCACAGATGATGGCATTGTCTTGTCCTGTTTGGGATCTCCAGGATTTCAGGGATCACTTACATGGTTGGTCTGCCCTGGGCAGTAGTGGCTATTGGTTTTGCATGGTCCTTCTTCTGGCAACAGGAATGTGGCCATGTAACCCAAGCCTGGCCTAGAGTAGTACCCCATCTTCCTGGGCTTGGGAGTAAACACTTGACCCAACCCTTCTCTCCCTTCTGGTTCAAAGACTAAAGGTTACATACCAAAGCATGATTGCAATAGTAGAGAATGAGGCCAAGAAAATGAGACATGAAGATGGTGGAGATGCCAACAAGAGCTAGG
Organism: Mirounga angustirostris; assembly: GCF_029215605.1. Lineage (NCBI taxonomy): Eukaryota > Metazoa > Chordata > Mammalia > Carnivora > Phocidae > Mirounga > Mirounga angustirostris. The sequence goes on from NW_026991710.1 coordinate 65,965,445, forward strand.
AGGAGAGCTGCCTGCCCTGGCCCACTGGTTGCAGCCCCCAGAGTTCTACAGTTTTTTTGATCCTGTGAGCCTCCAGGTATTTCTCCTAGTTATGTGAGCCAACAAATCCCCTTTTCTTGCCAAAGCTAGTTTGCTCTGGATTTCTGATACTAAAATTCTACAGAACCTCTAAGGAAGAAAGCAACCTTCTGGCTGTAGCCCAAATGAGGACAAACTACAAAAACCCTGGCCTGAATATGAGGCTGTTCTATTAATAGGACTCAGTTTTCCTATTTTGATAGGGCTAATTTGAGAGGTTCTTAACCTCTCTTCTATGATCTTTGTGGAGATTAATATCCAAACTAGTTTTCAGATGGATGTTTGCTAGTTGGCTCTGAGACAGTGAATTATTCAGATACAGAATTGATAAGTAGAGGAAAGTAGTCCTTTGGGGGGAAAAGGAGTAACAAGCAGTGTTAATAATTTTATCAAATAGCTTATACCTTGCAGATTAAGGAGCTAGATCAATAGAAAGCAGAATCACAAAATCACAGAATAGTAAACAACAAACACATATATTGGTCTGGATGCAAACAAGAGTCACCAATTCTGGTTAGCTCAACCCAAAAAAGAAATGTATTAGAAAGGTACTAAACAGCCTACAGATCTCATGGAAGGGTTGCAGGACAGTTTTGGTGCAGAGCCTCCAAGATGGCCCCAGTGCCTCCTGCCTCCTGGTATTCATGGCCTTGTATAATTTCTTCCCCTTTAGTAACTTGTTTCTAACCAAAGAATATAGCAATGTTGAGGGAATGTCAGTTTTATGATTAGGTTACAAAAGATTGTGATTTCTGTTTTGTTAGCAGATTCTCTCTTGTGTTGGCTTTGATGAAGTAAGCTGTTGTATTGGAATGGCCCATGTAGCAAGGAAGTGAGGGTGGCCTCTAGCCAACAACCAGTGAGGAAATGAGACTTCAGTCCAATAATCCTCAAGGAACTGAGTCTTGCCAACAACAGTGTAAGTGAGCTTGGAAGCAGATCCTTCCTCAGTTAAGCTTTCAGATAAGACAGGAGCCCAGGTCAACACACTGCTGCCTTGTGAGAGATCCTGGAACAGAGGACCCAGCTCCAGCAGTACCTGGATTCCTGCTTTACAAAAACTGTGAGAAAATAAATGTATGTTGCCTTAAGCTGCTAAATTTGGGGTTAATTTGTTCTGCCACAATGGTTAAAAAATGCAAGATTTCAGTAGGAACTTTACCTCAAGGGAAGGAAGGTATAGTTTAAATCCTGGTTTAAGAACAATTTGTTATCTATAGGGACAGAAAGTAGATTCATGTTGCAAGGGACAGGGAGGGCAGGAAGGGGAGTGGAAAATGACTGCTAATGGGTACAGGGATTTGGTGTGAAGTGTGATAAAAATGTTCTAAAACTGATTTTGGTAATGGTTGCACAATTCCATGAATATACTGAAAACCAATGAATTATATACTTCAAATAGATGAATTGTATGTTATGAGTTTATAACTCAATAAAGCAGTCACTAAAAAAACTATTACTGAATTCCTATTAGACTTTGTTATTATGTACATTTTCTCAATGTAAAATAAAATAGACATGTCACAAAACAGGACAGAACAAAACAAACAAAAAGCAACCATTTGCCTAGGATACCACCATAGACATCATCACCCCTGGACTCTTGGCACCATTGGAAACTCATGTCATACTGTGGTCCCTTAAGTCTTCCACAGCTGCCAAGAAGAGCCTCTATTTGACCCTTCACCTATGCCTGAATCTATCAGGACCCAAGATTCCAAGGCAGAAGCACCTATCTGTCCATGCGTGGATCACAAGCTCAGCTCTAGCTGCCAGCAACAAAAGAGGAAGAATCCACAGTCCCTTTAATTTTCATGATGGAAGGTCAAGCCTTCCATCTATCTTGGTCCTCAATTGGAGCAATGTTTAGAGAATTATTGTAGTGACTCCCTCTGGACCACACAACCAGAGAACAGTCCTAGAGAGATGTTAAGAACCAAAAATTAAAACTCCCTCAATTCTGGACCTGTCAGAGGAAGAGATGGACAGCTCCCTTTGAGACCCATCTGTGAGCACTAGACAGAAGAAGCAGTTAGCAGAATTCTTTAACTGTGTGTATTATCTATTTTCCTCTATCTCTAGAGTGAAAGCTACTAAATAATAATAGCTACTATTGACCAAGAGCTCTCTATGTACCAGGCCCTGTTCTAAACAATTTATACAGGGGTGCCTGGGTGGCTCAGTCGGTTAAGCGTCTGACTCATGATTTTGGCTCAGGTCATGATCTCATGGGTCATGATCTCATGAGTCATGGGGTTGAGCCCTGCATACAGTTCCACGCTCAGTGAAGAGTCGCCTTGAGATTCTCTCTCTCCCTCTGCCCCTCCCCCTGCTCATGTTCTCTCTCTCAAATAAATAAATAAATTGTAAAAAATTTATACATAGTAACTCTTTGAATACTCATCTCAAGTCTAGGGGTGGATAGTATGATTTCCATCTTATAGACAAAGGCAATTAGACAGAAAGTGATGCAGCCAGGTGGCAATCTAAGGCAGGAAGAGCCCACATTCAACACCTACCTCTGCGGACTGCTTGACCCTTCGGGGTTGCCTTAATTGTAATGGGAGGAGAGGACCCCGAGTGCATCATGTCCTTTTAGTCAGCTCAAAACATAAGCTGAAAGTTAAGACTCTTGTTTTGTGTTTTGCCTTTACCAATTGGCAAGTTCACTTCCAAGAATGCCCTCACCATCATTCTGAATCCAATTCTGCCTCAGCTTGCCTTGGAGCACCAGACAACCCAAGGATTCATGAGACAGTTTATTGAGCACCTATTATAAACCATGCACTGAGCTTGGAACTGGGTCCTCAAGGTGACCACACAAATACGGGCCTTTGTCTCCTTGAGTTGATAGGAGTTTGAAAAGTAAATTATTTACTATATACTTATAAATTACAGCAAGTGCTGCAGAGGAGACAAACAGCATCATATACGAGAGATTAAAAGGGGGATAATTTAGGGGCATCTGGCTGGCTCAGTTGGAAGAGCATGTGACTCGATCTCAGGGTCATGAGTTCAAACCCCACACTCGGCGTAGAGATTACTAAAAAATAAATAAATAAATAAATAAATAAATAAATAAATAAATAAAAGGGGGATAATTTAGTTTGGGGGACTGGAGAAGAGTTCGCAGCGGAACCAAGAATTAAGCTAACCCCTAAAGTATGAGGAGGAGGCAAGATTCAGACAGAGGGACCCACACATGGGAAGACCTGGGCTAGAGAAGGGGATCTGATAAGAAGTCTGTCTCTGACCACCTCACACCCACTCAGAGGGCTACTAGAACAAAACAAAAACAAACGGAAAATAAGTGCTGGCATGGATGTGGAGAAATTGGAACCCTTGTGAATTGCTAGTGGGAATGAAAAATGATGCAGCCACCATGGCAAAGTTGGGTGGTTCCTCAAAAAGTTAAACATAGAATTATCATGTGATCCAGGATTCCACTTCTGGGTATATAGCCCCAAAGAATTAAAAGCAGGGACTCAAAACAGATACTAATTCACCCATGTTCCTAGCAGCATTATTCACAATCGCCAAAGGGTGAAAACACCCAATGTCCATGAACAGATGGATGGATAAACAAAATGTGGTGTACATACAATGGAATCTTATTTGACCATCAAGTGGAATGGAATTCTGACCCACGCTACGGAACATGGATGAACTTTGAAAACATTATGCTAAGTGAAATCAACCAGACACAAAAGGACAAATATTGTTTAATACCACTTATGTGAGGTACCTAGAAGAGGCAAATTCATAGAGATAGGAAGTAGGATAGGAGTTACTAGGGGATGGAGGTAAGGGGAAATGAGTTGTTCAATGGGTACAGAGTTTCAGTTTGGGATGGTGAAAAAGTTCTGGAGATGGATAGTGGTGGTGGTTGCACAACATTGTGAATGTAGGTGATCCCACACAACTGCACACTTAAAAATGGTTAAAATAATAAATTTTGTTATGTATATTTTACCCCAATTTTTAAAAAGTGTGTGTTTGAAGCCCAGGGTGAAAGGGGAAGGGGAGGTCAAAAAGAGGTTCCAAAGCCTTAAACGGAGGGCCAGTCAAAAGGTGTTGGAGGTGCACTGAGGTGACTGGATGTTGTGCTGAGGCCAAGGGAAACTATTAAAGGGCTTTAAGCATGGCAGTATTTAGAAAATGCATGGAGAGTAGAGGGGCAAAAACAGTCAAGCACCCCAGATCATTCCCTGTTAATATTTTGCTATATAACTCCCTCTAATACTTTTTAAAACAATCTTCCTTTGGCCACCTTCAAATATTTTGCGTACATAAGATCATTACAACCCCTATTACAGCAGTGATCAGATGAAAAGATAGATATTTGGGAACAGAGTGCAAAAGGAATTTTGTTCCCTTGATTTCTTAAACCAACCCACGATAAAATTCCTCTTTAAAAAACAAATGGGATGCCTGGGTGGTTCAGTCGGTTGAGCGCTGAGTGGCTGCCTTCGGCTCAGGTCATGATCCTGGGTTCCTGGGATCGAGCCCTGCATTGGGCTCCCTGCTCAGCACGGAGCCTTCTCCCTCTCCCTCTGCCGCTTCCCCTGCTTGTGCACGCTCTCTCTGTCTGTCAAATAAATAAATAAATAAATAAAATCTTTTTAAATAAATAAATAAAATAAAAAAACAAATGCACACCACTGCCTAACAGAGTGTCAGAAAAGGGAGTCTGAGTAGATGTCTGGATGTCTGCCACGGACCATCACTACCAATATACCCAATTTTATTGTTTTACTCCTATGAGGTACATGTTATAACCCTAGTTTTACAAAGGTGCAAAACTGAGGCCCAGAGCGTTAAGTAAATGCCTTGGGATCTCAGGACAGAGCTAGCGCCCAAACACTAGATCAGTCCAGCCCCCGGCTCTTTCTCCTGATGCGGTGGTTCTCAGCCCTGGCTGCGCATTGCAGTCAGCTGGGCACTTAGATGCTGGGGCCCACAGAACAGAATGAATCCCAGATGAGGGCTGGGAGAGCCGGCCTCTCCCTCCACGGGTGATTCGGATGCACAACCAGGGCTGAGAAACCCCGCCCTATGAGGCATACCCTCTCTAAGAGACCATCTGGCCCCTCTGCATGCTCACCAACCCACCCGGAGGCTGACCCTCTTCGGAGCCCTGGATCCTGAGAGGCCTCGGGTCTCGTAAATGCTAAGCGACGTGGGATGGGAGAGACCAGGCTGCCCTTTCTTGTGAACTCCGGGTCCTGCTCGCATTCCCCTCCCAGCAGCTCCATTTGATGGTTCGGGCTGTCCCCTCAGGCCCTGGACAGCGGGGACTTTAATATTTAAGCACTCGGCCGGGGGAGCGCGGTGAGCAGCACGGCTCCTGCAGCGGCAACCTGCGTGGAGATGTGATAAGCACCCACAGAACTGTCTTTCACCAAGGGGAGGGGAGAGGTTGCAATCAGAGCAAATAAGCAGAGTGATGGCTCCTGGGGACAGGGCAAGCTGGGGGTGGGGCGGGAGCTGCAATTCGAGAAGACACTGTGCTCACGCTCAGATACCTGCCTCGCTCGCCGGCGCAACTACTCTGAAAGTCAGTTCGGGGCTCTGGCCAGTAAATGACTGTCTCTCCTCTCCAGTCCTTCCTAGATGCAGAAGACACTTAAGGAAAGGCCAACAGACCCATAGACAGAGAGACACAGAAATACATATAGAAGATACATAAGAGCTATATTTGGAGTTGTCAATTGCTTAACATTTTACTAAAAATGCAACAAACAAAACTCGAAGTTATTTTATTATCTCTCAGTATTCGTTCAGTATGACACCACAGCAAATCCTTGAGAGACCACTGTTCAAGAACACTACACAAGGGGCGCCTGGGTGGCTCAGTCGTTAAGCGTCTGCCTTCCCCTCGGGTCATGATCCCCGGGTCCTGGGATTGAGCCCTGCATCGGGCTCCCTGCTCGGCGGGAGGCCTGCTTCTCCCTCTCCCACTCCCCCTGCTTGTGTTCCCTCTCTCACTGTGTCTCTCTCTGTCAAATAAATAAAATCTTAAAAAAAAAAAAAAAGAACACTATACAAGCTAGTTTAGACTTGGATCTTTCCCCTATTCTGTGTGGCTTCCTACTTCCTTTCCATCTTCTTACTCTCCAAAGTCTCTTCCTCTCTCTTACATGACACAAAGCTTCTTTCGGGGGAGGGGGAAATCATTTATGAGGCGTGGGAATCACAGCTCACTGGAACAAGTCATGGAGGATGCAGGCTCCTTTCACAAAGTGGGGTGGGGGGGTGCCCAGGTAACCGAATTGCCTACCTGCCATTTCCTAGCTGGGACATGGGGGTGGGGGTGGGGGCAGGATACCATCTTACTCTTTTTTAGTCTCAGTTCCTATCTGTGAAGCAAACAAACCAACAAAGTAAAACACTATCTCAAATAGTTGTGACATAAATGGAAATGTATATAAAGCAGTTAGCAAATAGTAGTATCTCAATAAGCATTACTGAAAACCCCATATTCTTCTCACAAGGTAACCCTTGCAAGGCTGAGGCTGGGTGACCAGGAAGCTGGGCCTTCAGGGGAAAGGAGGCCCCAGGTCCCAGCAGAGATTTTTCCTACCCTGATCCTCAGCCCTCCCAGGTTCTCTGAGGTGAATTTAGGAAGAGCAAACTCACTCAGAGTTTATGACTCAGGATAACTCCCGTCATTCCTCTCTCCGTCAACCGATCAAAATCAAACACAACTATTGAAATTACAATTAGAGATAACTGAGCACAAAGACGATAATTTACTGCGCTGTGGGTATACTGAATTTACTTTTTCATTAATTATTTGGTTTTGATTTTCTCTTGGGCAGTAAGTGTGTGTGAGAGAGAGAGGGAGGGAGGGAGGTGTGCATATGTACATTTTGCTACAGCTATGTACATGCTCATTAATGTCTCTGACCATAAATGAGAAACTATAATGTCAAAAATGTTGGTCCTTCGGGATGCCTGAGGGCCTCAGTTGGTTAAGCATCCGACTCTTTATTTCAGCTCAGGTCATGATCTCAGGGTGGTGAGATCCAGCCCAAAGTCGGGCTCTGCGTTGGGCGGGGAGCCTGCTTAAGATTCTCTCTCCTCTCCTTCTGCCCCTCCCCCAGCTCGTGCGTGCTCACGCTCTCTCTCGCTCTAAAAATAAATAAATAAATACATCTTAAAAAAAAAAAATGTTGGTTCCTCGAAGGAAGACTAAGATTAAAATCATGACCCAAACTGATCAATTTGGGGGAAGTGGCAAAAAAAGGATCATTTCTGCCCTCACTGTCTGAATTATCTGGGTAATTATGGGTCATCTTCTCTTTTTCTTAACAAGCAATTTCTCTAAGGAAATCAAGACAGCTAGTGGTTGGAGCCCAAGCCCTGGAAGTTTAGGCCGGAGTTAGCAGGCGCCTTCTCAGCAATGAAGCAAGAAGACTGGGAGACCCTGACGGTCAGAGGGCTGAGCCCTGGAGGAACATTTTGGGGAAAAATTCTGGCAAGAGAAGCCCAAGGCACCACTGCTGCCTTTATGTCTGAGCCAAAAGAGCTGGTAATTAGGGATGCCTGGGTGGCTCAGTCGGTTGGGTGACTGCCTTCGGCTCGGGTCATGATCCTGGGGTCCTGGGATCAAGTCCCACATCTGGCTCCCTGCTTAGCGGGGTCTGCTTCTCCCTCTGCCTGCCACTCCCCCTGCTTGTGCTCTTTCTCTCTGACAAATAATTAAATAAAATCTTCAAAAAAAAGAGCTGGCAATTAAAGTGTTAAGTCAACAGAAAGCCCCCTGGGCAGCACTGTTTTCTGTCCCCATTTCTCCTCAAAGATCTCCTCATCGTCCCACACTCTTCTGACCAGAAAAAGGTCCTCCCTGGGGCTTGGCATGAACACAGTGGATTCTGACCCAACTTCCCCATCTAGCAACTACAAGCCAAAGACACAGATGAAAAACGTTTGGTGGTGGGGTATACTCAGTGACCCCAAAGGGAAAAATGACAAGACCCAGTCTTTGCAAGATTCTTTTTACCACAATAATGTGTCTGCCTTAAGTAGGAAAAAAAATTTAAAAATTTAATAATGCCACATTCTATCAAGATACCAAGAAATCCCCTTTGGTTGCCTGGTTAGTGACTGCACCATTGAGACAGCCTGACCTAGTCCATGAACTCTGGTTTCAAGGGTTTTCTTCCCACATTTTTATTCCTGCCAAGTCTCTGTAAGTTGCTGTGGATAACCCAAGACAGATTTTTTTTTTTTTTAAGATTTATTTAATTTGGAGAGAGAGACAGGGAGAGAGAGAGAGAGAGAAGCAAACTCCCAGCTGAAAGTGCAGGGAGCCCAGTGTGGGGCTCGATCATGACCTGAAGGCAGACACTTAACCAACTGAGCCCCCAGGTGCCCCCCAAGGCAGATTTTTTTTTTCTTTGCAGCACAAGCCAAGGCCTGGTTTTCTGATCTTCTCTGGTTTTGATGCATAAAATCCAACCTAATTTTAATAGGTTGCCTTAGCAAAATGTAATTATCCATTCATTCGTTTCTCAGCAAACATGGATAAGTACCTTCCATGTACCAGGTTTTCTTCAAGGTACTGAGTATGGTCAAGGTCAGAACCTCTCCCCAGGGAGACTCATGGCTAACCAACTCCTCCAATTGACAGCCCTGTGGCCACAATCAGCCCACGGATTTTTAAAAAACTGAGCCAACAATTAAAAATAAACAATTTCAGGAGCACCTGGGTGGCTCAGTAGGTTAAGTGTCTGCCTTCGGCGCAGGTCATGGTCCCAGGGTCCCGGGATGGAGTCCCGCATCAGGCTCTCTGCTCAGCGGGGAGCCTGCTTCTACCTCTGCCTGCCACTCCCCTTGCTTGTGCTCTCTCTCTCTGACAAATAAAATCGTAAAAAAAAAAAAAAATTTTTTTTAAATAAAAATCTCTCTTTCTGGCTTCTCTTGAAAAATGGAAAGATGTAATGACACCAGGCCACCTCACTTTCCTGCATGGCCACTTTCTACTGGAGCTAAAGGCCCCTTCCCCTTAGACAGTCACCCCCACTCTCCCCATGCATATTAATGCACTCAGAATCAACCTTCTTCATTTCTTGCCTGCCTGGCCCCTGATCTGGATGGAGCATAACCCGGACTAACTTATCCATTAGGTACAGTAGACATAGTGCTGAAAGCCCACAGTACATTTCCTTCAGAAGGAAAACAAATGAATAGAATACTGTATATAAGATCATGAGTGCTGCCTAGGTTATATTCATCTTTAGACCAACACCATTGTAAAATGTAATTTCTAACGTTTTTATGGCAGCAGGGGCCCACATTGGCAGAAGTCATCATGCAACTCAGAGTATAGCTGGATTATATCAACTCCTTATTTGGAAAGTTGGTGATTAAAGGGAAAAATTTAAACATTTAAGATTTTCCCAGTCTTTTTAGGAAGAACTCTATAATTCATTTCTTTTTTTTTTTAAGATTTTATTTTTTTATTTGACAGAAAGAGAGATATAGCTAGAGAGGGAACACAGCAGGGGGAGTGGGAGAGGGAGAAGTGGACTCCCCGCTGAGCAGGGAGCCTGATGTGGGGCTTGATCCCAGGACCCTGGGATCATGACCTGAGCCGAAGGCAGACGCTTAAGGACTGAGCCACCCAGGCGCCCTTATAATTCATTTCTAGTTGATGAGGGAAAGCTCTTCTTTCTGGAAAAGTGCCAGGTAACAAATGTAGCTTTGGGGGAAAGTCACCCTCTGCAATCCCGCATTGTCCAGATGCTGTGGTGTCTGTCTCAACCTTCCCTATAGGACCCGGGCCTTCACTCCCCCAACTGCTGGCACTGTTGGTGCCTGGAAGCTCGCAGCTGAGTCTCTCCCCAGGCGCTGCCATCATGGAAGGAAGCTGCCTGGCCCAAGCTCTCGCCCCTTCCCTGGTGGCAGCCTGTGTCCAATGCTTGTGTCATAAAGGGGCACAAAGGCCTGGCCCTTTGCCTCAATTTGTGATATCCCTGAAGACCCGTCCAGGTCCAGAGCTGTCTGCAGTGTCGGCTGAGGCCTCTGTTCCAGCTGTGGTGCAGCTCAGTTTCTCTCTCCACCCGGTCCTGCTTCTCCTAGTCTCTCACGGAGGTTACCAAGCACGGTCCCTGATTAACCAGCACACAAATCTGCCTCCCAGAATCCGTTTCCCAGAGAACCCAAATCAAGACGCTGATAAACAATGGGTTCCAGCACGAATCATCAATGGATGCTGCTGTGGGTTGGACTGTCCCCCCAAATTCTTATGTTGAAGTCCTGACACGCCCCCCAGCACCCCAGAACGTGACCTTTTGGAGACAGGGTCTTTATAGACAGAATCAAGTTAAAAGGAGTTCACTAGGGTGGGCCCTAATCCAATATGACCAGTGTCCTTATAAGAAGAGGAGATGTGGACAGGCCCAGAAAGAGGGAGGAGGATGTGAAGTGACATGGGGAGACAGCCATCTACAAGCCAAGGAGAGAGGGGCCTGGAACAGAGCCCGCCCTCACAGCCCCGCCCCCACAGCCCCGCCCTCATCGCCCGCAGCCCCGCCCCCACAGCCCCACCCCCACAGCCTGGCCGTCACCTTGATTTCAGGCTGCTACCATCCAGAACTGTGAGATAATACATTCCTGTTGGGTAAGCCCCCAGTCTGTGGTACTTTGTGAGGGCAGCCCCTGCGAACTAATACAGAAGCTGGAATCATTAGGTCAACGGATTGCTGGGAAGCAGGATATTCCCCTGGTGTCAAAGCAACACCCTCCAGGGGCGCCTGGGTGGCTCAGTCAGTTAAGCGGCTACCTTCAGCTCAGGTCATGATCCCAGGGTCCTGGGATCAAGCCCTGCATCGGGCTCCTTGCTCAGCGGGAAACCTGCTTCTCCCTCTGCCTGCCACTTCCCCTGCTTGTGCTCTCTCTCTCTCTCTCTCTCTGTCAAATAAAAAAATAAATAAAGCAGCACCCTTACTAACTGTGAAGGGGAAAATCGCATCTTACCATGGAAGAATCTGGCACTTTACCAAGAGATGAAACTTAGCGTCAGTAACAGTGGAAGAACTTGGCACGAGGTGCTTTTTGATGTGATAAATATGAAGTACACATAACATCACCCTTGAGGCCTTCTCACCAAATGTGCTTAACTTTAAATATGCTCTGAGACCCAGCTCCCAGTTTACAAGAAACAGGAGAAAAAAGGGAAACAATCAGATAATCCAAAATGTGAAAAATTCTACCGAAAACTGACCTGGTCTCTTCAAAAAATCAATGTCAAAGGTACAGGGTCTGTTCTAAAGACAGCGAGCACAAACGACATTCAAATGCAATGCAATAAGCTTGACTGAATCCTGGTTCCCCCAAAATCTATTATAAAAGGTATTTTAAGGAAAACTAAGAGAAATTTGAATATAAAGCAGATAACAGATTATTATTAAGTTATGATCATGTCCTTATTTTTAGGGGATGCATGTGGAATTATTTAGGGTTAAAGGGCCATAACATCTGCAACTTATTTTTAAATGAGAAAGAAAAATTACAGATAGATTAAAACAAATATGGTAAAATGTTAATAACTGTTGAATCGAGTAGTAGACATGTAGGTGTTCACTGTAGTATTCTTTAAAATCCGGGGGCGCCAGGGTGGCTCAGTTGGTGGGGCATCAGTCATGATCCCGGGGTCCTGGGATCCAGCCCCATGTCAGGCTCCCTGCTCCCCGGGGTGTCTGCTTCTCCCTCTCCCTCTGCCCCTTCCCCCATTTGTGCTCTCTCTCTCTCTCTCTCAAATAAATAAAATCTTTGAAAAAATAAATAAAATAAATAAAATAAAATCCTCTGTGTTTGAGGCGCCTGGATGGCTCAGTCAGTTAAGTGTCTGCCTTCGGCTCAGGTCATGATCCTGGGGTCCTGGAATCGAGTCCTGATGGGGCTCCCTGCTCAGCGGGGAATCTGCTTCTCCCTCTCCCTCTGCCCTTTCCCACCCACCTCCTCAGCCCAGGCTCTCTCTCTCCCAAATAAATAAATACAATCTTAAAAGAAAAAATCCTCTGTATTTGGAAATGTTCATATTAAGTGTTTGGGGAAAACAAATGTGACTGAGAGTCAATACACAAGTGCTAAATCTCATCGTTTTGTACATCACACATTAATACACCGACCAAACTTTAGAATTAGAATGCAGAGGGCCAGCACGAGAACACATGGGTTAAAGCTTGCTTTGTGCTGGCTTTACGGTACATTAAAGTGATGACGGTTAAATATACATGTACTTCTCCTCCCTGCCTCCAAACGAGTAGGCCCTAAAATAAGTGGGAAAGATAAAGTCAGACCGAAAAAATAATGTAAAAAAATATGCATGTGGCTATGCTTAGTTCTTCTCTGATCCTTTCTGCATCTGTCTCCTCATCAGTAAAATGGACAGAACGAAATACATCTGGAAGGATTGTTTCTGGGGTTAAAGATGAGGAATGTCACATGGGCGCCTGGGTGGCTCAGTTGGTTAAGCGACTGCCTTCGGCTCAGGTCATGATCCTGGAGTCTCGGGATCGAGTCCCACATCGGGCTCCCTGCTCGGCAGGGAGTCTGCTTCTCCCTCTGACCCTCCCCCCCTCATGCTCTCTCTCTCTCATTCTCTCTCTCAAATAAATAAATAAAATCTTTAAAAAAAAAAAAAAAGATGAGGAATGTCACGTGCCTGACACACAGTACACAGGGGATCAATATCCTTCCAATGCTGGGGCGCCTGGGTGGCTCAGTCGTTAAGCGTCTGCCTTCGGCTCAGGTCATGATCCCGGGGTCCTGGGATCGAGCCCCACATCGGGCTCCCTGCTTGGCGGGAAGCCTGCTTCTCCCTCTCCCTCTCCCACTCCCCCTGCTTGTGTTCCCTCTCTCGCTGTGTCTCTCTGTCAAATAAATAAATAAAATCTTAAAAAAAAAAAAAATATCCTTCCAATGCTGTCACTGTGACTGGGCAGTGGGAGTCCCCGGTGGCAGCAGGAAGATAAGCCAGACGTTCCAGCCCCGGGGCCTACCTCCGGCCTGGCCCGAGCTGGCGGCCTCTGAGAGAAACCACAGAGGGCATTTGTATCTAGTGAGCACAATAAAGGTAACTACTTTCCCATACAAAGAAAACAGTGGACACATCTTGTTTTATATTTCAGACTATGCCTTCATGTTTAGGATAATAATCAGGAAGCATTCAAGAGCCGTTTCTTGAAGGCCTAATACAACAAAAAGGCAATACCCAGTCAGAAGAGCTCCACAATAAGGAGGCCAAAGTTTTCCTGTAATCTGTGTGGAGACCTTGGAATATTTTATTGCTTGAAATAAATAACTTCCCCGAGCTTTATGAATAAATAGATGTTTCTATTTCACATGCCGGGTAGATGATGTGAGGAGGCTTTCCTCAGAGCTGAAGGGGCTCAAGGGGCAAAGGCTTTTGATGTTTAGAATAAAACCCTGTATGTGAATTCCATTCAAACCCCAAGAAAGCTATTGCTCCTGTCAGCCAGCATAAACTTTCTGAAGGTAAAATCCGAGTTTTATTTTCATTTCGCCAGCAACTCCTCCCTGCACCTCAACGGCACCTTTTTGTCTCTCCAAACAAACAAAAATGACAGCTTTGGGTGGCAGCATAGGCGCTTTTCCCCCCATTTGTTACTGTGACAGCTTTAGCTCATCCATGAAAATTCTAAGACATGATACCTAATGAAAAGCAAGCCCTGGAAAGAGGCATTTGATTTTGGCCCAAACCTAAGGGGAGTAGCAGTTTCAGTGACAAGGAGAGTCACAGAAGAGAATCGAAGAAAAGCCACCGATGGTCTCTAAGCTTCTGAGGCCCCGGAGGCCCCGCATCAGTGAAGTGGAGACAGCCTCCTCCTGGAAGGCTCTTCAGAGACACGAGCAACTACTTTCTGCTACCAGCATGTTTGTTATGAAAAAACAAAACAAAACAAACCAACTTGGGTTTTTATCACAAGGCTAATAGGTTTTCCCAACTGGGCAAATGAGTTACCTAGACCCCTAGACTGAAAGACAAGTTACTGGGGCACCTAGGTGGCTCAGTCAAGCGTCTGACTCTTGATTTCGGCTCAGGTCATGGTCTCAGAGTCATGAAATCAAGCCTTTCATTGGGCTTCCTGCTCGGTGGGGAGTCTGCTTGAGATTCTCTCTCTCCCTCTCCCTCTTCCCCTCCCCCTAGCTTGTGCGTGAGCACTCTCTCTCTTTCTCTCCAGTAAATAAATAAATCTTAAAAAAAGAAAAAAGAAAAGACGAGTTACTACTTGGCTTGTTAAGGAGGCAGCTGTTTGGTTTGTTTTTGTTTTGTTTTGTTTTTTAATTTTATTTTATTATGTTATGTTAATCACCATACATTACATCATTAGTTTTTGATGTAGTGTTCCATGATTGTTTGCTTATAACACCCAGTGCTCTATTCAATACGTGCCCTCTTTAATAGAGACTTGCAGTAAAATATCTTACACACTGCAACCTAGAAAATACACAAATGGAACACATACAATTTTCATGAAACCATCCTTAATCCTTAGTCTGTGCAGTGCACTGATACTTTCTAATTTATTACTATTTAAGGTCAGTCACAAACCAGACTAAAGTGTTTCACACCCACTAATAGGTTACAGTCCACAGTTTGAAACAGGCTGAATGAAGCCCAGGCTTCTCAGCACACTCCCGTCACATACATAACCCTCCTCATCCTGGTCCTTTCCCCAGGAGCTGCAGCAAATCAAGCTTGATTGGCCAGGAAAAAAGGGGCAGCTTTTCTCTTCCCTCTGCATTTGCAAAGTTCTGAAGGGCACCCATCATTGCTGCCAGGCTGGTCCTACAGGGTGGAGGCTATCCCATCTCTAATGGACTGGGGTCGATTTTTCTTCACAATCATCACAGTATAACACAGGGTGTGTTAGGGTCACCCCAGCTCACATCTTGAGGCTCTGGGTTCACATCCAAGGGGGAGAGATTTCCCTCAGACAGACCCCTCAGATTCTGAACTCCTCATCCTTGGATTCAAGTGAAGCCCCAAGCTCCGCTATGAGATGAGGGCATTTGGGTACAACAATGGCATGCAGTGGACAAGACCAAATGCTGCCCCACTGCCAAAGGTACAACCTGCAGTGTCTCTGGAATATTCCACGAAGGGGTGCCATCCACATAGAGCACCATGAGAATGGCACCCTTGGAGCTGCATATCCTGGCCCAAGAGTTGAATATATTTCAAATGCTCTGAGGCACTTGTCCTCATTCTCTTTGAGGGCACAAGCCTCTCCCCTGGGTTATGGTCCCCCCCATGCACCCCCAGCCCTTGTGAACAGTTTTCCTTTCATCTCCCAGAGACAGGGGCTGCTCCAGGCTTTGGTTGCCTTTTGGTTCTTTTGAGAAGTAATGGTTTTTCCTGTCTGCCCCTTGGACATCCCCATGGATAGCCAGTCAAAACCATTCTGGTTTTGCAGGTAAATCCCTTACCAACCAGCGTTTCCCTGTGTCTGGGAAGGTCCAGCTTTCCTGACTCCCCTCTTTGACCTTCAGCTTTTCAATGAGCAAAACTATATATCTCCTTTGTCTTCTCTGCCTCTTTTCCATCTTCAGCTAGTCCAGCAGAATAGGGCATTTAAGAACCATCATCCCAGGGGCACCTGGCTGGCTCAGTGGGTAGAGCATGGGACTCTTGAACTCTGGGTCATAAGTTCAAGCCCCACACTGGGCACAGAGATTTAAAAAAAAAAAAAATCCTCATTCTGATTTTACTTGCACAGGTTTTGTTTTGCCTACCTGTCCTTTCTTCCCCCCCTTTAATGAACATATTTTAATTCTCACAATTCTTCCCAGGCATTGCAGATCCCCCAGAGATACTAATTAAGGGTCTCCTCTTCCTGCAGAGAGTCATCAGGCAGCTTGGCTGGGCAGCTGTTCTCAAGCTGGGTGGCACATCTGAATCACCTAGAGAGCTTTCAAAAGTATCTGACATTGGGGAAGGTATGTGCTGTGGTGAGCGCTGTGAATTGTGTAAGACTGTTGAATCACAGACCTGTACCCCTGAAACAAATAATACATTATATGTTAAAAAAGAAGAAGAAGAAGAAGAAGATAGCAGGAAGGGAAAAATGAAGGGGGGAAATCGGAGGGGGAGACGAACCATGAGAGACGAAGGACTCTGAAAAACAAACTGAGGGTTCTAGAGGGGAGGGGGGTGGGGGAATGGGTTAGCCCAGTGATGGGTATTAAAGAGGGCACGTACTGCATGGAGCACTGGGTGTTACAGGAAAACAATGAATCATGGAACACTGCATCAAAAACTAATGATGTAATGTATGGTGATTAACATAACATAATAAAATAAAATAAAAAGTCTCTGGAGCCCAGGCTACACTCCAGACCGGTTAAATCAGGACCTAGGGGTGGGACCTAGCTGTGATATTTTTATTTATTTATTTATTTTTATTTTTTTTTTTAAAGATTTTATTTATTTATTTGAGAGAGAATGAGAGAGAGCAAGCACATGAGAGGGGGGAGGGTCAGAGGGAGAAGCAGACTCCCTGCTGAGCAGGGAGCCCAATGCAGGACTCGATCCAGGGACTCCAGGATCATGACCTGAGCCGAAGGCAGTCGCTTAACCAACTGAGCCACCCAGGCGCCCTATTTATTTATTTTTTAAAAGATTTATTTATTTTAAAGAAAGAGAGAGAGAGAGAGAGTGGGGGGGAGGGGCAGAGGGAGAGAATCTTCAAGCAGACTCCCGCCCTGGGCAGGGCTCCATCCCACCACCCATGAGATCATGACCTGAGCCGAGACCATCAGACACTCAACTGACTGAGCCACCCAGATGCCCCCAGCTGTGGTATTTTTAAAGCTCTCCAAGTGATTACAAAGGGTAGGCAAGGTTGAGAACCACCATTTATTCCCACTTACAATGCATGTTTCCATATTCAAGACACTTCTCTAACCAGTAGAACAGAAGGTCCAACTTCCAGAGTGAAGGCTATTTCCGTCCCCATTGTCCAAAAAGGTCACTTGCAAAGGTCACATCTCAAGCCAAGACATGCATCTCTGAGAAACAGTCTTTTAAATCAAAATAAAGCCAGTTATTCCCTAGCACAACACAAATGTGAGGGTGCCAAAGGGGACCTAACTTGCCCACCAGTGCTGGAAGCTCTGGGCCAGGGAAGAAATACTGAGGGGGATTTCGTCTCTGCGAATGAGACCCTTAGGACCCCAGGATTTTTTTTCAAGATTTTTTTTTTAATTCATTTGAGAGAGAAAGACAGAGAGAGCACAAGCAGGGGGAGAGGGAGAAGCAGACTCCCTGGCTGAGCAGGGAGCCCAAAGTGGGACTCGATCCCAGGACCCTGGGGTCATGACCTGAGCCAAAGGCAGATGCTCAACCATCTGAGCTGCCCAGGCGCCCCGGGCCTCAGGATCAAGATGGCGAACCAAAGCGAGATGAAGAGCTGCAGGTAGGAGTGAGTCCCTCTGTCTGGAGGAGTCAGGAGGCTGCAGAGAGGATGTGGTTTCTGATCGGGTGTTTGAGAATGAATGGGGATTTCCCAGGCAGAGGGGAGGGAGAAGGGCATAGAAGTGCTTGGAGAAGGGCCAAGGGAGCCATAGCTCTGTTGTCCGGACCTCACCAGTCCGCCCCAGAGTGGAAAAACCAGCTTTGGCCTTCCAAAAGCGGAAACTGCAACACTGAAATGAAAGAATCCAAGCTGCCAAGCAATATCCATCCCAAAGGAGTGACAAGTGGCCAAGTCCGTGAAGATGAGCCGGCTGCTGCTCAGAAGCCAGTGGGATCCGCCTGAGGCTGGAAGGGTGAGGCATGGTTTCCTGGAAGAGAGGAGGAGCTGTACCTCAAGGGGTGGGGAGAACCAAGAAGGCCATTTTGGGGAGCATGGAGGTTCGGCCGAGTTGGAGGCTGGGCAGGTGGCTGTTGAGCCCCAGGATAGGATTCGAGAGGGTCCGGGTCAGGCACCTTGCCTTGTATCTATGCAGCGTCTGATAAACTGCCCTGTAAGCCCCCGGGGAACAGGAGTCAGCTCTGGATGCCCCCCACCTCCATAGCACCAGCACACAGCTGTGCAGCTGAGCACAGAAAACTTTGCCAATGGAACAGTAAACATTCCTGGAATCCGTGGAAGTGGGAAGGGCAGAAGGGATACGTTTAAGAGAAAGAATTTTAAATATACCACCATCTTCTTGTACACAAAGAGCTTATGCTCTTGAAATACAGCTTCTTCTAGGGAAGGTTCCCCAAAGCAAGTCTAACCTTCTGGCCTGGGGTGCAAGGAGGCCCCCAGACCCATCGACTACCAGCCTGGGATGCTCATCCAATCCGGATGGTCCACTGCTTTCCCAGCCTTTCATTTCATTTTCATTTTCAGCTCCATGATCCAGATGCAGAGGATCCAGTGCTTCCAGCACTGGTGGGCAAGTTAGGTCCCCTTTGGCACCCTCACATTTGTGTTGTGCTAGGGAATAACTGGTGTGGGGGATAGAGCAGTATTCCCCTGGGTGACTTCTCTTGCTAGCCAACTGCTTGTAGCCAGCAGCAGCAAATATTTCACCTCTGTCAGGAGTCCAAGGTGCAGAACACAGCTGCTGGGCCGAGGCCTGGCAGGGGCCCAGCCTGGCTAGGACAGCTCTGAAGAGCCTGCAGGGCCTGAGAGCCCAGAGCAGGTCACCGGAGAAGGTGCCAGCTCACTCCTCCTCCCGCGTCCTAATCCAGGGGTAACTTTCTCAAAGCCTTTCAGCCTCAGGGCCATGACTCGTGCTGTGAGCCTCTAGGACAGGGCTTGGGGCTGTGAGAGCCCGGAGCACCTAGAGCAGCTAAAAGCACAGAACGCATCCAGGGGAGCACATGCTCCTGGACTTGGAGTCACATCCCAGCTCTGGCCTTGCAGCCGAGAAGCGGAAGCCTCATTTTCAAAGCTCATCTGCTTCCCATGCACAGCCTTCCAGGGGTTTCCGGGCAGCTCAGTTCCATGAGGGTGGGTTCTAGGGTTTGGAGCCCTGGATGGGGAGTGCTCTATCCACTAAGACAGAGTGAGCTGGAGAGAAGTCAGACCTCACAGCCTCACAAAGCTAAGGCCCCCAAACAAGCCAACCTACTCCTCATTCCCTTCCCTCCCCTGGTAGCAAAATAACCTTTGACTTTGGAAGAGGCGAGCTGTCCTCACCCTGGATCAGACCAAGGCGCCTCCAGCTTTTGCTTCTTACAAACTCTACAATTCCAACCATAAATGTTGTAAATTAGGGTCTCTCTCCCTCCTCTACTCACTTACTTTCCTCATCTGCATCTTTTCTCAAAGGACCTCTTCTCAGGAGGAAGATTCTTTTCCCTCCTCTCCTATTACCTCCCAAGACACCTGCTGAGTATATTCATGGAGCCACTCATCCATGTGGGTTTTGGTACCTCCTATGTGTTCGACATTTATGGCCCAGCCTGCTCGTTGGCTTGAGTCCCCAGCTGGCTGAAACTTCATGGTCAGATCCTGCTGACCGGTTCTGGGGCAGCTCTTCCATGCGTTACTGCTAGCTGGGCAAGCTGGGCCTCAGGCCCTGGGTCCCCCCACTCCAGGCCAAGTTAGCAAGTGCAAGGACCCCAGGGACAGAGCTCAGGGAGAGAAATGGAGCTCTAGTTGCTGGGAAAGGGGGGGCTTCTGGATCTTCTTCCTCAGTGGTTCTCAGTGTGGTTCCCAGACAAGAAGCAGGGTGGCGGCCCACGGGACTTGTTAGAAATGCTGTATTCAAGGGCGCCTGGGTGGCTCAGTTGGTTAAGCGTCTGCCTTTGGCTCAGGTCATGACCCCAGGGTCCTGGGATCGAGCCCCACGTCAGGCTCCCTGCCCAGCGGGGAGTCTGCTTCTCCCCCTCCCTTTGCCCTGCTGCTCTCCCTGCTTGTGCTCTCTCTCTCTGTGTCAAATAAATAAATAATAAAATCTTCAAAAAAAAAAAAAAGAAAAAGAAATGCTGTATTCATTACCACCAGTCTAGGAAAGAGATGAGGCGGTGGTTCCTGTACATCCACATGAACGATGATGATGACGGTGATGAAAACGGCCAATGTTGGTTAAGCATAGTAACTCTGCACCAGCCACTGTTCTAAGGATTTTAGTAACACACGTAATCACCACAGGAACCCTCTGAGGAGTTAAGTACTATGAATATCCTTGCAATTTTACAAATGAGAAAACTGTGAACAGAGGGTTAGGCAACTTGGTGTAATCACAGAGTAAATGACAGAATGACAGGTCCGGCTCTACACACACACACATACACACACATACACATACACATACACACATACACACACACGCACACACACACGCCCCTGCACCTCACTCCTCACTTGGCTTTGGTGTCCTCCTCCCAGAGCACGGGCAAGCTTGGCCTGGCTCCGTATCATGAGGCAGCGCAGCTCAGTAGCCGAGAGCCGGCACTTGGGCCAGTCGCTGGCATTTGAAGCTTGATTCTACCATTCCGTGAGCTTGAACAAGTAACAGGCTTTCTGTGCCTGTTTCCTCGGCTCTAAAATGAACATAGCTGTGCCCATCTACGTCACAGGGGAGTCGTAAAGACTAAGGAGGTTACCATTACATCATCGTGCCTGACCACAGCACACGCTCAATAAATGTCATCTTACTATCTTGACGGCCTCTAATTTGTGGGGCGGCGGGGGGAGAAGGAAGAAAAATATAGGCAGGAGAAGAGAGGGGGAAAAAGAATCTGGGAACACCAGCCTGAGAATTGTGTGACAGCTTCTCAGGTAGAACCTCATCCGGGTCCCTGCCCCTTCTGCCCTCTGCAGGAAAAGCATTTTGTGCACACCCGAGGGAGGAAATGTGAGTCTCTTCATTCTGGGGCTCAGCTGCAGATTTAATCGTCCCGTGAAAGCAGATGGTGTTGACCCAGGCCCGTCAGCTCTGACTTTGAGAACTGCCTGGCGTAAGCAGAATTCCGTGTCAAAGTACAGAGACTCGCGAATGTCGCGGCTGCACAGAAGCAAGTACGGTGAGACCTGCGAGATTCAGGGCCCTGATGACACTGGAGCAAGGACAAGACACATCGCCATGAGTCAAAAAAATGATTAGTCTCTGTCTATTTAGTCTGTGTCTAAACCCTTAGGACCGTCTAGCTACTTAGAGGAAATGCATGACTCTATTTTATTAGGATTATTGTCCCTCTCAGAGGTGGATAAAATAGCAAGAATAACCACCAGAGGATGCCAAGCTTGTGGGGCAAGAAGGATAGGGCCAGAAGGAAAAGGAAGCCTACGATGCTGAAATGTATTGACTCGATTAAGGGGAGAGATTCTTCTGAGTGGAGGAAGGAGCCAACACTCTGCCTCCTTCCTCTCTCCCATGCTGGCCTCTTTCTCTTCCAGAAATGCCCAAATGATCCAAGCACCAGGTCCAAGTAGATAAAGCTCCGGCATCAGATGAGCCAACCAGATAGCTAATTTGAATGATTTTCTCCCACAATCACTCAAGGATCCTGGAGATCACACATTCCCTCTGCATAATCAGCAGGGAAGCTCTGCAGCAAGGAGATGCAACTTCTGAGCTATTCCAGCCCATGTTTAAGACCTGGGCAGCTGTTAGGGGCGCCTGGGTGGCTCAGTTGTTAAGCATCTACCTTAGGCTCAGGTCATGATCCCAGGGCCCTGGGATCGAGCCCCGCATCGGGCTCCCTGCTCAGCCGGAGGCCTGCTTCTCCCTCTCCCTCTGCTTCCCTTGCTTGTGCTTTCTCTCTCTCTCTGACAAATAAATTTAAAAAATCTTTAAAAAAAAAAAAAAAGAGACCTGGGCAGCTATGAGAAACCACATGATGGAGAGCTAAGAGTTTACCATGTTTCTGTCCTTGGTAAGTTATATATTAAATTATGTATTTATATTAAATGTAAATTATATAGAGATGCAGGATCTAGTTACAATGTAGCTGTAAAGTGCTGCCTTGTCTTTGCCCCCTGCTCAAACTAAAGCTGTTACCTTTCTAGCCCTGTCCGCCATGGTGCTTAGCAGCCAGGGATGCATGGTCTCAGACATGTTTACCAAGTAAAACACTGACTTGAGGGGCACCTGGGTGGCTCAGTCATTAAGCGTCTGCCTTCGGCTCAGGTCATGATCCTGGAGTCCCGGGATCGAGTCCCGCATCGGGCTCCCTGCTCAGTGGGGAGTCTGCTTCTCCCTCTGACCCTCCCCCCTCTCATGTGCTCTCTCTCTCTCATTCTCTCTCTCAAATAAATAAAATCTTTAAAAATATACATATATGAGGGGCGCCTGGGTGGCTCAGTCGTTAAGCATCTGCCTTTGGCTCAGGTCATGGTCCCAGGGTCCTGGGATCCATCCCCGCATCAGGCTCCTTGCTAAGTGAGGAACCTGCTGCTCCTCTGCTTCTGCTCTCTCTCTTTCTCTTTGACAAATAAATAAATAAAATCTTTAAAAAAAAATGTAAATTATACAGAGAGCAGCCTTTAAAATTGTGTTTTGAGAAAGATAAACACAAGTGTCAAAGCAACGGAAAAATCAAATTCACGTCACCCCGCCATGTAGCTAAAGTGAATAATCTCTTTTTAGTTTTTTTGTTGCTTGGGTTTTTTTATTTTTGAAACACACCTATAGTCAATATTCACAAAATTTGAGCTTAGCTGTTTTTCACTTAGCATTATCTTAATCCACATTTCTATTTGTTTTCATAATACACATATGTAACATTCTTTTTTTTTTTTAAGATTTTATTTATTTATTTGAGAGAGAGAGCACAAGAGGGGGGAGGGTCAGAGGGAGAAGCAGGCTCCCCGCTGAGCAGGGAGCCCGATGCGGAACTCGATCCCGGGACTCCAGGATCATGACCTGAGCCGAAGGCAGACGCTTAATGACTGAGCCACCCAGGCGCCCCGAGAACCACTGCTTTAAAGGAATTAATGAGGAATACAGGAATTATTGAATAAATGTGCTGGGAAAAACCAATTTTAAAATGGGGGGAAACCCCATCTGTTTAGAGCCTTATATCATACACATAGATAAAGAGTAAAATATAAAACTTGAAACTCTAACATGGCTGGGAAACTTAGGTAAATATTTTAGGTAATGTCTGGATAGGGAAGCATTTTCTGAACTTGAGAAACGAAGAAATCACAAGAGAAATACTGATATCCTTGACCACATACGGCTAAACTTTTGTAAAATGAAAAGGTAAATGACAAACTGGGAAAATATTTATAAGCAATCTGACAAAGGGCTAATATTCTTCGTAAATAATGACAGTATCAATAAGAAAACAACTAATGTGTCAAAAGAAAAATGGGCAAAAGTCTTGAACAAAGATTTTATAGGAGATTTACGAATGTCCATAATAAGTACATAAAAATATTGCCAACTTTCCCAACAATTAATGGAGTGGAATTTAAAAATAATGAGTTTTTTTTTTTACCCTATCCGAGAGGTAAATATATATATATTTTTAAATTTTTTTTTTTAAGATTTTATTTATTTATTTGAGACAGAGAGAATGAGAGAGAGAGAGCACATGAGAGGGGGGAGGGTCAGAGGCAGAAGCAGGCTCTCAGCTGAGCAGGGAGCCCAATGTGGGACTCGATCCCGGGACTCCAGGATCATGACCCGAGCCGAAGGCAGTCGCTTAACCGACTGAGCCACCCAGGCGCCCCCACATATGTAACATTCTTAATAATAATACTATTTTTCCTTTTATACCATAGTATGCTCTTATTTCATCAGTTTTAGGTATTTTTTTTTTCCATTTTTCTTTTTGTCTGCTTCCTCCCCCCCTCCCAGCTATTTTTCTTCTTTTGAGTTATTTCTTCAGAATATAGTCCCAAGCATATATTTACCAGGCCCCAGGATGTGATATTTCATGGCTCATTACATTTTGTCATGTTGCTTTCCAGAAATATTGTACTAATTTATGTTACTATGAGAATACAGCTTTCTCAAAAGCCTTGCCAGATTTTGATTTTGTAATTATAATTTGCTTTTACCAGTTTAACTGGCATTGCGTGACTTTGTGCTTTAAGTTCCTATAATTACTAGGGAGGCTGAATCCTTTTCCATGGGTTTGTTTTCTATTTGCATTGCTTCTTGTGTGAAGGACATGCTCAGATTTTTTTGACCGTGAATGCAGTAGAAATAGAATTGCCCTTGTGGATTTGGTTTCATTCCCTAGAGATCCTGGATGTTCATTTTTTCCATCCATTCTATTTATCACAAACAACTTCCCCCCTAAGTCACTTTGATTCAAGCAAGTTTTGCTCAGTCCATGCAGGTCCCAGTCAGGCAGAAGATCATCAATTCAGCCCAGGTTCCTGGCACCCTATTTACTGGTGGCTGCACACTGTAATCCCCTCATAAATTTTCCTGAAGGCAGACTGATTTTTAAGTTCCCCAGCTCCCTAACGAACTCGGTTCCCGATTTGTCAAATATACCCAGCAATTATTCATTGTTGTGTCATGTACTACTAGAGAAAAAAATCAGGGAAAGTGGGGCGCCTGGGTGGCTCAGTGTGTTGAGCGTCTGCCTTCGGCTGGGGTCCTAGGATGGAGCCCCGCATGGAGCCTGGCATTGGGCTCTCTGCTCAGCATGGAGTCTGCCTCTGCCACTCTCCTGCTTGTGCCCTCTCTCGTGCTCTATCTCTGTCTCAAATAAATAAATAAAGTCTTTAAAAAAATCAGGGAAACCATTTTCATGTTTGCCTTTCTCGGCATCTCTGATTTATATGGTGCCTTTATGGTAGGGTATCATTTACATATTGTGATCGCAAAGCATTCTATGACAGGGGATCAGAATCTGGAAAGAGAAGGAAGAACCAAAGTCAAGATGATATCTATGGCATCCTGGAGTAGGATGACAAGGGAGGAAAACCAGGTCATGGACAAGATTAAATTAAATCAAAACAAAACTTCAGTATTTGAAATATGTTATAGGGCACCTGGGTGGCTCAGATGGTTGAGCGTCTGCCTTCGGCTCAGGTCGTGATCCCAGGGTCCTGGGATCGAGTCCCGCATCGGGCTTCCCGCTCCTTGGGAGCCTGCTTCTCCCTCTGTTTCTCTCTGTCTCTCATAAATAAATAAATAAAATCTTTAAAAAAAAAAAGATTAAAGAAATATGTTATAGAATGGACATAAGGCCAATTTAATTGGTTCAAAGGATATCTGCTATCTAGAAATATATTTACCTTTGGCAGGCATCACACAAAATTGTAAAACAACAACAAAAACTAAGAACTGTACAAGAAATGCTAAACATCGCACAAATTATTTGATAAAAAGTGGCCAAAGATATTTATTTATCTTTTTTAAAAAAGAAAAAGTTATTGTTGCCAATCCCTTGGCTTTTTTTTTTTTTTTGCCTATAAGAAGGATCCCAAGTTGGGAAAAAAGTCATCCCAGCATGCTTCCTCCCTCACTCAATTCTTTCTCACCACAAGCTTACATTATGTAGCCACTCCCTACCCTCTTCCCACTCCCTCAACCTGGCTAAGTCCTGGCCACAACTTTGGGTCTCTGGAGAGGTGACTGTAAGATGGTGGAGAAGCTCCTTGCGAGCGACATAGCTAACTAGTGGGGAGAAGGAGCCCTTCTCCCTTGTAATAGACACAACTACGTTGTAGTTCCAAGTTATAAGTGCCAAAGAGTTGCCATTATTGAGCATTTAGAATATGCCATGACATAAGATAAGCACTTAAATGCCTTATCTCATTTAATCTTCACCCACACTATCATCCCATTTTACAGATGAGGCAAAGTGACATTTAAAAACCTGGCCAAGATCACCCAGCTGGTGAGAACAGACAAGGCTGACACTGTAACATCTCACCTCTCATAGGATGGGTGACTGTTTTGATGATTTGTAATAAATTGTAACTTTTGCCACGAGTGTGCTATTTTTAACTATTAAAAAAAAAAAAACACCATACAGTTTAATCTCATCCCTACTAGTTAAGAGTTGACTATTCCTATGAGGCCAAAGGCAAAAAGCCCAAACTGTGCTTTTCCAGGCAAACCGCAGCAAGCACCTTACCATCTTTTGTTCTTTTCTAATAGTCCAAGTCCTGTTCCTCTTAACACTGGTAAGATATTTGAGACCACACAAGAGCCAGAGGTGGGGGTGTGCTGAGGAGGAGAAGCAGGAGGAGGACCGGAGGGTAGGGATCCCAGCCTGGAAGTCAAGAGGCCTGTGTTTTGGCCCAACTTCTACCACCAACTCACCTCTCTGGACCGCAAGTTCCTCATGGGCAAAGGAAACTCGCAGGTGACGTGGGTTCTAACGTCCCCTTCAGCTTTAAATGTCTAACAACTTAAGAAGCCTCGTGGTGTCAGCATACTCGGGGCGCAGGTGTAGACACAACACCCCCTACTGGCAGCCTTTCGGCAGTGGTCACCGGCTCCGCACTCCAGCCTTGGGGGCGGGCGGGGGGAGGCGGCCTCTGCAAGGGGGCCCAGCTGTGGGGACAGTGGGGGAGGGCAGCAAAGGGGGAGGCGATGCAGGCACACTCCAAACTCACCCAGTTCTGCTCTCAAGTGTCTATGGCCACGTGTTTGCTGAAAGAAATGTGCTTCAGATTCAGAAGGGCAAAGGTTTTAAAGAGGACAGGAGGATTACAGAGTAATTTAGGAGGGAGTCAGACGGTGGGGGCCGGGGGCAGCTGTCAAAGCTGGAGCTTAGCCTTTTTGATAATGAAAAGCCACAATTTAAAAAGTTTAAAAAAAAAAAAAAAGCATGGACTATTCTCCTAAAGGCAGGCATATATCTATTTTCTGAAAGTGAAAAATAAATTCTATAGATTTTGTGTGTTCGTTGAAAATATAGGGCAGGTAAAGGTTCTGTGCTCCCCCCAAGGGTACTTATCGGAGTCAACAGTCTGCTGTGTGAGTCTGCTCACCTTTGCCACTGAAAGCAAGCCCCGAGCACTTCATTTCTCAGCGAAGTGACCTGCCCTTCCAAAGTCACTAGCCCCTGCTCCCTTCCTCCTGGAGCATCTGATGGGAAACACAGGCCCTTTCAGCTTAGACTCTAGATAAACACACATCACGCATCCGCATTGCAAGGCTTTAGAAATGGTTTTAAAAATGAAAATCCTGAGCTTTGAATCTGCAGCCCACAGCAGAGTGATGGAGCTGACAATTGCCTGGGTCCCCCAGCTTCTCCCACTCACCTCTTCCAGAAACTTCACCCCTGAGGATGGACTTGTCTGCCGGTACCCCGCACCTCTCCTGGGACTCACCTTCCCTGTGAGCACATCAGAGGAGAGGAAGGATGGGGGCCGGGAAGTGTGTCCAGGGGGCAGGTGGGAGAAGAGGAATCCAATCTATGGTAAAGTCTCTTCACAAGAAACTCCAGAAGGTCTCACCCCCCAGTTCACGCAGAGATACTGTCTGCTCCTACCTTCACGAATGGAAGAACCAGTCTGGCCTGTTCTCTACGACAAGGGCTCCTAGTTCCCAGCCTGTGGTCCATCCCAACCGCCCCCCCCCCCCAATGCCTCGCAAAGCCTCCCTTGGTTGGCTCTGCTTTCTTCCCCTGGCTCCTACCTTCTGGATCTTTTCTCTTCCCTTCTTTTCTACCCTTCCAAATATAAGCCTGTCAAACCAACATGGACTCATTTTAATCCCTCCCCTAATCCTCCACTCTACATCTCCTTGAGTTAGCAGAGGCAGAAATCCCTGCAGTGAACTGGGGAGAGCCAAAGATGTAAATGTTAATGGCAGAGTCTTTTTTTTTCCCCACCTGTTGAGTCTCAGCTGGTCTTGTGGTTTTGCTTTGGCCAACAAAACATAGGATAGTGATTCTGTGTGATTTCCAGAGCCAAGGCCTCAAGAGGCCTTACAGCTCCTGCTTCAGTCTCTTGAAATGTTGCCCAGATCGCCATGGAAGGAAGCTGGGTTAGCCCACCAATGAGATGCCATGAGAGCAAGGACTGAGGTGCCCAGGCCCCAGGCTGCACTAAGTGCCAGCCGCGTGAGCGATGGCTGACCGTGCAGCTCAGTGCAGTAACAGGAGCAGGCCCGGTGAGACCGCAGAGCGGTGACGCAGCCGACCCCGGTGACACCCCAGCGAGACCCGCAGAGGGGTGATGCAGCCGACCCCGGTGACACCCCGGCGAGACCCGCAGAGGGGTGACGCAGCTGACCCCGGTGACACCCCGGCAAGACCCGCAGAGGGGTGACGCAGCCGACCCCGGTGACACCCCGGCGAGACCCGCAGAGGGGTGACGCAGCCGACCCACGATCCGTGGGAGAGGACAGACCGGTGTTGTTTTAAGCCACTCGGTTTCATGGTGTTAAGCAGCACCAGACAACTGAAATGCACACTTTTACCTTTTTCTCTGTTGTTTACGGAATAAGATACTAGACCGGGATTCTTTCTGCTTCTATTTTGGCTGAGGCCCCAATATGATAGATATCAGATACCCACGTGAATCTGGAACAAGCCCCCTTATACAGAATTCACAAAGGAAATTTTGAGACCTGGCTCCTTCCCTCTGGGATGCCTTGTCCAGATTAAGGCTATGAAAAGGGGTCTGAGGGTGGTGTAGTGGGGAGAGACAAGTAAAAAGCTTTTGGGGGGAAGAGCTGTTGATGAGCTGTGAATGTCCCCTGGACACCCCAAGGAAAGAGGGGCTAGAGCTGTATCTCCTTCATCTCAAGCCCAGAGAAGCAGGCTTATGTGGACCACTTGGAGTATTTTGAAATACATTCAGGAAACAGCACACATTATGGGTCCCAGCTTTGCACTTTTGACACCCAGAGTGGGCTGTGACACCCAGAGTGGGGGAGCACAGGGGACTGGACTGCTTTTGTGGGGTTTCTCAGGCAAGGGGTGTCCTGTGGATGAAATGTGGTCACCCAGAAGGGAGAGCTTGGGCACTATTTCATAGGACCACCTAGAGGGGCAGAGAGACCCCAGCAGCAAGAAGCTGGAGGTGGGCATTGGATTGCTCGGGTCTTAGGAAGAAATGCAGAGGGACCTCCTCCAATAAAGATGCATCTTCATATGCCCCCGAGAAGTGCAGGAGAGGGATGGCCAATAATGGGAGTTTCTGAAGAACCCACCACAATACTCAACAAGGGAAAGGGTCCACATGAAACACTAGCCAGGCTCAGAGAGTGGTGAACCCACTTTGTTGACCCCCTTGTCTCTGACTCCCTACCTGCCACCCAGTCCTGGGCACTCAGAAACTAGCCAGCAAACTGAGAACTGCAGATAAGAGAAAAGCATAAGGCAGAGACCGCAGAGAGGCCGCCAGCTACCCACAAACCCTTCCCATGGCAGCCCCCCCAGCCCGAGGCAGGCTTCAGATGGGGAAAGAAGGGGGATTGATGTTAAATCAGGTTCAAAGGTTTGGTCCTCACCTTGGGCTGGACATTATGATTGCTGACTTGAGACAGAGTTCAACTTAAACAACTCACATACTGTCTAGTTCCTAAGAATGAAATGTCAGAAGCCTGCTGAGTTTTCACATCAACCTTGCTTTATTAAATAAAATTTAAAAGGGTAATGGAGGGGAGGGGAAAGGTAATATTCTCATCACATCACTAATTGTATTCATTGGACATGCTAATAACATTTACTTTGTTTATTTGCCATTTCTCAGGAATACAGTCTCCAAGAGACAAAAAAAGTTCTCTTTGCTCCAGTTACCCATATTTCTCTTTGCTCACATTATCCTCCTACTCATACAAACTAGGTGGGCTTATAACTTATCTCATCATGTGATTATATTTATCCAGGTCCACAAAGTCCCCAGCAGCTCCTTGGTTAGGACAGATCAGCCATGGAGTCTATAAGCCTGGAAATAGGTCTCTCCGGGGGCTTTAGGCCTTGGCAAGCCTCATCCCAGGACCGTGGGAAGAGATCTGTACAGATGTCTGTTGGCTTACAGCCAGTCTCCCTTGTCTGGAATGCAGGACTTCATCTGGCTGCTCGCCTAAAAGCTTTCAAAGACTGAAATCTGTAGGTGAGTTTTTGGACTTCATGCCAGGAAGCTGAAATCCAGGAGAGACGATGGGCTTGCAGAACCTCTGTCTGAACTTCCAGCAAGTAAATTTTTATAAATAAAAGATGCAATCAATTATTTAGCATAATGAAACATGCTTGAAAAATGTAGGTATCATTTGCTAGTTCTCAAGAAATTAATGCATAATCATAGAGATGCATAATGCATGGCCCCATTGGATACCATCTTAGGAGGGAGACCGGCTGGGTTGAGAGGGAAAGGGATCTCATTTCAATCAATTATTTGCAGAGGATGCACTGCATTTATTCATGTAGTGTAACAGAGCTCAGGTGGGAAAGTAGCATCCATTTCTTTTCTCACAAATGTGTGTCAACGAGGACATGTCCTGTTGAAGAAAAGGGTGCTGGGCTCTCTATCTGACCATGGAGCAGATGGTGCTCGGTGCCACGGAAGTTTAAACCATGTTCGGTGCTGGGAATCACCACCCCTGTGAAAACTCTTGTGGGCTGTCCTACAACCTTGAAGGGGCACAGCCTTCAGCCTCACTGGCACTGACTCAGATCCAGTGACCCCATTTCTCACAACCCATTTCTTGGGGGCAGATTCATGTTATCCAGCCTCACAGCCGAAACTAGAGAGACAGTTTACTAATTCACGAGGATACTCACAGTCCACATGCCCAGTGCATTCTTTCGCGGCAGGCAGAGCTCTGTGGAGGGCCAAATCCTAAGCCCTGGGTTGCTGAGTGAGCACGACACCAGAACCAGGGGAGACATGAATGGAATGTTCAGGCACCTGGCTGAAGCAGCCTGCTGTGTCCATCCCACAAGAGAGGAGGTCCAGCCAAGGGTTTTCAACCTTCATGTCGCGGTACCCATTAGAATTGTGAAAGCATTTCGTGAGCCACTCCCAGACACCATTAAAAAAAATAAAATGATAAAACATAAAGTGGAATCGAAAGTATCAGAGAGTACTGCACGTAACTGAGGCAGGTAAGAGGCAGCACGGGGCGGTGGTTAAGAGGATAGACACTAAATGCAGGCTACGTAGGATCAAATGCCAGTCATATAACCCTAGGCGAGTCACTAGATCTATGCTTCAGTTTGTTTGCAAGATGGGAATGGTAACAGTACCTCCCTCCTGAGGGTATTGTGAAGATTAAATGGCTTAATACCTACAAAGGGCACAGAGCTATGCCTGGCCGCGAGTGCTATGTGGGCTTACATTATTAGTAAGAATTGCCTTGTGAAACTATTGCCCACCAGCTGAGAGACCAGAATCGAGTTCCTATGACAACTGGAGTCAGGCATGCTGAGCAGTACATGAGAGAAATGGGGGAAATGAGTGGCTTCCATTGTATTTGAATTAGAAAATTATGGAAGCAATACCAATGGCAGGGAAAAGAGAACCAAAGGAAATTGTCCAAAAAGGATATCCCAGATGACCAGACTAGAGCTCTCTGAAGCTGAGGAGTACTTTTCAGTGAATTAAGATGAAAGTGCTTTTGTTGCATCGAGATGCTATAAATATCTCTTTCCTGGAGAGAACTCTCATTCTCTAATGTACACTCTGCCTTTTTTCTTTCCTTTTGGCTTTTATCTGAGACCATGGTGACATATTTTGGTCCACTGGAATGGATCATCAAGTTCAAATTTACACTTGAACTTGAATTTCCTCTCTTCAGATCAATGGGAATTCGCATCTCCGTTTTTAAGAGTATCAGCTATACCAATTGATTACCCCACTCTATACAAGTCCTTCCTTCATGTATTTTTTCATGTTCCACAGGAATCTGGACAAACAAAAGGTGACTGATAAGGTAGAGGCAAGAAACTAAAATATATTTCAAGAAGAAAACATATTTTTGAAGAAGATGTGACACCATAAATGGGGAAGACTTAATAATACCCAAATAGAAGTAAGAATAGTTATAATAATATTTACCACAGATTGAGTACCTACTATGTGCCAAGCACCGTGCTAAGCACTTCATAATTGTTAATCGTACTTTCACGATGACTCTGAAAGGTCGATGATGCTATTTACAACTTCAGGGAAGGAGAAGGTCTGGCACATTGTAGACCAGCATTCAGACGTGGACTCCTTAACTCGGGCCTTTCACTCACCCACTACTGCGAGGGTTTCAGAACTAGCCCCGCCAGGTCCACATTTCAGCTCTACCACCTACAAGCTAGTTAACTTCTCCAAACCTCGCTTAATTTCCTCTTACACAAAATGGGGGTGATCACAGTAGCTTCCTCCTAGGATTTCGTGAAAATTAAATGAGATGTTTATTCAAGTATTTGACACCGTGGCTGGCACACAGTAAATGTTCAAATAGATGCCAATTATCATTATTGTTATGGCAGCCCTTGCAAGGCTGTCTGTAACTGCAAACATTAAATATGGATGATCAGTGGACCAGGCCAGCCAACAAAGTGCCATTTGGCCAACTGCCTTTGGACCTTGCTCTCTATTAAAGGCATTTCCCACGGCATGTCGTTCCCACCACTGGCTCTAGGAGGAAGCGAGACAGCACTGAGGGGAAACGTGTGGAGCAGCAGGGGAAACTGAGGAAAGCAGCACTCATTGGAAAGGTGGGGGTTCAGGTCTATGGAATCAGGATGAGAGCAAGGAAGAGCTGCTGTTTGAGACCCTCGTGGAGCTAGTCTCCTGAAGGACAAACTCAATAAATTGTGGAAGGCAGGAAGATTACCGCTAGGGGAAAACAAATTACTTGGGGATTTGAGCGGGAGCTTTGGCTCATGTTACTGTGTGAAGGAGCAGTCCCACAGAAGAAGTAAAGGATGAGGGTTGGGAAGAATTTAATGAGTTTCTTGAGCCCATTTTAACCTAAAAGAGAGGGATTTAATTTCCAAAGTCTTTTTTCTTTTTTTTTTTTTCTTTAAAGATTTTATTTATTTGACAGTGAGAGAGGGAACACAAGCAGCAGGAGTGGGAGAGGGAGAAGCAGGCTTCCCGCGGAGCAGGGAGTCCGATGCGGGGCTCGATCCCAGGACCCTGGGATCATGACCTGAGCCGAAGGCAGACGCTTAATGACTGAGCCACCCAGGCGCCCCTAATTTCCAAAGTCTTAAATGGGAAACAGAATTTAGACAGAATCAAACTAGGGGAAGAGAAAAAATGAGAAAGATCCATCCACTTTCCATAAACCGAAAGGAAAACACGCGCCCGTGGGAGAATCGCCCTGGCTCAGATTTAAAGGCTAATTTGACTCAGTAAGCACAGGGCGTGGAGAGGGATGGAGGTAAGAGGGCATGAAGATGAACCATCATTATTTCCACTCTTTTGGGGGCTGTGGGGAGGGGTGGTGGAGATCAGCTAGCTGAGGACATCAGATTCAGCTGTGTTCATTTCTACTTTGCCAGGCCAAGGAAGCCAGGATTTTAAATTTAAGTTTAAATCATCAATAGGCAACGACATTTATTTTTAACACCTGCCTGGCTGAGAATTAACACATCCACTGCCTTCCCTGGGATACCTGAGCAAAAAAGTTGCAAGGCATCTTTATTCTCCCGGCAATGTGATACTTAAAAATATGTTATTGAGGGGCGCTTGGGTGGCTCAGTCGATTAAGCATCTGCCTTCGGCTCAGATCATGACCCTAGGATCATGACCTGAGCCCCGCATCGGGTTCCCTGCTCAGCAGCGAATCTGCTTCTCCCTCTGCCTCTGCCGCTCCCCCTGCTTGTGCTCTCTGTCTCTTTCTCTCAAATAAATAAATAAAATATTTAAAAAAAAAAAAAAAAACAGAAAAGCAAATAACGATTCTTAGAAACTGCTGAGCATCTTCATATTACAAAACCAGATATCCACCTCACTGGGCACAAGCCTCCTGGTGATGCTAGACTCTGAGGAAAAGCCCCAAATGCCAACATGATACAATGTCATTCTAAGTCATCGGACTGTGCAACAGACCACAAAGATGTTTGTTTACATTGCTGTGATCAGCCGAGGCGGCCAAGAGCCCGAGTTGGTGTGGGATGGCCTCTGCACCACCACAGGCTCCCACACTGATGTCTCTGGGCCCCGCCTCCCCATTCTCTGTGTTAGTTTTTTTTAGATTTTATTTATTTATTTGTCAGAGAGAGTACGGGCACGCACGAGCAGGGGCAACAATAGGCAGAGGGAGAAGAAGGGTCCCCACTGAGCAGGGAGCCCGATGTGGGGCTCGATCCCAGGACCCTGGAATCATGACCTGAGCCGAAGGCAGACGCTTAACGACTGAGCCACCCAGGTGCCCCTCCATTCTCTGTGTTTAAAGGCAGATGTGTGCACAGTGACAGGAAGAGACACAGAACAGTCTGAGGGAGTAACACACGAGGCAATATATCCAATATGTCTGCTTAAAAATTGCTAGTTCAGGGGCACCTGGGTGGCTCAGTCGTTAAGCGTCTGCCTTCTCCTCGGGTCATGATCCCGGGGTCCTGGGATTGAGCCCCGCATCGGGCTCCCTGCTCAGGAGGAAACCTGCTTCTCCCTCTCCCACTCCCCCTGCTTGTGTTCCCTCTCCCGCTGTGTCTCTCTCTGTCAGATAAATAAATAAATAAAAATCTTTAAAAAAAAAATACTGGTTCATACACACAGAAGGTGATAAAAAGACATTTGAAATCGGAAGCGAACAAGCACACTTCGTGAAGATTAAGAATGTGATGGGCACAATGGGTGAGAGTGTTCATGGAGGCCAATAAAACTACTTCTAGAAAAATGTTCTTAAAGATCCAGGGAAGTCAGGAAGAGCCCCCTGAGTCTCAGAGAATACAGCTTTTATTTCTGCCCACTGCCAGAGAGCTGCTTGTAACAAAGAAGTTGTGAAATCAAAAGGCTGTTAATTAAGTCTGTTTTAAGAAAAAGCATTGCAGGCAAAGAGGAGGGAGCCCTGATAACAAGGTTTGGGGGGTGGACAGGCAGGGAGGTTCTGAAGCCCACGTTCCATGCAGTGCGGATCTCCTGTTTAAGCTCAAGTGCTATTATCTGCCAGGGCTCTGTGGTAGGAGTTCGTCCAAAGCTCTGCAGCAACTACCAAAAGACACGTGCCCCAGAGTTCCCCAGCTGTGGTAAAACACGCCGGGATGGCAGGCCCAGGTCCAGGTCCCTGTCTCCGTGATGTGCTCTCAGCTCTCTGTTCCCTCCTCCCACTGCACATACTTACTCATCTCTGTCACTGACTCCTGTGCCAGTCTTCAAACTGCATGAGAACAGGGGGCAGGTCTGTTTTTGTTTTCCATTGTGTCTCAACTGCTCAGCAAAGAGCAGTGTAAGCATAGCATAAAGCATATAATAAGCCTGCAGTAAATATCTGTGGAATAAAGGCATAAGCAGGTGAACAAATGCATAAGGGAGAGCAGTTGCTTGAGGACTCAACGCTTGCATCCTACTCTTCATGGGGACGTTTACTTTGGACCTGATTATTGGTATTGCTTTAAATATTTCTGTTATATCTCACAACATCTTTGGGTGTCACAGGTCTGAGAAAAAACAGATCTTATGAGTGTCCGTCAGGGAGGTAACTTGTCTCTATATGTAATTTTCAAGTTATGAATGTCTGTCTCAAAGCACAAGGGTCAACCAAGTAAACCTTTTGAATTTCCCCTTTCTGAAAGGAAACCGACTGGATTAGCCAAAAAGTATCTTTCAAAACCATTTAGGGGCATCTGGTGGCTCAGTTGGTAAAGCGTCTGCCTTCGGCTCAGGTCATGATCTCGGGGTCTTGGGATCAAGCTCCGAGTCAGGCTCCCTGCTCAGCGAGGAGTCTGCTTCTCCCTCTGCTTCTCCGTCTCCGTCTGCCCCTCCCCCCACTCCACTCATGCTCTCTCTCTCGCTCTCTCGCTCTCTTTCAAGTAAATAAATAAAATCTTAAAAAAACCTTAATGGTCGAAATCTCATTTAAACAATCTTATTAGTAAATGATAACTATTTATGCTTTTTATTATAATGAGGTTTCTTATTAATGGAAAAACCGTAATAAAGCATGTGTGTCTGTGTGTGTGTGTATGTGCATGTACACACATATATAGGTATATATACACAAACACGCGTATGCATATTTCCCGTTTCCTGGGGTTAGTCACACCCAGGAACACCCGGCCTGCCCGCCCATTCCGCTACAACCAGGCCCCGTAATTCACAGCTGGTAGCTACTTCTATTGCTTACACAGTGTTTCCCACAGGGATAGCACAGACAGTGACCCCATGTCCCTGCTGTAAGTCCATGGTAAACATGGCTAATCCGTGATAGCACTTTCTCTGAGTCTAGACGCTGCTGCTGAATTGTTCTCAATACAGTATCCTAGCCAGCCGCTACAAATCACTTAATAGTGGAATACAAGATGAAATATCTTTGTCTCCTTGGCCTACAAGTATACGTTCTAAAGCACAAAAAGGCATTCACATCAAGTACGCACACAAGGTTTCACTAAATAATACTAGCCCTTATTTGTGTAATGTATTCTGATTTTCTATTCTCCTCTATTTCATTTCTTAAAATGCTCTTTGCAACCTACTGATTTTGTAATCTATATAAAAGCTTTGCTATAAAGGACTACCTTTGCAAATTCCAAATTCTAAGGTCACGGCAAACACCAGGAGGAGCCTGTGTTAGATTTCCCAGTTGGACAGAGCACTGGGCTAATGTAACCACACACTCACGCCCCACCGAGCCCGGGTAGCTCTGAGGTTCTGAGCCATCAGTGAATGCCTAACTCTATAGAGTCATCTCAGTGGGGGATGGGATAGGAGGCAAATCCCCTGACTCTTTCAGAAAGAGTAACTTAGAATACCCATCCTGCCACAGTGGGTCAGAAAATCACTCATACCACATGAAAGACAATACTACCTGGGAGAAATCTCATTATTGATTGTGTGGTTCCCATAAAAACTATCCAAACTATTTTCAGTTTGCCGAAATCACATGTTCTCTCACTACTGTGTTCCCTCTGCCTGGTTAATGCTCACTTACTTCTCTAGATTGGAAAATGTCTTCACTAGAGAACCATTCTTTTTCCGGAAACCACAAGTTGGAGGAATCGCTGAAAGTAGGACAGTGACAAAATCCTGGACTGTGGATTTTAGCCAGAAATACGGCTCTGTTAGAGACCTGTCCTAAAGCAAAAGAAATCCCCATAATTATGTGGGCATCCCTACCACAGGTCTGAAGTATTTAATCTTAATTAAATGTAATTTTAAACCCAGAGAATTTGTTCATGAATGGGAATTGGTAATAAAGATTAGAAGAAACAGAAGGCAGAATGCAGGCAACATCACTAAGGCTGACTTTGACTTGAAAATATATGTATGTCATTGTGCAGAAGTCAGGCAGAATCTTGGGACTCCAAGACGGTGTCTGTGGCTCACAGCAAGGCGGGAGGGTCATGGAGGTGGAAGCGGTGCGAAGGAGAGAGCCTTTTAAAAGCAGCCAGCTGAGGGGCGCCTGGGTGGCTCAGTTGGTTGAGCGACTGACTGCCTTCGGCTCAGGTCATGATCCTGGAGTCCCGGGATCGAGTCCCGCATCGGGCTCCCTGCTCGGCAGGGAGTCTGCTTCTCCCTCTGACCCTCCCCCCTCTCATGTGCTCTCTCTCTCTCTCTCATTCTCGCTCTCTCAAATAAATAAATAAATCTTTAAAAAATAAAAAAGCAGCCAGCTGAAATGTTCTGACCGAGAAAGGCATGATTTTATTTCTGCTCCTAGGTTCAGATGATTTGAAGCCTTGCATAAGCCTAAAGCTGTCACTATAATTCAAAAATAATTGGAGCAAATGGCTGCTTAGCACAGGAAAAAGACAGGGCTGAGGAGATGGAATCTTCTGGCCTTTGAGTTGTTCTGGGAAGCAAGAGCTTCACCTTAAATCCCAGCTGAATAAAAACTGCCTCGCCTCATATCTTCACCATAACTGGACTCGGAGAAGCCTACACAGTTGTTGCCCTTTGATCTTCCCAACCCCTAAGATTCATTCAACACATAATATTCACCCTGTGAGCACTCCATCTCTCTCTCTCTCTCTCTCTCTCACACACACACACACGCACACACGCACAAGCACAGAGCTGCCTGTCTTCCTTTTCCTCCCTAAATACTCCTGCTCCAATGTTGAAAATGGATATGATTGAACCCTACCCCCCAACTACTGAATCACATTTTCCCAAAGACGATGTCCCATTGCCCCAGTGACAAAAGGGAATTCATCCCCACGACCATCGAAATGTCTCTTTCACTTATTCCCTGCCCTCTCCCCACCGAAAAAATAAGGAACCCTATGCTATCAGAGCTGCAAAGAACTTGAAGACCACCCCGGCCTTTACCAGCCAGAGCGGGGATGGAGGATGAGTACTAGCCGCCTCACCCAGGAGCCTGCTACAGGGGTAGAACCCCTGGTCCCCCTGGAAGCTGCAGAATCCGAGCGTGCATGGAACAAAATCCCACGTGACTCACGAGCATGGTCCAGTGTGAGAGACGCTGGTCTAGGCAGCACTTCTCAGGCCTGGCTGCACATGAGAATCACCTGGGGACTTTCAAAAGCTACCCGACCGGGCCTCCTCATCTGCGAGCAAATGAATGAGCAATGTCAGGAGGCTGGTGTAGTTCAAGGCTCCCAGAGGTTCTACTGGACAGCTGGAGCTGAGTGGCATGGCTCCCTTCCAACTCTCCCAATTCACAGATGAAGACACGGAATTGCAGGGAGGCCAAGGTCACAAAGTAAGCTGGTGGTAGGGCTGAATTCAAAGCCACGAAGCAATGCGCCCTAGGGTTCCTCAAGAGGATGGACTCCCACAGTGGGAGTGTCTGCTTCCTGCACCCTCAGGAGGCTGGCTTTTCTGGGGCTGAGTGACCGGCGGAGAAGGCTCCATTCATAGAGGGTCATCCACTTGAGCCCTCCTCTACTCTCAAAGAAATCATTTACTCTAGCCTGGAGTATAGCTTTAGAAAACCACATAATGGTAACATTTAGTTTGACCCACCACATGCGTGCGAGAGGCGTTCACTGCTGCCCGTCCCCTCGTCAGCTGGCTTGTTCCTTTCCCTCACTCCTGTTTAGAGATAAAGGAGCCATGCTTTATCTGAGACATCTCTGAGGAAATCTGCCTCAGAGGAATTAAAAGACAAGCCAGGGTATATTCCACTTCCTCGAAGCCCTGGGAAAATGCTTCTACTGGAGCCTGCCCCTTTTGTCCAAAAAAAAGGGGCAATGTTACTATCATTCCCCAACCACAGAAGCTGGTTATGAGATTTGCCGGGGCACTGCAGAGACGGTTTATGGAGAGCCCAAAAGGCAAGGTGTCCTTGCTCCTTAGGATCCTCTCACAGAGAATGCGCTTCCTCGTCAAGAACAGAGGAGCCTGAAAAATGAGACCCGAGAATCGGGGCAGGTGTGAGGCATCTATTCAAACTCAAGCCCTCAGAGGCCCCAGGCATTCCACGTGGAGGAAAGCTTGTCTCCTAGTTTTGCAGGATTTAGGAGGGCAAGATGGACGAAGGCACAAGGACTTACGTGGAAAAATCAGAATAGAAGGAGAGAGAAGGAGGAGGAGGAGGGAGAGAATGAACAAAAGTTCAGGGGGAGAGAGATGTGCAGTTACTAAAAATAAATCACAAGGCTCTGCTTTTCACTTTCTGAATTTTGATGTCATAGAAAAAGGGCTGAGTCTTCTGAGCTCAAATGCAAGGACTAGGAATGAGAAAGGTGAGATTGTGGGTCCTTTCAGCAAAATTTTGGGGAATTGCACTGGAATGCCTGGTGACTTGGCTGCTGCTGGAGTGGCATGCTGGGTGGTCCATGGAGGGAGAGGAGCTCCTCCTGGGCTGCACTGCAGACCCACCTGCACAGAAGATGGGACTGGAGCAGCCAGCACTCCCCCCACAACAGGGAGGAAACCTGCTCAGTGCTTCTACCTATGTCTTCCATTCAGGCCAACTTCACATGTTTGGAATGGAGTCAGCTAAGGGAGATCATTTCAGCCCCTCTTCTATTTTCAGGTTCCCTCTTATATGGAGGGTAGCATCAATTAGGCTCTGAGACATAATTTAGAAGTGGGGTTGGTAGGAAGAGGGGAACCGCTTGTCAATCTACAAACCCAAAGAGCCTGGGGATGAAGCTTTTATTTTTAGCACTGGGCTCTGTGAACCTGACCTATATTTCACTTCTTATATTGATGGAAATGACAAGCCTCGAAGGCCAGGACACAGAACTGAGCAGACTCCCTTAGAAGGCTTTGCAGAGAGGAGCAGTAGGGGTAAGACCCCCAAACTCTACCATGGACAGAGACTGGGATGAAAACAGAAGGATCTGGAGTGTCTGAGTAAGGGGAGCACTCAGATAGACTGGAGGGAAAGAACCAGATCTCAGCTTTAATTTCACAGCTTGGAAATTAGTCCACAGCCAGACTGAACCATGCAGTTCTTGAGAAAAATTGGGGTGGGGGAGGGGGTTGCACAGATTAAAGTCCCAAGAAAGGAGAAAACTAGTAGATGTAGAGAGAATTAGGAGCGGTGAAAGAGATATAAAGGAGCGGTCAGGGGATGGGGAGATGGGTCACTGAATTTCCAGATTTCAGTAGGAGAACCATTCCAACACATCGGAGTCCCTTGGTCAAACAGGCAAAAAAGGAGGCAATATTAAACAATGTGATCAAAAAGGACTGCTCAACACCATCAGATATGTTTTTTAAAAATGTGTCACCTCTACTATTATTTTATTCCATATTTTATTTCTCCTACTCATTTCTCAAAACCTAACCCTCTAAATCATATTTGTCTGGCCAGCCTTACGATGACAAGTCTTCAAATGCGTAATACAACGTTAAACTTAATTTTATGCCTGAGACACTGAAGGCTGGCACAGCTACATTATTTTTTTGTCAAATCTTCACATTTTAATCTGCCATCCAGTCAGTAGACGAAACCGAGAGAAATCACATTGGCTTATGAGAGATTTTAGACCCTATTCCACCAATTTTTTTTTCCTATTAACCTGTCATGTACATGTAAAGCTGTATAATGATTTAAGCCCCATGGCTCCGTGAGGAGAGGCTCCAGGAGGAAGGGCCAGAGCTGGATTCCTCCACCGGGAGCTCCACAGGCATGTCACACTAAACACATGTAACATGGAGTCCAGTGTCCTTCGCTGCTCCTTTCTGGAATCCTTGGTCAATGGCACCACCATCCTTTTGGCCATCTGGCAGTGGGGGCCATGGCAGTGGTGGTGGTGGGTCATCTAGAGGCCTTCCCCTGCTCCCCCGGGCTCACTCAGGAGCGGTGTAGCATGGTGATGAAGAGAGCAGGGGACAGAGCCAGAATACTGATCCAAGTCCCAGTCTGTCTCTTGCTGGACCTTGGGCCAAGTACTTAGCCTCCCTATGCGTCACCGTCCTCATCTGTAAAACCTCTAAGATTGTTGTGGGAGTAACTGAGTTAAAATATGTCATACATTTAGATCCATACCGTGCACATATTAAGCACTTGGTGTTCACCAAGACTTCCTATTCCTCGAGCCCACAATGCATGACCTGTCAAGTTCAAAAGCCTCACCTCCCCACACTCTTTCCTACTTGAAGCCCTTACCACATCTCACCTGGACTCACACAACACCTTCCTCCTGGCCTCTCATCTGTACTTGTCTGTACTCTTGCCCCCTCAAACCATCCTCCACTGAGCCACTGCATTAATGTTTCTACAACCTGAAACCAAACATTTCACTCTCGTTCTCAAAACCCTTCAATGGCACCTTGCCTTCCAAAGGGGGGAAATCCAAATTTCTTAATGTGTCATGTGAGACACTTTTCCCATTCTGCCCCTCTCCACCTTCTCTCACATTGCCTTGCCTTCCTCCCCAGTTACACTGAGCTGATGCTCACCCCAATCTTGATGTCTCAAGCTTCCATGCCTTTGTCTGTGTGATTCCTCTATGGAAGAAGTCCTTTAGGTCCTAGTCATCATTTCCTTCAGACAGCCTTTTCCAGAACCCAACTCTGGGCAAGCTCCTCATTCTGGATTCCTAAAGTCTGGTGCATTTCTCCTGCTCCACACCCACCAAGTCATATAGCAACTCTCTGGAACGTGAGGGCTGGGACTCATGCCAAGCACCTGTATACCTCCAGCATGACCCTCCAAACCCAAACTGGTTATGATGATGTGTGGCGGTTAAGAGCAGGGACTCTGGAGCCAGGGTGATAGGCATATATCCTGGCACGATCATGTACTGGCTAAATGACCTTGATCAAGTCACTTACTTTGTAGAGCCTCATCTGGAAAATGATGATGTGTCAGTATCTCCTTCACAGACATATTGTGAAGACTGAACACAATTAACATATAGTCCTTAGCTTAGTACCTGGCACAGCCTAAGCACACATATAAACTTCAGGGCAGCAAAATTCTGACAAATAAAAAATACCAATCGGATGCAATTTTTTTATAAAAGAAAGATATGGCCACCAGCTTCAAACATTTTTGCAGTGCGGAACTCATTAATGGACATGGCAAGAAAATCCTGGCTATGATGTTCATTTGGCTGCTTCTGAGACTTCAAAAAACAAGAGAACATAGTAAACAAGAGAAAATAGTTGAGTCAACAGGTAGGGGTCAATGAGTTCCATTCCCAAGAGACTGGGTTAATGACAGCAGCCCTGTGAGGAGCAAGTGGAGACATTCTGGAGGATTCTGGAGGATGACAGTGAATCCAGAGCAAGCTGCTTACCCACTGCAGAAGCCAGAGAGGAGTGGTGATAGTGTGGGGGTGATCGACAGAACCCTGGACCCTCTTGCTAGTCTCTACAGGAGATCAACTCCTCAGAGTTAAGCTTTGCCAAAGCTCTTTCTAACAACAGGTTATTGATCCGCACTTTACCCAAAGGATCTGCTTAACTAATCTCTGTTTCCATGACTCCCTTGCCCCTCTGCCCCAGCAGAGTCAGCTGCTACTGATGGTAATCAGAGATGATTCTCTGCCCTTCATGCCAGGAATTTAAGTGAAAACCCTCACGGCTCATTAAAATGCTGAATCCCCTTGTAAATCCTGCCAAACACCACCATGAACACATACTGAATTTTTTTTTTTTTAACCGGTCTCCTCACAAATCGAACACTTGTCCAGCAGAGCACACCCTGAGGTTCTACCACTTTCAGTACTGAGAATCCTCCAGAAAGTAAAGAGCTGGGAAAGGGGGACACACGTGTGTTGACCAGTTCTCTGAAGGAGCTGAGGGCCAGTCAGTCACAAACTTCTGCCTGAGACGCACAGTGACGGTAATGAAAACGCCGATTTCAACATCAGGGAGAGGACCTCACAGACGGCGATGGAGGCACAGGTCGGCAGTGGGAACAGGCCTCAGGGGCTCCTGATTTGAAAGACCTCAGAGTTACGGGTGGCCATACAAGTACCACAGACTGGGGGTGCTTCACCAACAGAAACTTACTGTCTCACAGCTCTGGAGGCAGCCGTCCAAAATCAAGGCGTTGGCAGGACTGGTTCTGCCGAGGATGCTGAGGGACACGGTGTTCCATGACTCTCCCCTAGCTTCTGGTGGTTTGCCAGCAATCTTTGCTGTTCGTTAGCTTACAGAAACATCCTCCTCCATCTCTGCCTTCATCCTCGCATGGCATTCTCCCTGTGTGTGTGTGTGTGTGTGTGTGTTCAGGTTTCCTCTTTTTATAAGGACACACGTTGTCCTTGATGAGGGCCCACCATAATGACTTCATTTTAATTTGATTACCTTCTAAAGACCCCATCTCAAATGCAGTCACGTTCTGAGGCACTGGGGGTCAGGACTTCAACATAGGAATTTACGGGGAAACAATTCAACCCGTAATACCCACTCTCTCTCCAGAGACCACTCTAACACCAGTAAATAAGCCTTGGATCCGTGTGACAGGATTTGGGTGTTGGTGCCAGGGAGAGTTCTTGCTGGGTGGGCCCTCTTTGCTGGTTTCCATCAGCATTCAAGTAAACCAACACTTGCCAAGCCCGGAGCCCCACTGAGAGGGAGTCCTGATGGGCACAGAACACACAGGATAGCCCAGGCCTGGTTTCAGCTGCCCCAGCTACAAAGATGCCTCCCTGGTGA
Organism: Mirounga angustirostris; assembly: GCF_029215605.1. Lineage (NCBI taxonomy): Eukaryota > Metazoa > Chordata > Mammalia > Carnivora > Phocidae > Mirounga > Mirounga angustirostris. The sequence goes on from NW_026991710.1 coordinate 66,009,559, forward strand.
AACACAAGCACGTCACCTCCTCATGACGAGGCACACACAGATGTCTGCATTCATTCTGCAGTCTGACCTGACCCTCGCTCCCAACTGCCATCTGCAACTGCTGTTTAATGGGACTGCCATTCACCTCTCACCGGCTGACAGCACAGGCCCCTCAGCGATGGCCCCATCAGAACTCCGCTCTTTTTCTCTACACTTTCCTTGAACCTTTCACGGCTTAGCCTAATTCTGCTTGTTTTTTGAGTAAGTTCTTAACTAGAATGCGGCTCCATGAGGAGCGGGAATTTAGTCCATTCTATTCCCTCTGACATTGCTGGCACCCACAGTAGTGGCTGGTGAGAAAGGGGGCCCAGACACAGGAAATCCAAATGTTGGAATGAATGGTCTTTCCCCCCAACTAGATGGACAGTTTCTCGAAAACAAGGAGAGAGCCTTATTCACTGCTTTTTTCCTAGAGTTCCTGCCTCGTGTGGGGGTCCCTCCATAGCAATGAATCCATGAATGGATGCTTCCCACTTACAGGTTCTGCTTCCCCTCAAAATGCACAGGTTCTGCTTCCCCTCAGAATGCACTGTGAAGTCAAATATAACTTCTTCCTCAAATTCCCCTTCAACTTCCAGCTCAAGACCATCTCTGGTGAAGACACCCCTCTCCTTCCTTCCTGTGAGCCCCTCACTCTACTTTGTACATGCTTCTATCCTAGAGCCTATAATCACACTTGTCTTTTCCTACTGGGCTGTGAGCTACTTAAGGGCAAGGTTTTTTCCTCCTTTTGATTAACATAGTGCTTGGTGAACATCATTTCTTTTAAAGGTATAAACTCCTTCCCTACTGACCCAGGCTCCAACCTTACACTTTCCTCTGCTACATCCTGTCAGTTAGAATCTATTCCTTCTCAGGATCTCTGGGGTCCATCCATTCGGTCCATGCATCCACTCATCCCTTTTTTTTCCATTCCCACAAGCTCCATCCTAATCCCTGAGGCAGTTTCCTACCCAATCTTTCTGCCTCTTTCTTCCCTCCTTCAAACCATCCTACACAGGGCTCCCAGATTAAGAATCCCCCAGCATGACTTTGCAAACAAGAGCCCTCTTGCTCTAAAACCTTTGACAATCCTTCACTGCCTACATGAGGTCTAAACTCTACCATGCCCTTCAGAATCCTGACAATCTGAGCCCCCGACTCTCCCCTTGTCAATCTTATTTTCCACTCTCCTCAAATAAGTCTGTTCCTCCTTTCCCTGAACAACCACCCGCCTTCACTCCTGTCTCAATACTTCTCCAGCCACTCTCCTCGCTCTAGTTTTCAAGATTCTCCCTGTGACCCCAGCCCTGGCCTGCATTCAAACCCAGTTCAAGCCCCCCCTACCCTGAGCCAATCCCTGATCCCCCCAGCCCTGGAAGAAAACTTGCTCTTTTGAGTTCCTACGGAGCTCATTGTCTGCACCAAAGATTTGGAGCATGTACCACCTTGCATTATTTATTCTTGTCATGCCAATGCTCATCATCCCACTCAGGCTGTAAGCCTCCCAAGGGCAGGCCCTTAGCCTGGTTTCATTCCTTTTCCTAATTTCAACACCCAACACGGTGCCCGAAGCATAGCACCCACACAACAAGAGTGTGGGTGAAAGGAAGCAACTGGACATTTGGAGGATTAGACATATCAGGCTTTGTTTGCTGCAGATCTACCACAGGAGATGGAAGCAATTGACATCCATCATGACAGGTATGCATTTCACCAGTGTGATGGATGCTTTTGGTAGAATCCAATGCTAGGTAAATATTTTATCTATAAGTATGTTATCAAATGAATAAATTATAGATTGGCGAATGTCCTCTGGTTATCAAAGCCTGGAAGCAGGAAGGAAGCTGCCACTGCCATTCCAACCAAAAATACTGCTGCCCCTATCCCCATAAAGATCATGAGGGAGGTGACTGCTGACATCCCCCCGGGTGACTTGAGGCCTGATGCTCAGAAGAATCTGCCCAAGGCCCTAATAGCTAACCTAAATTTTGTGTTCTCCCTTCTAAGATGAGTCTGATGTATTCTGCCCTGGGTTCCCTCCCTCCAACTGACACCGAGATTCCATCCACACAGAGGGGAGAACACTTTAGAGTAACTGACAGAGTCAGCTGAGATGCTGCCATGGAAACACAATGGTGATTTCAGGAAAATCATCTGTTTTTAAATTGTTGTATAGACTTGCTCTAACTTCTTTTACAGATCATGTAGCTCAGGGCCCCTGGAGCCTTCTCTAGTACAAAACCTTTCTGCCGCCTCCTTCTCTTTGCTCTCTTTCAAATTTCAAACCTCGCCCAGAAACCTCGCACCTTCGGGGCTGAATTGATGAAGCAGCTCCGGTCTCCTGACATATAACAGAGTGAATCCAGAACTAGCATCTCCACACTAGCTGAGAGTGAATGTTGTCATGGCAACAGGAGGCAGCTCTGGCCCGGATGGGAGGGTTGGTGGGCTTCTGGAAGGGTCAGCATTTCCAATCGTCAGAAGAAACATTGTCTACTTGAAGTTTTCCTTTCATTAATTCGGAAGGAAAAAATATATCATGATTTTAACAAAAACTACGTAGCTCAGAGGCACAATTTGTTGTTAGAAGTTTCAGGAGAGACAACAGAGAAAGCACAAGATTCTGGGTGGACAGGATTCCCTTCCTCCCCATCTTATCGTCCTCCATAACTCTCTTGAGAGGTGAACCATAGCCTTACAACCCTGGCCCCTTCTCTTTTGGATTGATTCTTGAGTCACAGTCATCATAAAACCAGAGGGCACTATCTTCTCTAGAAAATTATACTGCACCACGGAAGCCCAAAGACACTGTTCTTGTAAGAACAGCTATGATAAACAATGTCTTTGGCTGTTATGGGCTGAATTGTGTCTCCATCCAAAAAATGTATATGTTGAAGCTCTAACCCCAGTACTTTAGAATATGACCGTATTTGGAGATAGGGCCTTTAAAGTGGTGATTAAGTGCAATGAGGCTTTTATGGCAGGCCCTTGTACAATCTGACTGGTGTCCTTATAGAAGAGGAAATTTGGACACACAGAGGGACACCAGGGATGCATGTGCATAGAAGGATGACCATGTGAAGAGGGTGGCCATCCACAAGCCAAAGACAGAGGCCTCAGGAGAAACCAACCCCTGCTGGCACCTCGATCTTGGACTTCCAGCCTCCAGAACTGTGAGGAAATGAATTTCTGTCATTTAAGCCACCCTGCCTGTGGTATTTTGTTGTAGAAGCTCTAGCAAAGAATGCATTGCCCTTCTTTCCTCAGCTGCCCCCTACAGCAACAACATAATACTAAGGATGGCTACATAAAACTTTTGTCTTCAGGGGAGTTATGTCTTCTTGACATCCACTTTGATATTAAGATATCAACCTTTATTGATTAAGGTTTGCACAATATATCTTTTTCCATCTTCTGACTTTTAATCTATTTGTCTTTATAAAGAGTTTCTTTCGCCAGCACATAGTTGGCCTTTGCTTTTTAACCAATCTGACAATCTCTGCCTCTTCACTGAGGTATTTAGAATTATGCTTTCTGATAGGCCACTAACCACATGTGGGTATTTTAATTGAAATTAATTAAATTTTAATAAAATTTAAAATTCAGTTCATGAGCTGTATTTCAAGTCTCAATAGCCACATGTGACTAAGTATTAGAGAGCACAGATAAAGAATATTCCATCATCACAAGAAGGTCTATCGGACAGCCTGCTTTAAACCATTTCCATGAGAGACTATGGACTCTCAGAAACAAACTGAGGGTTCTAGAGGGGAGGGGGTGGGGGGATGGGTTAGCCCGGTGATGGGTATTAAGGAGGGCATGTACTGAATGGAGCACTGGGTGTTATACGCAAACAATGAATCATGGAACACTACATCAAAAACTAATGATGTAATGTATGGTGATTAACATAACATAATAAAATAAAATTTAAAAAATAAATAAATAAACCATTTATCTGTGGTGCTATTATTAATATGGTTGGTTAAGGGGCGCCTGGGTGGCTCAGTCAGTTAAGTGTTTGCCCTCAGCTCGGGTCATGATCCCAGGGGCCTGGGATCAAGCCCCATGTCAGGCCTTCTGCTCAGCAGGAGCCTGCTTCTCTCTCTCCCTGCCGTTCCCCCAGCTTGTACTCTCTCTCTCTGTGTCAAATAAATAAATCTGGCACCCACAGTAGTGGCCAGTTGATATGGTTGGTTAAATCTGCCACTTTACTATTTATTTTCTATTTATCCAACTGCTTTTTATAAAAAGATGTTATTTATTTATTTGAGAGATACAGAGCACAAGCAGGGGGAGCAGAGGCAGAGGAAGAAGCAGGCTCCCCGCTGAGCAGGGAGCCCAATGCAGGACTCGATCCCAGGGTCCTGGGATCATGACCTGAGCCAAAGACACCCAGGCACCCCCCAACTGCTTTTTGTTCTCTCATTAATCTTTTTCTGCCTGCTTTGAATTAATTGAACATTTTTCCTGATTCCATTTTATCTCCTTTGTTGGATTTTTAGTAATAACTCTTGCTTTTTTTCTTTTGGTGTTCATAGTATACACCTTTAACTTATCCTCATCTACCTTCAAGTAATATTAACCACCTCACATATTATAGAAGAATCTTAGAACAGTCTATTGCATTGCCTCTTCTTGGCCTTTGTGCAGTTACTTCTACATATATTTTAAGCCCCAGAAACATTGCGATCATTTTTTCTTTCAACAGTCATTATCTTTTAAAAACATTTTTTTTAAATAAGAAAAAAGACCTTTGTATTTATTCATATATTTACCATATCTGATGTTGTAATCCTTTATATTGATCAAGATTTCACACTGGTGGATTGTTCATCTAACTAAAGAACTTCCATTAACATTTCTTGCAGTGCAGGTCTGCTGGCAATAAATTCTTAGTTTTTATATGTCCATAAAAGTATTTTATCCTTGTGTGTGAAAGATATTTTTTCCAGATATAGAAAACTCAATTGATAGTTCTTTTTTTCTTTCAGCATTTTAAAGATGCACTCCACTGCCTTTGGTCTTGCATTATTTCCAACAAGGAGTTTGTTGTCCTTCTTGTCTTTATTCCTAGGTAGGTGATATGTTTTCACTGGATACTTTTAAGATTTTCTCATTATTATGGTTTTTTAAATTTTCACTTTGATGTTTATGTAGGGATTTTTTTTTTCATATTTTTTGAGCTTCTGTTGAACTTGAATCAGTGGATTTTTCACTTTGATCAAACTTGAAAATTTTGGTTACTATTTCTCCAAATAGTTTCCTTTTCCATTCCCACTTTATGGATTCCAATTACACTTATATTAGGCCACTTGAAGTCATCCCACAGCTCACTGATGCTGTTCTTTTTTCTTTCTTTCAGTTTATTTTCTGTGTGCTTTATTTTGAATAGTTCCTGTTGCTATGTCTTTAGATTCACTAATCTTTTCTTCTGCAGTGTCTACTCTGTATAAATCTCACCTGATATATTTTTCATCTCAGATATTGTATTTTTCACCTCTAGAAATTCGAGTCTTTTAAAAATATCTTCCATGTCTCTACATTTCATGCTCAATCTTTCCTCTACATTCTTCAACACGTGTGATATAGTTTTAGTGTTCTTGTCCACTAATTCCATCAGACGTGTCATTCGGGGTCTGTTTCTTTTTTTTACCTTTTCTCCTCATTATAGGTTTTATTTTCCTTCTTCTTGCATGCCTTGTAATTTTTTATTGGATGTCAGACATTTCAAATATTGCCTGTTGCGTGCTATATATTTTTGTGTTCCTACAAATATTCTTGAGTTATTTGGAAAGAGTTTGGTCCTTTTGAGGCTTCCTTTTTCATGTGGGCTATTTTACTTTTATTTTTATTTTTTTTAAAGATTTATTTATTTATTTGACAGAGAGAGAGAGCACAGGTAGGCAGAGTGGCAGGCAGAGGGAGAGGGAGAAGCAGGCTCCCTGCTGAGCAGAGAGCCCGATGCAGGGGTTGGTCCCAAAACCCCGGGATCATGACCTGAGCTGAAGGCAGACGCTTAACTGACTGAGTCACCCAGGCGCCCCTGGGCTATTTTACTTTTAATTGTGCTGAAATACACATAACAAAAAATGTGCCATCTTAATAACCGTGCAGTAGTGTTATGTACACTCATATTGTTGTGCAACCAATCTCCAGAACTCTTTTCATTTTGCAAAACTGAACTTCTATACCTGAAGGCTTACTTTTTTTTTTAAGCTTTGGTAGGTGGAACTAGAGTAGGCTTTATTTAGGCTAGGGCTAATTTTACCCCACTAGTGAGGCAATATCTCTAAGCAATCTACCCAATGACCCATGAATTATGTGGCTTCCCACTGAGGCTGGTGGGAACACAAACTATTCCCAACTCTGGGTGAGCTCTGGGGATTGTTCCTTCTGCTCCTTTTGGGTCGTCTTTCTTTGGCCTCAGGTAGTTTCCTCACATGTCTGCACTGATCAGTACTTAGTTAGAACACCTGGAGAGGACTTCCTGACATCTCCAGAGCTCTCCTTCCCTCTGTGAAACTCTCTTCTCTGTGAACTCTGGCCACATTGGCCTCCCTGAGTTCCTAGCTTCATATCCTCAACTCAAGGAGGTGGCTAGGCTTCACCTGGGTTCCCACTCCCTGCTCTGCAGCCTGAAAATTCTCTCTAGCAGTAAGCCACAGCAAGTACAGGGCTCACCTCATTTGTGTATTTTTCTCAGGGATCTCTGTCTGGTTTTGCAGTTGTTTCAGTCAGGAGGGTAAATCCAATTCCTGTTATTCCATCTTGACTGGAAGCAGAAGTCTTACTATATTACTCTCCAGAGGATTTTCTGGGTAGAGTGTTTCTGTGTATTTTTGTTCTGTATCTGGCTTTCTCTCTTTTTTCCTTACCTCTTTCTATTCTTGTAAAAATAGTCTTTGATATATTATCTTTTCCTCTTCATTCTTTGGTGGTTATTAAAAACTAACAACACATAGAAATTACTATCACTCTGAAATCCCATATAGCAAGATGATAGAATTTACCAAAAGGAATGTTAGCAACAATCAGGCTGTCAACTCCACGGGCATGGCTAAGAGGACTCTCTGGTTCCATCAGGATACGCACAGCATGCTGCATAAACATTCTCCTATAGGTCCACTTTTTGAAAGGAAAAATAATTCTAGTATATTACATGATTAAGGGCAAACCTTACGAAAAACAAAACAACAACAACAAAAAATCCCTGTATTTTAAAGATTAGACCTTTCTCACTTAGTTGGCTAACTGAGATTAACCAAAAATTGCTCCTATATAAAAACAGAACTAGTGAGGGGTGCCTGGGTGGCTCAGTCAGTTAAGCATGTGACTCTTGATTTCAGCTCAGGTCATGATCTCAGGGTCCTGGGATCGAGCCCCATGTCAGGCTCCGCACTCAGCATGGAGTCTGCTTGTCCCTCTGCTCTTCTCCCTGTTCACACACTCTCTGTCTCTAAAATAAATAAATAAAATCTTTAAAAAAAATAACCAGTGAATACCTACCATTACATTATAGACACTCATTACATACCAGATACTCTTCTAAGTACTTTATGGATTATAATTTAATACAGCAATCCCCTCAAACAAATAGTATAACTATCATGGGACGCCTGGGTGGCTCAGTCGGTTAAGCGTCTGCCTTCGGCTCAGGTCATGATCCCAGGGTCCTGGGATCGAGTCCCACATCCGGCTCCTTGCTGAGCAAGGAGCCTTCTTCTCCCTCTGCCTGCCTCTGTCTCTCTCTCTCTCTCTGATAAATAAATAAAATCTTCAAAAAAAAAATAGTATAACTATCATTCTCATTTGCACATAAGAAAATGAAACTTACAACTGGCCAAGGGACATGTGCTAGTTTATGGTAGATCTGTGAATCTAAAATCTGTTTGACACTAAAGCCCATTCTATATGGCAATGATGTTGCAAATTGGAAACACTGTTGCCTGACAGAGGAAAATTAACTTTGGCCTAAAATAACTATTAGAATAACAATTCAAATAAGGAATGATATTCTCTATTAGATAAAAAAGAAAACTCTGACCAATAATTAGGAAGAATAAGGTAATAAAAAACAAGGTGTCATCTTTTATAAAGCTCTGCGGTGAAGGGTGAAGGTAAGGCTTCCAAAGGTGGGTGGTTTTGACATTATAAATCAGAGCAGTAGCTATGTGAATTATCTGGAAGGAAGTGTATTTTTATGAAGACACTATGATAATCTGGGGGGAACAGGATTAGTGTCTTGGCTCAAAGAAACATGTCATGGGAATCTTGGTAAGTGCAAGAATAAAGGTACAAATGGAAGAAGAATGAATGGTGGAGAGAGGGCTTTGGAAAAATGAAGTCATCCTTTGATAAGATGAATCCCTTTTTTAAATGAGTTTTGCTCCTAGCTCCTCCGGGGCAATGATTTTTCCTTTGAAAAGAAGAGGTCAAGCAAGATTAATGAGAGGAGGTTCTATGATGTGGAGGTAGAGCTGACATGTAGTGGATGGAGGTGGAAGGCTCAGGTCCTCACCCCAGCTATGAATCAACTTGCTGGCTAATAATGAGTCCATGTTTAAACTTCACTAGGCCTTTTTTTTTTTTTTTAAATAGTAAGGCCCTTTCTTCACAGAAAAACTTATGCAGAAGCTCAATCCATGAAACAGAGGAGAAAACCAGGCTGTCTGATGGAAGCTGGAGGTTGAGGGCTGGGGTCTCTCTCTCCCTGCTCACCACACCCTCTCTGGGTCCTGCTTGGTTTCAAAGAGCACCTGGGTTCCCCTCACACACACTAGCCTGACTCTGTCTATAGTGAGCATCCCTGGGTTCCAGTCCCAACCACCACACTGAGACTCTCAAGGAAATGTCTTTCTGGTCCCCAGTTTGATTAACTGTAAAGCAGAGCTAGAAGAATCTCTAAGATCCCTTCCGGCTCCAACACTGTCTCTTAATAGGAATGTGATGGTTAATAAATTAATAAAATGCCATTGCATTGCAGCAGACTATTAAGGGAAAAGGATATTAGGCAAGTAGGCAGTGTATTCCAAGGCCCATAAATATTTCACTACTTTATAGAAGATTAGATTTTTTTTCAGAATGAAATAAAATCAATAGAATTTAGAAGTCTGTGAACCCTAAATTGCATTTCAGTGTCCCACTGGGTAAAATCTGACACGTGCACCAATTCAACCCATTTCAGTGCATGTTTTTTTGGTAGAGGATTTCCTGTGGTAAGTGACTTGAAAATACCACAGAAGTGATTAAAAATAGTCAGAAATAATTGACTCTGGTTATGTAAGAGAACATCCTTGTTCTTAGGACATACACATGGAAGTATTTAATGGTGAAGGGGCCCAACGTCTCTAACTTACTTTTGAATAGTTTAAAAAATATGTATTTATACCTATGTATTATGGGGGAGGGGGGAGGGAAGGGAGACAAAATGTAAACATGGCTAATCTGGGCAAAGGGCATACGAGAGTGCCTTGTATGATTCTTGCAACTTTATGTAAGTTTGAAATTATATAATAGGAATAAATAAATAATAAAAGTTACAAAAACAAAAACCAAAAGCTCAAAACAATACCTCACTGAAAATGCACTTCTTTCCTTCTAATGCCCTTACTGTAAACTTCCTGTCATATCCAAATATAAAGAGAATATTTGTGACATTATTTTGTGATATTTTGATGGTAAAATCAGCAGAATGTAATGACCAAAGGTGAAAGCTGAGGGAAGGGAAGGAGTCTAGGATGATTCCCAGAGTTCTGGCTTGAGTGTCCAGGTGGATGGTGGTACCGTTAACCAAGACTGAGAATACAGGAGAAAGAACAGGTTGGAAGATGCTGAGGCCTTTTCTGTTCATGCATCACTATAGTGGACAGTGGCAGGCATGCTTTGGGTCTGCCAGGCAAGCTTTCCCACAGTCCTTCTTTGGTTACAGAGCATAGTTTCTTGACCATAGGAGTAGGCTCTTGACCCAAGCCTGACCAACTATTGCACACCACGCCTTTGTCAATAATGCCCGAGCAGGTCCGTCACCTGTCTCAGTTAGCTTTGACTGCCTAAACAGACCATCCTCCCCAAAACTCAGCAGCTCAAAGCAACAACAACTTATCATTTCTCACAATTCTGGGGGTTGTCCGGTTGGGTCTTCTGGTCTAGGATGGTCTAGGATGGCGTCACTCATGCCTGGGGCCTCGGCTGGGACGGCTAGGTCTCTCTCTCCGTGTGATCTCTCATTTTCTGACAGGCTAGACCGTGCTTCCTCATATGGAGGCAGAGAGGTTCCCAATGACGAAAGCCTAATTCCAATGCACTGCACTTTTCAGATCTCTACTTGTGTCATATTACCAGTTGGCCAAAGGAAGTTACACTGCCTTGGCCAGATTCACGAGGTAGAGAAATAGACTCTTATTTGTCGATGGGACGAGTGCAACCTGTTGTGGCCAATTTTTTTTCTTCTTCATTCTACCGCATGACCTTAAAAGGGCAATCAGAGCCCTTCCCTGGGAATGAACCATAAATTCAGAGAGAGTGATTTCACTTTCTGCTTCAGCTGATAAGCTGAGAAGATGCAAACTGGGGCCCTCTTTCTCATCACACAGACAGTACCTATCTGCAGGATGCAATCAAGCAGAAACAACCAAAGCTGAGACATGTTAGGGGGCTTGGTGGCCTCAAGGCTGAGGTCCAGGGTCTCAAGTCTTGGTTCATGAAGTTTTTCCATCTCTCCTGTGAAACTTTCCCAGCTACCTGAGCTAATACATGCCTTTCTGCTAAACTTGATTTGTTTTAGTTTCTGTTACTTACCATGGAAACAGTCTAATTCAACCACCTTCCTTCAGTTGATTCTGATGAAGGCAAGTGCCTTTTCCCACCCGTCTTCCCTAAGGCTGTTCTCCTGAGACAAGCCCTCCATGACACCATCTCAGGGTTCCTGGTATTCCTCTTGGAGCACTTGTCAAATGAGGCCCAGTGAAGGCAGACAGGAGGTCTAGATGCAGACTTCATAAAAGCAATCACTTTACAGATCTTGGCTTCAGACTGTAAAGTTGAACGCTCCCATAGCTCTTGGGCGGAGCAGGGCATGTGAAGGGCCAGATGGCTAATCTCTCCTCCTCCCTGATGGTAAACCCCATACCATGCAAGGTAGCTCTGCGTAGGCAAGCCACTCTGGAGTTATAATCAAAAACCAGAAAAAAAAAAAAAAAAAAAAACCAGAAGGGGCGCCTGGGTGGCTCAGTCGTTAAGCATCTGCCTTCGGCTCAGGTCATGATCCCAGAGTCCTGGGATCGAGCCCCACATCGGGTTCCCTGCTCGGCGGGATGCCTGCTTCTCCCTCTCCCACTCCTCCTGCTTGTGTTCCCTTTCTCAAGCTGTGTCTCTCTCTGTCAAATAAATAAATAAATAAAATCTTTAAAAAAAACCCCAGTAGCGCTGGGCAATGTGCCCTGCTCTGAGGGCAGCCCAGCCTCTCTCATGTAGCCTTAAGGGGTTAAGGTACACTTTCTGGTTTTGGAGCAGGCAGTGAGTGGGTGATGGCAGGGGCACAAAGGCCAGCTATCCCAAATTCTCTGACCTCAGGGGATTTGCTGGGCCTCCTTTGTGAGGTTTGTTCAATTTTGCCAGCAGAGTCAAAACAATTCCCTCAGGGCAGGATGTCTCAAAAGCACCTTCCACTTAGGTGGAAGATATCATCTTCACACTTCAGAACTCAGGTCTCCAGACCAAAGCTCTTCCTTCTGTATTTCTCTTCTCAGTTCATGGCATGACTATCCTCCAACTGCCTAAACTGAGAACCTCAGACCCATCCTCTTTTCTTCTATCACTCCTGCACAGGCAGGACGAACAGGACTAAATAGTGACCAGTAGAGGGAAGAAGGGTGTTGGAGCCAATCTGTCCTGTTAAACCCTAGGCAACTTTTACAACTTCTCTGGGTCTCAGTTTCCTTATCTGTAAGATAGGGCTGATAAATAGTAACCAACATCAAAAGCATTTTGTAAGGGTTAATGAGTTAATATATAAAACACTTAAAACAGTACCCAGCATATGGTAGGTGTTCAATAAAAGGAAGTTGCGGGCGCCTGGGTGGCTCAGATGGTTAAGCATCTGCCTTCGGCTCAGGTCATGATCCCGGAGTCCTGGGATCGAGTCCCGCATCGGGCTCCCAGCTCTGCGGGAAGCCTGCTTCTCCCTCTGCCTCTCTCTCTCTCATGAATAAATAAATAAAATCTTTAAAAAAAAAAAAAAGGAAGTTGCAATTTTGAAGTCTTTCCTCTTCTCCACTCTCATTACCATTGCAATTCCTCTGGCTCTATTGATCTCCTACTTGAATTATTGAATCAGATTTGTAGGTCAGTCAGGGTTCCAGCAGGAAACCTATGGTGCACTTAAAAGGGGTGACTAAGAAGACAAAGTTGTGGGCAGGGCCAAGAGAGCCAACAAGGGTGCGGAAGCACCAAAAGGACTAGCAAGGTGGGAAGCCATTGCCGAGTAATCACGCAGGGCGTGGGCTACGTAGCCTGGGAGAGGAGCTGCCTGATGCGGGCTGTAGTTTTACCCGAGGGCCATGGCCTCAGCCATCCTGCAGTCCAGCAGACAGGGAGCCATAGGAACAAATACCCTGACCTCCCTTCCTTCCCTCCGAGTCTTTGAAATTGCATGAACATAGCCAGAAGCCCCAGGGCAAGGGAACCACTGCTATGGTCCAACGAAGTCAGTCTTCAGGGCTTAAAGGAGGGTGGGGAAGGATGGAGAATGGCTCTACAGGGACACAACAGAAGATAGTCAGCACAACTCCTAGCTAGTCTTCCTTCTTTCCATCCATTGTAGTCCATCTCCCACTTTACCACCATACCTATCTTTGTAAATCTGATCATATGGTTCCACTGCTTAAATTTCTTCAGTGGATCTCATTATTCACGGCATCAATGATCCCATTCTTAAGATCAGATCCAAGCTCTTTAGCATGTTGTGCTCTTCGTGCTCTCACCCCGCCTTCTTTTCTGGTTTCACTTTACACCACACCCCTTCCCTGGAACCAGACCAAACCACTCACCACTGCCTCAACACACAAAGCCTTCACATCTCCGTGCCTCTCCTCATGCCATTCCTCATATCTGGAATGCTGGTCCCTCCTTCACAAACCCATCCTTCAGGTGCTCCCTGTGCCTTTCTTTCACTGTCCTGGAAACGATGTATTGAACATGACTCTAGAGAATGCCCATGTTGGTCTTGCCCATGGACTTAGCACAGAGTCTGGCCCAAAGTAGATGTTCAATAAGCCCCTACTGAATGATTTCTTGGTCTACACCATCCTTGAATATATCATTGATTCCCTCCTTCAGTTTTCTACAGCACCTTAGTAGGTCACTGCACTTACTACCTTTTATTATAGACATTTGTGTGTCTGTCTCTCTCCCCAGACAGTTATCCTCTCATGGGCAAGGGCCTATCTTGACTGCCTCTTAGTTCCCAGGTCCCATCATGAACAAAGTTGGTTGAAGTAGGAAATGAATGGGTGACAAAGCTGGGTGTTGGGTAGAAGGATTCATTCATTCAGCAAATAGTTATTGAATACCTACTGTGTGCTGGGCACTGTTCTAGAACTCCATAGTGAACAAGAGAGATAAATCCTTGCCCTCATGGAACTTTCATTCTTAAGGGTGGAGGTAGTAGGACAAGAAATAAAATAAGTATATGCTCACTGGTAAAAAGTACTAGGGAGAAAAATAAAGCAATGATAGGGGATGAGGGGCATCAGGGTGCAGACTGGGGTACAACTTTAAATACAGTGATTACAACAGTTTCCTGCTGTTGCCACAAAATAGTGGCTTAAAATAACACAAATTTATTATCTTATATTTCTGTAGGTTAGAGTCCAACATGATCTCACTGAGTTATAGTCAGCGTGCTGGTAGGACTGTGGCCCTCCTGGAGGCTCTAGGGGAGAGTCATTCCCTTGCTTTCTCCAGCTTCTAGAGGTTGCCTATTGTCCTTCCTCCAACTTAAAAGCCAGCACCAGCAGGGTGAGTCCTTCTCACATCGAATCTCTCTGTCTCTGACTCTCTTGTCTCTCTCTTTCACTTATAAGGACCTGTGTGACCACACTGGACCCACCCACACAATCCAGGATAGTCTTTTCATCTCAAGACCCTCAACTTAACCACATCTGCAAAGAGCTGTTGGCTCTGTAAGGGATAGTCACAGGTCCCGGGGATTAGGATGTGGACATGGTGGGGGAGAGGAGAGGGCATTTTTCTGCCTGCTTCTACAGTCTTCCAGAAAAACCTCACTGAGAAGGTGACAGCTGAGTCAAAACTTCAAAGTGGGAAAGAAGCAAGCCTTGTGGCAACCTGGAAGAGGAGTGTCCCAGGCAGAGGGAACAGGCTCCACGGGGACTGCACCTAGTGTGCCGATAAGATGGCAGCAAGGCCGGTGGGATGAGGCAGAACGGAACCCCAGGAGGCACAGGCAAGGATGGGCATTGGGTGGGACCAGCACAGTGACTGAGCGAGATGGCAGCAGTAGGAGGGTTTCCAGTGTAGAAGAGACAGGATCAGAGCTACATTGTAACAAGACCACTCTGGATGTTGTGTCCAGAATAGACTGAAAGGGGCAAGGGCTGCAGTGGAGAGACCTTGCAGGAGAAATCATCCAGGGTGACTTGGACCAGGGTAGTGGCAGTAAAGGTGTTTGTTGTATTACTCTACTCACTTTTCTATATGATGGAGATGTTCATAATGATAAAAAGATGCGTGGAAAGGGCCTTGATTTTTGAAGGCATACTTAGCCCAACTGCATTCCTTTGTGGAAGACCACATTGTAATGGCCTTGGGAAGGCCAGAACATTTTGTAATTTCAAAGGTTTTCCAGATAAAAGTCTATATTGCTCTGATTTTGGCAAACTTGTCCTTCAGTTCTTGACTGAGAAAGTTTCCCTGACATCAGCCCCCTCCAGCCCCTCCCACACCCCCATTAGATGGGGTGCTCCCACTCTGTGCTCCACAGCACCTGTAGGTCTCTCTTCGTAGCATTTATACCACTTGGTACAAACTGTTGGAGGTTCTGTGGTCCAGGAGGGCAAGGACTGTGTCTATCTTATTCATTGCCTCGCATGGTACCTGCATCTAGTAAGGGCTTGGTAAATGTTTGTATTATGAATGAATGACTGTAACACTTTCCAAAGATGAATAAATGAAGTAGCCAGTTTCAGTAAGTGTCATAGATTTACCTGAAAAAGAGACTTCACAGAGAGAGCAACATCTTGGATCTCACAGCATTATAATATCTGGTGTGGGGAGCACTGATGTTTTCCATTTCTGATGGGGTGGGCCCTGGCCAGCACCCCTTGACACAGGACTTCACACTTTCTATGCCAGCTTCAGGGGAGACAATAAAGGCTTTCTGAGCTGCTCCCTCACTCTGCACTCGGCAAAGACGTGTGTTTTCCCTGCCTGGGTCCTTAGTGCCCGGAACTAGCCTTCAGGTCCCTAAAGAGCTGCATACAATCCTCTTTTCATTGCAACAAGGATTGCATTGTCCAGCACTGCATCACCCCTTTCTCCATTTCTTCCCTCCTTGCTTTACACCTCCCAGGGCATCTTGCCCTTCTTTCTCTCCTGGATACAAGGACAGGCTCCCAGGGCTCACATTAGTCACTTCCCTACTCCAAACAGCTTGAGCATTCAAGTTCTTCTCCAAGTGAAAGACAGGATGGGATTGGGTTGGCTTTGGTTGAGCGCCAGTTAAACTGAATACCTAGACCTCATTTTCCTCCGAGACTTAGATGCTCCAGCACCACAAACATTCCCAAGAATAAACATATCTGTGTGTGTACGATGGAAGATTACTCAGCTATGACAAAGAAGAAAATCCTGTTGTTTGAGACAACTTGGATGGACCTTGAGGGCATGATGCTAAAGAGCTCAGAAAAACAGACAGTAAAGTGATAGTTACCAGGGGCTGGGGGGTAGCGGGGAATGGGGAGATATTGGTCAGAGGGCACAAACTTCCAGTTATAACATTAGTAAGTTCTGGAAATCTAATGTATAGTGTAGTGATCATAGTCAATAATACTGTATCATTATCCTTGAAAGTTGCTGAGAGTGGATCTTCAATGTTCTCCCACAAAAAAGAAATGGCAACTAGGTAACAGGATGGAAGCGTTAGCTAATGCTATGGTGATAATAATTCTGCAATGTAAAAATGTATCAAATCAACACTTTGTATACCTTGAACTTATATAATATTATGTATCAATTCTATCTCAGTAAAGCTAGGGGAAAATATCAATGTGTCCAAAGCAGAGTTTCTCAACCTTGTGCTAACTAACATTTTGGACTTGATAATTCTTTGATGTGGGGGACTGCCCTGTCATTGTAGTACCCCGTTTCCACCTACTAGATGCTAGTGGCAGCCTCCCCTCTGGTCGTGACATCCAACAATGTCTCTAGACATTGCTAAAGGCCCCCTGTGAGGGAGGGGTCACCCTGATTGAGAAGCACTGGTCTACAACCTTAAAAATGCACAGAGAAATGGATCCGATGGAAATCCATGTAGAATTTTATTCTGAGGAAACAACTGGGGAAGTACATGAAGTTGTTGATAAGAGGAACAACTTCAACAAGAGAGTCACCCAAATTTCCAACAATAAGGGGGTCAAATACATCCAAACTTTGGAATATCATATGCCATTTAAAACATTCTGGGGACACCTGGGTGGCTCAGTCGGTTAAGCGTCTGCCTTCGGCTCAGGTCATGATCCCAGGGTCCTGGGATTGAGTCCCGCATCGGGCTCCTTGCTCAGCAGGGAGCCTGCTTCTTTCTCTGCCGCTTTCCCTGCTTGTGCTCTCTCTCTCTGACAGATAAATAAAACCTTTAAAAAATAATTTTAAAAATATGTGTTCTAGCAGTTTTGGGGTGGAGTCTTTTGGGTTTTCCACATAAAGTATCATATCATCTGCAAACAGTGAGAGTTTGACTTCTTTGCTGATTTGGATGCCTTTTCTTTTTGTTGTCTGATTGCTGTGGCTAGGACTTCTAATACTATGTTGAATAGCAGTGGTGATAGTGGACATCCCTGCCGTGTTCCTGACCTTAGGGGGGAAGCTCTCAGTTTTTCTGCACCGTGAATGATATTCGCTGTGTGTTTTTCATAGATGGCTTTTACGATATCGAGGTATGTACCCTCTATCCCTACACTGTGAAGAGTTTTAATCAAGAAAGGATGCTGTACTTTGTCAATGCTTTTTCTGCATCTATTGAGAGGATCATATGGTTCTTGTTCTTTCTTTTATTAATGTATTGTATCACATTGATTGATTTGTGGATATTGAACCAATCTTGCAGCCCAGGAAAAAAATCCCACATGGTCGTGGTGAATAATCCTTTTAATGTACTGTTGGATCCTATTGGTTAGTATTTTGGTGAGAATTTTTGCATCCATGTTCATCAGGAATATTGGTCTGTAATTCTCCTTTTTGATGGGGCCTTTTGTCTGGTTTTGGGATCAAGGTAATGCTGGCCTCATAAAATGAGTTTGGAAGTTTTCCTTCCATTTCTATTTTTTTTTTGGAACAGTTTCAGAAGAATAGGTATTAATTCTTCTTTAAATTGTTGGTAGAATTCCCGTGGGAAGCCATCTGGCCCTGGGCTCTTGTTTGTTAATGAGATACCACCTCACACCAGTCAGAATGGCTAAAATTAACAAGTCAGAAAGCGACAGATATTGGCAAGGATGCGGAGAAAGGGGAACCCTCCTACATTGTTGGTGGGAATGCAAGCTGGTGCAGCCACTCTGGAAAACAGTATGGAGGTTCCTCAAAAAGTTGAAAATAGAGCTACCCTATGACCCAGCAACTGCACTACTGGGTATTTACCCCAAAGATACAAATGTAGTGATCCAAAGGGGCACATGTACCCCAATGCTTAAAGCAGCAATGTCCACAATAGCCAAACTATGGAAAGAGCCAAGATGTCCATCAACAGATGAATGGATAAAGAAGAGGTACACACACACACACACACACACACACACACAGAGAGAGAGAGGAATATTATGCAGCCATCAAAAAGACCCCGAAATCTTGCCATTTGCAAAGACGTGGATGGAAGTAGAGGGTATTACGCTAAGCAAAATAAGTCAATCAGAGAAAGACAAGTATCATATGATCTCACTGATACATGGAATTTGAGAAACAAGACAGAGGATCATAGGGGAAGGGAGGGAAAAATGAAATGAGACAAAACCGGAGAGGGAGACAAACCATAAGAGACTCTTAATCTCAGGAAACAAACTGAGGGTTGCTGGAGGGGAGGGGGATGGGAGGGATGGGGTGGCTGGGTGATGGACACTGTGGAGGGTATGTGTTATGGTGAGTGCTGTGAATTGTGTAAGACTGATGAATCACAGACCTGTATCCCTGAAAAAAAAAAAGAAAAGAAAAGAAAATACATTGCTATTTTGAATAAAACTGTCACATAGATAATAATAATAATAATAAATAAAACATTCTGTGATCCACATCTAAGGACATGAAACATGTCTACAAGGTGTCCACAAGTGAAAGAAGCTGATAACAAACAGGATTATAGTGTAATTGCAGAAAGTGAGACAATTACAGTTCTGCACTGAGAAAAAAGTCTGGAAGGATACAGTCCAAAATGTTCACAGCAGGCATCTCTAAAATGGAGAGATACAGGTGATTTTTTTTTTCTTTTGTATGCTTGTATTTTCTAGGCTGTCTAGAATGAACAAGTATTACTTAATTTATGAGATGGAAAATAAAATTCTTCAGAAAGAAGGAGAGTGGTCTGAGGCACTCCCTCTACCCCTTGCTTCTCCCAGCAGATAAAAGAAATGTATTGCCTGAGGAAACTGTTAACTAGACCCAGTCTTTTTTTTTTTTTTTTTTAACAGAGAGAGAGAGACAGTGAGAGGGAAAACAAGCAGGGGGAGTGGGAGAGGGAGAAGCAGGCTTCCCGCTGAGCAGGGAGCCCGATATGGGGCTCGATCCCAGGACCCTGAGATCATGACCTGAGCTGAAGGCAGACGCTTAATGACTGAGCCACCCAGGCGCCCCAGACCCAGTCTTCTAACTCCACTTCTCTCTTACCCTGCCCACTTCTCTACCCACTCTGTCCTCCCAGGATTCCAATTTAAAGTGAAGACATCAGCTTTGAGAAGAGAAGAATTTGCCATTCAACCCCAAGCACAACTTTGGAGGTGGCAAGTGCAGGCGGGCGGGGTCGCCAAACCCATGTCCTGACTACCCCCGGCACAGCCTGGCTGCCTAGGCTCTCCATGGGCCAGCTCTCTGAAGCAGCCAATGTTTCCTCTGGCACATTCCAAATTCTCTCGGCCAAAGAGTCTGGGCCCTTGCCTCCTTCCTTCCCTGCTACAGATGCCCCTTGACTGCCAAGTAGCTCCTCAGGCTCAGCCCGGCCAGGGCGGGCGGAAGAGATGAGAGACAAAGCCATTGCTTCTGTCTCTTCCCAGCACTTGCCAGTAAACTGACTGCTGGGAAAGGGGTGGTAAGCACTGGCTGGGATGAGTCTGTGGCCATCCCCCCAATTCACTGGACCGCAGTTATCTGGTTCTCTTCCCACCTGGCTTCACTCCCCTGTCCACACCTTGTGTCCCCTGGGCTGGGCTGGGAGTTGCCTGGAGGGATGGATTCTGGGTAGGCTGGGGCTGTGGAAGCTCAGGTCTCTGGCTCAGCAGCTCTCAGGTCCTGCAGAGGAAAGCACCTCCATAGGTGTAGGTGTGGGCATGTGTGTGCTGAGGGCACATAAAGGAAAGTAGGGGAACAGGAACATCTAATCAACCATACTGAACCGGGTTGGTCCTCAGCAGCTGGGCTGTGGCTCTTTTGCAGATTTCATGACCATTAGTTCTGGCCCAGAGACCTACTGGATGAGCAGAGGTCTGGAGTGTCCTCCTTTTAACCCCTGCATGCCAGGCACAGTCTTGGAACCCCTCTCAGAGCACTTTGACCAGTAAGCCTCCCCATGGCACTCAGGAGTCAGGAAGGTGATCACCACCATATAGATGAAGAACTGAGATGGGGAGAATCCAAGTTGCTGTCCCACAGCTGGGAAGGGAAGGGTCTGAGAGAGTTCCAGGTTTCTCCTCCTCAGCCTGCTCTCCCTTCCTGCCCCTGAAACGTGCATTCTCCCCCAAATGGAACAAGGTACCTTTCAAAAGCATCAAATATCCCGTGCAATCAAGACAAGATAAGAAAGTGAGACCTCAGCTTCAAGGCCCACGGTCCTGGCAGTTCCCTGGGAAACAGGCCTCGAATTCCATTCATGATATCAGAGAATGCCAAGGACATCCACGGGGTCTGTGATTTCTGGACAGAGGCATGACCAGTGCAAGGGCACAAGGCCTCACCCTTAGGCAGGTCCCATGCTGGATTAAATACTTAGCCGTCACCATCTGAAAATTCTTAATCAGTGTTGACATGGGCCCTTGTATTTTCATTTTGCACAGGGCCCTGTAAATTACGTAGCTGGTCCTTCTTCTGAGAAAGCTGGTTGCCTCTCCCTACCTTCTCCCTCCCCAAACTCAGTGTTTCATGCAGGCAGAACTCCACAATCACAGTGAGGGATGTTTTCCCAGCAAGTGTCTGAAACCAAATCGAACCAAAATAAACAAAAGCCCCTAAACCATGCAATTAGCCAATAACATCTCCTCACCAAGACAAAGCCCTCCCCCCTCCCCACCAAAGCTGACACTGCCCCCTTGAGACCCCTTTCCTCTCCCAAGGTCTTACTATCATTTTTATGTGACTCACAAGTAAAATTACCAGGGGCTCTTTTCCCCTCCATATTTTCTTGCATAATTTTGCACCTGTTTCCATTGTGATTGTCATTGTTGGGTGTTCTGTTTTCCCATCTCTGTCCTCTCATCCCTGCTCATACACTGCACACACAATCATAAGGAATATTTCAGGCAGGTCAACAATCTCTCTGCATCCCCATCTCCACTTTTTTTTTTTAATCTGATAGTTTTAAGACCCTAAACTGGCTCCAGCCAATTTTGACTAACGTATGTCACCCCAGGGACTGGCCAGAGGTGGATGGTCAAATATTAGCATTGGCAGATGTGCTCTGGAAGATCCCTAGGAAGGCTACATGCTCTGGGAGCTGTTTTGGCAAGTGGGACATAAGCTGTGAGATGGCCAAGCCATCCGCAGGAAAGAGAGGATAAGGAGAGAACTTGCAACTTCAATGACCCTTTGAAATGCCCATCACAAGGACAAGTTCTCCTCAAAGGAAGGTCAAATATAACTGAGCATTTCTGTCCAGGTGGTACCTATAACCACCAGAGGAATGAATGCAGGTTAGTTTTCTTTGGTGTCTGGGTGTGGTAGGCAGAATGATGGCTTCCCGGTACTTGTGAATATGTTACATTACATAGTAAAGGGGAAGTAAGGTTACAGATGGAATTAAGGTTGCTAATCTGCTGACTTTAAAGATGATGAGACGATCCTGGATTATCCAAGTGGGTCCAATGTAATTACAAGGGTCCCCAAAAGTGGAAGAGAAGCAGGTTAGGGTGCTTCTATGTGAGAAGGACTTGAGCCCCTGGGTCAAGAATAGAGGCTGGCTTTGAAGATGGAGCAAGGGGCCATGAGCCAAGGAAGGCAGGCAGCCTCTAGAAGCTGGAAAAGGCAAGGAAACAGATTCTCCCCCACAGCCGTCTGGAAGGAATGCAGCCCTGTTGACACCTTGATTTTAGCCCTAGTGAGACCTGCATCAGATCTCTAATTTATACAACTGTGAGATAATAAATTTGTGTTGCTGTAAGTCATCAACTTTGCGATAATTTGATAAAGCAGCCATAGAGAACTAATACACTGCGTCCCGAGGATTCTTATCACTAGAGTGTTTTGAACAAGCAGAACTAAGAGAAGCAGGGAGAGGCCCTTGGGAGTACCACCACTGCTCCCCTCATGATGACACCATGGCAAAGTTGTGAATTAAGTAAAAAGATGAAGAACACTCTTCACTTTTTGTCCTTGGGTTGGCCCATACCCCAAGTGGATCCCTCATATGGGAGGGGCTCCATTAAGACCTACCCCATAAAGACCTACTAAACCCAGAAGCAAGCTTTCCCTTCATCCTATCAAAGCTTAATGATCCTATGTGTTAAAAAAAAAAAGCACAGAAGTGATTATACTGACTATAGATACACTAAGGGATAATGGATGATGATATATAAATACTCACTTATTGTTTACCCTTTTAGGAAATGCTGGCATGTTTCATGTGGCTCATTCTAGACCAGAAGCACTTATCCTTTTTAAAGTCACAGGCTCCACTGGGAATCCAATGGAAGAAAGAGATCAACGTGCACAAAATCTATTTCAGGGGCTCATGTAACCCCTGGAGCATCCAGCCCCAGCCCAGAACCCCTGCTCCAATCGCTAGGACAGCTGAGGAAGGTAATCTGAGAGCCACTTAAGGCCTGTGTCCTTAAAATCACTTCTCACCATCGGCTACCTACTTCCTCCCTACACATTAGGCAGACCCTGGCTCTTACCTACAAAACTCCAGAATCATTTATAAGTACCCGTACAACTTTTCCACTGGTCTAAGAGACCTTAGGGGTTACAGACCAGAAGCCAGTGATGGGAATAAGATGAGCGAAGAATGAAGAATTGGAGAAAGGAGCAATAAGAAATAACCAGGGGGTGGCTTTTTGACAAGCCACGGCCGCTTTTGTAGACAACGAGGCACAAAATCCTCATGCCCCGTTAAATAGTATCTGACTACCACCAGAGTGGGGGTGGCTGAGCCCAGGCCAAGGGGAGAGATCAACACCCATATCCCTGTCACCATCACCGAGAGGGCAGATCTCCGCCACCAGGGGTGCCCCTGTGGGCAATGCTATCCCGACCCATGCCCACTCTAGGGCTGTGCACACGTCTGGTGCCCAAATCACTGCAGCGTAGGAAGTCACTGCAACTCCAGGTAGTGTCCCCTGGGGGTGCTCAGCAGGGCTTGGCTGTCACAAGGACCTCCATGCAAGCCCCGACCGCCCCTTATCTGCAATCTCGGGCAGATGAGTCCTCCCCACATTCTGTGTCCTCAAATACAAAATACAGATGATACCAGGCCACGTTCACAGACTCATCAAAACCTTAGGGTCAGATATGCTTCAAAATTCAGAATATTTCAGATTTTAGAAAAGTAACAGAGTACAAAGGCATACAATGGCTCTGTCATCAAACACATGAATATGAATATTCAGACTAAATAGTTTAGGTCAGATTTCGTCACCAAATGAATTCATTATGTCAAGTTTTCCCTCTAAATTAGTTGTGAAATAATGGGGCACCTGGGTGGCTCAGTCGGTTAAGTGTCTACTTTTGGTTCGGGTCATGATCCCACGGTCCTGGGATCGAGCCCCACGTCAGGCTCCCTGCTGGGGGAGGAGGGCGTTTGCTTCTTCCTCTCCCTCTGTGTTCTCTCTCAAGTAAATAAACAAAATCTTTTAAAAAATAAACTAGTTGTGAAATAACTTCATTTTCAAAATTTTATTGTTACTCCTCAGAACGGCAGTTAAGACATGGCGCCCTACGACTACGTCCTAGGGTTAGTGCCGAGTGAACTGAAGGAGTTACAGCACCCCCTGCTACAGCCATCCCTGCACGCCAGGCCTACTTCTGTCCTGGCATTCATCGTTCTGAACTGTAGCTGGCCTACGTCTGTCCCCCTCTCTAGATCGCCAGCATCTTGTGGATAGGAATGACCGCCTGTTCAGCTGTGTACTCCTAGCACCTGGCCCACCCCTAGGCGCATGTCCCCACATGTGTGGAAAGTGGAATTTAATTAGACATCGAAATCTCTCAGCCTGCCTGTCTCCAAGCCGGTGCAGAAAAGGGCATCCCAGATGTGCTCCCTCACGGCTCCTGAACTTGAGCACAGATGAAAACACCAGTGTACATATTCAGCATCCCCGCAAGGGTGCCTGGAGAACCTCTTTTGCATTTCAAAATAGTTTTTTTTTTTTTTTCAAAAACCCAATTAATATCCACTAGGAATGGCCCTGACTGGGGACACTTGGGAGATTAGCCCTTTAGCTAAAATTTATTTCATTTGAATCCAAAACCTTCCCTCCCACCTTTAGACTGAAGAAGCCCCTAGCAGCCCTGGGAGGCCTGGGAAGCCAGCTTGGGCCTCTGCTTCCCCAGCGGCCGCCGCCACAGATCAGGTGCAGTCTGGGCACAGGGCCAAGGAGAGCTTTGCTTTGAGTGTTTTGCATTTCTTCCCTGTGAAGACTCCCGTCTTTAGAAGCAAGCCTGCTGAGTCTGGAAGGCTCTCTACCGGCCTCTTCACACTGGCATCACTGAATGAGAGAAACACAGGGTGGGAGAGGAGGGTGCATGAAAGGCTGCATGAGCCCTGAGATCTAAACAAACGCCAGCTATGGTCTGAGAAGCACTCACACTAAAAGATGAAATGGATTTGGAAAGTGCATCTCCTTTCCAAGAGTGGGGAAGGGGAAGATTCAACAGCAGGAGAAACTGGAACACCCGCTTGGATTATTGTCCTCTCTTGTCCTCAGTGAGGGTGGTCACTGGCTCTTGTCCGCGCCCCGCCCCTGCCCCCTCCGGGCCACCCATGTCATGCAGCCTTGTTTATAGGATGCAGGTTAGAATTAACCCTCGAGTCCAGTGGCTTCCCACTCTCATCATTTGTTGGTGGGTCCGAAACATTTATAAAGGACCTTGTATCTCAGGGGGCAGAGGAACCTGGGTCCAGGATGTCCCCTAAAATATGTCTTTTCCCAGAACAGCTGCACTGTGTCTCCAACCCCGGGAAGCAAGAGCATGATGGACCTGAGAAGTGTGTGCTCTTCAAGAAATGAAGATGATGGTAAAGCCACTGACCCTCAGAGGCCAAAGGGGCCTTAGAGCGGGGCTCCAGTGCCCTCTGGATGTCGAATGAACAGCTGTGCTAGATCCAGACCTATCTTTACAGTGGACTTGCAGCCCCAATGTGCTTGTTGGTTCTGGGAGTGATGGTGAGCTGGTCCCTGGGGTGGAGATGGGCTTGTGGGGCACTGACACTGGGCCACTGACCTTACACCAGTGCCCACCAAAGGAGGCTTGGGGCACTCTGCCCTGCAGGTGGCGGTGTCTGCATAGGGCTGATGGAGGCTTTCTCCGGAGGGTTTTTTTTTTTTTTCCCCCCACCTCTTCCAAATAGCTTTTCCCCCAGGCATCTAATGCAGGATCCAAGCCCCTGTCCTCACTCCCACCCCCACCCCCACCAAACCTTCCAGATCTGATATCCCCATCCTCCTTCCTCTCCACTCTCCTCCCTGCTGAGAAACCCCACTCTAGCACACTGTCAGACCCGTGTTAGAAGATGTGGGCTGAAAGCAATTCACAGGAACGTGTGGATTCCTAAGGGGAGGTGCCTGCAAGCTCTTCACATTCCTAAAATGCTGCCTCTTATCAACCTAAAGAATCTTGGGCTGGTAGAATTTCAAGCAATACAAGAGAGAGCCATACGGACAAATGTGAGGCAGGGGGATGCGATGTTAAACTGCTGGGGACACAGCGTCACTCCCAGGCCACCTGCCCCTGGGACCGCCCCTCCAACCCCAGGGTGTAAGAGCCACCTGTGGTGCCTGTTAAATGCAGATCCCTGGGTCCCACTCCCAGAGGTTCTGGTTCTGTAGGTCTAGGTAAAGCCCCCAAATCTGGCCATTCAGCTAGCAACTCAGATGACCCCAATGCAGACAGTTCACCCACCACACAGAGAAGTATGGACAGACCCATTACCTCTGCCTGCTTCTCACTTCCTACCACTTCCTGCTTTTGGGAAAATAGCCTCTTGGAGCACCTGGGTGGCTCAGTCTGCCTTTGTGTCTGCCTTTGGCTCACTCAGGTCGTGATCCCAGGGTCCTGGGATCGAGCCCCGCATCAGGGCTCCCTGCTCAGCAGGGAGCCTGCTTCTACCTCTGCCTGCCACCCACTGCTCGTGCTCGGTCTCTTTTTCCCCTCTCTCTCTCTAGTAAATAAATAAAATCTTAAAAAAAGAAAGGAAGAAAGAAAGGAAGGAAGGAAGAAGAAAGAAAGAAAGAAAGAAAGAAAGAAAGAAAGAAAGAAAGAAAGAAAGAAAAGAAAGAAAAAAAAAAAAAGAAAGAAAGAAAATAGCCTCTCAAAGCTGTTTTCCCCAGAGAGCTGACGGCAGCATTTTCCATTTTCCATGTGGACGATGTAGTCAGAATTACCCCAACTAATACTCAATATGTGCATATTTACAGATACAAATGTCTGAAATTTGCTTCAATCTAGTCCAAAGGAAAAAAGAAAGCTATCAGAGACATTACTAGGAGACCTAATAACATCTGTCTATCCACTGTGGATGAGATAGATAATGTCAAGGTTAAATTCCTGGTTTTGGTAACTGTATTGTGTTATATTCTTATTCTTAGGAAATACAAGCTGAAATATTTAGAGATAAAAGGGCACGATGTCTCCAAGTATCCTCAAACGGCTTAGAAAAATAATACACACGTATATATGTAGACATATGCATGCGGAATATGATAAAGCAAATGTGACAAGATGTAAATTGTTGAGTCTGGGTAGAGTATACGGGAGTTTCCCGCACTATTCTTAGAACTCTTCGATGTGTCTGAAATTACATTACCAAAGTAAAAAGTTACAAGGAAAAAAACCCCAGGCCAGTAGGGGGTGTCAGTGAGTACAGACTCCATTTTCTTTACCTCAGTACATACTTGAAATTTTCTACCATGAAGACAGTTCCCTGTACCAGGCCCCAGGTCTGGCTTGAGAGGCACCAACCCTGGACGAGCCGGGGAGCCTCGCACCATTTACAACCTCATGGGCAATGACATGTGAGCTGGGAGTGCCCCCTGAACTTGGGGTGCCGCCCTGTGCATCCTGTCTTCCCAACCCCCCACACCAAAAGGAAAGAACTGTACAATCTGACTTTTGCAGTGTTATTTTTTTTTCTGATGGTACAATTCATATCAGGATTTTAGGAGAGAAATCTTATATAGAAGCAGTTATAAACCAGAAAATAAAAATCACCATTCAGACACACATGGCCCCTATCACGAGAGGAGTTTTTATTAGGACAGGTGAGTTACTTCAAACTCCAGAGTTTACATTGGGCTCTAACACCTTTCCTTAAATGGTTTTGGGGATATAAATTTAAGCCAGAATGATAGATTGATTTTTTTGAATGAATGAATAAATAAAATCTATTCATTTGAGAGAGACACACACAGAGAGTGAGAACGAGTAGAGGGGTGCAGAGGGAGAGGGAGAAGCAGACTCCCCACTGACCAGAGAGCCCAACACGGGGCTCAATCCCAGGACCCTGAGATCACGACCTGAGCCGAAGGCAGATGCTTAACCTACTGAGCCACCCAGGTGCCCCCAGATTGATTTTTTAAGTTCTCATTCAATTAGAATAGAATTATGAAAAAGAAGTCAGAGATTACATGGATTATACGATATATAACAAGAGGATGCATATGCAGAGGTAATATTAAAAATCTTTGACCAGGGCACCAACCAATCAAAACCAGTCAGAACAGATTTAGATGCAAGCCCTGCAGCTGGGCCAGGCATTGACCCTTAAGTTCCTGGATTGTTGGGACTTCCAGGAGCACCAGGGAAGGCACCAGTACTCAGTCTGGTATACACTTACTGAATACCAGCTCTGTACATGAAGGAATATTAGCTCTAGTACCTGTGGTTTATTCCAATCCTCATGGGAGTTATGCCAAATTTAGGTTCATATCCAGTCTATACTCAGAGCGTAGTGACTTTACTCTTCCCAGAGATCCGGATGGAGTTAAGACCCTGGAGTAATTTGAGTATAGCTCAAAAATGTTAATGACTCACCCACTTCTCAAGAGCTACTGAGCCAAACACAATGGATTTGGGGGTGGAAGATAGAGAGGGGAGACATGTGGGCATTGTTCACACTTGCTAATAAATATCTCCTCTTGCTTATAGAGACTTCGGGGCAAAACAAATGCTTTCGGGGACACTCAAGTGAGTCATAGGCTGAGAATAGAAATGAGTCGCATTGTAACCATCTGCAAAAGCTTCCCATGAACATCTTTATTAGAGGAGTGGGTGACAAACTACTCCATGAAACACTTAAACTTTAGAAATTTATCTGTGATTTCATGCATGGAACTTTTAAAGAAGTAAGGGGTATGTTCCATTATCTTCCCATGCTGCGGGAACATTAAGTTGGTTACTGTACTGGGAAAAATCACAGCTGCTCCTGTGAGTTATAAAAGGTATGAGGGTAGAGACCTGGTCTTTGTTTTCTCTTCTTTTGTCTTGTTTTTTTACACAGTGCCTGGTTCAAGACCATAAGTAATTTTTTTTTAAGGTTTTATTTATTTGACAGCGAGAGAGACAGGAGAGAGGGAACACAAGCAAGGGGAGTGGGAGAAGCAGGCTCCCCGCGGAGCAGGGAGCCCAATGAGGGGCTCGATCCCAGGACCCTGGGATTATGACCCAAGCCGAAGGCAGATGCTTAACGAGTGAGCCAGCCAGGCGCCCCCAAGACCATAAGTAATTAACTGCCGGCTTGATAAGTGCTTTTTGATGGTGAGGTAGAGAATCCTAAGGAGATTACCTTGCTCGTTTAGGTCACAGGGCACTTCTTTTTTTTTTACATTGTAGCAATTATTGTATGTAATATAAGACAGCTGTCTTTTCCTGGCAGGTGAACATGATGGCAGACCTTGTCTGGTATTTACTTATTTTTCCTGTGGGGTGCTTGTGGCAGGGTGTTCAGCCCCCGCGCAGGTGTTATGCCCAGGACTAGTCCATGCCAGTCACACGTTGCATTGATAAGCCACTGTCTCTTCAAGGAGCACAAGCTAAACCCAACACAAATTGTGAGTGTATGGTGATAGGAAGAAAATAAATCCAAACCTTAGTTCTAAACTCTTGTCTCATTTCATTTCCAAGTCCACTGGTATTGGGCTTCCCTCCCCTTCCCCCCCATTTTAAAGGCAATCTCAGGAAACTTCCACAATCCCACAAGACCCTGCTTACCCCCTCAGTGTCAGATAGTGTATGGAGAGGAATGACCAGCCTCCAAGGCATCCAACAACCACAGCAGGCCATCGATGAAACACTTATCTTAAGTAGGCACTTCACACCAACGTCTGACTGGAAGGTTTTACACAATAGCCACATGACAATCCTGCTCTAGACACTTCCCCCATGTCTGCACTTTAAAGCACGGTTTTCTGAAATCTCTAGCCAAAAGCTATGGCTTTGTTTCCTTGATCCCCTAGTTAGCAATTTCCCCCTGAGTGTAAGATGGCTCTTTCTAGGTTGTTTGTGCAAATAAAAGGTACCGGCTGGGTGAGGGTAAGTGGATTTTAAATGCCCTTTTAAGTAAAATTCGAAGCAAGAGAACAGAAATCTGGACATGACTTCATCACGGAGGTTCTGTGTCACCGGAAAATGAAGAAAGTGACCAACCAAGAAAACTGTCTGTCTGGGCAGGTGTGTCACCGTGGAAAACCTTGGTTAAAAAATATTCTAAGTCACTCGTTTTCCATCTTCTTTTTAATTCAGTTCTCCCACAGGGGATTTAGCAAACCTCTCCCGTCCTACCTCAGCCCATAAAAATCCAGCAGAGCAACAGAGAGTTCTGTAAGTTCCCCAGTGAGGTCAGGGCAACTCACTGGATGGACATATGTGCAGAGGGGCATGGACATTTCTGGGGATTGAGAAAGGCTTCTCACTCCACAATCCTTCCCCAAAAGTCACATGGGAAGTTCTCTAACAGGGGAAAACACATTTTTAAAGTTAAAGAATAAAACTGGGACACCTGGGTGGCTCAGTCGGTTAAGCATCTGCCTTTGGCTCGGGTCATGATCCCGGGGTCCTGGGATCAAGTCCTGCTTTGGGCTCCTTGCTCAGCGGGGAGCCTGCTTCTCCCTCTGCCTGCCGCTCCCCCTGTTTGTGCTCTCTCTCTCTCCCTGACAAATACATAAAATCTTTAAAAAAATAAAATAAAAATGTATCTTCCCTTAGAAAGAAAGTGATTAAACTCATTTATTTATTCCTTCATCTATTCACCCAACACTGGTATGTTGAGCAGAGGCTGTGTGCCAGGTCCTGAGGAGGCAGGGGCGCCACAGAAGAGCTCAGAGCCTCATGGAAAACGCAAACTTTTACAACTCTAATGACAGCAGGATTTGAGAAAAGCGCGGGTGATGGAAAGTAGTGGGGGAGAGTACGCTACAATATGAAACCAGAGCCTTTTCAGGGAATGGAGGTGACACCAAAGAGGGAAAGTCATGACAGGGAGTGAAGGAAGCCCCTGGGGTAGAGGTGTTGGCTGTCCACAGCTGAGCCATCTTCTTCCTTTGAGCACAGCCGGGGTTTTGTTTGCCTCTTAACCCCACTCCTTCCACCCCTACCACATGTGGCTGAGTGGCCAACCTTGATCAATCCTTTGCCAATGACCAGTTTAACAAGGCACTTGGGACATAATCCTGCAAGTGAGACTTGAGAAGACATAAGCTGTGAGGTGCCCAGGAAAGATTTTCTCTCTGATGAGACATCAGGAAGGGCCATCCTCCGGGCACCTGGATAGCTCATGTCGTTAAGCGTCTGCCTTCGGCTCAGGTCATGATCCCAGGGTGCTGGAATCGAGCCCCACGTCGGGCTCCCTGCTTGGCGGGAAGCCTGCTTCTCTCTCTCCCACGCCCCCTGCTTGTGTTCCCTCTCTCGCTGTCTCTCTCTCTCTCTCTGTCAAAAAACAAATAAAATCGTAAAAAAAAAAAAAAGGGACATCCTCTGTCTTCTTCTATAGGACACTGCTGTAACTCCCCTGTGCAGCCTGGCACTCTGGCAGCCATCTTGTAACCACGAAAAAACCCTAAATTCGACAGGGCCCCCATGACAGAAATAAACCCTGCTCTCTGATGACAGGAGTGCCCTACCTCAGAAGTGCCCTACCTCGGGATTTGTTATCGGTTGAAATTAGAAAATTTCCTTATCATTTAAGCCACTTTAAGTTGAGTTTTGTGCTATCTGTGGCCAAAAGCATCCTAACTGATAACGATTTACTTCATAATTTTGTGGAAGACAGCCCTCCCCTGAGGCCTCCTCACCTTTACCAGTTCATCTGTTAAATAGACAAGCTGAATTCCCAAGGGCCATGCACAGAGCCTTCCTGTTATTTTTCCCCAGCTCTATTCATGAAAATAAAATTAATTTTCTAGCCCATGAATTAAACATTGCTGCTGCCGGCTGAAAGATTTTAGCAACAGCCTTTTGTTGGCAAGAGAAGCAGGATCCCGACATGTTCTAAAATAAGCTATAAGAAGGCAGAAGGGTAGGAGGGGAGGCAAAGGGGAGGAGGCCATTAAAAGGAAGAAGGAAGGATTGCCAAATCCCACTCATGTCCGGCTTCTCTGAACTGTCAGCCTGTGGCTGGACTTAAGGGAGTGCTTCTCTAACTTTAGCATGCAGATGAATCACCCGGACATCTTAGGAAAAGGCGGGTCCTGATTCGATAGGTCCAGGATGGGGTCTGAACATCTTTATTTCTAACAAGCTCCCAGGTGATTCTGATGCTGCTGGTCCACAGACCACAGGCTGCCGGGATCCACAGAGCCTTCTAACCCATCTTAGTAAGCTGCAGAAATGGGAAGCAGGATGTAGGAAGGACTCACCATGCCTGAAATAAGGGCTAGTGAGAACCAGCTATTTAAACTGGGGTTCAAGGGAGGAAGTGAGATAAGGACAAGTCCCCTACACACGCGTACCTTTTAGAAACAAGGAAGAGTAGAGAGCAGGGGGAAAAAGCCTGAGGGAGACGCCCCTCCCCACTGGCCCCCTGCTCCAGGTGTGTGCCCCAGGGTCTTTCCTGGAAAACTTCAGACTCACTCATCCCACTGGCAAGTGTCTGGTCTAAAAATTTTGCTCCAGACCATTCCATCATAGCAGGAATTGTTGGTGTGTGTGATGGGCTGAGAGGGGAAGGTGAGAGTCAGGTGGAGGCAGAAGGGCAGCCTCTCCGCAAGCCCAATCTCCTGGCCCTGCTGCTCCTGGAGAATCTTCCTCACCCTGGATCTGGCCCCTGACCACCTCCAGCGTCGCTGGACCAT
Source organism: Mirounga angustirostris (assembly GCF_029215605.1). Lineage (NCBI taxonomy): Eukaryota > Metazoa > Chordata > Mammalia > Carnivora > Phocidae > Mirounga > Mirounga angustirostris. Next base: position 66,041,727 of record NW_026991710.1, read on the forward strand.
CAGGTCCTTGAACCACCCTGATCTGTCTGCCTTCCCTCCCCTCAGAGCTCTGCCCCCACGCTTGCCTGTGGCCACAATGCCATTTTATCCAAACCCCTGCCGGGCACTGTGCAGCTGCCTCCTCCTATGGGGAGCCTCCCCATCTCCCCCAGGCCGGGGCGCTCTAACTAAGGCTGCCTCACTCTAATCACTGGTGCACCTGTCTGTCTCTCCAACTGGCCTCTAAGTGCCATGAAGTCCAGGATCGCGCCGGCGCCTGGCAGGGAATGGGTAAGTAACAAATATTATTGAACAAGGGAATTAAATAATGGTTCTCAGCCCAGTTGTGCATCAGAAATATCTGAATGGTAAAAAACAAAACAAAACAACAAAAACAAAAGAAGAAGAAGAAGAAGCCAGGGCATCCCTCTTAGAGATTCCAATTCAGTAGGTCTAGGTGAGGGCCGAGGCTTCCAAAACTTGTAAAGGATCCCCAAATGATTCTGATGTGCAGCCAATTTTGACAATCACTGGAATGGAAAAAATGAATAAATTCGTGGATGGATGAATATGTGACCTCATGTGAAACCGTGAGGACCTCCCTCATGGCCACTGGCGCACATAATGAACAAAGGATGGGCATTCATGAGGAGGATGGCCGGTACCTGCTGTTGGGGCCACCGGCCCGTTGCCAGAGGAAAGAAAATCAGAGCCGAGGGCCTTGACCCCATGACCGGCACTTTCTGACAATGAGCGGGCAGGCTGGAATAAGGCTCAGCCTCCAAAGGGTGAGCTCAACAGAGGGAAGGAGAGGAGGGAAGCGCTACAGGAAAAGCGTGCGGAGGCCCGGGGCTCACATTTCCTCTATGCTGGCTTCCAGGCCAAGTTCTTTTCTTTTCTAATTCCAGTGTAGTTAATATAGAGTGTCATATTAGTCTCAGGTGTACAGTATAGTGATTCAACACTTCCATATATCACCCTGCGCTCATCACAAGTCAGGCCAAGTTCTTTACTGCACTGTTTCATTTCACTCCAGCTGCAGCCTGATGTCCTACTGGGTACTATTAATTGCCCTCATTGTGCACTTGGGGACACTAAGGTGAGCAGGGTGAGTGAGCTGCCCAAGGCTGAACTTGGGGGGCTGGGTTTTGATCCCAGACCCTCACTCCGAAGCCCATCCTCTTAATCTCAAGGCTAAGAAACAGTGTGCGTCCCAGCAGCGACAGGTAGACCACATGCCAGAAACTACAGCTACAGCATGTCAAAATAAACACTCAATGAGAATAATGTCACCCAAAGACGTTGTTGTGTTTTACAAAATCTTCAAGGAACCACCACGGCTGTTCACCTTCTGTAAACCGATCAATGGCTCTTCCAGGAAATTATTATAATTGTATACCATCCACAAAACTGGATACGGCAAGAACAAAAGTGTTACAGCAAGGTCATGGTTGAATAGTTGGATTTAAAGGCTGTGCCTTATATTTGCGCCACAAGTGCTCCAAGCCCCAGACCATGGAGCCCCCATCCGGGGAGGGGATGCCAGTCGATAGTACTGAGTGTCTACTCTCTGGCGGGCACTCTCACCAGTGCTCCAGTTCTTCAATCACCTTTCAGCACAGTGCTCCTGTCCCCCTTTCATGGACGAGGAAGCCGAGGCTCACAAGCTGGAGGGGACACGTATGAAGTTGAACCAGGGGGAAGTGCCGGGCTTCCAGCCCTGGTTTCTACTCTGCAGCACCACTCATTTCAAGATCACAGGATAGTCTGGAGTGACCTTGACCAGTTTTAGAAAAAACTGAGTTAATAATGTTAACCTCAGACCTATATTTATGCTTGTTGGGACTGTGAAGCCAGCAAAAGTGTACTCCATTCTCTGGTTTTGCTGCAGGCCAGCCTTGAGTGAGGAGGTGCTTAGGGCCTGCCCATTTATTAAAAATGCAGGAATTGCAACAATGGACCGGGAATTACAGGGCTTAAAAGGAGGATTCATTTTGGGTTTTTGGGTTTTTAGTAGTTTGAGCATTAACATTTCCAAAGCCAAAGCAATCTTCTCCATTCAAGAGAGGCAACAAGTAGAGTTCGTTGTGCAGCGAGAGGGCCTTTTCCCCTTCTACTGAAGAAAAAGAGCCAGTATCAGGACCAATAATGATAGCAGCTAATAATTATGGAACACCAACCAAGGACCAGGTACTGTGCTGTGATTTACACATAATCTCAAATTTAGCTCTCACAGCTTCATGAGCAAGAGGTATAAATACACCCATTTTACAGGCAAGGAACCTGAAGGTTAGAGATGTTAATTTGTGCAAGGTCATGTAGAAGATAAGCAGGAGAGCAGGGATTCACGTTCAGATACGTCTCTCTCCTAAGCCACGCTCACCCTACAAAACCTGGAGGCAAGGCAGAAGTCCGAGGCCAACACCTTCTTGGGGCTGCCCAACAACTTTAGGGACTTGATAGAAAAAGAAGCACAACCCACAAAGACATCAAGACCATCCCAAGTCCTGGAGGCAGGTAACTCGATGCCTGACAGAGAGCTCCTCTTTGGGCAACTCTCAGAATTGCACAGAATTTGATTGGTGGACCAGCACTCTCCAAACCCCAGCCTCTCCGGATGCTCCCATCCCCCAGACTGTTTTGTTAACCCGTGCCTCCTCTCAGCTTCCTCCCCAGAGGCTAAACCCCACTCCGGAGAGTCCAGCAAGGGCACCAGGGAATTCCTGTACAGCCTCAACAATGGCCATGTCTGCCCCCAGGCAGGATGGAGGAAGGGAGCAGAGCAAATGACTGCTTCTCATGCCTCAGACTGCCACTGAAGTTGTCCCAAGGGGGGGGGGAAGCCATGACATCACCACAGGACACATTTAGGGGCCTCTGATGACACTTAGAAACCAGAAAAGTCCCTGACATTTCTGGAAACCAATAGCCAGAATGCCTGGAAACAGGCGAGGCCAAGCTCCCTGGAAAGGAGCCCAGGACTCTTAACACCATGACTGCTGCTACTCGCTCCTCTCTTGCATTCATCTTGGGATTCAGGGCATGGACTAACTGTGCCTTTGGCCCCAAACTCTTAAAGCAGGCACTTCTGTGAGCTCAGGCCTTCAGGTGAAGATCTGTCTTCCAGTTGGAGTTTGCATTCTGTCCTTGCAACTCATAAACTCATCCCTCAGGTCCTGTGGGAACCGAGAGCATTCTGTTCTGACAGGCTGCCCACTCAGAAAAGTGCGAGTGTAAGAAGGGAAAACAACTTGCTCTGGCCCCAAGGAGAGTCATTAAAAGGTGGGGGACTGGGGCGCCTGGGTGGCTCAGTTGTTAAACATCTGCCTTTGGCTCGGGTCATGATCCCAGGGTCCTGGGATCGAGCCCCACATCGGGCTCCCTGCTCGGCGGGAAGCCTGCTTCTCCCTTTCCCACTCCCCCTGCTTGTGTTCCCTCTCTCACTGTGTCTCTCTCTGTCAAGTAAATAAATAAAATCTTTAAAAAAAAAAAAAAAAAGGTGGGGGACTAGGCAGTGGAGGAGGCTGGACTGAACAACTTGATGGATCTTTCATGGATGACATTTCACCACTCCACAGATTACTCTCCACACGCCACACACCTAACACAGTCTCTACTGGGTGCACTGCATCGACGCCTCTTGTTTCCAGGGCAACCTCACCCGGGGTGAAGGGTGGCAAGCAAGGGATGGGCTAAGCCTATTTCCTTAACAACTTAGGTCCCTGAAGTGGATGAGCAGCCCGTTAGTGCATGAACTCGGCCCTAAAGCTAGGCAGAACCAGGGGCAGAGATGGTGAAACAGGGCATCCAGTGGGGGGAATTGGCAGGTCAAGACCCCAGGCTTCCACTGAAAATAACCCTACAGATCCTAGCGCTCAGCACAACCAATCTCAGCTAGTCTCTGTCTCTTTCTTCTCACACAAGATGGCCATCAGAGAAGATTCATTTGATTGGAATGTATCTAACTCGAAATTTTGGACTTTGAAACTACAACAGCCACCCCTGCTCTTTTTTTCTTTTCTTCTCTTTTCTTCTTTCCTTCCTTCCTTCTTCTTTCTTTCTTTCTTTTTTTTCCTTAGTGATACAATGAAGCACAGGTAGGGAGAGAATCAAGATTCAGAGAACAGAGCTGATGAAAGGGAGCTAAGGCAGAAGACTATGCAGGGAGGTACAAGAATGGGGTTTGGCATCATCACCCACAATGGGAAGCCAGATTCCTCAAGGTGTGGGCTTCTCCGGGGAAGCTGAAGGCCTTAGGGGCTGAGGTAGGTGTCCTCTGGCCAAGGTCTTTCAGAAACAAAGATTCTGTCTTCACCACAGGTAACAGCCTGAAAAGGGCAGAAGCGACTCGGCAAGCCTGGAAAGGAGGCCTCGTCCTTGTGGCTCCTGAGGGGGTGCTAGGGTCGGCAGGGTTTGGGGGCCGTAGGGAGCAGAGCCCGTGGGTCCTGTGGAGCTCCAGACAAATACAGAAATGGTTTAAGTGCTCACTTCTCCCTGAGTTCTCTCTGACACTGCGTTATTAAGGCTAAGCCCCAACTGGCTGGAGGCAGGTGGGCTCTGAAGTCCAGTGGCATATAGTTCCAGCCCTGGAAAGGAGCTCCATGGAGGCTGGGAGAAGGAGGGGGGCCATAAGGGCTTTAGCTGATAGTGTGGGGGTATGGCCATGAAGCAATGGCTGAACATCTTACAATCTAGTCATTTGGAGATGAGGAAAGAAGGAAGGCAGAGAATTAAACCAAGACATAATCACAAAGATGATGGTGAAAAGGACACAAAATTGAGGAGGTGCACTTGGTGGGGGAGGCATGAGCAGGGGGCTGCCAAGAGCTTTTAGGGGACTTAAAAAGACTTCAGGGGCAGGCGCCTGGCTGACTCAGTCCAAAGAGGAGCAAATGACTCTTGATAAAGGGGTTCTGAGTTCCAGCCCCCTGGGCTGCACGCTGAGCTTACTTGAAGGGGGAAAAAAGGTTCCACAGATTCCCAAAGACTCCTCTCACCATCCATCAACCCCGAGGTCCCTCTCTCAGCCACACCCCCTAAGAGTTACGAGGCTCTGGATCGATTTGCTTCCCACAGCAGGGGCTGCAGGGTTTCCAGGGAAGGCTCGAAATCGAGTGGCCTTTTATCAACCTGGGCATTTGAAGCTGGCAACATACCAAATAAGCTTTGCAGAAAGAAGTCTTCTTATTTTCTTCCTTTTCCCCTCTGGAAATAAAAGTAGGTTGTGTAGGGGCGCCTGGGTGGCTCAGTTGTTAAGCGTCTGCCTTCGGCTCGGGTCATGATCCCAGGGTCCTGGGATAGAGCCCCACATCAGGCTCCCTGCTCGGTGGGAAGCCTGCTTCTCCCTCTCCCACTCCCCCTGCTTGTGTTCCCTCTCTCGCTGTGTCTCTCACTGTCAAATAAATAAAATCTTTAAAAAAAAAAAAAAAAAAAAAAGTAGGTTGTGTTTCTCTCTGCCCCCGGTCCTTGGAGATCCCCGAACCTGGAGCTGAAAGGGCTTCTTGGATTACCTCATCAAATTCTCAGCGCAGGATATCAAGGCCTGCGCCTTCTGTCCTGGCTACCGCCCCTGAGGTGACCGAAGCTGAAACCAGTCACTGGGACCAGGGGGACCTGCGAGGTGGTTCAGAGGCCACCGACTTGAGTCGTGTAGGGCAGGCACTGAGCCCCTGGGGCGCAGGAAATGGGGGAGAGGGTGGGTGCAGCGGGCCACTCCTGGGCTCCCCCCACCACCAGCAAGGATGGGGGTGCTAGGACGGAGGGTGGTGGGAGAGTCAGAGGTGCGGCGACAGACCCGCACTGGCCAGAGAAGAACGGGGCCTGGAGGAGGCTCTGCACGGCCACAGTTATCGCTTGTGCTGGGGGCAGACCGATCTCGCCGAGGGCTCGGGTTGCTCGCCAAGAAACTTCTGGGACCGTGTAAGTGCAACTGGGCATAGCAGATCACGGAGGGGGCAGGGACAGGGGCCTGTGCGGGCAGGAGGGGAACTGGTTTCTTCCATCTCATGCGTGAAAATCAAGACTGTTTCTGTGCCGGGTCTCTCCACCCTCCTCCCCTCCCTTTCTCGTGCTTAACTCGGCCCCAAGGTCCGTGGCCCGTGGGAGAGACGGAGAACCTGAAAGGCGGCAGATGGGAGGGCCCCCGGGACCCGCACGGGCGACACAACCACCGCGCCTGTCTTCCCTCCGGCGAAGCCCAGTTCAGCCTGCGCCCAGTGTGTCCCCTGGAGCTCCTCTGCGCACAGCGTGGAGCCTCAGGACTCCGGGTCCCTCCCGCTCGCCATCCAGGAGCCGGCGAATGCGCCTACTCAGCCAGACAGCGGGGGAGCCAGAAGTTGCAAACACCTGGACAGAAATACCAGCCCGTCCCAAAGGCCCGACAGCTGCAGGTCAAGGGAGAGGGGCGCGTGGGAGAAGCGAGGGGCGAGCGGAGCGGCGGCCGGCGACCCCGCGCGCCCCGGCGCGGCCTCGCCACGGTGCCCGGGGCACAGGGGGCGCCGGCGGAACTTACCCCAGAGCAGAGTGAGCGGCTTGGCTGTGGGGATAAGCGCCAGGGAGTACACGGCCCCCAAGTGGAGCAGGCTCATCAGGACGACGTTCCTCCAGACGATGTTCTGCCGCGGCCCGCGCGCGCCGGGGCCCTGCTGGCCGCCGCCGGCCCCCGAGCCTTCGACCCTCGCACGGATCTCCTCCTTGGCGTTGCGGAAGGGGACCTGAGCCCCGTCGGCCGCCGGGCCTGGCATGGCTGGGAGAGGTGGGCGCCCGCGGCAGCAGGCAGCAGGCAGCAGGCAGCAGGCAGGCGCTCGGCTGGCGCGGAGCTCTCCAGTGGGGGCGGGGGCCTCTGCCTTTTGTTGGGGGGTGGGGTGGGGAGGTGGTCTCTGCACTCCTGTCCCCGCCTTCCCTTCCCTTCTCTGCTTCCTTCTCTCTTCTTCGGGCTGTCAGCGTGGACTAAGAATGCAAAGCTTGGCGCCCGGCATCTGTTGCTGGCGAATCACCCAAGCGGCTGCCGGGGCCGCACTCGGCTGCGAGGAAGAGGAGGCGAGCGCCCGGGGCGGGAAGGGGCGCGGAGTGGGCGGAGGGCGTGTGGAAAGGGAGCGGGAGGGCGCACCGGGAGGGAGCACTCGGAGGGAGCCGAGGAAGAAAGACCTGCAGAGCCACAGCCAATCAGGATCGCCTGTGGGGCTCTTAAAGAGGAAGGCGCCCTCCGGGCCTCCGCCGCCCCGGCTTCCCAGAGCCGGACGCGCGAGCCCGCTGGGCTGGCGGCTGGCGGCTGGCCCCCTCCGCCCGCGGGTGGTGAGGAGGGGCTCCCCCGACAGGGAGCTCATAGCACTTTTGTCGTTTTTGTGTGCTTCTCCAGTGCCAAAAAAATACCTTTGCCTTTTGAAATGCCCCCCCCCACACACTTTGGAAGCCACAGTCCACTCGTGTTGGCGAATTTAAAATACTTGTCTGAGTCGCAACACGTTAAGGCCATATCCGAGATGAGAACCAGAAGTCCGCGCGTCTGCCGGTTCGTATGGCTCCTCGGGCCGTGGAGGGATGAAGGCAGCTCCTCAACTTTTAATTAGGCAGCTGCAGCCAGACACACAGTAGGTGCTCAGTTAGTGCCTATTAGATGATACATGCACGATTTAGTAGCCAACAGTACCCTGCCCCTCGCGCAGCCCATCATCCGCGCAGCTCTGCTTATGGCCTATTCTGGGCTAACCAGCGCACTTCCGGACTGTCTCCTTAGTCCTCAGTTGTTGAAATACCGTAAAGTCAGCACCATTGTGAATGGGGCTTTAGAAAAATCACCCAGAACATTCCAAGGAAAATTAACCCGTGAAAAAATTTGTGTCTGCTCATTCTTCTCTTTGTCGATAATTTAGAGCTGCTTCAGAGGGAGCCCTAATTGTACAGAAATGCTGAGAGGAGTGAGCTGGTCATGTCCCAAGCAGGTGTGGCTGCACCTACAGGCTGGTAGCAGAAGAAAAAGGCCTCAGAACTGGAAGTCAGGGCCTCTGAGTTCTAGCTCTAAGTCAGTGCGACCCAGCTCAGCTCTCCGGACCCAAATTTCCTTACGGGGAACAGAATTCATTTGTACTCTTTCTCCCAACTTGCGAATTCTGTGAATGTGAGTTTGAAGGAGTACCATTATGTTGACAAATAAAGCTGACTTTTGGATTACCCATTGTTAGGAATCCTTTCCAAGATTCTGGGAAAGGGCAAAAAATTACAAATAACTGCCTGAAAGGGCCATATGTGAGCATCTTATTGTTAGCCAACCTGAACCAGTCCAATCAGCCAGATTGAAATAATGTCTGATTTAAAATGGAAGCAAGGTATGTTGCTGTGGAATTGGAGCCACTGAGGCAGTGTTATGGTGGCGCTTCAGATGGAGCTGAAATCATAGAATGAAAGGAAATTTGCCTGGCGGCCAGCCGGATAAATGTTGGCACTGAATTAGGACTAGTGAGACAATAGAACATGAAACTAGAGGCTATCGATTTCATTAACCTGCTCAACCTGGGCTTTATAATGAACCACTTTTTCTTCTCATGAGTCCTCTCCTTCCCACTCCCACCAGACCCACATACTGCCTGCAAGTCTTTAGTTCAGACTGTCCTTTCTCTCACGGGTGGACTAGTTACTTGGCAAAAAATCGCTGGGTTGTTGTAATGACTCCTCCCACTCACTCTAACCATTTGATCGTTTGTTTGGGATTTGTTGGGCACCTGCTATGTGCCAGGACTAGTGGACACTTGGGGATACAAGGATGAATGAGGTATGGTCCCTGCCCTAAAGGAACTCCTCATCTGGGCGGGAAGACAGATCAAACAAATGTAACCTCTTGGCTATGACCTTAGAAGGGCAGGAAGTTCCAGTCCATTATCAGAAAAAAAACTTTTTATTATACATCAAGCATACATACCAAAAGTCCAGGGGAGGCAGCAAAACAGGTCTTTGCTTGACCCCTGCGTACATTATCTGTTGGATAAGCCACTCTGTCTTGAACCTATCTTGAATGAACATCTTCCTCTCTTCCCTCCAATAATGAATCAGACTGGGTTGGGCCAGTCATTTCAGCAGATTGGACTCAGGATGGAGAAGGGGATGTTTGTATGTGTTGCGGGTCGGGGGAAGTGCTCTTTAGGTCTTTCAGATCCTGCCTACAAAAGGATGATTGAAGAAAAATGGTTCTTCCAGATCCAATCTCAGAGTGAAACCTCTACAGATATAAGATATACTCTTGCTGATAAAGACTGTCCCCTGTAGCATATTATGCCATCAGGGCTACTGTCTCTTTTCCAATCTAAGGTCTTTTATTTTCTTAGCTTCTGGTCAAGATCTCAGAAGTGGATGAGTGTTCCTCTCAACCCTTACTGGGGGCAAATGGGATAGTAAACTTTATCCTGTCAAACAATTATCAAAAATGTGGTAAGAGCCCTAATAGTTGTATGTACAAGATAAAAAAATGGAAGCACAAAGGAAGGAATAGTGGGGTGGGGGGGAGAGGGGTAATATCCAAGTAGGATTTTTTTTTTTTTTAAAGATTGTATTTATTTATTTGAGAGAGAGAGACACAGCGAGAGAGGGAACACAAGCAGGGGGAGTGGGAGAGGGAGAAGCAGGCTTCATGCTGAGCAGGGAGCCCGACGTGGGGCTCGATCCCAGGACCCTGGGATCATGACCTGAGCCGAAGGCAGACGCTTAACGACTGAGCCACCCAGGCGCCCCACCAAGTAGGACTTTTTAACTTGATTTTTTAAAGTTTTTTTTTTTAATTCGTGGTAAAATATGCATAAATCTTAACCATTTTTGAACATACAGTTTAGTAGTGTTAAATATATAATAATAAAATAGATATATAAATCTTCAGACCTTTTTCAACTTGCAAAACTGAAACTCTATGCACATTAAACAAGAATCCCCCATTTTTCCCTCTCCCTAGCCTGGCAACCATCATTGTACTTTCTGTTTCTTTGAGTTTGATTACTCTAGATACCTTGTATAAGTGGAATCATACACTTTGTCTTTGTATGACTGGCTTATTTCACTTAGCACAATGTCTTCAAGGTTCATCCATGTTGTAGTGTGTGTCAGAATTTCCTTCCTTTTCAAGGCCAAATAATATCCCATTGTATGTATATACCATATTTTGCTTACCCATTAATCCTATAGTGGACACTTGAGTTCCTTCCACCTTTTTGCTATTGTGAATAATGCTACTCTGGGTATAGGGATACAACTATCTCTCTGAAACTGCTTTCAACTCTTTTGGATCTATACCCAGAAGGAGTATCGATGGATTTTATGGTAATTTTATTTTTAATTTTTGGGGAACTCCATACTGTTTCCCATAGCAGCAGCAGCACCATTTACATGGCCACCAACAATGTGCAAGAGTTCCAGTTTCTCCACATCCTCACTAATGCTTGTTATTTTTGTTGGGGATTTTTTGGTTTTTTTGGATTTTTTTTTTTTTTTTTTTTAGATTACAGCCATCCTAATGGATGTGAGGTGATATTTCATTGTGGTTTTGATTTACTTTTCCCTAATAGTCAGTGATGTTGGGCATCTTTTCATGGACTTGTTGGCCATTTGCAGGTCATCTTTGGAGAAGCATCTATTCTAGTCCTTTGCCCATTTTTTGATCGGGTTTTTGTTGTTGTTGTTCAGTTATAAGAGTTCTTTACATACTCTGAATATTAACCCCTTATTAGATAAATGGTTTGGAAATATTTTCTCCCATCCCAAAGGTTGCCTTTTCACTGTGGATTGTGTCCCTTGATGCATAGAAGTTTTAAATTTTGATGTAGTCCAATTTACCCATTTTTACTTTTGTTACCTATGCTCTTAGTATCATATCTAAGAAATCATTGTGAAATCCAATGTCATGAAGCTTTTCCCCTGTTTTCTTCGAAGACTTTTTTAGTTTTAGTTCTTATGTTTAGGTCTTTGATCCATTTGGAGTTAATTTTTGTATCTACTGTAAGATGAGGGTTTAACTCCATTCTTCTTCATGTAGATTTTCAGTTTTCCAAACACCATTTGTTGAAGAGACCCTCCTTTCTATTGAATGGTCTTGGCACCCTTATTGGAGGGCATTTGACTGTCTACTCAAGGGTTTATTTCTGGATTCTCTATTCTATTCCATTGGTCTGTACATCTATCTCTATGCCAGTGCCACATTGTTTTGATTATTTTGGCCATTTGGGATCCATTGAGATCCCATATGAATTTAGGATAGATGTTTGTTTTTTTGTTTTTGTTTTTTTTTTTTAAAGATTTTATTTATTTATTTGACAGAGACACAGTGAGAGGGGGAACACAAGCAGGGGGAGTGGGAGAGGGAGAAGCAGGCTTCCCGCGGAGCAGGGAGCCTGATGCGGGGCTTGATCCCAGGACCCCAGGAACATGACCTGAGCCGAAGACAGATGCTTAATGACTGAGCCACCCGGGCGCCCTAGGATAGATGTTTCTATTTCTGCAAAAAATTTCACTGGATTTTGATAGAGATTGCAATATATCTGAAGATCACTTTGGTTACTATTGACATCTTAACAATATTAAGTTTCGAATCCATAAACATGGGATGTCTTTGTATGTGTCTTCTTTAATTTTTCTCAGCAACATTTTGTAGTTTTCAGTGTACAAGTCTTTTGTCTCCTTGGTTAAGTTTGCCAAATGAGGATTTTCAAGGAGTGCTGTCTAATAGAAATATAATACACACACAAACTCAAGCCACATGTACAAATTTAAATTTTCCAGTAGCCACATTAAAAAGGTAGAAAAAATAAATTTCAATAGTTTCTTTAAACCAATCTATCCAAAATATTTTCAATGTGTAATCAATATAAAATTATTAAGACTTTTACACTCCCCCCCCCACACACACTGTACCTTCAAAATCCATTGTTTATAGTTATAGGAGAGCACATTTTAAATTCAGGTTAGCCACATATCAAGTGCTTAATAGCCACGTGTGGCTCCTGGCTACCATATTGGAGAGCACAGTTTTGAATGATGAGTAGTTTATTAGACAAATAAATGGCAGAGGACATTCCAAGCAGAGACAGTAGGGCAAACAAAAGCAAAAGCTTTTGCATTTGGCATTTAGGGAGATGTCTGATATCTTTCATCTGAAGTTAAAGTAGGGAAACAGTGGGAGACGAAGCTGAAATGTCATGCAGTGGGCAGCACATGAAGGTAGGTGGGTCTCAGGAATGTCATGCAGAAAGAGCTATGTGATAGGTGAGCAGAGGCCTGGAAAGGTTTTATGCAACATAATAATCTGATCAAATTTGCATTACTGAAAGACCACTCTAGAGGAGGTGTGGAAAATGACTGGATTGGAGGTAGAGAGAGGAAAGACTGAGGGCAAGAGGACTAGTTGGGGCACTATTTTAACAGTCTGATCATGTGATGATGAAGATCTGAAGTAAAGCAAAGGCACAGATTCTGGAGAAGAGGTAATGCAGAGGAAGACTAAATCCAAAGAAACTAAAATGGAAGAGCCAATAAGACTTCATGCTTAATTGAGCATGAAAGAGGAGGGGGAAAAAATACAGGGTTCTTTTTGGCTCTCTGGATTTGGTATTCAAGTGAAAGACAGTGTCACTTACTGAGATACTAAATCTGTGCTTATTAGCATTTTTGTAAAATGGGGATAATACGTATTTTACAGCATTCTTGTGGCAACTAAGGGTTAGCACAGAGTCTGGCATGTAGTAAGGAGCCCATAAATATTAATCATCATCATTGTCGCCATAATCGTTCTAATCATTTTGGAGACCGGGCCTGAAGAAGCAAGAGCAAGTCAAAAAAAGAAAAAGTCCTGTTTTGTCAGATATCCAAGTAGATCTGTTCAGCAGGTTGTTGAATATATAGGCCTGGAGCCCAACAAAGATCTGGGCTGGAAGAGAACAATTTAGTCACAGTTCAGTATACTAAAATCCATGGCAGTAGAAGCAGTTATCCTGGGAAGGTAGAAGAGGTTCTGGGTAGAATTCTAGTGAACTACTGTTCATGAGAATGGCAAAGAAAGAGAAGTCCCTGGTATAGATTGAGAAGATGAAAGAAGTAGGAGAATCAGCAAAATGTGGGAGAGGATTCACAAAACCGAATGTTACGGAAAAGCTATGGAAAAGGGAGAATGAGGAGCCCAATACATACAAAGGTCATTGCTGACCCTTGCCAAGGTCTTTTCAGTGAGTTATGGGAACAGACCTTACACAAAAATTTAAGAATAAGGAGGAAACAGGCATAGCACATGTATGTAAATCAATTTTCCAAGAAGCTTGGCAGTGAAGAGAAGGATGGAGAAGCAAAATTGAGTGTGTGTCTGAGTGTTCAGATAAGAGGAATTTGAGCATATTTTTTGGCTAGTGGAAAGATAATGGAAGGTCAAAGGTCAAAAATATGAGGAAGGGGTTGCTTGATGGAGCTAGTTTCCTAGGGTTGGGGAGGTTAGGCAGGATGAGATCAGGTGATCAGATGGTTGCACTTTGAGCAGAGGGACAGCTTGTTCTTGAAGACTGGAAGGAAATGAAGAGGAGGGCAGATAAAGGTTCTAGAGTCAGTAAAATGAGGGAGGGTGCCATTGATAGACTATTTCTTCTGAAGGGAAGGTCAGATCATCTGCTGGGTAAGCAGAGTGGGAATTTGGTAGAGACCTGGAGAAAAGTGATGAAGGCTTCCAGAGCTGTTGAGCAGAATGAAAGAGGAAGCTGACCAAGGACCCTTAAAAGGTTGTTGAGCCAAATTAAGGGCCCAACTAAGAATGGATGCTCCAAGCTTATAATGGCTTCAGTCTGCACAGTTATGGTTGCACAGCTTCACTCAGCAGTCTGATGGAATATCCAAATTGAAGTAGGGATGGGGAGTTGATGGGAGGACAGGAGAGCCAGTTAATTGAGGTGCTGGTGAGAGAGAAGTTTGTGCAGAGTCCAGGATGGGGAAAGGAGGTGTGATCAGAAGGGAGCTAAGAACTCATATACAGTAGAGGAATCAAAGGCACCAAGGTTTTGAAAGAAGTTGAAGCAGATTTCTGTTTGTGAGGGAATGAGAATAAAGGAAGTAAAGGTCACCGTGCTCCAAGAGTGGGATTTAGGACTTAAGACCTATAGTGGTAGAAGAGTTTCCAAGGTGAGGCCACAGGATTATAGAAGTGGCTGTTGTTGGAGATGGGGAGGTCAAAGGTACACTGGTGCTGAGGAGACTGAGGTCTACTGGACAGGACCTTCCCAGGAGTTTGAAATCACAGCTGGTGATGTCCAGTTTTAGCTGAAGAAGATTGTGAGCCAGGTGCCCAATGGTTTGGGGGAGGCTTCCTATACTAGGGCAAGTAACTGCTCTCAACGGTCAATGAACACTTACAAAATCACGTGGATATTACATTATTTTCTAATCACCCTAGAGAGGTGGACTTGATGCAGTCATGAAACCTGTCTGACCTGGAAGCCAGGTCTGGGACCTGGGATCCCAGACTGGGAAAAGAAGCATAACTGGGTGGGTAGGTTGGAGGGATTCAGACCTTTCAAGAACAAATTGTAGCTGCAGCAGGGAACTGTGAAATAAAACCAGCTGCTCTGCTTTATCAGGCAACTCCCCTGGTACCAGGAAGGGATGTACCCTGCAACTCTTGTGGAATTAAAGGGAGAGGGAGGGGAGATTGCCTTTTGGATGAGATGCATGGACAACAATTTCAAATGTAAACAACCTTTGTGCACCTGGTGTGAGAAAACCACTCAGAGGCTTTAGATTAATTGCAGGGGAGCATAAAGTTGGGAAGTTAGCCTTCAAGATTACTAGAAGATTGGTTTTGAGAGATACCAACACTATGGGCTTAATAGAAAATTAGTCTTCTCAGCTTCCTCTAGTCACAGAAGGGTCGGCTCCCCCTTTTCTGTATTAAATGGATTGGAAAAATTTCTCATTGAGATTTTATAGCAGTGGATGAAGGGCGGGGGACCTGTTCCTATAAAATGAATTCTATTGCTCTGGATGTGAAGGGAGTGAGGGGGTTTAACAAAAACCCAGCCTTATTACTTAAGACTTCCCACATTTCACATTTCCTGACCACCCTTAATAGAGTGCTACAATTCGGCAGCAGGAAACTAGGCATGGAAGGTAGCCAGATTTGAAGGCCTTTACTTCCTAATTCCTAGATTAAGAGCATCTACTTAATGAAAAATGCACTGGAGTACTGAAGCCAACCCAAAACTGTCTCTTCTGCTGCCCTTTGCAATTTTCCAAGTTATCTTCAGTTTGAATCATGTAACATTCTTTCATTCAATACCTATTTATTGAGCCTCTTCTAGAAGCCAAGCATAAGCTCAGCTCCATGGACAGAGGAGTATGTGGCTATGCTCATGGAGCTCAAGGTCCAGTAGGGAAGCCAGATAGTAATCAAATACTCACTTTAAGAATATACCACAAACTCCAGCAAATGCTATGGGGATCACTAATCATCTTTTAAGACCCAGTCATGGCAAGTTAACATTTGTGAATACCTACACCACATCCCCCTTTGACCAAAACATCTGGCTAAAAACAGGGTGCCCAAACCAAAGCAAACTCCTCCCCACTCTCTCTCCCTGCTGCAAAATCCCAACTCTCTGAAATAAATGAACAAACCCTATTATTGCGACAGAAGACAGTATTGATGTGGTTTTCACCCACATCTCTTCCAGCTCTCTAGTTCCCCTTCCCCCACAAACACCTGCCCATTTTCTTTTAAGATCCTTATTTTGGTTTCCAAGGGCAGATAATAGTAGAGAAGCTCTTATTTACCTCTCAGCATTAGCTGAGTGATTGTTTCTGTTCTCTTTCTCTTTCTCTCCCTGCTGTGTCAATTACCACAGGCTGCTCTTAAAAGGCAAAGGCCCCTGTTGTTCTCAGGCAGGGAGGGGGCATCTGTAAAAAAAGTTCAGGAATGTCAAACGGGTGACCCAGATTTGCAGCATCAGAGAAAAAACTAGTTCATTGTTGATTATCCTATGTAATCAAATGTGGCCTATTCTTGATGTGGGGAACAGGTGTGTAGAATGGTTAATTTCATCGAAATATAGATCATTACAGAGGGAAACTCATGACTTAAGGACCTCAAGGCTGAGCAAATGTTTATTCCAAGTCCTCAAATTAGAAAACTATTTTTTTAATGCCTCCTTACTTATTTCCAATCAAGGAAAGTGCTGCATTGATCTTTCTCCAGATTAGCAGTGAAATTAATTCTACAAAAGGAAAAAAGATATCCAATTATAAATAGGCCTGAGTTGTTTCTGTCATCTTTCTTCAAAGCTTTGATGCTTATCCAAACGTTTTCTATTCCTTTTTGAAGACTTGCAGTTAATATACAAAGATGCTGTGGGAAAGGTAGATGGATAACAGACTTCCGGAGCTGGAAGTGAAATTAGAGATCATCTAATCCTACCCCCTCATTTTACAAATGGGGATTTGGAGGCAGAAAGTGGTGGCATTTGGCTGACAGTAAGTGGCAGGGAAGACACTGAAACCGTTTCTTCTCTCAGACAGGTGCCATGAAACTTTTTACTGTGACCACCAAGGGCTTCCCTCTGGTAGGTAAGGGGTTGTTTTGGCCTACTCTCTCCCCCCTCTTCTCTAAATCGCACCCTTTCCTTTGGGGGAACTGTTCCATGGGGTTTCAAATCACTGTGCTCATACTAGGGTGGGCACACTATGTGGGCCAGCCAATTCTGGCATCCTCTCTGGCCACAGAACTCAGGTAGGTAGTGGGTATGAGACCCACATGGAAGCAACTGGAGTTATCGTTGTAAGCAGTAATTGGGTATTGTGAGAGGTTTCCTCTCCCCTTGGTGTAACACAAGCAGTGGAGATGTAGGCTTTGGGCTGCCAGGGGCCATTTTCCCCAGCACGTAAAGACAACCTGCCTCAGAAGAAGCCAATACACAGTGCTCAATAAGCTTATCCATTTATCATAACCACATTCCTTGTTTGTGGGAAATGCCAGGTGTCTGCAGACTAATAGGAGGGGGAAGCACAAAATCAGAAAGCAGAATGCGTTTTTTGTTGTAGCAGCAGTTACTTTGGGAACAATGTGGTTTTGTGGAAGAAATGTGCTCACTAGGCTGAGATCTGGATTTGAATCCAGCAGTCGACTGCTTACCAGATGCACCAGGCAACTGGAATGAATAGCTTAGCTCCCTGGGCTGATGTGAGGACTTAGAGAGGAAGCGAAGTACCCAGCTCAAGGAAAGGTGAGGTCCCTTTAGGGTGTCCAAGCAGCACCTCCCAGGAGAGAACTCTTTGTGGACTTGGTTTCTGCCTGTTAAAACTGACTTGTTTTCTCCCGAAGACTCCTTCAGGCAAAAAAAGGGTCAGGAAAGTCATCTTACTTGGAGATACAGCCAGAGGGAAAGGAAGTTATTTTAGGTCACGTTTAGGAGATGGTTGCTTTCCTTCTTTACTACAGAAGTCTGGTTTTTTTGTTTTTTGTTTTTCAGAAGTCTGTTTTGATATTCAATTCCACCACACACATTCTAGTCCTCCTAGAGTGGGGAGTTCCTTTACTGGACAAAGTGCAAGATGAAATGATTTCTCATCATTAACCAAATCATACTTATTGGCCAGCCTTAATGGTTCCCTTGAATTATATATTATACTCACTGCCCTTTTACTTATCAGAAAAAAAAAGGTCTGGAACTTTTCTCTTACCGAATTTGAATCCATTCCGTTCCTATGATAGGTTCCCTACTGGTTCATTTTACATCGCCTATCTGGAAACACACATCTGTTTGGACATGAAGTCTTCCTACTGCACTGCATGAAGCCCTTTACAAATATCTACTGAAGTAAAGAAACCAAGTTAGCAACAATGCTAAAATGCTACTCTCCAGAGCTGGGAAGTATAAATGCCTTTAAAGGTATACAAGAGATAATGGCAGATGTTTGAGACACAAATTTCATTAGGATTTACTTCACACAGACTAAAAATCCAACAAACTCTTGTCTTTTTTTGAAATAGAAACTAGGTTTTCTCTATTTCACAAGGCTTCTGAAGCCATCCCCCCCCCAACCCCATGTTTGCACAGCGTGAACCCACTGATACACAAGAGGTGGTTTTAGAAAGGTTATGGACTTGGAAATTATAAGGCACAGCAATAAAAGCAGGAAGGGTCTACCTGATGAACAATAGCCTTTTAGGTCTATGGAATGTCAGCCAAAAATTGAATTCAAATTCAACAGGGAGTACACCTCCATTAAAATAAAGACCTCAGACATTACTGAGTAATGATGTTTGTACAAAGTCATTCTAGGTGTTTTAGACTAACAACATTAACACTGTTTGCTAAATAAATCAGATCTCTAGAAACATGAATCCAGAATGCAAAAAACATGTACCACAGTTATACCAAAGTCTATTTCTGTGGCACCTGGGTGGCTCAGTTGGTTGGGCTCAGGTTATGATCTCAGGGTTGCGGGATCGACTTAGGCCCCATGTGGGGCTCCCACTCAGCAGGGGAGTCTGCTGGAGATTCTTTCTCTCTCTCCCTCTGCCCCTCCCCCCATGCTCGCTCGCTCTCAAATAAATCTTTTAAAAAAAGGTCTATTTTCTCTTGCTGGATTTTATTAGCTTTTTCAAGATCTACACCAACCACCTTAAAACCCACACATCCCATTCCTCCCCGAGCGGGTAAAAAAGCAAACAGCTGGAAATGAAAGAATGGTACAATTTGACTCCCATGAGGCTTAGATGCATACTGTGCAGCCTGGGCCTCGGGGACTGGTACAGTGACAAAGCACCAATGCTACGGAAATGTAGATGAAACAAGCAGTGTACCAGAAAGAGTGGAAATATAAAGCTAATGTTGATTGCTTTTTCTTTGTAATCTAGTTTGACTGAAAGATTTGGCATATTTATCCATTAAGACCAAAAAGTTAAGATTTTCTGTACATAAACAATCCCTCTTATTGACTGCACAATTTGAGATGCTACATGGGACATCCTCAGCATTTGATGAACACCCACAGATCTGTCAGGGGTTCTATTTGGGAATGCTGCCACCACAGCAGTGGAATAACAAAATAAAGAGGGGCGCATGCACCCTGATGCATGTATGCATACACAAACACGTGGACGCTACTTGCTGAATCTTCACGACAGTTCCCAACGAAGTCTCCACCACAGCAGAAGGGTCAACAGTTGGCTTTGCAGTCACTTTTAGGTGAACCCAAATCTGGCTCAGGAGACAAACGGTTATCAGAGAAGTGTTAACCAGTCACCATCCCTTTTACCTTTTAGGCAGGAGTTAATCAGGGTACATCTGGTTGCCAGGAACTCTACTGTCCTCCAGGATACATGGGAGTTTTCTGAATCCAAAGGAATATATAGGCTCATCGGGCTCTCAATAGTCAAGTATAGAGCAGTTGTTCCCAACCTTTTCCTGCTGCCACACTATCCAAATGCACAACGACTTCCATCAGCTATGTATCCCATTACGTATAAAGATTTTCAAATGGGGCCTAAGAATACATCCATCCCACCCAGCACAAACGGTCATATGAAAAATGGAGAAGAGCAGATGCAATATAAAAAATCACCTCCCAGAGATCTGATACATCTCCTGGCTGACACCCAGCCCCACCTACCAGGTTCCCTCACACCCCTTTCCTTGTTTAAAATTAAGTAGGTTAAAGAAATAAAACGCACCCAATGTAAGGGCAAAACTGAACAAATTTGGGATGCAGAAGAATGACTCGTCACTATGCATGAAGTAATGGCAAGGATACAGCTGTGACTTTCCCAGACTAAACAGATCCACCGCATCTTTGTGTAATAACTTTATACAGAGGTGCCTGAATTGTGCGGGTATACAATGCAATGTCTTTGGAGGTGAAAACGTTAAAAACAGGCTCATTTACAAAATTAAGTTGGAATTTTTTTCTCTAATTTTATAAAAAAAAACTTTTTGAAAGTTGTTCTGCTTTTCTTCAAGAAAACAAACTATGCTCTTTCCATAATCTCTTGTTATCTTCATACTTCAGAGACAACACAGTATTTTGGGTTCAGCTCCTCTTACCACCATCCATTTATGTGGAACTTTTCCAAGGTTATAAGTCTTGTGGAAAAATGTCTGCACAGTAGGGGAAAAAATATCACAATGCTGTACTGAAAAAGGAGGATAATGGCTGCTCAGATGTCAGTGACACACTGTTTTTTTTACACTCATACTCGTAAAATCTTTGGGGTTGGCCAGGGCTCTACTGCTACCTACTCTTGTTTCTCCTCTTTTGGGAATTTGTTTTTTCATAAAATGCTGCCAACTATGCCACTATCATATCAGAGTAAACATAAAACAGACCCTAACTATAAGGACAACAGATGAAAAAAATTGCTAGAGGCCAGCCTGCTGTTCCGATGGGGTCTTGGGCTGACCCCACAGTTGAGAGTCAGATCCCAAAGGTCAAGCACTCACTTGCCACTCACTTCAGTGAGTCACAGAACTAAGGCGACTACACTCCCAGGCGACTGAAGGCAGGGCGCTGAGAGATCACCCCAGTCCTGAGGTTCCAATGTTCACACACGCTATCAAGGTCCTCCTTTTTTTGGTTATAAAACTATTCTGAGCTAAACACCGAGGGATTAATTTTTAAAAGAGGGGTTTTATTTGGCAAGTAGGGAATCCCAGCAAAAGAAAATGAGAGGTTCTGGGAACCTACTTCACTCAGGATGTACAAAGCCTGACGAACTACTCTTACTACTCTTACTGGAACTACTCTAACTCTTTGAAACAGCAACTCCACAGTAGTTACAGTGTGTATTTTCTCAGTTTCCAACCTACTTATGTGAAATTACATAATGTAACAATGAAGAATTATTAGTATCTAATTCTCAAGATTCTATGGGGACCATTATCTTTTGTTTACCACTGTTTGTTGTTCTTTTTTTTTTTTTTTAAAGATTTTACTTATTCGACAGAGAGACACAGTGAGAAAGGGAACACAAGCCGGGGGAGTGGGAGAGGGAGAAGCAGGCTCCCCGCAGAGCAGGGAGCCTGATACGGGGCTCGATCTCAGGACCCTGGGATCATAACCTGAGCCGAAGGCAGACGCTTATCGACTGAGCCACCCAGGCGCCCCACCACACTGTTTGTTCTTAAGACAAATTATAATAAAATCACTTAACAGAAAAACTGGCTGAAAAATGTCTGCCTTAGAGTTAGAAATTAAAGTTTTCCTTCTAAATTTAAACCTCAGAGCTCTCAGTGACTTTTAAAAAGTGGATGAACAAATTTCTAAATATAAACTGGAGATAATTCAATCTTAAAACTGAAATGGAATATTGAAAACATTTATTAATACAAAAAAGTCAATGCATTCCACAGAATGAAAATGCTCAGTCTTTTCCAACAGATATTTAAAGCTAGTGATCCCACTCTTCATTAATCTTTCCTAAAATCTATGTAGCAACCTCTAGATTTAGTTATTTGTTCAGGACCTGAGTGAAGCCAAAGACACAAAAAATAGGGATTAAACCAAACTCTGAGCAGCTGTTTAAAAAAAAAAAGACTATATACACATAAAATAGGATTACACACTTTAATGTGATTGACACAGAGGAAGTAGGGAGGACCCGAAAGAAACTTAGTTTTAGCTCCGCTTTATGCATAACCAGATGCTCTTTTTCCAAAAAGTATACTGAGGTTTTAAAAAACACATTTTATCAGAATACTTCAGGAAAACACACTATGTGTAATCCAGGAAATACACTATTTGCAGAATAGGAAAATCATCATGGGCAATAAAAGATTAAAATAAAAGAAAGCACCTGGGTTTTGAGCAGTTCTAAGGTGAGTATATCTGCAGAAATAGTGTAAATGCTCTTGACTGGCTGTTAATGGAAACATGCTAATGAGGATTGGTCCATATCTTAACATTTTTAAAAATATGTTTCTTTGGAAAAATGGCAATATGGGCTGGGAGTAAAGATGTCCTTTTAGACACCCAGCTTATTGGCTTGGGTGAGAACGACTTTGAGAACTGGCATGAAAGCTGAGGTCTCACTGAAGTTGCTGGTGCTAACTATGTGGGTGTGGATGGTCAATCCTTCTGAGTAGTTTCGCGATTCAATGCTCCTTGCAATGTTGTGTAAACCACTGATGATTGTGGGTGAAAGCTGAAATAAAGGTAGAATCAAGAGAAAAAAATTAAATTAAGGAAGAATTTCCCATAAACCCTGATATTTAAAAGGAGACTGAAACAAATATTATAAAAAAGCAAATAAACCATTTAGCTTTTCTAAAAAGAGTTTTTTGGACCAAGCAACTCTTTAAGTTATAAAGGAGAACCACGACAAGATGATTAATGTAAGGAGATTATTATGAATTATGAAAATGTATGAGTCAGTTAATTTTTTTATAGAAGCCAGCTTTCCTCCCCCAAGTTGAAATGCTAACGTCTTTCTCCACTTAAGAGCGTTAATTCTTCAAATATTTTAGATATAGCCTCACACCTTTTAAAACTTTTCCCATGCAC
Organism: Mirounga angustirostris; assembly: GCF_029215605.1. NCBI lineage: Eukaryota > Metazoa > Chordata > Mammalia > Carnivora > Phocidae > Mirounga > Mirounga angustirostris. The sequence continues at coordinate 66,064,206 of NW_026991710.1, forward strand.
ATGAAGGAATTTAAAGGTTCTTAATCATTTTATCTCAACGTAAGGACCCAATGTACTGTAAAACCATGTCTACAGTACAGACCCTAAACTTGCGGTCCACTTGTGTTCATAGGGCAGCAGCTACCATGTACTCAATTTATCAATTCTTCACTGCTTTTTGTAATCTTACCATCTCTTAAAACCGTAACATCTTGTTTTTATCCCATGTCATTACTTGGATTATATGCCTATACTTCTGAGGGAAGAATTTATTTTGGATCAGTCCATGGACCACACCACTTCCACTGTTACATCAAATTTCTTTGGTTCTCATGACATGAGTGGTTATTTTTATCTGATGGGATTGATGTGAGGAATGGAGAAGAGGAATGTTAAAATGCAGAAAATATAGCCACATATAAAACGAACAGAAGGCCAGTTACCTTAGGGCCAATACAAAGCAGATTATATTTCTACTCTTTGTTATAAGAAAAGTTAAAATTGCACCCCTATCTCACAAACACACACCCTCTCTCCTATTCCCTCATCCCCAAATTTAAATGACATATAAAATTCAGTTAGAGAAAGCCCATTCTATCACTGTCATCACAATTTTGCCCCCAAATATATTACATGCTAGTGCTGATGAGATGTTTACTAGAAACTAGGAATGATTATTATGAATCCTTTTTCCCCACAAACTTACTGTCTGTTCCCTAAGTTTATCATACAGAAACTCCAAGCGTTTGCTGGCGTCATCTAGCTTCCTCTTGGTTTGCTGTAGGAGAAGAAAAACAGATGTGTTACATTTGGATACTTAACTTTTATCCAAAGACCTTGCCCTATCTCATTTCACTAACCCTTACACCCCTGATGCTGAACAGCTTCATTTTATAAGGAAATGGAGGCAACTATGACTCAGAAACTTGAACAGACCATTAGGACAGAGTTCAGTAACCTATTAATGGGGAAGCGTAGGAGGATAAGGGGCTTCCTTCTGGAGTGCAAACTGGAGTAGTGGTTGGATTTCACATGAACTGTCAGCTCATTTGACAAGGTGTGTTCATGTATAACTGCACTATCCACAAGCAACAGGAAGGGCCATCTGGAGGCAGCAGTGGGTCACTGTATTACAGGAAAGAGGATCTAAGGACAGCTATTTACAACAGCAGCAAACACAGAAGTGAACTGGAATCTTACTGTAACCTTTCAAAAATATTACTTATATACTCAGTCACATTAATATGTTTAATCCTGCTTCTGAGCTTTCTTTTTTCTTTTTTCTTTTTTTAAGTAGGATCCATGCCCAGCTGTGGAGTCCAGTGTGGGGCTTGAACTCATGACCCCCGAGATCAAGACCTGAGCTGAGATCAAAAGTTGGATGCTTAACTGATGGAGCAACCCAGGTGCCCCTTTTTCTGAGCTTTTAAAACACCAAGAAGGAAAAAAAAGAAAATTACCTTCTGGTGGCTTAAGATTACTAAAAAGGAAGTAGTAAAATGAGTTCTTAAATCAAGGAGTCCTCCCACCTCCCAATCCTCGTTCTAGAAATATAGTGAGAGAAAACTATTCTAAAACTAAAATTAAAGGCTTCAATTACAATGTAATTAAGCTAATAATGTACATTATGCAACAGCTTTAGAAGTGACACTGTTTTTCAGTATTTATTGAGTGCCTACTATGTGCCATGCTCATGTCTCAGGGACCTCAAATTCTACTGGGTGGGAAAAAGATACTAAATAAACAGTATGTTGTAGATGAGATGGTGATGAATGCCATGAGGAAAGAGTTAACAGAGTGAGGGGCTAGAAGTTTAGGAGTATGAGGTGTTAAAGAAAGGCTGGGTAGCTACTGGGACATTTGAAAAGCCTGGAAAAAGGGTGGAGTAATGCAGTTATGTGGGGGAAGATTCCAGGCAGAAGGAGCAGCAAGTACAAAGCTGTTGATGCTGACATGCTCTTGGTATGTTGGAGGAAGGAATGTCAATCTATCAAAAGAGAAAGGAAAAGCTCTGAATATTTCCCCACAGAGATGATGTTAGCTATGGGTTTTTCATATACGGCTTTTATTATGTTGAAGTATGTTCCCTCTACACCTACTTTGTTGAAGGTTTTTATCAGGAATGGATTTTGTACTTTGTCAAATGCTTTTTCTGCATCTATTGAAATGACCATGTAGGTTTTTATCCTTTCTCTGCCAGATGTGATGCATCACTTTGATTGGTCTGTGAATATTCACAAATTTGTGTGTCATCCTTGTGCAGGGACCATGCTAATCTTCTCTATATTGGTCCAATTTCAGTATATGTGCTGCTGAAGTAAGCAATGATTGATCTATGAATACTGAACCAGCCTTGCATCCCGGGAATAAATCCCACTTGACTGTGGTGAATAATTTTTTTGTTTGTTGGTAAATGATTTTTTTTTTTTTTTTAAGATTTTATTTATTTATTTGACAGAGAGAGAGAGAGAGACAGCGAGAGAGGGAACACAAGCAGGGGGAGTGGGAGAAGGAGAAGCAGGCTTCCCGCCGAGCAGAGAGCCCAATGCGGGGCTCGATCCCCAGACCCTGGGATCATGACCTGAGCCAAAGGCAGATGCTTAATGACTGAGCCACCCAGGCGCCCCAGTGAATGATTTTCTTTTAAAGACTTATTTATTTGAGAGAGAGAGAGAGAGAGCACAAGAGCACGTGAGTGGGGGGAGGGGCAGACAGAAAGGGAGAGAGAATCTCAAGCAGACTCTGCACTGAGCACAGAGAGTGATGTGGGACTTGATCTCATGACCCCAAGATCATGACCTGAGATGAAACCAAGAGTCAGAAGCTCAACTGACTGAGCTACCCAGGTGCTCCTGTGAATGATTTTTTTAATGTATCAACATACCAATAGCATTTTTCATAGAACTAGAACAAATAATCCTATAATTTGTATGGAACCATAAAAGACCCCAAATAGCCAGAGCAATCTTGAAAAAGAACAGCAAAGCTGAAGGTGTCACAATTCTGTACTTCAAGTTATATTACAAAGCTGTAGTAATCAAGACAGTATGATACTGGCACAAAAACAGACACATAGATCAATGAAACAGAATAGAAAATCCAGAAATAAACTCACAATTATATGGTCAAATAATCTTCGACAAAGGAGGCAAGAATACCCAACGGGAAAAAGACAGTCTTTTTAACAAATGGTGTTAGGAAAACTGGACAGCTACATGCAAAAGAATGAAACTGGACCACTTTCTCACACTATACACAAAAATAAACTCAAAATGGATTAAAGACCTAAATAAATATAAGACAGGAAACCATAAAAATCCTAGAAGAGAACACAGGCAGTAATTTCTCTGACATCAGCCATAGCGACATTTTTCTAGATATGTCTCCTCAAAGGAAATAAAAAGCAAAAATAAACTACTGGGACTACATCAGAATAAAAAGCTTCTGCACAGCAAAGGAAACAATAAACAAAACTGAAAGGCAATGTACTGAATGGGAGAAGATATTTGCAAATGACATATCCAGTAAAGGGTTAGTATCTAAAATATATAAAGAACTGATATAACTCAACACCCCCCCCCAAAATAATCCAATTAAAAAATGGGCAGAAGACATGAATGACATTTCTCCAAAGAAGACATACATGTGGTCAGTAGACAAATGAAAAGATGCTCAATATCACTCATCATCAGGGAAATACAAGTTAAAACTACAATGAAATATCATCTCACATCTGTCAGAATGGTTAAAATCAACAACACAAGAAACAACACAGTGTTGGTGATGATGTACAGAAAGGGGAACCCTCTTGCACTATTAGTAGGAATGCAAACTGGTGTAGCCACTCTGGAAAACAGTATAGAGGTTCCTCAAAAAGTTAAAAATAGAACTACCCTATGATCCAGCAAGTGTACTACTATTTACCCCCATAATATAAAAACACTAATTCAAAGGGATACATATACCCCTATGTTTATTGCAGCATTATTTACAATAGCCAAACTATGGAAGCAACCCAGTGTCCACTGATAGATGAATAGATAAAGAAGATGTGGTATATATACACAACAGAATATCATTCAGTCATAAAAAGAATGAAATCTTGCCATTTGCAACAACATGGATGGAGCTAGAGAGTATAATGCTAAATACATAAGTCATTCAGAGAAAGACAAATATATGATTTCACTCACATTTGGAATTTAAGAAACAGAATAAACTACCAAAGGAAAAAAAGAGAGAGACAAACTAAGGAACAGACTCTAAACTACAGAGAAGAATATGATGGTACCCAGAAGGCAGGTGGGTGGAAGGATGGGTGAAATAGGTGATGGGAATTAATGAGTGCGCTTATCATGGGAGCACTCAGTACTGTACAAAATTGTTGAAGCACTGTATTATATACCTGTAATGAATTAAAAAAAAAAAAAAGAAGAAGAGAGACAAAGAGATGAAGATATCAAGCATAACATTACAAACTAAGTCATGCTGCAAAATTACCTTGTGTTGTCTGGACATAACTTAAGTGAAAATACGTATTACAGCAATATTGTAAAAATGATTCCAGCTATTGATGAAAAGGATTTGTGTGGAAGAGAACCCTGATAGTCCCTGCTCAAAGTTAATCTCATCTAGCTACCGGCAGGAGCACTACCCCAGGGGCAGAGTCAGTTGGGCAGGATAGGATATTAGGACTTTCCCCCCTAACTGGTTACAGGAATTACAGGAACAGTTTGTCTTTTGTGGTTCTCTTCTGCCCAGGGCTCCTGTGGACCCAGAAGGAAGATGATATGTTGACCTAGAGGAGTTTAAACTCAACAAAAATTTATTGAGCTGGGCTGTGTACTACATGTCTTCTCAACCTCTCTATACTGACTCATGCCTGAAGGAGAGCTGGAGTTTTCCTTCATTTTTATTAGGACTCTTCTATTTTTGAATGACTGTGTCCTATTTAGAGGTGTTCACAGGGGACAGTGTATGCTAGGCTATCTGCTTCATCTGCTCTCTGTTCCTCACTCAGTGTTTCCATCACTTCCAGAATGCTAGGCACGATGCTAACCTTTCCCTGCCTCTGCTTTCCTGACACATTTAGTACAGGGAATAGCCTTCTAAAGGACCAGAAGAAAGCTGCACATATTAATACTCAATGTTTGATGAAACAACAAATTCCAGAAGCTGTTTTTCAAGCAGACAAGTGGCCAGTGGCTAAATAAACATATTCAATGTTTACTGGCAGAAACTGAGATTTCATCTAAAACAAGACCAGCCTTGTTGGATTTTTGTTGTTGCCAATACATAGGCATCCTCTAAATAAACTAAGTAAAATCAGTTGCTTTAACTATGAATAGGACTCTAGACTCTAAAACAATTATTTTTAAGATCTTTGCAAAGTTACATATAAGATTATCTACTTTTAAAAGCTTTGATCTAAGCTCAGAAAGAAAGCCCAAACCTGAATTTCTTACATACCACCATTCTGTTCTATTTATGGGCCAAACCCGAGGTTTGCTACTGAGGGGCAGTGCAGCATAGTGAGTGAGAGCATACATTCTGGACCTAAGCTGGGTCTGAATTCTGGCTCTGACCTTGGGTGTTACTTAACAGCTTTTTGCTTACTTTAGTTGTCTGTAAAATAAAGATGACAAATTTACCTACCATGGGGTTGCTGTGAGGATTAAATATTTACATATAAAAGAAATTAAATACATTTTTATACGTAAAGCAAACTACTTAAGTGCTAGTTTTATTACTATTGTACAAACGTCTAAAGTATATCTTGTAAGACTTCATGCAATTACACAAGAGCTCCATAAGTGATTATTTTAAATAAGCAAAATATGAGAAAAAAATACATACAGGATCTGTGGCTGAAGAGAGGCAGCGCTGAATAAGATCCTCAAATGTGGTCTTTAGAATGAGGTGCTCATCTGGAATAGGTTTCTTGGTAATTTTTTCTGTTGGCAAAGACTGCACATGCTGGAAGAAATAATACCATAAAATGACCAGAAACGACCAGAAACTATACACAAAGCCCTGAAACTCTGTGATAAAGAGAAACCAACTAACTACCTTGTAGATAGGCTGTTAAAATCAAATGACAAATTAACATGTGAAATCCCTTGGGGATAAGTAAAAATGAAAATCAGATATTCAGTAGAAGGTACAGGCTTCTACATCTTTGATTTTCAAAAACAGAACTGGATATAAAGAATTTGGTCAATTATGGAACATATGTTGGTTACTACTATATGTATCTGGTGGGAAGTAGACAACAGACCTACCATGCCAGTAGGAAATAAAAAGAACAAGGCATTTACAAAGCTGGCTAGTTAGAGTGGCTGCTTGCTCTGCTGTTGGCTCATTTGTTTATCTTGGCATTCTTCTGTTCTTTGGTTTACTCTTGAAGGTTGGTAACTGGTCTATCATCAAACTGCAAGATTTTTTTTTTTTAAGATTTTATTTATTTATTTGAGAGAGAGAGAGAGCGTGAGAGAGAGCACAAGTAGGGGGAGGGGCAGAGGCAGAGGGAGAAGCAGGGTCTCCACTGAACAGGGAGCCCAATGTGGGGTTCAATCCCAGGACCCTGGGATCTGACCTGAGCCAAAGGCAGCCGCTTAACTGAGCCAGCCAGGTGTCCCCAAACTGCCAAGATTAAGTCAAAAGCTGGGACATAAGAGACCATAATGTTACTGAATGTACAGATGGAAAGACAAGGAATTTTTTTTTTTTTTAAAGATTTTATTTATTTATTCATGACAGAGAGAGAGAGAGAGAGAGAGAGGCAGAAGGAGAAGCAGGCTCCCAAGGAGCAGGGAGCCCGATGCGGGACTCGATCCCGGGACCCTGGGATCATGACCTGAGCCGAAGGCAGACGCTCAACCATCTGAGCCACCCAGGCGCCCGGAATGTTTGTTTTTAAAGTTCTGATTTATTAGTTCATTCATTCAAAAATATTAGGCAATTATGTGCCAGGCACTGTGTATTTGTGAGCCAATTGAGAAATGATCTCAACTCTCTGGCAATTTATTAGGCTAAAAGAAGAAAAAGAAAGTTTTAAAGTGTCATAAAAAAAAGTTTACATTTACTGTCTTAATGAAAGATGTTACTTGAAAAAAAAGTAAAAAAATAAAATGCCATCAATACATGTTAAGATAGCAACTGTATTGCTATTTAATTGCTAATAAGTTAACAGTAATGGAACCAACAGATAATATAACTAGAATTTAACTGAGGGGAAAGCTCTCTCCAGGAAATTATATCAGAAGGACAAGTAGGAGTTAACTAGTTAAATGAGAAAGGAAAAGCATTCTGGGTAGAGGAACATGTACAAAGGAAGGATCATGATTCAGGGGACTAAAAGGAGGCCAGTGTAGCTGGAGCAGAGAGACAGCAAGGAGGAGTATGAAGCTGAGGGCTTCCAGACAATGTTAAATATTTTGGTCTTTATCCTCAGAGCAATGCTTTAAACAAAGAGGAGACAAGAGCAGATAGATGGATCAAAGGCAGACCAATTAGAGGATCCTGCACTGCTGAAAATTGGGGATGAAGGCAGCATAGATTAGACTGGAAGTGTAGACCAGGGATTTGAGAGAGATTTTAAAATAGTATCAACAAGATTTAGGGATAGATTTGAAAGTGGGATTAAAGGAAAAGAGTATAAAGATGATTCTCAGGTTTTCGGCTAGATTAAATAGGAAGGATTATGGTGCCATTCACTGAAACAGGAAACACCAAGTTTTTGAAGGCCAGGTTTGGGAGGGGTATAAGGTATAAGGGGTATAAGGCTTCAGAAATGTTGAGTGTGAGGTGCCTCGGAGACATCGAGGTAGGCAGGTGGCTGGATGTAATGGCCTGGCTGAACACATACATCTTGTGCAGCATTCCCTTCCGATGGTAACTGAGGTTCTGGTCTAGATGAGTAAAGCATGAACACCCCAGGTCTAAACAAAAGTGAATGGCTGGGTAGCTTCCCAAACTAGCATAGACTTGTAATCATAAAAAAAAATTAACAATGATCTTTATAATTTATAGTCCTGTGGAAAAAAAGTCAGTTCTCCCACCTCCATCAAAACACTGGTTTTTATAATTTAGAAGTTCCTTAGGTAGAACTCTCTCTTAATAGTAAAGCATACCCTTGTGATAGAGATACATCTTTATAAATTTGACTTTAATGAATCAAAGACAAAACCAGAACTAGTTTTATACTTTGTGCAGGGATTTGTTTCATCTTATGTTAACTTTGACCCAAGCTCTTCACTTTTCATGAACAGATCAAAATGTTTATCTTTGTATGTCTAAGTCAGTTATATGTGATTTTTTTTATCATCTAGAACCCTGCCAACCAGCTGTATGTGAAAAGCAAGTACAAAGTTATATCTCCATCTGAAGGTATGCTGTATATTATTAGCTCTTACACATACACAAGAAAAGATGTAACTCATTACATTTTTATTTTATATTTTAAAGGGAAAAACCTTTGGAAATAGCTTCTGCTTAGCAAGCCTGGCTGAAAATATGGATTCAACTGATCTAAAATTATGGCTACGGGTTAGGTCAAATGAAATACTGCAATTGTCAAGTTAGTGTAAACACACACTAGCAAATATATGAGCCTCTTCTAGAAAGTTTACGGCCATGTAATTGAAAAATATCTACGCATGATCAATCTTAAAAAAAGGGTTACTATTATTTATTTAGGTTGTCTTAATTGAAACCAAATTTAGATGTTCATTAATAAAGGTGTAAACATCAAAGTTAACACATTAAAAAAATGAACTGAAACAGAGCCATCTCCCCATTCCACTTATGCAGATTTACTGTTACCTGGATGGTATTTCCAATAGGAGCCCCTGGGGCGCCTTCAATATTGGGCTTGGAGAAAGATGGTGGCATGCCTGGTTGACCGAGGGGTTGTTGTATGCCATGGAAGGTCTGGCCACCTGCAAGATGTGGCTGTGGAAATGAAGCTTGGCTTGACAGAGGTAGGGGAGCTGAAGGCTGTTGCGGCAGCATCTGTGACTGGGGGTCACCCAAAGGGTTCATAATTGGTGATGTGATGGGAACAGGAGGCATAAAGTTTTCAGGCATCTTTTAAAAGACAGAAATAAAAGACACCAAGCGTAAGAAAAAGGGTATCATTTACTCACCTTTAAATAAGGTTAACATTTAAAAAAATAGAATACTTTTTTCAAATGAAATTTTATGCAGAATTCTAGAGTAAAACATAAAAGTAGAGCTAATCTGGCTAAGAGGGATAGAGAGCTCAAAACTGGACCTCTCAGTTTCCCCTTTGTCTTCCATACTTCCTCTCATATGGGGAGCCAAAACATGGTGTTTTGAAAGAGGATGTTAAAGTCTAGAGGATTGGGGCGCCTGGGTGGTTCAGTTGGTTAAGCGACTGCCTTCGGCTCAGGTCATGATCCTGGAGTCCTGGGATCGAGTCCCGCATCAGGCTCCCTGCTCAGCAAGGAACCTGCTTCTCCCTCTGACCCTCCCCCCTCTCATGTGCTCTCTCTCTCTCGTTCTCTCTGTCTCAAATAAATAAATAAATAAATAATCTAAAAAAAAAAAAAAAAGTCTAGAGGATTATATCTAGCCATAGTGGAATCAGATATGCCAAATGTGTGTTTGTATTTAATGTGATCACGATGTAATACTCCTCTTCCTAGATTACTAAGTGGATATTACCTGTCAATTCAATCATATTAAAAGTAGTGGATTAAATTTCTAATTATTACTAACGTAAATTTTGGGGTTTTTTGACCATTTAGTGCTCCCAATTTTATTGTTATGACCTCACATTACTATACTTAAGGAAAGGAAATCACCAGAAGTTAAAAAAAAAAAAAGCAGAAATGTTTGGGAAGGAAGAAGGAGAGAAGAATCTTATCTTGTGCTCCAACAGCTCTCAACAGTTACTGACAGTTAAACAGTGCTCAGCTATAAGGTTATTTCTTCATTCACACTATATGTGATAGATAAAATAGTTCAAAATATAATTACCAAATTCATGACTACTGTTGGAAACAAAAGATCAAAGTAAACCCAAAAAGAAAAAAATCATTGAAAAATTTTGTTTCCTACTCTTTGAAAGAGACCTGTTGGGAATTCACATCTTGTCTTCTAATGGGAATTAAATTCACACCACCATATTGTTGTGTTTTTGTTTTTTTTTTTTAAACTTTCTTTCCTTCCCTTCATGGAATAGAAGATATAAGCTGAAATACACTTTAAACCTATCAGTCAGTAAGCTTTGCTTTTAAAAGGATCAGTGAAGGATGGTGTGTTCCAGGTGGCTTTGTGATTAGTAGAACATCTGCAGGCAACTGGATGGACATCTTTTTCTAGTACCTTCTTCTTAGGTACTCTGTTCAAAGCTGGAGGATCATTCCATCCATTCTGAGGACCTATAACAGATAATAAAGGGCATTTTCCTTTAGAATTCTGAAAAGAAGAAAACTCAATTGTATCCATCTTATAATACCTTCAAATTCTGCCTTAACCCCGAGGATAACTCACAAAAGTTTTACCAGCTGAGCTTTGGGGATCACTCTGAAGCCCTGGATTCTCAAACTCATTCCCTCAAACATTCACAAGGCCTTGGCTTACCAGGCAAGATAACTTGATATTATTTCCATTTAAAGTGAAAGAGCTGTACTAAATTTAGAGATAGTGAAGTCTTTATGTCGTATAACCTTCAAAGATCAGTTAGAAATTCTCTCTTAATAAAGAAAAAATAAATCATCTCAGTCTGCTAAAAAATAAAAAAATAAAAAATAAAAAAACCTACTTTTGCTATATTCAGCATATAAAAAAGAATAAAAGTGACAATCTCCTATTTCCCAAGAGAGCAATATAAGCAATTCAACATAAGCAAAATCATCCATATGGCAGAAACACTGTTAAAAAAAGGTCTCAACTACACAATACTGCAATTTCATCATCTTTGCCTTAGGAATTATTTATAAAGTAGAAAGCATTTAAGTATCTGTGATAAGATTTTTTTAATGCCACACACAAAAAAATTTCAGGTTGGCAGCAAATAGAAAATTAAATTACTGTCAACTTTAGTAAATTTCCCCTAAAAACCCCCCAAAACCCTTCATCTCAAAGTGAAAAACAGACATCAGTAGTAGAATTCATTAAGTACTTGAATGCCAGTATCTTTAAAGAAAACATGCCAGAAATAAAGACAGGATAATTTAAAAATCAAAATGTAATCATTTTATATTTCATTGATTTTTGTGTATGTTTATAGTTAAAGCAAAAAAATTACTCCTCTTTCAACAAATCAGACATTCCTTCAGAATTTTACCTTTTACTTGTTTTATTGATATCCATGACATTAAATCACAACAAAATTGCTTAGCAGACCATGATGTATGTGATCCATACAAAATGCCACAGAAATTTTTTAAAAAACTAAATCTTCCAACCAGCATGTACTCATTTGCCTTGATTTTTTTTAAGTTTACTTACTTAATTTTTTTTAGTAATCTCTATACCCAACATGTGGCTCAAACTCACGACCCTGAGAGCAAGAGTCATGTGTCCTTCTGAGCCAGCCAGGTATCCTTCATTTGCCTTGATTTTTAATTTTCTACAGGTTTACTAAGAAACAATGCCAAATGAGCCTCAAAACACTCAAGAGCTAATCACAAAATATTAAGCTACATGCTGCTATCTGTTTAACAAATTCTCAAAGTTCTGATCATACATAGAGAATCATTCAAATCTCTCTCATCACCTTCTAATCTTACTCCTAAGACAATCTTGATATAGTCATTGTCTTTATGATTATGTAAAATAGACAACTTTAATGATTTAAAGCTACTGTGTCACCATGTTAATTCAATCAGTTCTAAGATTTGATTTGATTAAGAAGTCAAATTAAAAAATGATACTGATCAGATTTAGAATATCATCAACTTTGAGGTTCACATGCATTATTGTGAATGGTCATTCATTAACTATATTCAATGATTGAAAAATTTCCAAAGATATATTTTATAACCAATTCACCTTCCAACATAGGTGCCTGGTCTTGCATAGATTGATTTTCTGTAGACAAAATGTAAAAGTCACTTAAACAGCATTAGCATGAAAAACATTCTAAACTCTATTTCTCATTTTGTAATTGCTTCTTCTCCCTCCATCAACCCAAAAAGGAACAAACTAATTTTATAAGGGAAAAAAAAAACTTCCTTTTAATCAAGTCATGTGAAATGTCTTCTATCTAATTAAGAAAATAATCATTTTGGGGTAAATCAAATTCATTTAGGTTGTGTCAGATCCAATTAACTCTTAAACATCACTTTCTTCTCTTACTGTGCTGTTTCTTCTAAGAAAAAATTTTGTTCCTGCCTATTTAAAATAATATTTCCCTGTTTGCATGGATTTTTTTTTCCCACTATTTGATCAATAACATCACTGGTGGGGGGAGCATTTAGCACTAGTTAAAGCTGTCAACCAAAATCAGCTGAGGATCTTGTTAAAATGCATATTCTAATTCACTGTGTATAGGGTAGGGCCTGAGATTCTATTGTTCCAGCTAGCTCCCAAGTAATGCCAATGCTGCTTGCTGGTCAAAGCCCTCTTTTAGTAGGGATTTAAAGAAAAATGGGAGGCCTTCTACACTGTCCTGTAGACTTCAGTGCTGTACTTGTTAAAGATAAGAATGTCAGACAATCTTAGCAACGTGGTGCCACTTTACTGCCAGATTTGGGAGGCTGCATCCTGATGAAACTGTAATTTCATGTAATTCATGTCACACCATGAATATAAGCATAAATGACAACAGGCCCAGTAAATAAGGAACCATCTTATATGGTCTTTTCTGTAAAAATATATGGATTTGCAGACTGTTTAGCACAAGCCTTCCAGAAACCACTACTTAAGAGAACGGAAGTTTCTGGCAGTGGACAAGAGGAAAAAAGGCTGAAAACTAACACAGCAATGCCAAAATGATCAGATATTCAGGGTCAGGCCAGGCCCAGCCTCAAATCAAAAGTATGCAGTGGAGGTATATTATATGCACATGTAACTTATAGAACAAGCCAACTTCTTCATCAAGGGCTTAACTAAAGAAAGAAATGATCAAGGATTTCCTATTTTTTATAAGTGATTTCCTATTTTTGCCTTACACGACGATTTTACAACCTAATTCCCCATGCAAGATACAACCTCATAGCACTACTGTCAGTAAAGCCTTGGGAGTCACTGTGTGTGTGTTATTACAGAGGACTGACGTGATGCACAACTACTAATGTACTCTCTAGCATAAGACTTCCACTTCTGGGCGGAGGGAGCCCGTATATTACAAACCTAAAGTACCAGAAATACCTTGGCCTTGACCCTTTTCTTCAGAACATAGTTTCAACAACATGCCTCCTCTCCTGGCCCAGGAGAGGCAGGAGAAGAGCAGTCTCCCCTCTAACTTCTCATGGCAGTGACTCAAGCCCTGGGAATTGAAGCCTGGGAGGGTATCCTGAGATTTCACAATTAGCACACTATTAGCACAAAAACGTTTCTGGAGCAACTTTACAGGACCCTTTGGTAAAATGACTCTAAATTTATAATGAAATCAAATCAAATTCAAAACTAGGAATGACACTTCATCAAAATCATAAACAAAAAGACTCGCAACAGGAATGGATAGCCAATGGGCTAGCTCACATAATTCAAGGGTACAGATGTCTGGTTGAGTAGAAAGTAACAGTTGTACAATAATCTAAGTTCTCCCTCAAAATATATGTCTGACTCCTCCCAACCTCAAACCATGTAATATATTTAGCCCAGATAATCCTTGTTCAAATCTCTTATCAATTTAGTGCAGTTTTGTCTCAGCTATAACTCTAACCCTTTTCAATCTTTTTGCTTTTATGTCTTTAAACTGACTGTTTAAATATGACTTTTTTAAAAACACAATTAAATTGACCTCTATAAATACACTTTAATAGCCACATTAGGTAAAGCAAGCTACATGAACAACAAGAATATCTCTAAGAAACAGTATTATAGATGTGCAAAATGATACTCTTGGTCAGCATTTTAAAAAATCAATACCGCATAGTCATTTAGAAAAATCAATACAGCATAGTCTAATCTTGGACATAATTCTCTCATAAAACTGTAAAGAAAGATAATCTTTTTTACTCTTTCAAAAAAACTATAAAATGATGATAAATCTTACTTTTTTAGAACATGACATGGACTCTAAAGGGCATGAAAAAAATGGTTCATGGTGTGATGTTAGGAAAACCTGTAAGAGGAGTGCCTGGGCGACTCAGTTGGTTAAACCTGAGACTCTTGATTTTGGCTCAGGCCATGATCTCAGGGTGGTGAGATGGAGCCCCACAATGAAACCCACGCTGGGCATGGAGTCTGCTTAAGATTCTCTCTCTCCCCCTCCCCACCCCGGCTTGTGCTCTCTTACACTCTCCCTCTCTGTCAAAAAAACCCCAACAACTGTAAGATGTAAAATGGTATGTGTGTGTATTATGATCTCAATTCTTGAAAAATACAAGCACACAATGAGATACTACTTCTTACCCATTAGAATGGCTAGAATTAAAAAAACAGAAAACAGTAAATGTTGGTGTAGATGTGGAAAACAGTATGATGGTTCCTCAAAAAATTAAATACTGAATTAAGTATTGAATTCGATCCAGCAATTCCATTTCTGGGTATATACCCAAAAGAACTGAAAGCAAAGCCTTTAACAGATATTTGTATACCCATGTTCAAGAAGCATTATTTACAATAGCTAAAATGCCCATGTGCAGATGAATGGATAAACAAAATGTGGTATATACATACAGTGAAATATTATTCAGCTTTAAAGAGGAAAGTTCTGATACATGCTACAACATGGATGAATCTTGGAGAGAGTGAAATAAGCCAGTCACAAAAGAACAAATACTGTGATTCTACTTATATGAGATACCTAAAGTAGTCAAATTCACAGACAGAGAGTAGAACAGTGGTTACCAGGGGATGGGGGGAATAGGCAGTTATTTAATGGTTACATAGTTTCAGTGTGGGATGACAAAAAAGTTCTGGAGACAGTGGTGATGGTTTTTCAGCAATGTAAATGTACTTAATGTCACTGAACTATATACTTAAAAATGGTTAAAATGGTAAATTTTATGTCAGTATATTTTACCACATTAAAAAATATATATATATTTTAAAGATTTTATTTATTTACTTGACAGAGAGAGACACAGCGAGAGAGGGAACACAAGCAGGGGGAGTGGGAGAGGGAGAAGCAGGCCTCCTACTGAGCAGGGAGCCCGATGTGGGGCTTGATCCCAGGATCTTGGGATCATGACCTGAGCTGAAGGCAGATGCTTAATGACTAAGCCACCCAGGTGCCCCTAAAAATATTTTTAATATATGCATACAGACATACATATAGGTATGTATATATGTGTATGAAGGAAATAAATTAAACCTGTATTAGTGCTTATATTTGAGTGGTAGAATTATAGAAAATCTAAATTTTATTCTTTATACTATTTGGAGTCTTTAAAAATCCTACAGTGAAAAATTAATAAAAATCAAGGAAAAAATAATTTAAAAACTGAATATGGCATGGAATTGGAGGCCCTTATCCACCTTCGTGTAGGGATCAGTTCTCCACAATGTCTTTGGGGAAGGAAGAGGGAACTACTTGGGTCTCACATATAGGAGTTGCAAACCATCTTTACTTGAAACCCACTTCTCAATGAGAACCTTCGTAGGTATTCTTGCAAAAGCATAATGTGGGATCTGTATTTTGGCTAAGATACTTCTCAGTGGATTCATGGAAAAATATTAGTGGTATGGAGACTTGGCTAGAAGACAATTTGAGACAGAGATAACAGAGCATCCTTCTTAACCACGTACCTCCCCTTTCCCCTATAAGCCTAGCATGTCACATTAAAAGTAAAAGGGTTGGGGTGCCTGGGTGCACAGCCAGTTAGTTAAGTGTCAGACTCTTGGTTCTGGCTCAGGTCATGATCTCACAGTGGTCATGGGATCGAGCCCCCCAACAGGCTCCATGCTCAGTGCGGAGTCTGCTTCAGATTCTTTCTCCTTCCCCCTCTTCCCCTCCCTGCTCACATGCTCTCTGTCTCTGTCAAAGAAATAAATAAAATCTTTAAAAAACAAAAGGGTCACGGAATTAAAAATTAAAGTTTAGAAAGACATGAATCCTTGAGGTCATTTTCCAATGACACAAGATAAAACAGAATTATCCAAAGAAAAGTAATAAGGGAGGTTATCTTGTTTTCTTTCATTTGCTTAAAAGGTTAAGCCAGATACTTATAATAATTTGAGTAAGGAATATTTATGAAAATTTAAAAAAATCTTTTTCAGGACAGTTTTGTGAAAATATGTAACATTATGCCCCTTCAAGACTATTTTATGTGACAAAGCACAAGACTATATACCTAAATTAAATCTTCCATGTTTAACAAAATCAATAACGTTCACTCAAAGACAGTTTCATGATAGCTTGAAGGTCACTTTATCAGAAAACAATTTTTTGAGTAAAATTCTAAGGCCTTCATATTTGACAGTGCCCTTCTTTAGTAATAACATACATTAAATCAGGAGGGAGAAAAAAGTGACAGGCAGTATCCTAATTATCCTAAAGAGTAAAACAGAGAAAACTTCCTGCTTGGTGTGTTGCCACCACTGAAAGGACACTGTCCTCTCCTAACTCAGGCTGTTGTTACTTTATTATCTAGAACTGAGAGGACTGTTTTCTGACTCTGCCATGCTGTCCACAGTCTATTTTGTAGGACCACCACTTCCACATTAACCTCCCTCAAGTACCACTTTGACCACGCCTTTCAGCAGTTCAAACCCCTTCGTAAGCACCTTTCTTCTTACTGTATGAATTATAAACTTCTTGCCCTGGCATTTAAGGCTTTCCAAAACTTGGCTCAAATATAAATTTTATGTTCCAACTTATAACAAAGCTATGTGCTGTTCACTAGAAACGTACTGTCCTTTTCTGCCTCCCTACCTCTGCTGGGACTAATTCTGATGATAGACCAAACAAGTACTCATTAAGAATTTACTGAATGAATGTTCTGATGATTGCAACATTAGTTTCTCTGAGCCTCAGGCATATAATTTTGTGGTTCACTAACAGTTAACAGGCCTTGCAAATCCTAATGTCTGTTAAGAATTATCCACTAGAGGGGCGCCTGGGTGGCTCAGTTGGTTAAGCGACTGCCTTCAGCTCAGGTCACGATCCTGGAGTCCCTGGATCGAGTCCCACATCGGGCTCCCTGCTTGGCGGGGAGTCTGCTTCTCCCTCTGACCCTCCCCCCTCTCATGTGCTTTCTCTCTCTCAAATAAATAAATAAAATTAAAAAAAAAAAATTATCCACTAGACAAATGCGATTTCCAAGTCCTATAGAGAACCATTATATGATCTAAGACACATAAGGAAAAAGATAAAATTTTCAGTCACAATTATTTGTATACCATAAATAAAATTTTTAGAAAATAAAAAAATAAAATATGGTAAAGCTAACACCATTAATTAAAATACAGGGGGCTATTAACATGCAAGAGGGTAACAAAGCAGCTGGCTCAGTACATGCTGAGTACCGAAAAATGTCTGCTGCTTCTTCCTATTAGTCACTGTTTCTCAGCCAGGTTAGAACATTCTGTTACTTTGTATATAAGCAAAGACTATCTCAAGACCAAATACACTTCTGCTTAAGGAGAAGAAAAATACCCATGCAAATATTTAACTTAGATGATGAAGTAACAAATGCCTAAAACAGTGTTGTTGTATGATTTTTGTAATTCCAACATTGATAACTAACTACTTCTATCACTTACGTCAGGACTAGACCATTTGGTAAAGAATGAACTCAGGCTCTGAAGACTGAGGGACCTGGGTTTGTATCTCAACTTACAAATTCTCACCATGCAACCATGAGTTTAACTCCTAGGAAACCAAGTTTCCTCAGGCCAATTAAAAACAAATATATATTTCTGTTTCTAATGGCTCTGAGAATTAAATAAGAAAATATATGGCAAATGAGGGTATATGTCCAATGTATGTTCAATAAATGATAATTCACCTCCCTATTTCCCTGCACCACTTTTAAACAGGGATTTTCTGGAACCCTAATCTTTCGATCAAGAACTCTTGGACCAGAATGGACACTATCTTCACTCACTGAGGTTTTAGAAGGTAATTTTTTGAACTCTGTAACTGCATTTCAGCACTCTTCTCTAAAATATCAACCTACTTAACTGTTTATATTAAAAGTTACAGAAATTTTGTTTGTGCAGTAAAGGGTGATACAGATATTGTGTGTGTGTGTGTGATTTCTGGTATTTTGGACTTTATTTTATGTATTAGAGAAGAAAGGAGATAGGTATGTAATTCTGGATCCATAAAACTTTGTTAGAAAAGAATACTTCCTCAATAGATCCTATTTCATGAAAAGTATTTTCAGTAATTACAGCTACTCTTAAAAGAAAAAATATATATGCTGGACTCTGCAGGAACAACTTCAGTATTAGGAGCAAGGCAAGATTCATTCATCTCTTTGCCCCTCTAGTTCAAAAACCAGTTATAATCTAAAAGGGAAACTCTTTTCAAATACCAACAGGCACAGAGGGCTAATACTGAGTCAGCTTTTGTGTAATCAAAGCAAATTTTACAGTCACTATCCCCAAATGTTTTGTTTTGTTTTTTTTTTAAAGATTTTTATTTATTTATTTATTTGAGAGAGAGAATGAGAGACAGAGAGCATGAGAGGGAGGAGCGTCAGAGGGAGAAGCAGACTCCCTGCTGAGCAGGGAGCCCGATGCGGGACTCGATCCCAGGACTCCAGGATCATGACCTGAGCTGAAAGCAGCCGCTTAACCAACTGAGCCACCCAGGTGCCCCACCCCCAAATGTTTTAATAATATATTAATGCATTCAATCTTCTTCATAAGCTTATAAGTAGGTACTATTATTATTCTGAGGAAATAGGCTTGAACAAGTTTAAAGAACTTTTCCAAGTTACATAACTAGATAGTAGTGAAGCTGGGACACAAACCCAGGAGGTCAAATTTCAAAGCCTACGTTCTTAACCAATATGGTTAATGGTTTTTAACCCTGATTCATCGGTCCCTTTTTATAACATGATTTTGAGCCTCTATTACTATCCCAAATAAAAATCAGATAATATAGCCTACCCATAAAAAATTAATGTAATGTTCTAATTGTAATGAGATAAACCAGAATTTATAAAACATGTATTTCACCATAAAAATAATTTAAAATTATGATTTTAATTAGAAAATTTTAGGCACAACTACACTATTAGACTATCTACCTATCTATCTATCTATCTAATCCTTGAAATTCCCAAAATGTCTGAGGCTGGTATTGCCCTAATGAAGAATCGCTACACTATTGCCCACTGACTTTCTACTGTCTTAGAGATCCTCTCTGTCAGAGTTGTGTTCTCTCACTTTTTTCCTTTAGATAAGCATATCGAGATCCCTCATTTTTATAAATAAACATAAAATTATGTAGAATCTCATTAAGACACTATACTGTTTAACCTCCATGAATGAGTTAAAGGCACAAATAATTTTAAAAATTGCAAACTTCTCAGTAAGAACAGAACAAAGTTTTGCTCTAAAGAAATGTCAATTAAATCTAGTTTCATCCACCACTTATCTTGCCAATTAATTTCTTATCACTTATTTTAAGTTCAGAGGCCGATGATACACTCTTAGCCTTTTGAAGTTCTGAAGCTCTCCTCATTTAGTGACTAAAGTTCATTATGGGACAATCACACTTTCAGAAATAGTTTTAGAATTTGTTATAAAAACTCCATTGACACCTCAGATCACTCTGTTTACACAGAGTCAGACCTGATTGCCCTCCACCCACCCAGGTGTTCATGAAACAATAAAGGAGGGAGCCAAACCACACCCCTTTCAAGCGCAGACCTGTTCTTTGCGACGCAGGCAGCTCACTGGCAGCAGGCAGTGTACCTGTTGTTCCAGGAGGCAGCGCGTAAGCTAAAGACGATGGTGGAGCTCCTGGTCCGCCGTGCTGGAAGGATGCTCCGGAGGAAGGGGGAGGAGGGAAAGAAGCAGCAGAGCTGGAGGTAGGTGGAGAGGCCTGGTGCTGTGTTGCATACAGCTGAGACTGCCCAGAATAGGAAGAAGCAGGAGATATGTAAGGGGTGTTAGGGTAAGCGTTTGAAGCAGAAGGAGCAACAGGCTGCTGAGGTCGATACATTGTTGACCCCCCTGTTCCGAAGGAATACTGCTGGGCTGGTTGATAAGCTACACCAAGGAGAAGAAACAGAAATTTTAATTAGTTGTAAGTTTATTCAGACAGCAATAAGAAAAACCCAAAGTTATTTCACTCTACGGAAATTATTTTCATCATTATTCTTATAACAATAAGCTACAACCAAATATTAACACTTCCGTGTTATGCTTTTGATACCTTGGATACCCTTAAATAATATAAGAGTCATTGGATCCAATATTTGAAATCTGCCATCTCCAGACTGCTGTTGGCTATGAAAATCTTTGAGGAACGCCTGGGTGGCTCAGTCGGTTGAGTATCTGCCTTTGGCTCAGGTCATGATCTCAGGGTCTTGGGATGGAGCTCTGTATCGGGCACCCTGCTCAGCGGGGAGTCTGCTTCTCCCACTTACTCTGCCCCTCCCTCCCAACTTGTCCTTTCTCTCTCTCTCACTCTCACTCTCAAATAAGTAAATAAAATCTTAAAAAAAAATGTTTGAATCATCAGACCCAAGAACTACAAGACTGATACTTTCCTGCCCCTGGGAAAAGACTGCAGTGACACCTACTAGCTCCCAGATGGAACCACGCAGGAATTACATGTTCAAAGCACTTCCCCTTACAGTAAATTATAGGGACTCTGGTCATGGCTCAATATCTCTCCCACTGTAAGAACTGTAGGGTGAACACTATTGTTATGAATCAAATACCTTCTCCAACATCTGGTAATATCATCAGCTACTCAAACTGTGATTTTGAGCATAGTTCCAGATTAAAAGCCAACTCTCTATGGTCCCTGCCAAAACAATTACTATACAATATTTTATATACTGTGCACAGTTGGTTAGTAAGCCTTCAGGCAGCCAACTAACATTCTAATGCAAAGATCTGAGCCCAAATTAGAGAATACTATCACATTCTTCATGACCAGGGCTAGGTATGGACTTCTATAGAATGAATCTACTAGAACTGTACTTATTTTACTCTGAAGAGAGCACGAGCGAAAAGTTGTGTCAAATCTGTATTCATGTTAAGTAAGAACATCCATTTTAGTACAGAACAGACTTATTAGGATTAGTTCTTACTAGGCAGTGGCCTCTTGCTTTTGTAATAGTTGTTTAGTCATACAATTTTCCCCTTGGAGATTTTTATTTTTTTGGTCAATTAAATTTTAAAATAGTGGTGATATTTTCTTTCGAAGTGCAAATGTTTTCTAAAAAACAAAAGCCAAAGGTGGGTACATGTCATTATTATATATCTGTCAAAATTCACAGAATGTTCAACACCAACAGTGTACCCTAAGTTAACTATGTGTCAGTGTAGGTTCATTAACTGTAACAAATGGACCACTGGGGTGCAGGCTGTTGATAGCAGAGGAGGTTGTGCATGGGGGCAGGGAGGATACTGGAACCTTCTGTACTCTTCACTCAAATGTGCTATCTAAAACTGCTCTAAAATGAAGTCTATTTCTTAAAAAGATGATATAAATGGAAAACAACAAAAACAAATGTCCCTAGGAACCATTTTTCCAAAAATGGTTAGTGTCATCTTGCTTAAAGGAAAAGAATATGCAACCAAATCCTTTCAAAAAGTCTGTTTTTTGTTCCTACCCAAATCATCGGACAATTCACTGTCCTTAGTAATCGCTCAGGAACAGGAGCCAACTGTTCTGAATGGACTGACACAGGAGTTGTTTCCTCGCATGCTGATTCAGGATGCTTCCCAGGGAAACCATGTCTCTCTCTCTCAAGTCCTACACAGAATGGTTCTTTACTTGTTAAAACTGATTTGATCATGGGTTTGGAGCTCCAAATCGAATGGTTTCGCCATTAGAATAAGACATGTGGCTGTACTAAGGACTTCAGGGTTGCACTACTTACGCTGTGGCTGTGGATAAGGTGGTACCTGGGTGTGCATATGACCCGGAGAGGTGGGAAGCTGAGCTGTGGCAGCATTTGGGTTAACATTTCCATGCATTATGAAACCTGGAGGTGGAGGATTTTCTCCCTAGGGAATGAGAATATGATAAAAAGGAGGATTACATTTGGAACCAAGAATCTTACCCAGATGGATTTATAATCTCTGAAATGGAATTGTGTTTATTTTTCTAAAAAAAAAAAAAATTTATTGTGTAAGAAACCCTGCATTTTGCACATTCTATCTTCTTTAGAACACATTCTCTGAGCAACACGTTCTAAGTGATTTAAAGATTAAACAGGTCCAAAGTAATAAATGCAATGAATGGCAACAGATGCTAATAACTTCATAAAATAGTGTCAGTGATATTCATACTAAGTCACCAGGATTTTCCATCTCTACTAATTTCATCCACTACTCCACACTTTGGAAATATAAGCATAAATGCCACAAGGGAACTTTCACTTCTTTTCAATTTCTGCAATGCTCAAAAAACAAAGAAAGAAAAAAGAAAATCTTCAGTGAAATCAGATTTAAACCACTGTTAGAACTTTAGTTGATATTTTTCTAGCTGAGGTCAATTTAGAACTGCAAAAGAGGGGCACCTGGGTGGCTCAGTTGGTTAAGCGACTGCCTTCAGCTCAGGTCATGATCCTGGAGTCCCGGGATCGAGTCCCGCATCGGGCTCCCTGCTCGGCAGGGAGTCTGCTTCTCCCTCTGACCCTCTTCCCTCTCATGCTCTCTCTCATTCTCTCTCTCTCAAATAAATAAATAAAATCTTTAAAAAAAAAAAAAAAAAGAACTGCAAAAGAAGGAGAGGGATAAGAAAATAAATGAACTGTCCTAAAAACTGCTTCTTGCATCCTAAAGCATTAAAATGCAATAAGCAGGCAGACAGATGGGGGGGGGGGGGGGAGGAGAACTTAAGAAAAGCGGGGGGGGGGGTAGAGAATATTTAACTATATATATTTAGGTGAGCGGAATTCTGCTCAAAGATGAATAATGAAGGATATACCTGTGTGTCACAGGGAGAGGCTGCAGGTGGATGGCTGGGAAGGGCGGTAGGAGTTTTGTTACTCCAGGTAGTGACAGTAGGGGCAATTCTAACCTGAATTGAACAAAGAAATACCAATCACAGAAAATAAAAAATAAAAATGTTAAAAGAAGAAAAAAAAAACCCAAAAGGCAATAATAGCCGGATGCAAAGCAAAAAGTAAGAACAGCAAGATACTATATGTTAGTCAGGCAATTGCTTTCAAGGTAGCTGGGATTCCAAAGGAAAAGCACACATTCACAATGAAACAGGGGGAGGGAGGCAGGAGAAAAATCAATATGAAAACCTAAATCAAAGCATAAAAAACAATGCCATTCAAGTGTCAGGAATAAGGGGAAAAAGCTAGTTCCTGTAAGTAGGTAAGGAAAGAAGACACGGGGGGGAAGGTAATAGAGTAAAAAAGTGATTTTGAAGCATTAATAGTATTCATGCTACTATTAGATCTGTAAATATATTGCTATAAGCTCCCTTTTCTGGATTTTATTAGAACCACAAAAATCTTATTAGTCCCATATGAGGCTTAGAAACATACAATCAGAGAATATTAGAGACCATCCAGTCTAATCCCCACCTTTTACCATTGAGAAAACCAACACCCAGAGAAATGAAGGGGCTTGCTGAGGTCCATACAACTAGCTGGTGACATTGCTAGGACTGAATCAGGCCTCCTGATTCCCAGGCCAGTATTTGCTATACTATACCACGCTGCTTACCCTGGAGTCCTGAGATTTTCAAAAAAATTTTTTAAGCCATCACAATCTTTTTTGTCAAGTAAACCTTCATAGAAACTCTTCATTCAGCATAAGATAAGCTTTAATCAAGAAAATCACTACTTAATTTACTACTGAATTTGTTTTTCTTTTCTTAAAGGATGAGACTGCTAGGTCAAAGTATAACAAAAGTTTTCCAGTGTTTTTACATCTTCCCAGAAAGACAGATAAACCCAGGGACATAAAGAGTAAATATTTTCTTTTCCCAATATAGAGGGTGTCTCACTTCAGTACCCTGAGACAGTATGATTGAACTAAAGGGGCTTGAAAGTTCTAACACCAAGTTGGCCATTAACTAGCCACACAATGCTAAGAAATTCAAGCTCTAAGTCTTAAAACTGGCTTGTCACTTGACCTCTCTGCCTCTCAGTTTTTCTAGCCATTGCCTGCTTTGCCCTACCTATGTCATAGGCTTTCTAAAACTAGTGCAATCTCCACAAGATTGGGAAATTTAATCCGTTTTGTTTACCAATATACCAACAGGTAGAATAAAGATAGACACTCATAGTAAAGCTCTCAAAAAAATAATTGTCAAATAAAGGAAAAAACAAAAGTTAAAATCAAATGTAATCTATTCTGATTAAGTATTAATCAAAAGTACAACAGACAGAAGCACACAAATTGATCTTTTTTTTAGTTTTCCATGATTTTATATTTACTTTTGCTGCAATGAAATATAAAAAAGGCCTTGTCAGGACACTGGGGTGACTCAGTTGGTTAAGCGTCTGCCTTCAGCTCAGGTCATGATCCCAGGGTCCTGGGATCGAGTCCCGCATCAGGCTCCCTGCTCAGTGGGGAGTCTGCTTCTCCCTCTGCCTCCCGCTCCCCCTGCTTGTATTCGCAAGCTCTCTTGCTCTCTCTCTCTCTCTGGCAAATAAATAAATAAAATCTTAAAAAAAAGAGAAAATTATAAAAAAAAAAGGCCTTGTCAATTCTATCAATAATCTGTTGTATTTAATTAACTCATTTTTTTTTTAAGATTTTATTTATTCATTTGAGAGAGAATGAGATAGAGAGAGAGCATGAGAGGGGGGAGGGTCAGAGGGAGAAGCAGACTCCCTGCCGAGCAGGGAGCCCGATGCGGGACTCGATCCTGGGACTCCAGGATCATGACCTGAGCCGAAGGCAGTCACTTAACCAACTGAGCCACCCAGGCGCCCATAATTAACTCATTTTTAAAATAATCTGTTGTATTTTATTTTATTTATTTATTTATTTTTTAAAGCAGTTTTTTTTTTTTTTTTAAGATTTTATTTATTTATTTGACAGAGAGAGAGAGAGACAGCAATAGAGGGAACACAAGCAGGGGGAGTGGGAGAGGGAGAAGCAGGCTTCCCACAGAGCAGGGAGCCCAATGTGGGGCTCGATCCCAGGACCCTGGGATCATGACCTGAGCCGAAGGCAGACGCTTAACGACTGAGCCACCCAGGCGCCCCTAATCTGTTGTATTTTAAAATGGGCAGAGTACCTGCTAACTTTGTTATCAGTGAAGACCATTTTTTACTTATGAAAATGTACTTTCCATTTAAGTACATGAAGGCTATCTGTGGGTCCAGAAATACAGTAGACATAGTAAACTTATAATAATGATTCAGAATAGAATACTCAAAAAAAAGAGTACGTTTTCTAAGAATATTTTATAATATTAACCAAATCACCCAAAAAATTGTTCCCACTACTTTACTTATAGTTTGTTGGATGAATCAAACTGTAGCAGTTTCAAGACACATGTACATGTGTAAGGGAAGTATGAGTGATGAGAAATAAGAAGAAATCTCCCCAGAGAGCTTAAATTAATTTATATTTAAAATATAATCTGTTTGCCTAGATTAATCATTTAAAAAAACTGACCATAAATACCACTTCCAAGAATATAAAAAGAAAAACTATTAAAATAATATGTTGTCTAGTTTTATCATAGCAGATTAAGGTTTCTTACCCAATAAACTAAAACCACCAATTTGAAGAGAAATATATAAATGTTCTACTTAATCCAGACCGTATCACTCACATGCGGATAATATTGTTGAGTTGGAACTCTTGGCGTCTGTGAGTGGCCAGCCATTGGTCCAGGCCTGCCCTTGGGCAGCTGCTGCCTCTCATAAGGAATTTTAGGTGATTCCTGTCCTGGTACAGGCTGTCCTTGTGCTCTACAAAGTCTGTCACGAAGCTGCACAATATTTGGCTAAAATAAGTAATGGAAGAAAACAAAGCAAACTGTTAGCGTTCACCCAACTATATGATAGCATGTTGCTTTTCTTCAAGTAAGCTTGATCGGTCATATGCTCCTTGTTTATATGCTGTTTCCTATATAACAGACCCTGGCACATGAGGGTTTCACATCATGGATTCTGATACTCAAGACTGATACCAAAGGTCCAAGATATATAGTGTGACTTGTAATTTAACTGAGACAGGGATTGGAATTACACCCACTACATAGTAATATGTAAGATCAGTGTCACTTATCATCTCTGCTCTTTTATATTTTCTTGTAGTTGAGTAATGCTCACAAATCATAAAAGTGTTAAAAAAAATACAACTTTGTTTCTTTATAGGGAAATAAGGCCCCTCAAAAGAATCAACTGCTAAAGATGGTGATGGAAGAAAATGGTGATCTGAGAAAGAGAGGAAAATTAATAAAAAAAAAAAAAGAGATGCTGGAAATAAGTTAAAAGAGTAAGATGTCACACTCACAGTAGCTTATGCAGATCTATAATTATACAGATCTACAACAAGTGTGAGTTGACCACATACATGTTCTAGGTATTAACAAACAACAACAAAAAATTAATGTTAAAATATTTCAGCAAGAACTGATTTTAATATCTTTAAAAATCATACATTTCTATAAATTCATTAAAGGTTTAAAGCTGTCATTCAAACTTTAAGGTATATTTTATTGCCTATTAGGGAGGAAGATTAAATACTATAATGATATCACAAAGTCTCAGAACATATTCCCCAGAAAAAACTAAGGGTCTACTGAGATACATAGAAGACAGCAACTTCGAAATTGTGTATTTACATAAAGAACGTTCTTTAAAAGTCCAAAGAAAACATGAAGAATCATGTATAGAAAATGTATGTTGTTATAGAAATGGTAATGAAAATAAAGAGTTTAATACTAAGGCTAGAAGATCTAAAGGTTTTAGATTAAGTTATTCTTAAAATAAAGGGTCTTATAACTTAATAATGGGATCTTATTAAGTAAAAAGGCATAAAACTATTATGCCAAAGTCATCATAAAGCCTATGTTTCTATTCTACCTAATATTCTCATAAAGATATGACATGTAAGTGTGTTCAAAACCAACTAGTCATACCTCCATAATCCTGGAACACAGA
The DNA here is from genome assembly GCF_029215605.1 of Mirounga angustirostris. NCBI lineage: Eukaryota > Metazoa > Chordata > Mammalia > Carnivora > Phocidae > Mirounga > Mirounga angustirostris. The sequence goes on from NW_026991710.1 coordinate 66,091,547, forward strand.
TATAAGGATTTTTACTCATTGAAATTTATTGATAATTCCCTAGAACAGAAAAAATACTGAAAACATTTAACTAAAAAAATCCATTAAAACAAAATAAAGTTAATAATAAAATGTATAGAAATAAGAAAATATCTTCAAGGCTCAAAATTAAGCTCTGTCAGACACACAATATAGATATAAACATCCTACTTGTGGAAAACTGTCCTCAAATCCCACTCTAATTTCCACCCATGCTCTATTATTAAATTTAGGTTGCCCTCTTCTGTGCTTCCACAGCCCTACTACCTCTCTCACAGTATGTATCACTTTTGGAATTGTATGTTTACTTGTCTATATTCAGTTTGAGTTTGGAAACTCCCTCAGGAAAAGAATCCTGGCAACTGTGTCCATCACTATATAGTCAGTCAATTACTGAATTCCACTGCATTGAAAAAGCCCATTTTTCAATGGACACCAAATAAGGACACTAAATTAGAAATGTAATTCTCTTTGCTTTCAGTACTTTAAAAATGTATTTGTCCTGGGGCGCCTGGGTAGCTCAGTTGGTTAAGTGTCCGACTCCTGATTTCGAAAAGCTCAAGTCATTATCTCAGGGTTGTGGGCTGGAGCCCCATGCTGCGCTCCACACTGGGCATGGAGCCTGCTTACGATTCTCTCTCTACCTCTCCCTATGCCTCTCCCCGCGCCCCTCGCCCCCCCGCCCCAAATACACATACACACACACACACATGTCCCCAGAAAATATCAGACTGGAATGGTATATAAAATGAACTTCTTTACTAGTATCTATGTCTGGGGTGGCATTTTAAAACCACAACCCCATTTGTTTGGTTAAGTATTAAATATTTATAGCTTTTCAACACAGAAGATTCCTACAAAGAACCTTGTATGAAGAATCAGCATTTGGCTTAAGAAACAAAAAGTTGGTCCTTTCCCCATTTATTTTCTTCAAATAGTATGCCCCTCAGTAGAAAGGGATCTATCATACAACAAGAGTATCCTATCTCTCTGATACAGTCTGGCTATACCTAAAATGATCCTTGAATAATTGTCAGTAATATTCACCTACACTCAGATGATAGAAACTCAACTGCTCTAAAACATTCTACCTACCAGTATGTTTAATACTGAGTGCTACCTACTGGACTCACCTTTATTCACATATTAAAAGAAGAAAAATGGTCAATTCTAATTACCTGGTTGGTGTTTTCAGGAAGAAAAGCCAAGGCTGCAGCAATACTGCCTTGGGCTGCCAACAAATTGGCATACTGACTCATCTTCTCAGCCAAAAGAACTCCTACAGTACTGGTGTCCATGGCTTGGGTGAGTTGTACAGCTTTTCGCAGGATGACAACTTTCTCAATAAGATCCTAAATGAGAAAAAGAAGGCAGAGAGAAGGAGAACCAGACAAAGATACCAAGATATATATGAAAGAAAGCAGGAAAAGATAAAAGAGTTATGAAGGTTTCTAAAACCTACTAAAAGTACATCTTATTATTCTCTTTCTAAAAAACATCTGCAACAGCTGACCACAATTTAAGTAAACCGAAAAAAAGTAAGGAGGAAGAAGGTCTCTTATTCATGGATAAGTCGTAGGTTACCACCTTCTAAATATCCTTAAACTGCCAGATATTTGTCTTGTGAGCTAAAGTAGGCAAATATCCAAAGTAAAAGTGATAGGCAGATATCCAAAGGCAGAAGCTGGGTTCCAGCAGGTATAAAACGAACTATGACTAAAAATATCATACTAGCTACACTATAAAAACAGTACTACCATGAGGTAGTAGTACTACCATGAGCTTACTATTTCATGACCTCCAATGAGCTTACTATTTCAACCCAAAGTTTCTCATGTTGCTCTTTGATACCAATTACTTCAATAACGGGGAGCTTCAAGTATAAAGCACAAGAATATCCTACCTATCTGTCCTTCAAAGGTACACAGATTCAGAAATATGAAGCAAGCATGCTTTTTCTCAGAAGCACTTAGAAGGAAAGCCTTGATTTCCTACCAGATTTTTAGTTTCAATAGAGGGATCTTTAAAAGAACAACTCTATTGACAAAATCTCTTTCCAGAGAGAAAAAGAAATATACTTGAATGAAATATTATGAGACTCTGCTGATTAAATGCTTGGAAAAAAAGTTCTAAATATATAGTTACTCAGTGGCTGAGAAGAGTCCCCATATTTTTTACTACCCCGCTTGCCCAGGCTGTAGTGCTATATGGGATTCCATTTACCTCTTACTTTCATTTTCCCTTAACCATGAATATCTTAATCTATTCTCTATTGGTACTGGGGATGCCTCCCATTCCTTGCCCACATTGCTTCTTTCCTTGCCCAAGACAGACAGAGTCACCAGAGGGCAGCGAGAGAGAAGCATAAGGAAAAAGAATTAACTCTAGGGCTGTTTTCATGCTACTGCCATCTGCTTCCCCCAATAAACTACCAAATTATAACCTTGATTTCATAAACAGTTGTGACCCCATTTTACCTATTCCATCATTTCATACTTTGTCCCTCCAAATATAGCTATAAAGACACATAAATTATCCAGCAAAAGAATTTCTAAAACATAGATAATGAAGGTGAAAGCAATGAATTTCTGGAACGAATCAATTTCTAGAATATAAGTAGGGTGAAAGACAACACAAAGTTTCAAAGATACTAACCTGAAGGGACAAAGGACTGCTTCCATCTTGAGCTTTAGTCCAACATGCAACTAGTTTCTCTACATTCCCTGCACAAATATAGCAGAGACATGCTTGAGTCTGCAGGAGGCTATCACCTTCACTTTCAAGCCTGGTTCCCAAAAGATCTAAAGATCAAGAGGAAAACAAAATAAGATTATACTCAAAGCAATCTGTATATGAAATTATAAGTAGGCCAATAATATTTTCAGAAGTATGAATTAAATTTCACAACCAATGAGCAGTAAAAACAAAATCACTGTTATGTAAATGCTCAGTAAATATTTATTTGTTCAAAGAATGGAAGTGTGTGACTAACTGTATATAATAAATGGCTTGACAAGATTCTATATACCTAGCTATAGAATGAACTTCCATTAATTATATTAAAAAATAATAAATGGGAACAGTATTTGAACAGAAAAATCCTAATGAACATTTAACTCCATTTCATTGTATCTGATGTTTGTGTAAGTAGTAGACTACAATATGGCACATTTGGAATGAACATCAATGGTAGGCAGGACTACTATAAATTACTTACGATAATAAAGTTAATACCTTATAAATTTCATATTCTCATAATGCTTTCAAGGTAGCAAATGGTCGGTTGTTCTTATACCAGCAGCCTAAAGCTTCTGTTCTTACAAATAAGGAGTATCATTCCTTAGCCACCAGTCTAGTCATGGCCTTTAACGGTAATTTGTAATTTCCATTCAAATGCTATAATTACTAATTTTATTAAGCTAATATTTTATTTATTTGACAGAGAGAGAGAGCACAAGCAGGGAGAGCAGCAGAGGTAAAGGGAGAAGCAGACTCCCCACTGAGCAGGGAGCCTGACGTGGGGCTTGATCCCAGGACCCCAGGATCATGACCCAAGCAAAAGGCAGGCACTTAAATGACTGAGCCACCCAGGCGCCCCTATCAAGCTAATATTTATTAAGTGAAAGCTGATTACATGCAATTTTACAAATAATAAACTAAGGCTTAGAAAGTAATCTTTCCTAGGTCAGACAGCTAGTAAGTGGCAGAGGCAAGATTCCAACTCTGGTCCGCCTGAAACCAAAATCATTAAAAATAATGACTAGGTATGGAGAAATAATGTAGTTAATAATTCTGAGAAAAGCATTCAAATGAGAACTTCTTTTTCTTATGGAGTGATTAGTTGGTTTGCAAAAATTTCTAATAATACCTCTCAGTAATTTTATTTAAAATATGCTATGCCATATACATAATATAAATATAACTATAAGGCTCATTTTCTTACCACAAAGGGCTGAAAATTCATCTGGTTTAGCATAAGTCAATACTGCAGCTAAAGCCTCTCTCCAATTTTTAAGGTCACAAGACTCAACAATTTCTTTCCAGTTCTTCATCACCACTGCAGTAATTAGCTTAAGAAAGGAAAATAAAGGGAGAATTAAAAGCCTTTGGTCTATTAGTAAAAATTAACTCTGGCTAATCAATCATATCATTCAAAACTACTATTCAAAGTATTTCATGCAGAATAAAGCAGCAGCAAAGTGAAGTATATCCTTGAACCAACTGACATAAAAGATGGTTATTATTTTTCCTCAAACAACATCAAACAAACATATTTTATAAATAGGCTGGGAAGGAAAAGTACAGGGTGTTATCAAAACATTTAACAGGGAAACATGACCTGGTCTGATGGAGTACATGTGAGATATGAAGTCAGAATTAACTTCCTCAAGAAAAAAACAGGTCAGGAAACAGGAAGATGGCAGAGGAGTAGGAGGACCCTAGGCTTACCTTGTCCTGTGTATACAACTAGGTAATTATCCAATTATCTTAAATACCCCAGAAGTCGAAAATGAGTCAAGGAACTCACTCTCTCTCTCTCTCTCTCTCTCACACACACACACGCACAAAGGACATAAAATATAATAACATATATAAACAATGGGGAGGAGAGGATAAAAGAATGAGTCAAACTTAAACTAACATCAACTTCATACAGACTGCTGCTATATGCAGAAGAGGCTATATACAAACCTAATGGTAATGCTAGATCAAAAACCACTAAAAAACATGCAAGAAATAAAAAGAAAGAAATCCAAATATACCACTAAAAAAAATCAGCAAAATGTGAAAAAAAGACAAGAAAGGATCAGAAAAAATCTCCAGGAACAACCACAAAACAATAATAAAATGGCAATAAATACATATCTATCAATAATTATTTTGAATGTAAATGGACTAAACACCCCAATTAAAAGACATGGGTGTCAGAATGGATAAAAAAACAAGACCCATCTATATGCTGCTTATAAGAGACTCATTTTAGACCTAAAGATACCTGCAGATTGAAAGTGAGGGGGTGGAGAAACATTTGTCACACAAATGGACATCAAAAGAAAGTTGGAATAGCAATATCAGACTAGACTTTAAAACAAAGATTGTAACAAGAGACAAAGGAGGACACTATATAATAATAAAGAGGACAATCCAACAAGAAGATATAATAATTGTAAATATTTATGCACCCAACATGGGAGTGCCCAAATATACAAAACAATTAATAACAAACACAAAAGGAGTAATTGATAATAAGACAAAAATAGTAGTTAATAACCCACTCACATCAATGGACAGATCTAAACAGAAAATCAACAAGGAAACAATAGCTTTGAATGGCACACTGGATCAGATTGACTTACAGATATATTCAGAACATTCCAAAACAGCAGAATACACATTCTTTTCAAGTGCACATGGAACATTCTCCAGAATTGGTCATATATTAGGTTACAAAACAGGCCTCAACAAATATAAAAAGAATGAAGTCATACTATGCACCTTTTCTGACCACAATGCTATTAAACTGGAAGTCAGCCACAAAAAAAAATCTGGAAAGGTCACACATACATGGGGGTTAAATAACATGCTACTGAACAATGAATGGGTCAAATAGGAAATTAAAAAAAGAAATAAAAAAAAGTACATGGAAACAAATGAAGATGAAAACACAATGGTCCAAAACCTCTCGGATGCAGCAAAGTGGTTCTAAGAGGGAAATACGGGCCTACCTCAAGAAGCAAGAAAAATCTCAAATAAGCAACCTAACCTTACACTAAAAGAAGCTAGAAAAAGAACAACAAATGAAGCCTAAAGCCCGCAAAAGGAAGGAAATAATAAAGATTAGAGCAGAAATAAATGATACAGAAACTAAAAAAAGCAATAGAACAGATCAATGAAACCAGGAGTTGGTTCTTTGAAAACATTAATAAAACTGATAAACTTTTTTTTTTTTAAAGATTTTATTTAATTATTTGACAGAGAGAGACACAGCGAGAGAGGGAACACAAGCAGGGGGAGTGGGAGAGGGAGAAGCAGGCTTCCCGCTGAGTGGGGAGCCCGATGCGGGGCTTGATCCCAGGACCCTGGGATCATGACCTGAACTGAAGGCAGACGCTTAACGATTGAGCCACCCAGGCGCCCCAAAACTGATAAACTTCTAGCAAGACTTACCAAAAAGAAATGAGAAAGGACCCAAATAAATAAAATCACAAATGAGAGAGGAGAAGTAACAACCAACACTACAGAAATACAAGAAATTATAAGAGAATATTATGAGAAACTGTATGTCAACAGATTGGACAACCTAGAAGAAATAGGTAAACTCCTAGAAACATAAATTACCAAAACTGAAAAAGGAAGAAATAGAAAATAGGAAACTTGAACAGACCAATAACCAGCAATGAAACTGATTCAGTAAGCAAAAAACTCCCAAAAACCAAAAGTCCAGGACCAGATGGCTTAACAGGCAAATTCTACCAAACATTTAAAGAAGAGTTAATACCTATTCTTCTCAAACTACTCCAAAAAACAGAAAAGAAAACTTACAATTCATTCCAAGAGGCCAGCATTACCCTGATACCAAAATCAGATAAACATACCACAAAAAAGAACTATAGGGGCGCCTGGGTGGCTCAGTCGGTTGAGCATCCGGCTCTTGGTTTCAGCTCAGGTCGTGATCTCAGGGTTGTGAGATCGAGCCCCATGTAGGGCTCTGTGCTCAGCGCAGAGTCTGACTGTCCCTCTCCTTCTGCTCCTCCTCCCGCTCACACACTCTCTCTCTCAAAAAAATAATAAATAAAATCTTTAAAAAAAAAATTACAGGCCAGTATCTCTGATGAACATAGATGCAAAAAATCTTCAACAGAATACTAGCAAACTGAATCCAACAATACATTAAAAAAAAATCATTCATCATGATCAAATAGGATTTATTCCTGGTTGCAAGGGTGGCTCAATATTCGCAAATTAACCAATATGATACATCATATCAATAAGAGAAAGGATAAGAACCATATGATCCTTTCAGTAGATGCAGAAAAAAGCATTTGACAAGGTATATCCATGCATGATAAAAACCCCCAGTAAAGTAGGTTTAGAGGGAACACACCTCAACATAATAAAGGCCATATATGAAAACTCACAGGTAATACCATCCTAAATGGGGAAAAACTGAGGGCTTTTCCTCTATGGTCAGGAACAAGACAAGGATGTCCACTCCCGCCACTTTTATTCATTATAGTACTGGAAGTCCTAGCCTCAGCAATCAGACAACAAAAAGAAATAAAAGCCATCCAAATTGGCAAAGAAGAAATCAAACTTTAACTATTTGCAGATGACATGATCCTCTATGCAGAAAACCCAAAGATTCCACCAAAAAATTGCTAGAACTGATACAGGAATTTAGTAAAGCCACAGAATACAAAATCAAGGTAAAGAAATCTGTTGCACTTCTATACACCAATAATGAGGGAGTAGAAAGAGAAATTAAGGAATCAATCCCATTCACAACTACACCAAAAATAGTAAGATACCTAGGAATAAACCTAACCAAAGAGGTAAAAGACCTGTACTCTGAAAACTATAAAACACTGATGAAAGAAATTGAAGATGACACAAAGAAATGGAAAGATATTCCATGTTCATGGATTGGAAGAACAAATATTGTTAAAATGTCTGTGCTACCCAAAGCAATCTATACATTTAACATAATCCCTATCAAAATACCAACAGAATTGTCCACAGAGCTAGAACAATAATCCTAAAATTTGTATGGAACCACAAAAGACCCTGAATAGCCAAAGCAATTTTGAAAAAGAAAAGCAAAGCTGGAGGCATCACAATTCCAGACTTCAAGGTATATTACAAAGCTGTAGTCATCAAGACAGTATGGTACTGGCATAAAAACAGATATATAGATCAACAGAACAGAAAATCCAGAAATGAACCTACCACTATATGGTCAACTAACCTTCGACAAAGCAGGAAAGAATATCCAATGGCAAAAAAAAGTCTCTTCAACAAATGGTGTTGGGAAAATTGGACAGCAACATGCAAAAGAATAAACTGGACCACTTTTTTACACCATACACAAAAATAAATTCAAAATGGATGAAAGACCTAAATATAAGACAAGAATCCATAAAAATCCTAGGGAAGAACACAGGCTGTAACCTTTTTGACATAGGCTGTCGCAACTTCTTTCTAGATATGTCTCCTGAGGCAAGGGAAACGAAAGTAAAAATAAACTATTGGGACTTCATCAAAATAAAAACCTTCTGCACAGCGAAGGACAATCAACAAAACTAAAAGGCAACCATGGAATGGGAGAAGATACATGCAAATGACATATCTGATAAAGGGTTAGTATCCAAAATATATAAAGAACTGATATAACTCAATCCCCCCCAAATAATCCAATTAAAAAATGGGCAGAAGTCATGAATAGACATTTTTCCAAAGAAGACAGATGGCTAACAGACACATGAAAAGATGCTCAACATCACTCATCATCAGGGAAATACAAATCAAAACTACAATGAGCTATCACCTCACACCTGTCAGAATGGCCAAAATTAACAACACAGGAAACAACAGATGTTGCAAGGATGTGGAAAAAGGGGAATCCTCATGCACTGTTGGTGGGAATGCAAGCTGGTGCAGCTACTGTGGAAAACAGAATGGTGGTTCCTCAGAAAGTTAAAAATAGAACTAGCCTACGATCCAGCAATTGCACTACTAGGTATTTACCCAAAGGATACAAAAATACTGATTTGAAGGGATAAATGCACCCTGATGTTTTTAGCAGCATTATCAACAATCGCCAAATTATGGAAAGAGCCCAAATTGTCCACTGACTGATGAATGGATAAAGAAGAGGTGGTATATACAGACAATGGAATATTACTGAGCCATAAAAAAAGAATGAAATCTTGCCATGTGCAATGATGTGGCTGGAGCTAAAGAGTATTATGTTAAGCAAAATAAGTCAGTCAGAGAAAGACAGATACCATATGATTTCACTCATATGTGGAATTTAAGAAACAAAACAAATAAGCAAAGGGGAAAAAGAGAGAGAGGCAAACCAAGGAAGAGACTCTTAACTATAGAGAACAAACTGATGGTTACCAGAGGGAAGGTGGATGAAATAGGTGATGGGGATTAAGGAGTACAGGTATTGTATGGAAGTGCTGAATCACTAAATTGTACACCTGAAACTAGTATTATGCTGTATGTTAACTAACTAGAATTTAAATTAAAACAAAAAAAAGAAAAGAAAAAAAAAAACCACGACATTCCAGGGCAAGGGAACACAAGGTGCAAAGTCCCAAGGGAGAAAGGCACACAGAGTGTCTGAGGAACTGAAAGGCAGCCAGTGTGGCTGAAAGATAAAAGGGAGGGAGTGACATAAGATAAGGCAGGGGAGACTGACAGCAACCAATGCTGACAGGACTGAACACTGAGACAACTTTTATGGAAAGAAATTTAGTAACATTAAGCAGGGCCTTAAAAATGTTCAGACTCTCTGCACCAAAAATTCCTTTCCTAGGACTTACAGCCTCATTAAATAGTTAGAAATCACATAAAATCCTTGGGTACAACAAAGATGTTTATCACTATCTTATCTGTATTAGGAAAATATTAGAAACTGCCTAAACACCTCAAAAGTAAGAGAAATAATATATCCTTACTATAAAACATAGAGCAATTAAAAATTTTTGTAAGACTCTTTAATGAAATGGTAAACCATTTACAACGTAAGTGGCAATATCTATAAGCAAAACTACACACATATATACACATATATGGGCCTGATTCTGTTTTTAAAAATTCTACAAATACATAGGAAGAGGTACAAAGGGTATGTACCAATTTGATGGAAGAATCAGAATTTTAAAATTAAAATTTTTATCTTTATATTTTTCTATATTCTAACTTTTCTACAATAAAAAAATGAAAAGTACTTTTCATTAAAAAAGTTATATACACAAAGTACAAAAAATAAAAATAATAACAGTGCCAAACCATTGACAATAACTATTTCTGGTTCAAGGAATTATGACTGGGTTTTTTGTTCTTTACTGTTTTTTGCATTTCAGTTCTCTTTAGTAAGACTGTATTGCTTTTATAAGTGTTATAACAGGTGTTACAGTTTATCTATTTTTCAAATAACATACCCTGGTAATTTTGCTTTGGGATTTTGCAAAATATTTTTTCTGCGTTTGAGCCAAGAGTTCTTGTCCACCTGCTATGGCCAATATAATGGCATCAGCCATGCGGTTATCATGTAAACAAAGGTCAACAGCACTCTCAAAGTTACCCGTCAGCAAAGCCTGAGTAATTAAGCCATCAATATCTGCAATGAGGAAATAATACATCCAAGTTAAATAAAGTTTTTGTTACAAGAAAAAATCCTATACATATCAATTTTTACATGTACACACAAAGGAAAAAACAATGCTAACTTCTGAATATTACTAGTGGATTAATTTCTAACAAAAGTTTTTGAGGTCTATGGAAATATACTGAGATGCATGTAAGTAAAATCAGGTAAAATAACACATCTTTCAGATTCTTTAAACTGGAGTAATAGAGATTGTTATACAGTTGTTTATCACAGAGATGTCAGAACATACCACTATCTCCAAGAGACTGATTACATATACTAAATAACTGAGTTCTTCTTTTCAACCCTCTACCACTTGCGACAAAACATTTGTAACCTAAGCTTAGGGCCTATTTGCTTTCAAATAGCTAAAAATCAAAATTAAATAGGTACTTACCGCCACTGATGGAGATGTTAAATGTTCCTCCTGCTGATGGTAGAAATTCAGATTCTTGTTTTCCCTCTTTAATGCACTAAAGAGATGGAAAGGACAGCAATTCAGCCAGAATGAAACTGGAATAATTTACTAGCAACACAAGATTTATATATGATTATTCACCTACTAACTAAATGACATACCAAGTATTCCAGAAAAGTTCTCAGATCCAAGACTTTCCTAAGTATTAACTCCCATTATACAATCATAAATAAAATACAAGGTTATCAGGAATAATGTTAAAAAAAACCTTAAGGGTACATAATCTATTACTGGTAGCTCAGAAATTACTGAAGAATCTTTGTTTTCTTAGATACTTCAAATAAGAATAGCCTGAAACACGCAAAATACACGTTTTTAATTTTACTGTATTTAGATTTTAAAGCAACCCTGCTGCTATACATCTAAAATTTTCTACATGTCTAAAAATTTCTGTCCAATCATTAGATTTAGTTATAAGGTCTTTTTATTTTAATTGAACCAGTCTTTTTTTTTTTTTTTTAAGATTTTATTTATTTATTTATTAGAGAGCGAGCGAGAGAGAAACAGCATGAGAGAGGAGAGGGTCAGACGGAGAAGCAGGCTCCCCGCTGAGCTGGGAGCCCGATGTGGGACTCGATCCCGGGACTCCAGGATCATGACCTGAGCCGAAGGCAGTCGCTTAACCAACTGAGCCACCCAGGTGCCCTTAATTGAACCAGTCTTGAAAAAAAAAAATCACCTGATACCCTTGTACAAATGCTACATAAAAGACTATATGAATATACTCAAATTCAATTGCAGATTTTGTATTCTCTTAAATTAGTCATACCTGCAATAGCAGGTTGGTCTGGTAAAAAGATACACAGTTCTGTTATAAACTCCTGAGACTACCTGTAAGACTGAGTAAAAAGAAATTCTATATTTTCTTTCTTTAGAAGAAAAGAAACAGAAAGAAGGCATATTGCTGGAAAATAGTTTAAATGCTTTCTATGTATAAAAATTCACAAGAAGACAAAAATAAATTGTATCAGAGATTACAGAGAAATTCTGAAAGAAAAACATTGCTGTCTTGCATGAGATAAAATACCTATCTTCTGTGATCGCGTTACCTACACATCTGAATGTGAGTGCCTAGTATTCAAAGTCAGGGGCATTTTTGGATTGGGGAATTTTAGTGCAGGGCACAGCGTAGCATCATCTGTAAATAATGCTTAATTAGTTAATACTATTACAGGAGAATAACCATAACCTTAATTCTTTCCCTAACCAAAGAGAAGCATTTTTGAACTTTAAAAGCTCAAATAAAAAAATTTTGGGCGCCTGGGTGGCTCAGATGGTTAAGTGTCTGCCTTTGGCTCAGGTCATGATCCCAGGGTCCTGGGATCGAGTCCCACATCGGGCTCCCGGCTCAGCGGGGAGCCTGTTTCTCCCTCTGACCCTCTCCCCTCTCATGCTGTTTCTTGCTCACCCGCTCTCTAAAAAATAAATAAAATCTTTAAAAAAAAAAAAAAATTTTAGAGCTTAAGTTATTCACATTAATAAATAATCAGATACTGATCTGATTATATTCACTAACAACTAAAAAACCTTTTCTTTTTTTTTTAACTCACAATTTTTCAAATTTGTCTTTGAAGAAACAATTAATAAACCCTTATTCATGACTTCTGAAATATAAGGCTGAAAAAAATAGCTTATTACATGTTGAGTATTTTCAATGTATAAACTACTATATCTGATAGATAGCATCATCAAGGTAAAGGGGAAGATTTTACCTCCCTAAACAAAATTTTTTCAAATACTCTGAAAGTACACATTGGTGACTACCATTTTGTTAAGTACATATTATTCTGATCTATTAATTCATAGGTGTATTTCCAAATGGTCCTCTATTTGATAATACATAGTTAATCTAGTTGTACATAGATGAAAGTACATTCCTTCAATGTATCCTACAATTCTGAATAGGTATTACCAAAATTAGTTCAAATTTTTACAAAGATTTTACTCATATTCTTTATTCTCAGGTTAAATAAATGTTAGATCTACTTCTATGGAAAGTGTTTTTTAATAATTATCTTGTAAAAGTCTAAATTTACTGACGAATTACTCTTATAACTTAGCTAAGGATTGTAAGAAACATTCTATAGTCAGAGTATTTCCATATCAGAAAGAACAATGAAAAAGTCAAAGATGAGATGAGAAACAAGAACTTGTTGATTAATTTTCCAAGATGAAATATAACTAGAAAGCAAGAAAAGTACAGAATTATTTAGTAATGGTTAAAAAAAAAAACCCCAGAAAAACAAAAGGAAAAAAATTAATGATACAACTCTGTGTTCAAGGACTCTTTTTAATGGGTTATAAAAATTGTCAACTACAACTCGTGACACATTTTTCATGACAATCAGTAAATCATGACAGTTTATTTAGTGAAAAATTCTATGCCTGGATTCAAAGTTCAAGACTAATCTAGAAGCCTCTGCCACTGATAGCAGGCCCTAAATATTAATGTGTCAAGAAAAAAGATTAACTTTACATGCAATGTACTGTGGATTTCTGAGTAAGATCTCTTTTCATTTTGACATGCTGATATCCATCTGACCAAATTAAGTCAATCTCATGTCAACTGTTAATTTTAAAATACATAATCCAGAAGCTAGGTCAAAGAACTAAAGATTTCATAGATGATACTTCTGTCAAACAAGTAAACAAACTCCTACCCCCAAAATCTCTAAGAAAACAATATATTCCAACTTCATTTTGGAACAAGTAGTTATGCAAATTTTCCATATTTCAGTGTGAGATAAACAAATATCACATATTTTCCCAATGTAATTAAAAAGGAAAGAAATAAGTACCTCTCCCAAGAGCTGCTCTTCAGCAGCAGGGCTCTCCTCCCCATCACTCTGTGCTACTTGGTCAGAATCTTTAAGAGCCTTTGGTACACAAAACAATTACAAGGGAAGTTGAAGAATGTAACATTAAAAGAATATTAGTGACTAAGAAAGACAAAAGACCCAACCAACAACATTCAGAGCTAGTTTAATCATAAGAAGCAACACTAAGTAAACTGATTTAAGAAATACTATCAGAGGAAAAGCAAAGAGCCATTACTACTAAGACCTTCCTTTTTTTCCTACCAAATGTCCCCCAGGAACAAAGATCTTAACCTTAAGTATCTGAGCAGTCATTGATACTGTTTTTCCTCTTTTGCAAAATTCAAGTACCATCAAGAGAAAGGAATGAATACTCTCTCCCAGCTAAACTTATACTATTTTAAAATGAGAATTCACTTATTAAAATATCTACAATCAGCATTTATTTTTACACTGTAAAGCAATAAAACAGACACATTTCTTAAATTACATTTCCTTCTGTGTTATGACCTAAACCAAATTTTGGAAGGTAGCTATTTTTAAAGGCCTTCTTACCACATCGGGTCCATCCACCTTGTTCAAGGCCAAAGCAATCTGAAATAAAAACAACAACTCACCTACTACATGGAATTCTATTTCAAGGCATATAGCAAATGCTCACCTCTTTCTCCATTTTCATTGGCAAAAATCCACCAAAGTTCAGACTAGGGATGGGGTGTTTAAGGAAAGACTAAAATCTGCTATTCAGTCACAAACCTAACCTCAAAACAAGCACGTTTTCTTCTACTTTCCTTTAAATAACTATAATTAATTTAAAAAATTTTCTTCAAGTACTCACTACTGAAAGAACTGCTATTAGAAGTATTTTGACAATCAGATTCTTTTTCCTCATTTTTGCTATTAGGTATTTAGTAAAACTTTCATATTAACCTTTTACAAACCTATAAAAGTTATAGCACCAAGAAATTCAGACTAGTAATAAAATTAAATATAAAAAAACTAAAGGAATGAGCAAAGACACATAGCCGATAAGCGGTGGGCCTGTGATGTGACATCTTCAACGTGCTTGGCACTGCTCAGAGTATGCAGTATCTAAGCTGTACACCGTATGTGGCAATCTTCAATGCTTCAGAAAACTTCAGTCACTTTCAAAGAACAAAGGGCTAATACAAATTACACAATGAATCTAAAATACCTCCTTCAATGTTTCCAAAGTCAGAGAGTTTTTCGTGCTGTTCATGTCAATATTGTGGAATGAATAATAATGAAGCCCCTCTTTGAGAACAAAAATGTAAAACTGGAATACGACTTTCTCTTTTTAAAAGGGGATCTTTTTCTAAGTTAAAATATTACGTGACTCAGTTGGACTTTTGTTTATTCAGGTTCAGTACAATAAATTGCCCTCGTTCCAAAATATTTACTAGCTATTTGTCAGCTGGACAAACTCCATACAGAGTTTGGGAATGTGGGCTAAAGGCATGAACAGCGAGGGTAGAAAACTGTGGTAATCTGAACCAGTACTCTATTTTTCATCACTTAAGCTGTAGTGAACATGGGGTGGTCTCTAACAGTTCCCTCGTTTTCTTTTCCCCCGGGGCTACTGGTTACACACCCTCTTAAAATCCAAGTGTTATTTCCAATGTTTGAAGTTGATAGCCTCTTATCTTTCAAGACCCAATTCTACCTGATACGACACAGCTCTTTAAATCAAGTTTGGAGTCAAGGTGGTTCTGGCAGTTTTTAAACCCAGGTACAAGGTGGAATTACACATTTAATAATATGTATTTGGAATTCTGGCAACCAAACACAAATTCTTATTAAATATTTATTGAGTGATTTGAGATTATCTGTATAGAAGTTTATAAAAAGAACACTTAGGCTACATAAATATTTTACTTGCATAAGCACAGCCTTTTAACTTTCGCAGAAATTTACCTTCTTTCCTAGGTCTTCTTTTCTGTATCCTAGAAGTTCAAGGTATTTTCCCCGAGAATCATCCTCAAAGTTCACCTTTAAAGAATACATAATCTTGAAATAAAGATCTGCCTTTAAATTTTTTTCTGCCTTTAAATTTTTAATTACTTGATCAAATTCCAAGTAGAATTACTAAAAATTATCAAAAATAAAGTCTACTAAAGTCTACTGTTACCAACGAAAGCTTTCTATATCTATTATGTAGAAGGCTCAGTGTAAGAAAGCACCCCCAAAATAGTTTCCTTTAATAGGTTACCTCTTAAAATAGTAAGCATACTAGTAATTAATTATCCTTGTTGAATAAAGCTTACTTTTTATTTTTTAAGTAAGCTCCATGCCTACTGTGGGGCTTGAACTTATGACCCTGAGATCAGGAGTCGAATGCTCTACTGACTGAGCCAGCCAGGCACCCCAAAGCTTACTTTTAAACTATAATTTTTATAAATACAAGCTAACTCATGTCCAGTGGTCATATGTATGCAAAACATGACACTCTTTGGAACACTCAATGTCCTAAAACTCTTTCCCCAAATTAATAATTACAAAATATAAAATTCTATAATTTTATAATTTAACCTTATTGTATTTAAGATCTCTTTGGAAAATTCAGTATCAAGAAACAGACATTCCAGTGGAGGAAAAATGACCAACCAGAAAACTCTTATTTCCTATTGTCATAAATGCAACTCAGTAAAAGGAATGAGAAATGCCTCCAACCTTTCTCCCCTGTAACTCTTCCCTCTTTTCCCATTTTCCTTAATTGGATGTACTCAGAAATTAAATATTGTTACTATTATGTCGTTTTTCACTTATGAAAAAAGTACTTCATATTAGGCTCTTCAAAGCAGAGAGGAAAGAACTCTTGTCATAAAACTATGGTCATGTGCTCTTCATAAGGTTTCTTTAATGTCATCAGGAAGCTCCTGAACTCATAATCTTGCAATAATTTTTTTCATAAGAACAGACTGAGAATATAATGGGAATAGTTAAATTTGCAGATAACGAAATTGTTTTAATCTCAACTTTACCTTCAAAAAGGACCATACATTTTTCTCAAACTCAGTCTGAGAAGCATCAATCTTTTTCTGACAGTAACTGACAAATCCTTGCGACTGCACGACTTGCTGAAGTTGGTCCGATCGGCTGAGGAATTCCTTTTCTGTCACCACCTGACTGATGAACACAGGGTGTTGCTGTTGCTGCTGCTCAGCTCCCTGCTGGGCCTGTATTCTGACATTCTCAAAGGTAACCAGTTTGCCTCCAAACTATGGAAGAAAAAATGAACAAAGTCAGCTTGAACCACAAGGAGAAGGCTGAAAAACCTGCTAATGGAAAGAACTATGGTCTCACTTTGGATCAAATTAGCTGATACGGTCTCCCATACTCCACAATCTTGACCCCAGCCTTCAATCACTATTCTTCTTCATACCACCTACCTTCTAGATAAAATGTACTATTTACTGTGCCCCACAGTTTCTCACCTACTTGTTTTTACTAACTTCCACATACTCAATGTTACTTCTCTTCAAGGCCCAGGCAAATGCCACCTCTTCCACCTCGGACACCCTCCATATATTATAGATTTCTTTTGATTCAACTACTAGCTTATATGTATTTGCCTCACCTTCTGTTCTGGCTCTAAGTTTTAAAGGGTGGCAGAATATGCCCCTCCAAAATGTGCCATTTGGCACAAGGACTATTTTGAGCTAAGGACTACTTGAAAAACAGCAGGAAAGAAGGGCACCTTGACCTCCTCTTTTCTTCCTGAAAGCAGGAGATGCAACTCCCATGTGAGAGCTGCCCTCTCTATACCAGGGGGAAAGAAACATTCTTATCACCAGAGGGGAGAGAAATCTGTACAAACAGACCTAGTTAAATAACAATTACCTCCCTTTAGTCTCTCTAAATATTTTAGTTACTTTTCCACAACTGCCGTTCTTTTTTCAACCTACTATATAAGCACTTAGATTTTGCCACTTGTTTGTGTTTTCATTTCCCAATGGGGGCCCAGGTATACATAAAAATCTGTATGCTTTTCTCCTGTTAATTTGTCTTATATCAATTTAATTCTCAGGTCCAGGTGAAAACCCCAGGAGGGCAGATGCAAAGTTCTGCCTCCCCTGTACTTATAAGGATTGTGGTTCTGTATCTACTTTATTCTTTTATCTCCTACAGTACCCAGTATCTTGTATATAGCAAGTAAACAGTTACTATCCGATTAATATATCTATACAAATAAATATAGGTAAAGAAGGAAACACAGGACAAAATCTGGTTCTTTATAATCAGTAATTTTTGTATAAGGATTATTGTTTTTATGTAAACTGAAATACCAACAAAACATAAACCACTATCCTTAAGGAATTTAATATGAGAATAAAACTGGACACAACTGGCACCTGTAAGTTCTAAATGAGATGCAGATAATACCACACATCATATGAACTTCACAGCTCAAGGGCAACTGGGTTTCCCCATGTTTAGGGAAGCTGGTGAAAACTGCACCCCCCAGAAGTAAGACCTAAACTGTGTTTCACAAGAGGATTATGCTTATTATTTACTTGGTTCTGTGTAATAATATTATAGTATTATATAATTATAATAATGTAAATGCATGTTAATTGAATTTAAATTTAATTATAAAAATAAAAAAAGCAGCATAAAAAATTATGTAAGTGCTTCTTGTCAGTCATCATTTTTTCAAACCAACCAAAACAAATACGGAAAACTTAAATATCTTAACAACATAAAAATAATGTAATTTACAAAAGTTGGCAGAAATGAAACATTTGGAAAGGAAAAAATTGGAAAAGCTGAAGGAAGTATATAAATGCACTAATTTAATATTGAATAGAAGAGTTTCAATTAGTACCATATGAAGTTGATACATTGAGACACGGATGTTTTGGTAAATTATTTACATTTATAAAGATAATCACAAAAAGAACACATAACCGAAAGATATTTGAGGACACTGACATTCTACCCCTCATGTTCACAGAGAGGGCATTTTCCTTACACTCCGTAAGAGGAACTAACAGAGGAGGAACACTTCCAGCCTTTCTCTGTCCTTCACACTGTCTTGGGAGAGGACTGCCTGCCGTTCTTCAGGAAAGAAATGCAGCATGCTTACATCAGCTCTTCAGGGCTTCTTTTTATAGCTGTCTTCCCGCCTAGAGCAATAGTCCATGTGGATAAGCTGCCTGCACCTTCAAGGAAAGCACTACAGTACCTAGATTTGCCTGTAACTAGGTTAGTAAGGCAGCCTAATACAGACATAAAGCTAAAAACATGTTTATTAAATCAGATCCTGGGGATATAGAGGCAAACGAAACAGCCCAGCTCTCATAGAGTCTTCTATGTTCTAGTTTGTTACAAGGCCCACTGTGATTAGACATCTAAACTGTAGCCTCCAATCTAGCTTATGGCAGCACTAAAGCTGATACTTTGATTCTCCATCTCTCTTACTTGGTTCTAAACTCATATGGGAAAGAGATGAGTGTTATTTATTGTCTTTATAATACTCCAATACTAGCGACTGATACTTTGATTCTCCATCTCTCTTACTTAGTTCTAAACTCATATGGGAAAGAGAAAAGTGTTATTTATTGTCTTTATAATACTCCAATACTAGTGAGGGGAAGGGAAAGACGTTCACTTCTCATTCCTAAGATAAATATATAGTGAACACCGTCTATTTGTCAGGGACCATTCTAGGCACTGGAAACATACCTGTGAACTAGACAGTCTGTCCTCAAGAAGCTTGTATTTGGGGGGATCTTTTCTGCACATTTTGGTTTTCTTTTAAACCTGTACACATACAATTTTATAATAATAATTGTTTTAGTTACTAAGGGAAGGAAGGAACTAACTGGATGAATGGTTAGTATTCAGTAAAAAAAATGGGAAGTCATAAACAAAGGAAAAGATTCCAAGGCAGGAGTAGAGATAGTAGAGAAAACTAAACAGGAGGGATGAGAAGATTAATTAATTAAATCCAAAAAATGGATTTATGAGTGACATAATCAAAGGTCTATCTTAGGAAGATTAATCTAGAGATGTAGTATAGATTGGAGGGGGAATAGACAAGCAATAGACAGGCAATCATATAACAGTTCAGTGTGAAAAGATGGAAGAATTAGGCAGAGTAACAGCAAAGTTAAAGGAAGAATTAAATCCAAGAGATTTATAAAGAGAGCAATATAAGAGATCGAAAAAATATAAGAGATTGAAAAAAGTTCTGAGCTTGACTAATAGACGAATGATAGTAAGAACTCAATAGTAACTACAGAGAAGATCATTCATTCAGTTTCGATAAAGGTGAATACGTATAATTCTATGATGTGTATAAATTCTGTTATGATGATGGAGAAGCTGAATAATAAAAGCTTTTTTAAAATTTTTATTTTTTAAGTAATTTCTCCCCCAATGTGGGGCTTGAACTCATGACCTCAAGATCAAGAGTCACACGCTCTACCGACTGAGCCACGAGGCGCCCCAAATAATATAAGTTTAGTACCTCAGTTTTGGGCATTATTACCAAGAGACTCACTCTCATCATTATGTACAGTAGGCATCTGATTAGACTGGCAGGAGAACAGCTAAAATCTTTATAAGTGTAAGATTAGACAAGTTATTAATTTCTCTGCTCCTTTCTATCTACAAAATGGGGGTAATAGTGGTAGCTATTTTATAAGAGTTGTGAGAATTTAATGAGTTACTATATGCAAAATGCTTAGAACAGTGGCTGGCACACAGTAAATAAATACACTTTAGCTATTAATATTACTAACGAAGTTTTATTGTACCTGTAGGTTGTATGAAGAAAGTAACCCAACACTGGACAGGTGGACTCTTCTATGCAAGACTTAAAAACAGTAGTGAAATTGAAAATATTTAGGAAAGGACTTTATTTCTTCTTTCTGGTCTATAGGAATAACCAAAGTTTTCTAAGCTGAAGTTTGAGGACATTAATATGGCAATGATATAGATATAATACCAAAGTACAGGCAACAAAAGCAAAAATAGACAAATGAGTCTTCTACACAGCCAAGGAAATAATCAAAAGAGTAAAAAAGCTACAGAATAGGAGAAAAATATTTGCAAATAATTTATCTGGTAAAGAGTTAACATTCAGAATATATAAAGAATTCCTACACCTCAATAACAAAAAACCCCAAACAACCTGATTAAAAAAATGGGCAAAAGACTTGAACAGACATTTCTCCAAAGATGACATACAAATGGCCAACAGATACATGAGAAGATGCTCCACATCACTAATCATTAGGAAAATGCAAATCAAACCACAATTAGATATAATTTCATATCTATTAGGATGACTGATATCTAAAAAACCAGAAAATAACACGTTACTGAGGATGTAGAGAAATTAGAACCCATGTGCACTGTTGATGGGAATGTAAAATGGTGCAGCCACTATGGGAAACAGTATGGAGGTTCCTCAAAAATTAAAAATAGAATTAACATATAAGATCCAGCAATCCCACTTCTGGGTATATACCCAAAAGAATTGAAAATAGGATCTCAAAGACATAATTGCACACAAATGTTCTTTGTAGCATTATTCACAATAGCAAGAAGTGGAAGCAACTTTAATGTCCATTGATAAATTAATGGATAAAGAAAATGTAGACTATTATTCAGCCTTTTAAAAGTAGGAAATCTTGTCATACACAGCAACATGGATGAACCTTGAGGACATTACGCGATGTGAAACAAAACAATCACAAAAAGACAGATATTGCATGATTCCATTTATATGAGGTATCTAAAGTTGTCAAACTCATAGAAACAGAAAGTAGAATGTGATTACCAGGGGCTAGGGAAGGGAAAAATGAGCAGTTGTTCAACTGGAAAAGAGTTTCAGTTCTGCAAGATAAAAAAGTTCTGGAGATCTGTTGCACAACAAGTGTATATAGTTAACATACTGTACTGTACACTTAAAAGGGGTTAAAATGGTAAATTTATGCTACATGTTTTTTAACATAAAAAAGAAAAGAAATTGGCAATTAAAAAAAAAAGCTAGAAGGAAGGAATAAAGAGAAGGAAGGACGATACACAGATATACCTTCCTCCAAAGAAAAAAAGAAAAAAAAGACTGAAGGAAGGAGAGATAGAGAAGGAAGATAAGTTTAATAATGGGATGGACAGTGTGAAGGTTGCACAACAATGTAAATGTACTTAATGCCACCGAACTGTATATTTCTAAATGGTTAAAATGGTAAATTTTATGTTATTTATATTTTACCACAATTTAAAATAAAAACAAAAAAGAGAAGGTCCCATTTTTCCTGAGAAACCATTTTGAATGATGAAAAACCTACCGACACATCTCAATCTTCTTCCATCTGAGTGATCCTGTAAGAACACTTTACTATGGGAAGTCCTTTGTGCTTATGGACCATAAAAACACAAATCCACCTACTGAAAAGGAAGCACCAACAGGTCTTCGGATCCACTTGGGTGGCTTCTTCAGAGGCAACACTATATTATGCTGAGCAGTCTGCTGAGGAATTTGTAATGGAGGAAGGGGCTGTCCTGTGCCAAAGGGATCAAGATTTCCAAAAGAAGATGAAAGCTAAAAAATATAATAACATGAGAATTTGTAATTTATATGAGATTATGTTACATGTTTTCAAGTTATACCCATGAAATATTTTTATCACAATTATCCAATTAAGCAGTAGCACTGATTAGTGAAGTCATTTTCAAAATAATTAAACAATAAGATGGTATTTTTCAAATGTTATGATTGACAATTTTAACACTTTCTATTACCTTGTCAACTTGTTTCTGCCTTAAGCCATCTGCGCTCCCACCCATGATAGAATAAACACTGATACGCCCATCAAAGGAAGCAGCTGATAAGACAGCAGGATTTCTGGGACACCACTGAATATCAAAGCACCACTGCGTGTTGGTGGGAAGTTCATATAACACCTAGGCAACAACAACAACAAAAGTCAGAAAATGGTATAGCCACTTTATAGCCAAAACACCCGAATTAATATGATCAACATGTGCAGCTTAAACGATTCCTTTAAGAAAGTATGTTGAGCCAGGAAAAACAACTGTAAAAATTTGTTTAAAGTACAAAAGGAGTCCACTATGGTGATCTATTATGATAAAAATGAATGCTTCTTCAAAATTTTGACCAGATTTAGAATAAGTACGTATTAAAAACTAAGGTTTTTCTGTTTTATTGAAGTGGTAGTAGCGGGTGCATCTGAAAGACCAGAACAAATTAGAATCAGCTTGTTAAAACTCTAAAAGATAATGGTCTCCTGCCCAACTATTTTTGCTTGCCAAGATCCAAACAACCATATTTAGGCTATCTGAAGACCACATTTAAAAAATAGCCTCAAGAAGGAAGAATTCACTGAGAAATTTGATTTTTAGTCAAGCAAAAACATGTATACATCGTTTGTACTACTGCAGAATGGAAACCGATTCAGCATAAACAGTTTAGAAGGAAAATATGGAAAAACTATAAAAAACGGTTGGTATAAAACCTTTACAATGCAATAATAACTGCTAACTCAAAGTTAGTGTGATGATAACTGATGCACCTAAAGAGCATAGGTTTTACGTATTTTTTTTTTTTAAGATTTTATTTGAGAGAGAGAGAGAAAGGGCACAAGCATGAGCAGGGGGAAGGGCAGAGGGAGAGGGGGAAGCAGACTCTGCTGACCAAGGAGCCTGGCGAAGCAAGGAGCCTGATGGACTAAGGGCTAGATGCAAGGACCCTGGAAGCAAGACCTGAGCCGAAGGCAGATGCTTAACTGACTGAGCCACCCAGGCACCCTGGTTTTATGGCTTTAAGAAGTCAAATTATCTTAACGTGGACTTTGTGGGATAGTTTAAATGTTTTATTTTTTAATTTTTTTAAAGATTTTATTTATTTACTTGAGAGAGAGAGAGCACATGAAAGAGAGGAGGGTCACAGGGAGAAGCAGACTCCCTGCCGAGCAGGGAGCCCGATGCGGGACTCGATCCCGGGACTCCGGGATCATGACCTGAGCCGAAGGCAGTCGCTTAACCAACTGAGCCACCCAGGTGCCCCTTAAATGTTTTATTTTATAAGAAAACAGAATTAAGTGAAAAGGTACCTAGCCTACTCATCTTTAAGGCTTAACTGGTTGATAAGACTCATTATTCATGTTATTTAAACCACTGTTCTATTCCTAATTTGCATTTGAATAAAAATCTACTAAACTTTTTAGTTGCAGCATGTACTAAAAGTTTATTCCTTCAAAGTCCAAGCACACACAACTAATCATATGCAAAATTCATTTTATCAAATCATATAACTGAGGGGCGCCTGGGTGGCTCAGTTGGTTAAGCGACTGCCTTCGGCTCAGGTCATGATCCTGGAGTCCCTGGATTGAGTCCCGCATCGGGCTCCCTGCTCGGCAGGGAGTCTGCTTCTCCCTCTGACCCTCCCCCCCTCATGCTCTCTCTCTCTCTCATTCTCTCTCTCAAATAAATAAATAAAATCTTTAAAAAAAAAAATCATATAACTGAGAAAATTAGAACAGTAATTTCCATGATTTTGAACTCCCTTGGGAGGGTACAGTATAAAATGCAAGATTTTATTATTTGGTCTACAAACATATGAGGCAAAACTTACTACTTTAATTTTTTTCTCCTATCTCCCCTAATTAATGTTTCTATATTCTTCTATATATTACTGCATCCGAAAACTTTAAACCACAAATCAAATAACAAAAGTGCTTGTTTCTACTTTAATATTATACATTAAAACCTACTGAAGGTGGCTCAGATGGTTAAGCGTCTGCCTGGGTCCTGGGATGGAGCCCTTCATTGGGCTCCATGCTCAGCGGGGAGTCTGCTTCTCCCTCTCCTTCTGCCCTTCCCCCCAACTGGTGCTCGAGCTCTCTCTCTCTCTAATAAATATATAAAACCTTAAAAAAAATAAAATAAAAACTTAAAAAACAAAAATCTATGGCCTCTTGCCCAATACTGAAAAAGAGGGAAACCATTCAACTAAGAAAAATAATTTTTAAAATACTTAGATTTTTTTTAGCCCATTAATTTAATCCAAAGCAATTAAAAGTAATTAAGTTATATTTATATAACATTGATATTGAAGAAGAGGTAAAATTTCGCACATCTAAATTTCTATGGGTAGAACATATGACAAGTATTGTTAAGTATATTCCTGCTGTATAGTTCAGAAGAGAAATTAACATACATCTACTGATTTCCAAAATCAGAGAGGATCTTCAGGAATGGTAAAGCAGGAAAAAGACCCAAATCTTGAACACTCCTGCTTTAAAAGCACTGATTTTCAGAGATCACATGTTAAATAAATCAAACCAAGTACTTCTGAGTGTAGGTAAACACCTTTTATTAGAAATGGGGGGTAGGGGATTACTAATTTCAAATAAGCTATTTCAATGGCTGATTTTCTTGGATAAAACAGGTGAGCTTAAATAATATTCCTGATAAAATCTCTCCTAGATTAACATTTCACACATACCTCTATCTCCATGTCCTTAATTATATTAATGCACTAAAGAATCCATATGGAAAATTTCTTATTCAGCTAGAGAATAAATATTACAGTAGCTATAAGTCTGAGAAATATTTCCTCCTCATACCTCTCCTGTGTTTGGGTTGGAGCAGAGAATCTTAGCATCTTTTCCGCAGCTCAGCAACAATTCAGGATCTGCCATGCTCCAAGCAATTGCCAAAATCCCCCTAGGTAAAACACAAGATGAAGAAATTTTTAATCTTGAGAAAATCAAGTCTCCAAATGATTCCTGTCTAGGCTCTGGAGACACATGCTGCTAACAGAAGCATAATTTCATATAATCTTTACAGAAAGCAATTTAGGAATGCGTATGTTCTTTGATCACTATAAAGATGTTCAATATCCTCTCAGAATCAGGAAAACACAGTATAGGAAAAGAACCCAAATTGTTTAAGACTGCCTTTTGTTTCCAATATTTTATTTTTAAAAAGTTAAAATCTTTGTGAAAATTATAAGGACAGTATGATGTACAGCCTTATACTCCTCACTTTGACTCATTGGTTTGGCCACATTTACTTTATGTGGTTTTCTCTCTCTCTCCATATACACATTGACCATTGACCAAAAAAACAATCACAGCATTCTTCTGCATAACCATAATACAATTATATACTGAAAATATTTATTACTTACATACAATATTTAAATATATATAGTCCATATTCAAATTTCCCCAACTGCATCAATAATATATTTTCTTTTTTTTTTTTTTAAAGATTTTATTTATTTGCCAGAGAGCGCGTGAGAGAGCGCAAGCAGGGGGGAGTGGCAGAGGGAAAGGGAGAGAGAGAAGCAGACTCCCCGCCGAGCAGGGAGCCCAACGTGGGGCTCGATGCCAGGACTCTAAAATCATGACCCGAGCCGAAGGCAGAAGCTTAACGACTGAGCCACCCAGGCGCCCCAGTAATATATTTTCTAACTGCTCCCCCTTTAGAATAGAATCATACATGTCAAGAATTTCAAGCATGTCAAGCATATCAAGAATGCCTTTTATTTTTATTTTTTA
Organism: Mirounga angustirostris; assembly: GCF_029215605.1. Lineage (NCBI taxonomy): Eukaryota > Metazoa > Chordata > Mammalia > Carnivora > Phocidae > Mirounga > Mirounga angustirostris. The sequence continues at coordinate 66,117,800 of NW_026991710.1, forward strand.
AAATTTTATTTACTTATTTGACAGAGAGAGACACAGTGAGAGAGGGAACACAAGCAGGGGGAGTGGGAGAGGGAAAAGCAGGCTTCCCGCTGAGCAGGGAGCCTGATGCGGGGCTCAGTATGACCTGAGCTGAAGGCAGACGCTTAACGACTGAGCCACCCAGGAGCCCCAAGAATGCCTTTTAAAGAAATTCATACATATTTAATATCACATTTTAAAGAACATTTAGGTTCTTACTAAATATTAAAGACCAAAAAAATCACAGAATTATAGAGCAGGGAAGGACCTTAAATATCATCTAATCCACCTCTTGCATATATTATTAGGAGAAAATTGAGAAATCAGAGAGTTGATTTGCTCCTGCAACTCCTGCTAAATTATGATCATACCTAAAATTGGCAGTAGAATATAGAGTTAAGAGCACAGATTCTGGGATCAGAATGTTTGGATCAGAAGTCAGCACTTGACTAGTTATATGACCTAGGTCAAGTTTACCTTGCTGAGCTTCAATTTCCAATTTGTAAAATGGGTTAATAGTATCTACACCATAGGCTTGTTATGAGGGTTAACTGACTTAATATTTAAAGTTCTTGTACACTTTACATGTTATACAAATGTTAGTTGTCCTCCCACTATAATGTAAACTCCCCGAAGGCAGGGATTTTTATGTTATATCACTGAATCTTAGTATAGTGCTTGGTACAGAGCACACGTTCAGTAAGTATGTGCTGAATGAATGAACAAAACCTTATCTAACATGGAAAAAATATTAAAACTTATCAGAATCATCCCTTCTTCACTAAAAAGCTGATTGAAGCATAACATCTAAATAGGATTACATTTTTACTGGACTCTTTTCTCCTTTATAAGAAGCTAAAGGAGAGGTCACAAACTTTAAGACTTCTCAGTGTGCAAATCCACTACCCAGTGGGAAAATAGGATTTAAAGCTTTAGTCTACATATCCCTAAATAAGAAAGCCCAAAAGTACTCAGAAAATATTGTAACATTAAAACGGATTTGTTTCTTGTTTCGAACTGTCGAACAAATACATATAAACTCCCTGGGTACCTGAAAATCAATGTTAGGAAACATGCCAAATTACAATTAAATTTAATGCTACCGAACCTAACATGAGAAAATTTGCATATCTTTTAATTTTTTTTAATTTTAATTTTTTTAAAGATTTTTTTAAGTAATTTCTACACCCAAGTGGGGCTCGAACTCACAACCCCTCACTCTATCGACTGAGCCAACCAGGCACCCCACTCATATCTTTTTAGAGAATGTGCACATTTATTACAATTAAAAGCAGGAGCACCTGCATGGGGCACAGCTGGTTAAGGGTCCAACTCTTGGTTTCAGCTCAGGTTGTGATCTCAGGATTGCGAGAACAAACCCCAAGTTGGGCTCTGTGCTCTCTACTTGAGATTCTTTCTCCCTCTCCCTTTGCCCCTCCCACTTGTGCACTCTCTCCCTCAAAAGTAAGTAAATCTTAAAAAAATAATAAAAAATTAAAAATTAAAAATTAAAATAAAAGCAGAATAATCTAAATTTCTATGTTTTTTTTTTTTTAAAGATTTTATTTATTTATTTGAGAGAGAGAGACACAGCGAGAGAGGGAACACAAGCAGGGGGAGGGGGAGAGGGAGAAGCAGGCTTCCCGCGGAGCAGGGAGCCCGATGCGGGGCTCGATCCCAGGACCCTGAGATCATGACCTGAGCCGAAGGCAGACGCTTAACGACTGAGCCACCCAGGCACCCCTATTTCTAAGTTCCTATTTTAATTTAAAAGCATAGAAAGCATAGAAAGGGGCGCCACCCCTATTTCTAAGTTCCTATTTTAATTTAAAAGCATAGAAAGCATAGAAAGGGGCGCCACCCCTATTTCTAAGTTCCTATTTTAATTTAAAAGCATAGAAAGCATAGAAAGGGGCGCCACCCCTATTTCTAAGTTCCTATTTTAATTTAAAAGCATAGAAAGCATAGAAAGGGGCGCCACCCCTATTTCTAAGTTCCTATTTTAATTTAAAAGCATAGAAAGCATAGAAAGGGGCGCCTGGGTGGCTCAGTCGTTAAGCGTCTGCCTTCGGCTCAGGTCATGATCTCAGGGTCCTGGGATCGAGCCCCGCATCGGGCTCCCTGCTCCGCGGGAAGCCTGCTTCTCCCTCTCCCCCTCCCCCTGCTTGTGTTCCCTCTCTCGCTGTGTCTCTCTCTGTCAAATAAATAAATAAAATCTTTAAAAAAAAAAAAAAAAAGAAACTTAGAAATAAAACAAACTTTTTAACTGTTGCTTGTCACTGAATGTTATGGAGTATTTTGACCCTAATAAAGATCAAACTGGATAATGTCAAGAGTAAAGTGTGGTGGTATACTGGAATTTTAATCTATTAATTATAATGTGAAAAAAGTAGTGGAATATCCTTTATCACATTTTCGTACTGTTAGGATATGAATTGGCTACCATTTTTGGGAACAGAAAATCAGATGATTATTGCTTCAAATAAAAACCATTTATAGTAACTTTTACAAGATAGTGACAAAATAGATTCCTGAATTTAAAAATAATTATCTGATAATTCAAAATAATAAGTAAATGTGTTTTTAAAAATAAAGAAATCAAGTTCCTTGGAAGAGCAGCATGATACCTGGCATGGTTTTCCAAGACACGGAGTGGAGAGGAAGCAAAGCGAAGATCCCACATCTGGACCACTGGTAATCTATCATCCTCAGAGGCAAGGACCATCTGAGTCGCAACATCAGGATGCCACGCCAACCCAGAGCAATGCATCTGCAGATAGTTAAGGCTCACAATGTATCAATCCTATTACTTTATGAAGAGCCAAAATGAGCTTGAGGAACATGCCTTTGTTGAAACAAATAGTAGAAAACATCAGTTCAGGCTTAGTTTATTAAAAAAAAAAAAACAACAAAAAACAAAACCTAAAACCATTAAATTTTGAATCCTGACAGCTATCTCCAGAGCCTGCATTTGGAGCCTTCAAGATGTGATGTCTCTTTAAAACTATTAAATTTTATTAAACAGCCTTAAACAGTACTCTTAAAAGTAAAAAGTTTAAATGTTTTCAGTTCATCTCAGGGTCTTAGGATTGCTCCCATGTCGGGCTCCCCACTGTGTGTGGGGAGCGTCTCTTGTCTCTCTTCCTCTGCCCCTCCCCCATGGAGCTTGCTCGCTCTCTCTCTCACAAATAAATCATTTTTTTAAAAAGATTATAACAAAAAAAAAAATCCACACCTTTCCTCTATTTTGTCAAAAAAGTCAAGACAAAATGTCTAAAGCAACAGGTACCACTTAAATTTTCACATGGAATAAATTAACAGTATTACTGAGAATTACCTGGACATTCAGATCCTATTAAATGTTCCAGACGATAATGGAAATGCTTATTGTATGCTTTATTCAATTAAAACTTGTCTTAAAATTCCTAATTCATTGAAAAACAACATCCTGAAGAAATATTTTTTTAAATAGTTTTTTTGTGGTTATTGTTAAATTATATATGTATGCTCTGATTTAGGCAAACTTGTTTTTAAAAATGTCAAACTAAATAATGTAATTAAAAACTAACAAAATGAGGCCCTTAATTATGTCTAAAATATTTTATAGCACATTATGACATAGTATTAAGGAATTTGTTAGGTCAAAAATTTAATGTGTTAATACAACTACATCTACTAGGCAAACGGGAGAATATTAGCTCACTTTAGCAGTACCTAATCAGAAGAGATGAAGCCAGGAGTATGGAAACTACAAGTTCACAGTCATACAATTATTAGCTGGAAAAATGTGTACATTCTAGAGAAAGCTAAAGATAAAAAGTTGCTATAATGCTTTGAAACAGCTAGTAAAGTAAAAACAACCAGTATATCATGGAATAAGGTATTTAATTAACAATCTCTCTCTTCATCATTAACAATATCCAACATGGTTTATTAGAAATTTTATTATCTTCCCCAAGGAAAAACCTCATTCCAACATGATTGGTCCATGAAAAGACAGGATTTGACTTTACAAAAATTTGATTTGTTGTCAACACTGACAAACAATATAGAAATACGTACAGGAGAAACATAGCATGTTTCTGTATATGACAAATCAATCATATACTTACCCTGTTACTATGGTCACTAACTTTGATGATAGGTTCATTTTTCCTAAGATCCCATACAGTGGCCCGGCCACTGGGACTGGCTGATGCCAAAATATGCTGAACTTGTCTGTTCCATGCAATGCAGCTGATATCTTCTGGGGGCTAAAAGGAAGAAACTACTAAAAACCATTTCTCAGTTATGATCAAATTTAAGTACAAAATCTGATCCTTCTTTTTAAAAAATGAATTAATTAAAATCTGATCTATTCATTCCATAAATTTTTTTATATTTCTAAGTTCTCAATAAATATAATACAATTTAGAGCTCAGGTATATGCCAATTCAAGTATTTTACCTTGTTTAATATTGTCTCATTCACCAGGCATTTATTAAGCTCTTGCTACAAATCAAGCACTTTTTCTTAATTTGCAACTGCCACAAGGTAGATAATTAACTACAAAGTAGACATTGATAAGTATGATGGACAACTAGGCAGAGCAAAACTTATAGCCTAGGGGCGCCTGTGGCTCAGTGGGTTAAGCGTCCAACTCTTGGATTTCAGCTCAGGTCATGATCTCAGTCAGGGTTCTGAGACTGAGCCCCACGTCAGGCTCCGCACTCAGCGGGGAGTCTGCTTGGGATTCTCTCTTTCCCTTGCCCTCTGCCCTTCAACCCCATGTGCTCTCTCTTTCTCTCTCAAATAAATAAATAAAATCCTTAAAAAATAAATAAATAAAAATAAATGGTAGATCATATGCTGTCATTATACTACCTCTAAGATGGCCAGAATGTTGGGGCCCATTATAATGGCTACTCAATTTGAGTAGTCTATATAACATAAACTTCAAGGAGGCAAGTGGAAGACTGTTCTTTCTTAATTTACAGAAATAAATAGGAAAGGGGTTGAGTTGTTTTTTTAAAAGATAAGTTTCCTTTCTAGTCTATGATTTTTATTCTAAGGTGAGATATCGTCAAAATACTATACAACACAAAATATTATACTATATAAAATACTGTATCTAAAAAAAATTATCAGACTTGTCTATTTTATTCATTACTATATGTCTAGTACATCAAACAGTATCTGGTGGTAGGCACTGAATAAATATTTGCTGTTGAAGGACTCATTGATACTTTGAAAAACACATTTACTAATACTTTGCTATACTGAAGGAAAATCAGTAACATCTAAACACTGATTTTAAACAAATATATTTTGTGTGAAAAAAATGAAATAAATAAGTGTTGAAGAACCAGTTTTGGTTCTTTTGATCACATCACAATCAATGCAATACCTGTGTTTTGGCTCCTGGTGTCATTGGAGTTGCAAAATTGTTGAGATCCCAAATGTAGATTTCAGATTCATTAGCACCAGAGGCTACCAGATTAGTCTGCAATAAGAAATAATTAATAATGAAATAGCATTTATGAATAATTAAGAGAACTCTGAGTAACTGTTCAGAGATAGACAGCTCTATCAGTTTTAGGGCATACAACTTTTCTATTTAATTAAAAAAACAAAACTCATGAATTCCTAAATGCTATGGATAATAATCTGAAACTGCAATAGTTTTTCAGAGAAGCATGTTATAAAATTCTATTTCACTAAAAAGACAGTAGGTCTACTGGCATTATAATATAAGAGATTAAAAAATAATTATATGGATAAATTCTCAAACAATCATGCAACCATGTGGGGATTATCATTTGTGCAGGAAGGGGATCTGATTGTGAGAGAGAGACAAAAATAGGCAAAACCAATTATTGCTTTCAGATAAATAACTGAATCTTAAAATAATGGCATCTATCTCCGGATACTTCAAAGCCAGCTTCTGGAAAACCTCTTGTCTTAAATCCTCATGTCTTTCTAGTTCATTTACACTCAGTCTTGTTCTGGGTGGCAGTATTTCTAGGTTCTCTCTGTTGCATACCTTTAGGGTCAAAAAGACCCTAAAACTGTGATAGGAAGTACAGGAAGATAATGGGTTTCATATACTGGCTTTCATTCTTTATTATTCACTCTCATAAATTCTTCTCTGATCAACTGACATATAACTATGAAAACAGAGGAATTCTATGGTTGGAGTCACCTATAACACAAGACACTAACCAAGAAGCAGCTGCTGTTTAAACTAATTAACAAAGGAACTAACTATCTAATCTAAAGAGTAGGCACCATAAACTATGGAAAAGAAGTTCAGGTTGTATTTCTATACCCTAAGTATTTATTTATAATACAAGAAAAGTAACTATTTTAAACTTCGAGATAATATTCATGTTTTGGTCGTTATGCTCTAATATCCTATTAACTCAAGATCTTTGCTAACCATTACATTTATATAATTAATATTCAGTAATGTTTATGATGGCAAAAGTAGACTGCCTGACTCTTCGTTGCCAGATCCCCTCCATGGAGTTATTATCGTTTACCTTGATCCCAACTCTGAACCCTCCATTCTTCAAAAAATACACTCACTCATCAACCTGCACAGGCACACATTTTTAGCTTTTAATTCCAAGACTGAGGCATAGCAGATTCATATGCTTATTTCAAATAAGCAGTATGTATCTCAAGAATTATGAATAAACGTCAAAAGTCTAACCTGGAAAATATTCACATCCAAGGCTCTTACTGGGCCGGTATGCTTGTCATTTTGGGCAATCACAACTTCCTTGTCTCCAGCTATAATTTTAGAAGGATCATAAAGAATAATATTTCCATTTTCACCACCTGCAATCAGAACTCCAGAGACATTCCCTTTGGAATCCATCTTATGAGGCCCCCAAATCAACTTGTGGTACCTTTAAGAGAAAATGAGTAAATAACTGATTTAAGTCAAATAGTTATAGAAAAACATTTGAAATTATATATTCAATTCCATGTTTTCATAAATAAAAACATTGCTTCTCCTCTATTCCTGGTAACCGTGCATGACTTGGTGAAACGGCATTTTAGTTTTTATTTATATTCATATGTGCATATTTGATTTTATAATCCTGAAGAGTAAAAGCTTTCTGGTAGAGGTAATATAATGTCAAAAAGTATACTTGATTTGTGTATCAAAAGATATGGACTTAAGAATGGTTTTACCATTTAGAAACTGTGAGACCCTGGACAAGTTACTGAATCTTCCTAAGCTGCTTTTGGTTCATCTGTAAAACAGCTCTAATCAACCACTTCCCTTGATATTATTTGACTATAGAAGTACTCACTGACAAGGTCTGTTAAGCAATAGAGGTGTTAAAGGAGGTATATAACATTTTCTAAGAAAAGTAATGTATTCCAACAGTGGAAAAGTGACATCAAAATTATGTTTATTATGGTAAGTACCCCCACTGGTGGAGAATAAAGATTCGAAATATGAAGGTGGCATGGAAGTATACAATGACACAAATGGTGGTGAGTAGGAAAACTGACAGACAAAAGGTATTTGAGGTTCCCACCACAGTGGGAGAGCTCTGAAAACTATGAGAGGTCCCATGAGATTCCATGATTTGAGCTATGCGCTGTTTGCTAGAGTACAATCTCTTCACCAAAATCTGCCAAGCTACTGAGACAATAAAGCATATTTTACTACTCAAATGAAAGTGTCTTTTTTCTGCATTATGATACGATGTTAAGTACTTGGAAAGATGACCCAAATACCTACTGTATCAGAAATCATGTCAACAAAAATCTTTGTGAAATATATTTCTAAATATAGATAGGTACAATGAAAAAAATAACCTACCATTCAGAGATAATCACTTTTAACACCTTAATATTCATCCAACTACTCCTTTTTTAAGCCATACCTATCCTTTTTTTGTAAACAGTTGAGAAAAAGGAGATAAAAGACAGTATGTCTACTATACCATGAGGAAAAAAACTACTAGAAAATTGAGGCTCTCCTTCCTATCCTACACATGTCAGTTGGCAATAAAAAAGTCAATAGAACATACAGACCCTTCTTTTACTTCCATAGAAATTCACTCATATACTTTTTCACAAAATATTTCATGTCATTGATGGCATTCCTTGCAGTTTCTAATAACAACATATTTATAGACAAACTAGGCATCAACCACAACATAATAACCACAACCATAAGTAATGTGAATTTAAGATTCATCAATCTCATACCTATGAGAAGAAGAGAAGGTGGCACAAGATTTCATATCCAAGGATGGATCAGAAAGATCTAATTCAAATATCTCAAGGGAAGCACTGGTACTAAATGTTGCATCCAATTGTTGAGCAGATGTTCCTACGGAAAATACATTTATGGTAACTACAATGCAAAAATAAAAGACTCAGAGAAAACCACACAAAACAGAAATTAAATGCATGTTTTCCAATGATCTCACTCACGAATGCTCCATTAGTGACTAACATCTCAGGATGCATGTCATTGAACAGATGCTTAAATTACTATAGCAATGAGATTCTGATACAAGGCTTGGAGATGATGTTTGTGAGAGCAGATAGTGCAGATAACTTTTTAAACCTGTAGATATTTTAAAAGCTCTCTGTAAAAACAGTCTCTTGATTTACTATACCTGCTTATAGTCATAAATGTTGTAACTCTTTTTATATAAAAATGCTAGCATCAAAATTGTTCTTCATTCAAACTGATACTAACTTTTTTTTACATGTTATCTCTTGTGCTTAATAGTGGAGGAATAAAGATGAAACATAATTCTTATGAAGTGAGGAAGACACTATAAATGTAATATGATTTTTTTAAGGATTTTATTTATTTGAGAAAGAGTGTGTGTGTGTGTGTGCGCGTGCGCACATGAGTGAGGGAGGGGCAGAGAGAGAGAGAGAGGGGGAAAAGCAGACTCCCTGCTGAGCAGGGAACCCGATGTGGGGCTCAATCCCAGGACCCTGGGATCATGACCTGAGCCGAAGGCAGGCACTTGACTGACTGAGCTACCCAGGCGCCCCTATCATGATTAATGCTATGATGAACAAGGTGCTAAAGGGAACGCAGAGGAAGGTCATTAAACTCAGCTGAAAGGGAGGATGGAGTTATCTTGTTAGGGAAGGAGAAGCTTTCTAGAAGAGATGAAGCTCGAAATGAGTTTTAAAGGACAGGTATGAATAAACCAAATGTGGAAAAGAAGAAATTAAGTGACTCATACTATCTTCTCTCTGTTGAACTTACCTGTAGCTAGGTAAATGGGATGATTCTGGGCAGGGCTCCAGGCCTGCATGGCCGTACGGTCTACTTCCTTTAACTTCATCCTGCTAAAGAGAATATTTTACATAGAAATATATTGAACATGTAACCTAGAACACAAACATTTTTTACATAGAAATATACTGAACCAACCACTTCTTCATTAGTCCAAATGCCAATAAATCAAACTGGTCTAGGTATCATTTGGTGGGAACAGTCAATATTAGAAAGAAGAAAAACTTGTTAAATTATTTTGAGACAAATATAGGGCTTTTCTAATTGTTTACAAATTATAGTCCTTCAACTGAAAAATCAGTCTGGAAAAAAACTTAAAAAAAAAAAAAACCACAATATAGGGTAGTACCTGAGGGATTAATTTTCCTACACAATATACTTCTCAGGTGAGGATGGGTGACAGTGTATCAGACTAAGAGAAAGCACACAATAAACAAGGTACATCTTCCTGGATCAGGATTACTAAGTGACTAAGAGCAGTTTTAAAAATTAATTTTAAAGGCTAATTACAGAGAAGAATATAGTAAGCCTACAGATTTTAAAGATAAATTTAGCAGAAATTTTAAGAAGCTGGTCACTCTAAGCTACAATTCCACACACCACTAGTTTATATATTCTCTGTTAAAGTTACTCCGGTATAAAAATTCAGCAAGTACTGTGTTGTACCTTTAAAAAAAAACTTTGTTATTGTACATAAATACATTCACATGGCACAGTATTCCACTGTAAGATGTACCATAATTTACTTACTTAGTTCACTACTGGTGAACACGTGAGTTGTTTTTAATCTTTTGCTATTTTTACAAACAATGCTGAAATAAATAGCCATATCTACATGTTATTTCATTCGTGGGCCAGGATAGCTATAAATTTCCAGAAGTAAAACTGCTGGGTTAAAGATAAATTCAATTTTAATTCGGACGGTTATTGCTAAGTTGCCCTCCAGGATATCTGTACCTTTTCACACTCCCCTACAGCCTTACTAGAGTAACACTTTTAGATTTTTACCAATGATAGGTGAGAAATGTTTACTCTGAGTAGTTACAATCTGCATTTTTCATGCCATAATGTTGAGCATCTTTTTTTATGGTTATGGGTCATCCATTATTTCCTTCTCTGTCACCTTTTCTGTCTATTCTTGTCTATGTTACTTGCCTATTTTTTTATTGAGTTGTCAGACTTTATTTTGGTTATGGGTTTGTTTGTTTTTTACATTTCACAAGATTTTGATTTTTTAAAAAATAGATTTTATTTACCAGAGCAGTTTCAGGTTCACAGAAAAACTGAGTGAAAACTACAGAGTTTTGGGCGCCTGGGTGGCTCAGTCGGTTAAGCGACTGCCTTCGGCTCAGGTCATGATCCTGGAGTCCCTGGATCGAGTCCCACATCGGGCTCCCTGCTCAGTGGGGAGTCTGCTTCTCCCTCTGACCCTCCCTCCTCTCATGTACTCCCTCTCTCTCTCAAATAAAAATAAATAAAATCTTTAAAAAAAAAAAAAGACTCTTTTTAAAAAAAAAAAAAAGAAAAGAAAACTACAGAGTTTTCACACACCTCCCTACCTCCTCCCCGCCCCTCCTCCGCTCACCCCTACCCCAGCCTCTCCCACCATAAACTGTCCGGCACCACAGTGGTACATTTGTTGCAGCCCAACCTATATTGACACATCATTATCAAGCAAAGTGCATGATTTACGTTAGAGTTCACTCTTTGGGTTTTCTATGGGTTTTGACAATCAAATAATGACACATTCACCCACCCAAATCCACCCATCCACAGAGTATCATTCAGAAGTTTTCCTGCCCTAAAAATTCTGTGCTCCACCTCTTTATCCCTCTCCTCCATCCCTCCTCCTCCCTCCTGGCAACCACTGATCTCTTTATTCTCTCTATAGTTTTGCCTTTTCTGGAATGTTATTTAGTTATAATTATATAGTACATAGCCTTTTCAAATTGGATTCTTTCACTTAGCAATAGGTATTTAAAATTCCTCCCTGTCTTTTTGTGACTTGGTAGCTCGTTTCTTTTTAGCACTGAAAAATATTCCATTGTATGGATGTACCACGCTTTAATAGCCAAATTTATCACTTTTTAAAAAATGGTTCCTGAATTTTGATTAGGTAGAAAGACCTTCTGCATGCCAAGATTATGAAGAAATTCACCCATATTTTTCTTCTACGCAAATTCACTTGTGGCTTTTTCTTTTCATTTAAATTTTGACTCAGGACCTGGAATACGATACTGGTATACAATGTATGTTCATAGTTTTTTCTTTCTTATTACAATGAAATCATTTATTGAAAAGTCTTTTTCCTACAATTTGCGATATCACTTTTACTATGTACTAAGTTCCTATATTTAGGTTTATTTCTGGATTTACTATTTATGTTTATATTCCTTTTTTTTTAAAGATTTTATTTATTCATTTGAGAGAGAATGAGAGAGAGAGAGCACGAGAGGGGGAGGGTCAGAGGGAGAAGCAGACTCCCTGCTGAGCAGGGAGCCCAACACAGGACACAGGACTTGATCCCGGGACTCCAGTATCATGACCTGAGCCGAAGGCAGTTGCTTAACCAGCTGAGTCACCCAGCCGCCCCTATGTTTATATTCCTGTAGGTATTAGGATGTAGGTTAGGATCTACATTCCTGTACATATTTAGGTATATTTCTGGATTTCCATTCCTTATGTCCATTTATTTATTTACATGCTAGACATTCCACTTTTTAAAGTTTATTTATTTAAGCAATCTCTATCTTGAACTCACGACCCTGAGATCATTTCAATTTTAGTATATGTGCTGCCGAAGTGAGCACAACCTTGAGATCAGTAGCCAGCCAGGAGCCCCAAGCACTCTACTGTTTTAAATACTTAGGCTTTTTAGGAGTATGATTCCCATAACCCTTATCCATTGCTTCTCTCCCATACTATTTTCCTTGCTATCACTGTTTATTTTATTACATAAACTTTAGAATAGTTTTTGTCTGATTCCAGAAAAAAGAGAATGTTAATATTTTTATTGAATGTGCATCAAATTACTGTATTAATTTATGGAGAAACTGACACAATGTTCAATCTTTCCAATGAGAACATGTTGTCTTTTAAGCCTTTTTTATCTTTCAGTATTATTTTAAATTTTTTGACATTTGGGTTTGTTTATCCTAAGTATTTTATCTTTGGTTTGTAAATGTGGCTCACCCCCACTCCACACCCATTACATAGACTGTCTTCCTGGTATTGTTATACAAAGGCTAATAGTATTTGTACTACCATATTAAGCAGTAGTGGTAACAGTGTAATTTCTTGTCTTGTTCCTTTCTTTAGTGAGAAAGCCTATTATATCACCATGGGACATGACTTTAGGTTTTGAAATACACATACATATGCACATATATAAATGTATATAAGGAAATTAGTCATCAATTACTGTTTTATTGAATGCTATTTATACTGGGTTTTGAATTTTGTCAAATGCTTTTCATGAGGTAATCAGAATGACCACAGATTCTTCTTCTTAGGTTTATCAATAAAATAGATTATACTAATAGATTTCCTAATATGGACCATCTTTTTCTACCCTGAATAAACTCATGATGTATTATTCTGCTAATGTGCTGCTAGATTCCATTTGTTTAACAGAGTTTTGCTTCTGGAGTTGTACGACTGCATCTATACTTTTCTTCTTTTATGCAATCTTCATCAGGTTTTGATATCAATATTATACTCGTTTCATAAAAAATGCAGAAGTTTTCTTTTTTTTTTTTTTTTTAGACTTTATTCATTTAAGAGAGAGCACGAGAAGAGGGGAGAGGCAGAGGGAGAGGCAGACTCCCCCCCACTGAGCAGGGAGCCCGACCGACACAGGGCTTGATGAGCCACCAAGGCGCCCCTCAAATGTAGAAGTTTTCCATCTTTTTCTATGCCCTGAAACAGTTTCAACAGTAGAACTGAAATTATTCGTTCTTCAAAGATTTAGCAGAATTCTCTCATGAAACATCTGGGCCAGATGCTTTTTGGGGAGGAGTTGCTCCTCTGCTAATTTTCTCTATTTCTTCTACTGAAATTGATCTATTTGAATTTTCTTTATTCAAGGTCATTTTTTGTAAATTATATTTTCCTATGATAATCCTTCAATTTTTTTTACAGATTTTCTCATTTTTTAAGACTTGAACAACCAACACTCAGTAATCTTTAAATTTTTGCTATTTATGATTATTAGTCTTTATTTATTACATATATTTTTGTTTCCCCTACCCTCCTCTTTAATAATTGATTAGCTTAACTAGAGATTTGTCTATTTTCAAACAGCCAATTAGTTCTGCTTTGTTTTCTAATTCATTAATTTCTTTTACTTTTATTAATTCCTTTCTTCTACCTTCTTTTCATTTACTTAGATCTTTTTCTAACTTTTTGAGTTAACTGCTTAACCCACTCATTTTTATTATTTATTGGTATAAGTATTTAAAGCTTTGAATTTCCTCTGAGCACGGCTTTAGCTAGATTCCATATATTTCTAGTGTTCTAATCACTACAGTCATCTATATATTCTACAATTTTCATTTGTATTCTCCATTGATCCAAGAGTTGTTTAAACTTAATATGCAAGTGCATTGGGATTTTTCTATACTGTTTCTCCTTTCTAAAATGTATTGAAGTTTTCTTTGGGGGCTATGGAGAAGTCTCTGTAAATGAGATCTAAAAAGAAGGGGTACACTGTTTTCAGGGTCAAGTTCAATATATATTAATTAAATCTACCCTATTTGACTAAATTGTTTGGTCATCTACAGTCTTACTGTTTTTCCATTTAATCTTCCCTGGACCAAGGATACTGAATCAAAAGTCACTTACTACTAATGTATTTATGCCTATTTTTCCTGGTACCTCCTGAAAGTTGCTTTATGAAAGTTACTTTGTATTTAATATTGTTACTTGGTTGACAGATATTCATAATGTTAAATGTTTACTGTCAAATACACATTTTAACTTTGAATTCTTCTTCATCTTAAGTAAGGCTTTGGGCCCGAATTTCATTTTGTCTCATATTAAGACCAATACCCTAGCTTACTTTTTATGTGCCTTTATGTATATGTTTTTGCCCTTGTTTCAACTTCTGAACCACTTTGTTTTCACTGGCTGCCTTAAATACAGCAAAATAAATAAATAAATAAATAAATAAAATCAGATTTTGCCTGGTGATCCAATTCGAAAATTTTTAAATAGATTAGCTAATAAGGCCATATAAAATTTTCTCCTGATTTGACAGATATGGTTGCTCTTACTTCTATATTACTTTGCTATTTAGTTTGGTTTTATAATTAAAAAAAAACTTTTCCTGTTGTCCCTATTTGTGTATTTGTAATTTTTCTGATAATTAGGATGACTTGTATTTTTCTTCTAATATGTATTTCTGGTTCTATCTTTATAATTTAAAATAATTTCATTGAGTACTATTAATCCTTTATTTCTTTCACAGTAATTACTATAAGCACTAATGAAATTAGTTTACATAATCTTACTGCCCTTCTTGTACTACACAGTTATAGTCAATAGTATTATCTTTCTCAGTGTTTACCTTTGTACTGTTGAATATGTTTATACTTCTACCAACTGATTTGTCAGCTTTAAAGGATGTCCTTTGACTCCCAGCCATTACAGATGAAGCGATCCATAAACTTATTTTACCTCCAATTTTTTCCTACTTCCCACTTCTTAATTTTTTAAAGTTTTATAACCAATTCCTACATTATCAGATATTTAACATACACATTTTATTCTTTCTTCCTTATTTCCACTTTCATTTTAGTCTCAGGTCTATAGTTAAATATATTTAATGCTCTCCAAAAGTACTTTTTGCCAGCTTTCTTACTCATCTCTGGAGATGAAGTTCATGCTCTAATAGTTTCCTTAAGAGGACCTTAGACTAACAATACACCCTATGCCTTCAAAACACGTTCAAATTGTTTAAACTTGAAGAGCATTTTACAGATAATAAAAATGAAGGCACAGAAAGATTAAATAATTTGTATGTGCTAGCAAGGGGTAGAGCCAAGATTTGAACTCTGAAGTTTACTTCCGGAGTCCACACTCTTACTTGTTACCCCAACAAATTCAGGTATTCAATTTTAATCATAGCAGACATACCACCATTTAGAAGAAATAATGACAAAGCAACTAGGATGCATGAGGACATTTCTTAACGGGGGTGCCTGGGTGGTTGAGTTAGTTAATAGTCTGCTTTTGGCTCAGGTCGTGATCCCAGGGCCCTGGGATGGAGCCTTGCCCACAGAGAGTCTGCTTCTCCCTCTCCCTCTGCCCCTCCTCCTGCTCTATCTCTCAAATAAATAAATAAAATCTTTAAAAAAAAGAGAGAGAAAAGAAGAAGCATATTTTAGAAACTGCTAGGTTAGGCAAAAGTGGATTAAGGAGGTTGAATCATGTGGTTAAAAGCAGCAGGGCCTCTGGAGTCAATGCTTGATCTGAATATTGGCTCTGCTACTTATGATACCTTGAACACAGTTAAACCTCCATGAGCCCCATCTGTAAAATGAGGATAAGACTGACTACCTCATGGGATATTGTGAAGTTTTAATGAGATAACGTATTTTACATAGGGCCAAACACAATGCCTAGCACATAGGTAAGTATGGGTTTTAATAAGCTAACTACTTTTTAAAATTATCATAATCATGAGATTAATCAAGAAAACTACACATCTAGTTTCCTAAGACTATTCTGAAAAAAGGAAAAATCTCAATTTTCTAAGAAGTGAAAAAGAAGCCTATTTTCTATAAATGAAATGCCGTCTTCCTCTCAGCCAATTGTTTTTAATAGTAAGTTCAAGTCCCAGCTCCTTCATGCGAAGTACCCTAATGATCCAATCCACAATGATATAATCTCTTAACCTCTCTTAACCGTACCACTTTAAGCATTTTATAATAAAGTGTCTTATTCTATCTTAACAAAACTTTGTAATATTCTATTAGCACATACTGTTACATATTTTTCCATTGTCTTTTTAACTAAATGTTTTATATGTCATCTTATCTCATTAACTAGACAATGTCTTTTTTCAATCAAATATTACAATTTTTACCCTTTTTGGAATCAAAATTGCTTAATACAGGGTGAGTACATAAAAAGTTTTGCTTTGTTTGATTTTGAATGTTTATATTTAGGGAAATACAAAAAGATTGATAAGCCAGAAAGATTACTTTCAGGTAAAACATTTAATTTTTAAATTCTTAAGTCTTTAAAGGAAAAAATAACTTTAATAACTTTAACTTTTCTTACTTAAAAAATAGGGGAAGGTATCGTTAGAGGAAAAAGAGGTTTTAGAAGATGCTTTAGAATAATTTCTAAAAGTGAAAACAAAACAGCTATATATATTTAAAAAACCCAACTGAATAAAACTACAGTATGTCTAAGAGCAAAGGTACAACAAGGGTTACCTAATTCACGAACACTTAGTTAATGTGTAACATTTACTGAAAGAGAAAGAAAGAAATTCACAACTACATAAAAGAGTTAAGTGGGAATTCAAGCATTTATAAACATCTATTTCTTGTCAGTAGCACTCAATGTTCCACTAGATGTAGTTGCACTTAACTTGTACTGAACACAAGGTTTCAATACTGTTTTGTTTTGTTTTTTTAATCACTACAACAATGGCCTGGAACTACCTTACGTGGTCTGAATCTAATTAAAGAAGAGTACCATAATCTTATCCATTGCAATCATTCTCAAAACACTAAGAATACTATGGAAATAACTGCCTGCATATTTCCTTCTCTTAGAAATGATCATTTAGTTGTAACTAATTTTCTTGAAAATCTGAAGAATGCTTAGATTAAACCATGTGTACTTCCCAAGTGAGACATGCTTTAAAAGCTTTGTGCAATTTTTTTTCAATATCATATGTGATTAGAATTCACACTATGCGGACTTATTTCATTCAAGACTATTTTACACAGAACAAAATCATTCTGATAATACAAAAAGAAAATTGTGAGGACAGTGGCTTATTCACATATGTCATCTACAAGACAATATTGATGGCACAGCAATTTAGGATAGGGTATCTGGAGCCATACCCTCAGTTTAAATTCTAGCCCCACCTTGTCCTAGCTCTCACATGCTCTATGTGTGTCTTGGCTACCCACTTGGTAAAATAAGTATAATGAAAGTATGTATAAGAAGGGCTGCTGTGAGGAGCGCCTGGGTGGCTCAGTCGGTTGAGTGTCCACTTTTGGCTCAGGTCATGATCCCAGGGTCTTGGGATCAAGTCCCGAGTCAGGCTCCAGGCTCAGTGGTGAGCCTACTTCTTCCTCCCCCTGTGTGTGCTCATGCTCTTATCACTCTCTCTCCAGCTCTCATTCTCTCTCAAATAAATAAATAAAATCTTAAGAAAAAAAAAAAAGAAGGGTTGTGAGAATTAAATGAGGCATTACACAGAGAGCTTAAAACAGTGCCTGGCACACAGTAAATACATGCTTGTAAATGTCAGCTATTGCAAAAGTCACAATTTAAAATATTTATCCCAGTGAATCTTCAAGAATACATCTACTGAAGGGGCACCTGGGTGGCTAGTTAGTTGAGCGTCTGACTCTTGGTTTTGGCTCAGGTCTTAATCTCTTGAGATGAGGCCCTGAATCAGGCTCCATGCTGAGCGGGAGTCTCCTTGGGATTCTCTCTCTCTGCCCTTCCCCCGCTGCACGCGCGCATGCACACTCTCTCTAATAAATAAATAAATCTTTTTAAAAAAAAGAATACATCTATTGAATAAAATTTATGTTCCAGACTATAACTCATTTTTTCATCCAAGTTTCTCCCCACAACATGCATGTAGTTAAATGCATGCATTTAAGTGGAAGCTTTTTTGCCTTTCTGCTCATTTTCTAATTGCTAATTCTGTAAAGCAGTACTAAAACCCAACAGTACTACTGTCTAAAAAATACCAAACTTACACTGCTACATATAGAGATGACTCATATGTCAGAAAGTAAAAAGTGGAAGCGTTAATAGGATTGGAAACTCTTACTCTCAAACAATCTCTAGCTGGCACTGTGTTTGGTAAAAATCCATCTTGTGTGGGCAAATATCTTATTATGGATGGGCACATTTGTTCTAGAGGATTTATTTAGTGTTATCAATGTTCTAGGCTCATCTCATTCAACCAAAACCAAATCAAAGAATTGTGTGCTGAACTAAATGCTGTCATACTTATCTAGAATCTAATAAATAAAACTTTTTGAGCTGAAATTAACCTAAGAATGACATTTCCTAAAACACTGTGAAAATCAACTTAATAATATCACCTGACAAGAATTTTTAACTTAGGATCTGTAAACCTCATGAAATGATACAGAAAATCTTGTGTGTGTGTGTGTGTGTGTGCATTTTTCTAGGAAGGTGATCCAATGCTTTCATCAGATCCTAAAAAGGGAGTGGAATTCCAATTAAGAATCACTGCTCTTTACAGTTACAAATTTCTTTTTGTCCTATGTTATTAGTTTCAAAAAGAACCTGCTTATACAAAATTAAGCAGTATAAGTCTAAATCCATTCCAATCTCACATTTCCCAAATAACTTCGGATATGTGTAACAAATTCACAACTACAAAAACACTTCAAGTTATTCAAAAGTTCTTAGAGCCTACAAACCTTTCCCAGAGCTGTTTAAGAGACAGTAAGAAATGGGCACCTGGGTGGCTCAGTTGGTTAAGCGACTGCCTTGGGCTCAGGTCATGATCCTGGAATCCCAGGATCGAATCCCGCATCGGACTCCCTGCTCAGCAGGGAGTCTGCTTCTCCCTGATCCTCCCCCCTTTCATGCTCTGTCTCATTCTCTCTCTCAAATAAATAAATAAACTCTTAAAAAAAAAAAAAGAGAGAGTAAGAAACAAACAGCACAGAAGAACCACTAAAAAACGGTGAGTGAACTTTAGCCAACCCCAGTGCAGTCAGTATGTACAGAAAACATGGTCCGGTATGATGGAAGAGCGAGGCTCTAATTATCGATTGAATACAATTACAAGTGGCTACAAAGACAGTCAAATTTCAGTATTCTGTAGTTAGAAAAGACAGTTTTGGAGAAAGGATTTATCACAGACTATCACTGCAACTTCAGAAAGACCTACATAAAATTAGTTGCTTGAGCTCACAAAAAAGTTCATAATGCCCACAAGCCCATGCAATAGTTTGATTCGTTTTACAACTGCCTGTAATTTAATCTCTCATTAGAATAACTTATTAGCAAAAACATACAACTTAATGAGATTTCCTTCGAGGTACAGGCTGGGATTGGCGACTACCCTTGAAATAATCCAATCCCGTTTCAATGACAGTAACCTTCAGTTAAAAACCTATGAACCTTTAAACCTGGCAACAGTTCCAAATCAAACAAAAAATCATCACCAAACTAAGTCAACCAAAGTGATCCTGAGGTCTACTTCCTTCCCTCGCCCTTCGGGCCCGCACCTCTTTGTGCCCAAGGGTATGAGGGTCTTCTAACCTCAGACCGCAGTTACCGGCCCTGGAACGACACCCTGTCGCAAGCCTCAGGGGAGCTCCTGCTCAGCAGTGGAAACGTTGGCGGATGTGGATCGACGCGATCCCCGAAGCAGCCGTGACGCCAGGCGTTGTCCCGACGGGCCCGAAACGAAGAGCAGGGGCGCGCCGCCACCACAGACCGGGCCGCAGGCTGACGGGCACCGGCGGAGACAGATGCCGCGGTCCCAGCTTTCGCCTGTGCTCTACCTCAAGGCCCGAAGGCCGGCGAAGAAGACGGGGGGTGGTGGGGGAGAGGCAGACACACCTGGCGGGGACCCTCAGCGACCGGTTCCTGTGTTAGCGCGACGCCCGTCGGACGCTCCCAGCATTCGCCGCCGCCCCTCCTCCAGCCCCAGGGCCACCTCCACGTTCCGCTCCAACGTGGCAGCCGCGGCCCCTCCCTGCCGGCTGGCCGACGCTTCCGGGAGCGACGCCTCGCCCGGCCCACTCTGGCGCGCTGCCCGTCACGGCACTTCCGGGCGCGATGGCAGG
Organism: Mirounga angustirostris; assembly: GCF_029215605.1. NCBI lineage: Eukaryota > Metazoa > Chordata > Mammalia > Carnivora > Phocidae > Mirounga > Mirounga angustirostris. The sequence continues at coordinate 66,138,122 of NW_026991710.1, forward strand.
CAGGGTCCCGGGCGCTGGGCCCGCGGTGAGGCCGGCGGGGACCTGCGCGCCTGTGGGGCTGGCGACCCGTTGTGAAGAGCGAGGGTGCGATGACCCGGGCACTCGAAAAAGAAAAGTCCTGCTGGGTGTAGCTGTCTGCTCGAAGAACGGCCGAGGCCCGCAGGAACGCCACGTAGCGTTAGTCCTGTGAGGCGTGGGCAACACCGGACAAATCACGTGAAAACGAGCTGTAGGGCCCTAATTGCAGTAACTAATTTGTGATTGGGTGTTTAAAATTGCACAGGTGGTTCAGGGTATTGCGTTTTGAGAACTTCTTTAAAAACCAAATGGTCTGGTCAGAGTCTGTTGTGGGGACGCCTGGGTGACTCAGTGGGTTAAGCTCGTCTGCTTTTGGTTCAGGTCATGATCCCTGGGATGGAGCCCTATATTGGGCTCCCAACTCAGCGGGGTCTGCTTCTTCCTCTGCTTGTGCTCTTAAATGAATAAATAAAACTAAAAAAAAATGAAGTCTGTTATGGACATATTTACTTTGTTACTCCAAAGGGGCATAGTGGAGTCAAGTAGTCCAGTTACCATCGTATGGTACTACTTGAGATCTACTAAGGTTTGCCCTTGGTCACTGGAACTTTACTAGCTCCGCCAGACCCTGGCATTTAATTAATGTATTGCCTGGATGTCGTCTTTAGTTTAGGGGTTGTTCTGCAGCATAGAAAGTAAAACCAGAGGAAAAGCACTTAGTATTACTAATGATCAGAACCTGGACCAAACCCAGGTCTACTAGAGCAGTTCTCTTTCCATTACACTGATCAACATTATCTCCTCAGGCCTTCTCTAAAGCGCCTTCACTTCTAAGTACTAGAGAGTAGGATTTTTGCACTCTTTTGAACACCCTTTTAATTTGAAAAGCTGAGTTTATTTTTCTAGGACAGAAATAGATTAAACGGATTACTTAGGTTACAGTAGCTAACTTCTAGTGTTCTACAAAGCCATTTCTACCTACAGCTTTTACCTAAAGGTACCAATAAAAAAATCCGACTTAAAAGTGGGCCTATCATTTGAATCAAGAGGAAACATTCAAGTCCTTACTACCCCAGACCTCCTACTACCTGGAATTGTACACTGGTATGGAGAAAGTGTTCATTCGAACAACTTCACCAAAACTCAATGATTCAAGCAGTGGTTACATTCTTTGGCATCATTTAATGTACATGTTCCTATTGCATTAAGTCAAACTACAAAGCTCCCTGCTCCTCACCCGCTTTTTTAAGTTGTGAGGTAAAAAAGGTATTTCATGAAGTAAGTCTCATGACTGGAACATAGCCACTTTTAGTGGTTTATGTATTGTCAATGGCGGTTTTTGTGCTACTTGGGCAAAGTTGAGTAGTTGCTACAGAGACCATAATAGTCTGCAAAGCCTCAAGTACTTACTGTATGGCCCTTTACAAGTTTGCCAATCCCTACTCTTTTAGAGAGGATTTTACCTACAGATGGATTAATACTCAAAATCAAAGTATGAGACATACAGTATTGTAAATTTATTTAAAAGCCTTGACATAATAGCATACAAAGGCAATATGCAAAATGTCAATTATAGGGACGCCTGGGTGGCTCAGTTGGTTAAGCGTCTGCCTTCTGTTCAGGTCATGATCCCAGGGTCCTGGGATCAAGTCCTGTATCTGGCTCCTTGCTCAGCAGAGAGCCCGCTCCCTCTGCCTGCCGCTCCCCCTGCTTGTGTGCACACTCCTGCTCTAATAAATATATTTTCAAAAATGTCAATTATAACTGATGATCATAAAGGTAAAGTGTATTTGTTTCTAGACTTAACCTATTTATATCTGGTTAAATATAGAGATTTCCTAGCTTGTTTTAAATGCAGGGAGTTGGGACTATGCAAGCTGAAACTGCAATCTTAATCTATGGGATTAACAATCTTGTTCCGTAACCTTAAAATCTGTCAAATTCTCTTGATGTTGGTTATAAACAAAAAATATTTAAAACAAACATTGAAAATTAGAGCGTTTTATTTACAGAAAAGTCTCAACAGTAGTTTGAATAGTGCTTGCTCTCTCATATAATTTACAATATGGAGCAAGAATCTTTTCTTCACCTTGGCAAATTGTCATACTCCTGAGTTTGGATCTGCTTCTAAAATTTTATTCTTTACGCATTCAACGTCATGAAATATCTGAGAGTTCCTTTAATGTGGTTTTTCACCTGCATCACTTCCTCTGAAACGTATTCATCCTTTTCAACACACAACTGCTTTCCTCCTTTATAACTATGTTCACCTTCACTAAATTCTCCTGGCTGTATATCTAGAGCTACTTCTTGAATCGCAGCAGTGTTAACATTCCCAGTCATCTCTATCTTCTAGAACTCCATTTACATTACAGCCAAACCCTGTGATGTTTTTACACAGCAGTCTTCTAATGTGCAAAGCAAGGACTGCCTGTGATTCTTGGAATAATGTGCAAATTTCACAGTAGCATCCTTATCTGAGCTTGCAGCTTCACCAGATAGTGGAAAATTAATCAATTCATGCCGACTTTGCCAACGACGAAACCAGCCTTTATTATCAGTAAAATGTTCTTTTTCAGTCTCCTTGTAGTTAAGCATTTTCCTTCAGTGCAGCAACTAACCTCAACACTATGGCTTGAATGCTAGCCAAACTGATTGGGATTTGTTTTTTATTAGAGTCCTCAGTCCCAAGTAGAAGTAAACATTCCACTTCAACCATACACGGCTTTCTGTTCCTAGTACAATTTAAACTAAAAAATGTTGAAGCAACTTTACCTAAAAGTTTCACTGAACTTTTAAAAGATGGTTCATGCTATAGGTTCATGTCAGCCTGGGTCTCATCTTGTCTTCACTATGCTGTCACCATTTTCAAATCTTCTAATGACGTCCAATTTCACTTCCAGTGTTACCACTTTTTCTTTGCTGCCCTGTCATCTTTGTTGACCAATTTCCTCTTGATTATCCATTTTTGTAAAATGTCGGGGGATTTATCACTGGAAAACAAGTAGGCAACACAACTACACGCTTTACTCTGTGTGTGAACTAATAGATGTTCAGTGATCAATCACCAACAGACTTTTGAAAGAAGTGATATAAGTGGTTACTGACAATCTTTTATATCCATAATCATTTGTGGAATAAAGAGCTACCAGCAAAGCTTATGAAACAATTTGGTTACTATCATGGTAACTGAAATTTCAACCATGTTGTAGGGGAATTGGTGTTATTTAACTAAACTGTGAAAACTGATCTTCACATATATTGGAATGATGCAAAGTAAGGACTACCTGTATCTAAAAAGAAAAACCTGTATTAGTTCACAAAATAAGTCAACTTTTAACCCAGTTTAACTACTAGTCAAACATAACTGTAGATCAAAATAAAAACCGAAGGTTTTCCCAAAGGACTGTTAGTTCCAGACTGAATTACTCATTGGAGCTGGAAAAATGTTTGGAGACAAAGTAATACATAATTCTTCATATTATGATTTGCAGACAGTCCAAAGACATCCTTTTGAGAATTTAGGCCCCCTCCCCTCATTTCAGTAATCTTGAGGTCTGCAAAAAAGTAAAGTTCTGGACAAATCTACTGTTGTCCAGGCTGTTAAGCTTCAGTCATCACAAGGCACAAGACTGTATGTGTTTACAACTTATTCCATACCAGCCAGCAAGCACTATGTTTACTTCTGTAACAATAGCATCCATCCCATTAATGTTTTAGTTTTGTTTTTGAATGCACTTATTTTGTACATCTTTTCATTAAGGCATATAAGCAAAGTTTACATCAACTTTTGTTTGTAGAAATTTATGAAACAGAGAATGTGTGTGAATCAATTTTGAGTATTTGCAAAAATTTTTCTCCTTTATATTCCTCAGATTTGAAACACCCCAAGACAACATGCATACCGACAGATTAATCTGGTATTAGATTTGAGATTTCCAGCTTTTGACTACCTACTTATCTACTGTTCTTGAATAAAGCTTAAGTTACAGGATGGTCATTCATTGGCATATCAAAGAGTCATTTATAGAACATCTAAAAGTTCAGCAAATTTAAACCCTGGAATATATGATCTCTAAGAATTTCAGGGGATGAATTACATTATTGTTTTTGAGAAAAGATGATCATCAAAGTTAAAAGTCCTGACCCCAGCCACCCAATTGCCAATCCTGAATCAAATCTATTGATTTAGAAAATTATCTTTCAAAGGTGAAATAAGGGGGAAAAATTCAAGTATGATACCCACATTATGCTCACATATTGTTTGCTGATACCTGATTTTCTCTGTTCGTCAAAATTAATTAATAAACCTCTTACCTTACTATATAAACGTTCACATTTTTTATCAATCTGACAAAATGATGTTCTTTATGAAAAACCCTCAATTTCATTCCTAAAAGGGAAAACATTAATAAGTAAATCAACATACAGAAACTATAGTCTTATCTATACTTTTTTTCTCCCACTATGATTTTCTTTTTCCATTATGTCCTCATCCACATACATTAATCACAACAAATCATGATGTGAACAGCAGTGGAAAAAGTTTAATCATTGGACATTTATATTTTTTTCCTATTTTCAACTTAAGCTGTAATCATAAGGTTTCCATGGTTTAGCCCTTTTTAAAGAATACACATTTCTATAAATTTTTATTCTCATAAGCAGATTAAGACCTCCAATTTTACTATCATTGGAAAAAAAACTCATACCAAAGATAATTTCAAGTGTATTATTTATCTATTTTGCATAGATTACCTTATGCTAACTTAGAAATGTATTCTCAACATTAAGCTTGACATGGAAAGGATAACTATAGCTTAATACATTCCCAAACTGGTTATATCTTGTTTTATATGTAATGCTTTTTGTTATTTGACAAGGTTTCCAATCATTAGAAGCACATAAGCTTTAAAGGAAAAGGGGGAGAGTTGTCACTCCTAACAAAGCAGTGATAAAGGGAAAAGAAGACTCCAAAGATTACAAATCCTTGGCATTAATTAGAATTCTGCCAATTATGGGCATTCTGATTGCTTTGCCAAGTCTATATTTTGCTCATTAAGAGAGACAGAAGCCCATGGGGGGAGGGGAGCAACAGAAAGAAAAGGAAGTATGGGGTGCCCGGGTGGCTCAGTCAGTTTAAGTGTCTGACTCTTGATCTCAGGGTTGTGAGTTCAAGCCCTGTGTTGGGCTCCATGCTGGGTGTGGAGCCTACTTAAAAAAAAAAGAAATGTATACTCACCATATTGGATAAATATCAAGCTTTTGAGGAAAAGGACACAAAGTGCCTAAAGCTGCTGCTGCATATTTATACCTTTATTCCATCCTATGTCAAATATTTGCATAAGTGCCTTTAAATAATTGGACTATGTTCCTTCAAAAACTGGAAACAGAAATTTCAACCTAAGTCAGTCTGCATCCCAAGCAAAATACCAGGAGTACTTATATCTATAGTCTTCTCTAGCCACCTCCACCTAGGAAGAATTGGGAAAAGGGAAATTGGTCCAAGAAAAATATATATGATCAAAGTAGAGTATTCTAGCTATAAAATGAGCTTTCTTATACAATCCTTAGCAAATTTCCAAAAGGAATGTAGCATCACTTATGGAATTTATATATTCATGGCCAAGAAACTGTGCACCTTAGAAAAGAGAGCACTTATTTGATACATAGGCTCTCATACTTCTAATTATCTGACGAAATATCAAACTCTTGATTCAATAAATTGAAGCAGTTAAAAAAAAAAAAAAGTCAAGTGTGGTAGTTGACCTCCAAGAGGATCCCCAATAATCCTCCACCCTTGGTATTCACACCCTTGTATGTGCCCACCTCCATGTTGTCTTGGCATTTCTCTCTTGGATCATTCCCTCTGGTGGAAGCCAGTTGTCATGTTGTGCGGATACTCAGGCAGCCTATGTTCACATGGTGAAGAACTGGTCTTTAGCCAACAGCCATCAAGGAACTGAGGCTTGCCAAGTCAGACTCTGGAAAACTGATGTCTCTCCGCTTCACCCTCCTCCCACTGTAAGATAAGTGTTTATTGTTGTAAACTACTAAGTTTTGGGTGATTTTTACATAACAATAATACAGAGGGCCACAATCCATATTCAAAAAGTAAAATGTAGGGGTGCCTGGGTGGCTCAGTTGGTTGGGTGGCCAATTCTTGATTTTGGCTTGGGTCATGATCTTGGGGTCCCGGGACAGAGCCCTGCGTTGCACTCTCCACTCAGCTCTTCCTCTCCTTCCCCCGCCCCCGCTGCCGCTTGCAGTTGCACGGGCTCTCTCTCACTCTCTCTCTCTCAAAAATAAATAAAATCTTTCTTAAAAGAAGAGAGAGAGAACATGCACATGAGAGAGTGTGAGAGAACAGGAGCAGGGGAAGGGGGAAGGGGAGAAGCAGACTTCCCACTGAGCAGGGAGCCCAATGTGGGGCTCAATCCCAGGACCCTGGGATCATGACCTGAGCTGAAGGCAGACGCTTAACTGACTGAGCCACCCAGGTGCCCCTAAATAAATACACCTTTTAAAAAAAGGTAAAATGTACAACTTATGAACTGAAAAGATCTGAAATTTTGGAGAAAGGATCAGATTCAGAACAGTTTTTTACAGTTGGTCATCAATAATTTCCAAACCCCAAGGCTTTCTGAACTGAAAGGATGAAAAATTCTGCAAGAATGTTACTAGAAATACACTTTAATATATTGGGGCAATAAGGGTTCTAGTAGAACTAGCTAAGGAATCCGACAAAAGGGTAGGTGTTCAACAAGGAAGATACCAGTCTTAGAAAGCAAAAAGTCTATTTGCTTTCGAGGTACCTAGGTGGTTCAGTTCATTAAGCCTTTGCCTTCGGCTCAGCTCCAGTCATGACCTCGGACCTGGGATCTAGCTCTGCCTTGCTCCTCCCTCTGCTGGGGGGGGGGGGGGTTCGGCTTCTCCTATACTCTAGGAGCATCCTCTAACAGCCCCCACCCCCTCCCTGTCTCTTAAATTAAAATAGTCTATTTGCTTTCATATGGTTGTTGTGAGAAACAGTGTAAGAACAAAACTGTGTGTATAAAATGCTAGCACAATGCCTGACATATAATGGTTCAATAACCATTACCTGTTATTTTTTCCCCAAGCTACCGAATTAATGAGATTCTATAACAGGAAATTATATTTCACCAAAGCCTTCACAAATCTTTACTTGGACAATCCTCTATTTCCAACTCAGTACTATTGTTCCAGGAACACTTAGTACATTTAAAACAGAAAGATATACTGATACACTACCTCCCCTGTATATTTGGAGTAATTATCTTCCAAGGCCCAGGAATCTTTTTCCAACATCTCCAAGAATATTAATTCCTGAAAAAAGGTATTTTAAATTACATTGCACAATGGTCAATGCCTTTTACAATAATACCTTTCATACAGCTTACATATCCTCATTTATATATTCAATAATCACAACGGTTCATTATGTGAACAGCAGTGAAAAGGTTTAATCATTGGATATGAAGTTATTGGAGGAAGCAAAGATAATCAAATGATCAAATTGAGAACCTCAGTGTCACCAGTAAAATAGCAACAAAAATGTAAAAGTTATAACCAAATATAAAGATACATAAATACAACTCAAAAAAAATTACACATTTATGAAGGATTGCGTATTTCCCTATCCAGAAGTATGCCCTAAAGAATACCTAGGGCAGTGACTCCTCGTGGTTCCCATAAAGTGAGTTTTTCATTTAATCAGTCTACACCATTAAAGTAAATCTGTTTTGGGGTGCCTGGGTGGCTCAGTCGCTGCGTCTGCCTTCGGCTCAGGTCATGATCCCAGAGTCCTGGGATCAAGCCCCACATCGGGCTCCCTGCTCGGCGGGAAGCCTGCTTCTCCCTCTCCCCCTCCCCCTGCTTGTGTTCCCTCTCTCACTGTGTCTCTATCAAATAAATAAATAAAATCTTAAAAAAAAAAAAATAAATCTGTTTTGCAGCATAGCAGTTTTCAGTAACTCGTTTGTACGAGAATGCCTTGAGAATAACGTTGAGAGCCACAGTTTCATCTTTCCTAGGACAGCCACAGTATCTGGAATCCAATTAAGCAGAAAGAAAAGCCCTCTTTTCCTCCGAACCCATGATGCTTAACTGGCTGCAGGGGTACTTTCAACTAAAGAAAATGAAAAATGAGAGCCTCCACCTGGGGCTACCTCCCCAGCTCCACCCACATGCCCTCAGGTGCTCAACAGGTTATACCATTTAGCAGCCCATTATTATACTCCGAGCTCCACTTCTATCTGTACTGTCTAGCATCCACCAGCCTCATTCTTTTAATATACCCTACGGCAGTCTCCACTTAAGTTACCTTGCAGGGAGGGGATGGGAGGTCTTAGGAGTACTTCCCCAGGTACTGATCACTATTTTAGAGATTATCAAATTGCATAGATTTCGAGTAATCAATGCTAACTTTCTTTTTTTTTTTTTTTAAAGATTTTATTTATTTATTTGAGAGAGAGAATGAGATAGAGAGAGCACATGAGAGGGGGGAGGGTCAGAGGGAGAAGCAGACCCCCTGCCGAGCAAGGAGCCCCATATGGGACTCGATCCCAGGACTCCAGGATCATGACCTGAGCCAAAGGCAGTCGCTTAACCAACTGAGCCACCCAGGCGCCCAATGCTAACTTTCTTTTTTCCCTATAAGCCCTGCTTCTTTCAGATGCACAATTTTTCTGAGCAGAGGTATTTTTCAGAAACACGTATGTTATGGAACATACTTTATCTATTTGTGTGCCAGAGATTGTGAAGACAAATTCACCTTAGACATTGCCTCTACACTGAAGGAGCATCCTCTAGCAAGTTCCCTACAAACCCCAAGTCCTTAAAAATTGGGCAACCACCACAATGAAGTACAACTTCACACTCGCAAGAACGTGGAGAAAATGGAATCCTCATCCACTGCTAGTGGGAATGTAAAATGGTCCAGCCACTTTGGAGAAACAGTTTGACATATCCTCAAGAGTTTAAACGTAGTTAGCATATGACCCAGCAATTCCACCCTGAGGTATATACTCAAAAGAAATGAAAACATATGTCCACAAACTTGTACACTAACGTTCACAGAATTATCCATAATAGCCCCCCCATAATGGAAACAACCCAAATGTTTAACTGATAAATGGATAAATAAAATCATGGCAGTATATCCATACTTTTGGCAATTAAAAAAAAATGAAGTACTGATACCGACTAAAATATGGATGCACCTTAAAAACATTCTAAGTGAAAGAAACCACAAACAAAAGACCATGTATTAGTTTCTGATTCCATTCATAAGAAATCTCCAGTATAGGCAAATCTACACCAAAAAAATTAGTGGTTTCCAAGAACTGAGGGTAGGGAAGATAGAGGGAGTGAATGTTAATGAGAATGGGTTTTCTTTTAGCAGGGGCGGGGGGGTAAGGGTGGTTATAAAAATGTTCTAAAACTGATTGTGGTGATGGTTGCCCAACTCACGAATATACTAAACCCCACTGATTTGTACACTTTATGTAGGTTAGTTGTATGGTATGTAACAGTCAGTAAAACTCTTACCCAAAAAACTGAAGCACCAATTTTTTTCTCTGTAGTAGAAAATTTTCTCTCTAATAGAAAATTTTTCTCTCTACTTAGCCTTATTTGGGTCTTAATTGGTTGAGTATTAGAAAAGTTTCTAATAGTCTAACAAACTGAAGGTGAATTAAATCCAGGTCCTACCCTTTGCACATATAACAGCCAACCAAGCACATCCCCATGGATCAATTTCCCCCAAATTCAGGACTATCCTTAGGCCATGTGACTTTAAGAAAACTACATCTACAAAAGCTCTGTTAATTTCGTTCAAGCAAGATATAAGCATATTATAATGCAAAAGTGGATGTGAGTAAGTAATACCTTTTTGGCAGGAATCTGGACTAAGTAAACAAAAAGGGGAAAAAGAAGCAATCTGGCTTGGAAATGTTGGAATCACTCTTGCCTGCTGGAGAAGGAAATGAACAAATTGAATAGAAAGTACAAACATTTTTCTGTTTCCTTAATGGGCCTCCAATGTTTAGCAGGAGAGAAAGAAGCCATTTAATATGCTAAACATCTCCAAAGATACAAAATAAACTACGCCCCATTTTGGTCCCAATTTATTTCGTCTATGAAAACTTAAATCTCATGCCGTAAACTTACACAAGACATCATTCTAAGGCCTTCTCACTCCTTGAAAGTTATCCATGATGCCCCACATCCCAACCAAAATCATTTCATTGTCCCTTCCTTCCTCGTACTACTACTGACGAGTCCCCACTATACAAGTGCTACCGCCAAGAGCCTCAAGCGCCTTACCTTATTTCCTTTTTAATTCCCCCATAGTGACAAAGGGTCTTGTAGAAAAGGGTTCGTTGAATTAAAAGCCGACGTATCCTCATATTCACTCTCATTCAAGCTCCTCCGGGGTCACTTATCTCAGGCCAACCATACCAACAGCTCCTATATTATTATCTCCACATCAAGGAACTACCAAATAAAACGCAAGGAAATGATATGCCTCTCAGTAAATAATTTATTTTGGTCCCAATTTTGTCTTCAATATTTCTAGGGCACCGCGTTTATTCCTCTCCCATCTCTTCCCCCAGCCATATCCTCCAGTCACTTTCTGAGCTCGCACCGGAGACCTATCCGCATGCCCCTGGATTCGCCTCAATTTTGCCCTTGCCTCTTCGCTTCGCATTCTCAAGCTCTGTCTCACAAGAACCCCGATGGCATCGGATGTAACCAGATGGGGTCGAAACAGGAGGAAAACGAGGCCATCAACAACTAAAGCCACTAACCACCCTCGAACAGAGAGGGAGGAGCTGTCAAGTGCTCGTCTTAATGCCCCGGTTTTTCCGATTGGCTGCGGCGGCGCGACGTGGCCTGTGATTGGTCACGACGTCAAGCGCAGCGCCCACGAAGAGGAAGGGTAGGAGTCTTGCGCCTTAAGAGCCCGCCTTTTCCGACAAATAAAGGTCGTAGCCGCCGAGCCCACGGGCGGAGCTAAATCTGTCGCGATTAATGCTGTCACGGGAACACCCAAAGTGGAGCCCCACGTAGCAAGATGACCCGAAGTTGCTCGGCAGTGGGCTGCAGCACCCGGGACACCGTGCTGAGCCGGGAGCGCGGCCTCTCCTTTCACCAGTGCGTGAGAGCAGCCTCCGGCTGTCTAACTCCCAGCACGGCCTGGCGGGCAGTAGGCCAGGGTGGGGCGGGGCCGGGCGTGCGTCGCGCCGTTGACGTGACGTGGCGTGACGTGCGTAGCGTGGAGGAAAGGAACGGGGGAAGTTTGAGAGTTAAGGTTATTCCTGCTGTTCCTGCACATTGTTTACCTCTAAGTTGCTGATTCTTTCTCGTTGCCTACCGCTTACCTAATGGCTTTTAGCGGGGGTTATTCGAAAGGGGGTTATTCGACCTTTCGGTCGTCTTATTATTTAACGTGAGACGGGAAAGGAGGGCAGTTTGGGAGAACTGTCGAAGGTGTTCGATTCCATTAGAGTGTGTGGCTTGCTCACGAGAATGAGTGTAGATGAGTTTTCACCAGTACTGCCTGTCATTGCAAGTTACTCTGTAGAATTGACTGAGCTCTACAAGGCCGGCCAGAATGGCTGCATCTGGTCATGGCAAGAAGTTTCATTTGGCTCCAGAGTGGGGCAGATTTTCAGAGCAGTCTAATTTAAACACACATCTGTAGTCCATCTGTGATATATATATATCATTCAAATCAAAGTTTAAGGCACAATGGGAAGTAGAAAAGTGAATAAAACAGATTCTCACAGACAAAAAATGTACTTCAAAAAGAGGTAGTCTACTAAGGTAATAGGAGATGTAGAGAGTTAAACCATTGACAGAGGACTTTATGAGAAGATCAAAAAGAGCTTTATGGGACAGGTGGTATTTGAATTGGACCTTGAATTTAATCGGGGCTGGGAGTTAGATAGCACTTAAATAGGAATAGTATGGACAAACGTAAAGGGAAGGGAAGTGCAGATAACCAGAGGAGTGGGAAAAGTAGCTTGAAGACATTTAAAAAGAAAAGGTTAAGGAGTTTCAACTATGTGTGGTAGGCCTTTTGTAGTCATTGTTTTGTTTTGTTTTTTTAAATAGGGCTGATTCCTCCAACTAAGCTGTTGTAATTGTATTTTTTTTTCCTCCTTAGGGATTTTTCCCCATCAATTTGTTCCTGTTCTCATTTTAAACTGCTCTCTCTGCTGATCACTTGTCTAAGTCAATGAGCATGCTCACATTGCTTCCATTTTTAAACAGACTCACAAACTCTTGAGCCGATGTGCACAACTGCACTACCCTACCACTCCTTCCCTCTATAACCAGGCTCCTCAGAACAGGAGCATACACCTATTTCCCCAAGTCCTATTGACTTTTCAAGCTATTGTAGCCAGATACCTGTCACTACTGCTCTAATGCACTGACAAAGGGTCACCAGTAATCTTCCCAAATCTAAGTGAGCTCTTCTAAATCCTTCTCTTGACCTCTTTTTAACTTTTAATCATATCAGCTACTCCATGAAACTCTCACCTCCATTGATTTTATTGACACTGTGTCCCTACTTATCTCGTTTTTCTCTAATTTTTCAATTTTTTGCTGCCATGCTTTTCTTATGACTTCTTAGGTTCTTTAAATGAGGAAGAGTTCGTTTATTGCTTTTGTTTATTTTATATATTGAGGACCAAAGTAAGACCTGCTTAATTTTAAGAAAAGAAAGTGATGTAATTATTACAGTAGTCTGCTATGATTCTTCCAGGCTGATTTCTTCCCCATTCATTCCACTTTCCTGATTCCCAGAAATGATTTTTCTAAAAATGCAAATTTTATGCTAGTTTCCTGAAGAAAGGATTTTAATCTGAACTTTTCAGTGCCTAAAAGACACAGTCCAAGCTCTTCTGTGGAGCCTTTCCTTCTATACCTCTCTTCCAAACGTGAATTACATTCCCTCTGTTTTCTCTTATTGTATATGTGTGCTGAATGAAACACATGTCCTTATGTATGAATGGGAGGGAATCATCTTTGTCTTCCTATACCTAGGAAGTTGTAAGGAAGGCAGGAGAAAGGAGAGACAGGGAGAGGAGTTAGAATACTATGATGTTAGTCCTAGCAACAAGGTAGTATTGATCAGAAGGGTTCAGCAAAAGGTAACGTGGGAAAGAATTTGTCAACTTGCCATTGCCCAGAGGCATCATCTTCAAACTTCTTGATCATGGAGCCCTCTCCATAAGGAAATTTGAGTACAGGCCCCTGATATATGCATGGTGATTTATAAATTACATACATGAAGTGATGTACTAATATATATTATGAAACACAAATCAAAGGATGGGGCAAAAAATTATAAAAATGGATTCTAATATGTTCTTCAGATCTCAGTAGATGAGTGCATTCTCTGGAGGTCACTGATCTGAAGGATAGATCCCAAACTTACTGGAGCATAAAAGATCTTTTATGACCTGACCTCTAGCCATCCTTCCAGCCCATCTGTAACCAGTACCAGCTACCTCTGTACTCTCCTTTAACCCTCTTCAGCTTCCAAATTAACTTATTTTTCAATGCTTTATGAAGTAAGATCCAGTATTTATTTTATATCTCTGTGTTTTTGCATCTGCTTGGTGTGGCCACTGTCTGCATGGCAAACTCCTATCGACACTTCAGTTCTTGCTCCAATATTATCTCTTCTGAAGCCTTCCCCAACATCCCCAGCACCATTACCAGAGTTGTGAAAGATGTTGCAGGGACACAGGCAAGGGGCTGTGGCTGAAAACCATGAATCAAAATGACTAAAGGTGTGGAAATTGTTAAGAGAATACTGGAACTTAGACACATAAATGGTTAAATATGAGATGGGACTGGCAAGTTTAAAGAAGTGACACTTTCATTCTGTTTTTGTTGGTGTAAAGCAATTAAACAATTTATTTCATAACTAAAGTAATATATGTATGATAATTTGGAAGAGTTTTTACCTGAATTATATAATTCTATTTTAAACTTTTAATTATGAAACATTTCAAAAACACTATCAGGCAAAAAATAATACATAACAAACATCTATGTACCCACCACTAGAATTAAGTAGATATTAACATTTTGCCTTGTTTCAGGGTTTTTTTTCCCTGTTAAAAGAGAATTAAGTTACAGTTATAGTTAAAACGTTACCCCCTCAATCCTTTCTCTCTCTCCTCAGAGGCAACCACTGTAGAAAGGATTTTGTTAGCCACTTTTTCTGGAAAATATATGCAGGGAGCCAAAGGTAAATTTCTTCCGGTGGTATAAAAAAGGCGTAATCAGCAGGAGAGAGAAAATGGATTCTGTATTAGTGTAAACCAATTCATTAATGTATATATGAGATGATGATTGGTTTAGGATTTTTCTTTTGCCAGAGGAGGCTTTAGAATAGGGAGACATGAATTCCAATTTCAACTACTATTTACTGGTAGCTGTACTTAGGTCTGGTCTTGGTTTCATCTTCTGTGAAAGGATAAAAACGCATGTCGTGCATAATTTTTGTAAGACTAAAAGTAAGTTTTCAAAACACACACACACCTGGGTGCCTGGCTGGCTCAATTGGAAGAGTGGGCAGCTCTTGATCTTGGATCATGAATTTGAGCCCCACGGTTGGATGTAGAGATTACTTAAATAAACTTTAAACACACACACACGTATATTTGTGGCACAAGGTAAATGCTTTAAATGTAGTATCAATTATTATTACCAATTTAATTTTGTTTGGAATTCAAACTAGTCATGCTGGTTAGACTACAGTATTTTCCCAACCCTTTCATTTTGTTTAGTACTTTGGGGCAAACCAACAGAGCTTTTTGGGACTGGCTTGCTATACCTACTTCAAGGGCTCCAGATGGCCCAGGCCATTCCACGGGTTAAGGGGATTGATGGGTGTGGTCAGCAGGCATGCCGGTCAGGAAACTGCATCAGAGGATCAGGCTAGTAGTAGAACTTGGTGGACTAGCTACCTTTTTACTGTCCTTTGTGTGGTTAGAGACTACACCCAGTCTGTGGAAAAGCTGCCTCACAAGCATGTGCCATTAGTGAAGAAAGGAACTCAGTGAAAAGAGATAGATTTGCCTCGCCTTTATTAGAAAAAGACCTTCCTTTTGATCAAGTAGCATTATCTTCCTGGAACAATACAATGAAAGTCCTGAAAGTGGAATTGTTGTTCCTAGGAAAGAACAAACTCTGGGTAGTACTTTACCATTTACAAAGGCTTTTGAGTGCATTTGTCGCATTGTGCACCCTTACAACAACCCTGTGAGGGGGCTCAAAGATTGAGAGAGGTATCTAATACCACATGGCTGATAAAAGGTCATTGAAGCTTAAATACAGGTTTTCTAATTCAGTGTTCTTTCTCCAATTCAGTGTTCTTTCCAATTCTTTCAGAATTCAATATCTCAGAATTCTGTTTTACTATACTGCTGTATTTTTTCCCTACCATGAGCTGAGGAACTTAAAATTTTCACTAGTTTTCAGTTCATAACTACATGCTTTAAAACCTAAGTTAAAATATACAAAAATCACACAGCTACCTGTAGATCTGTCCCCAGGACAAATCAAGGAAGAAGGTGCAGAAAGAGTAGTTTTGTGATTTTCATTATATCAGTTTCATAGTTTTTTTTTCCTCACAATTTCTAAACATAGTAATTTGGGCTTAAAAATAGAGACCTCCAAGGTAATTTTTATATTCAAGGCTGGGAAAAAGTGGTGCCTTTCAAAAAAAGAGGAAAACTGAGTATGGGAAGTGTACTTGTTATCTACTGCTCAGTAACAAATTTTTTTAAAAATGCAGTGTGCAAACATCTCACATGAATTCTGAGGGCAGGAATTCAGGAGTGGATTAACTGGGTGTTACAGGGTTTTTCATAAGGTTGCAGTAAGATGTTAGCCAATACCAGAATCTTCTGAACACTTGGTGAGGCTGAAGGGTGTACTTTCAGAAAGGCTCACTCAACATGGCCTTTGGCTGGAAGCCTGTTTCTTGCCCAGTAGACCTGTATCTCTATAGGACTGCTTATTACATGGCAGAGAAGTTCCCCCCAGAGAAAAAAATCATTCAGTAGAGGGACCAAGTGCCTTTTATTATCTAGTCTTACTTAGCCCATTGTCACTCCTGCTTTTTTTTTATTTCTTAGAAGCAAATCACTAACTCTAACCCACACTCAAGGGGAGGGGCATTAGGCTCCATCTCTTGATAGGAGGAGAAGCACAGAATTTGTGGATGTGTTTAAAGATGCACATACTAAATTTGAGCAAATTCTGTTAAGTGTAGGCAGTGAAGACAAAATATGGTAGGATATTTAATATGAGAATTGCCCTCGTACAAATTGAAGCAAATGAGATCACTTAGATACTGAAGTCTTGGATTCAAAAAAACCAAAGAACTTTGAAAAATGAAATCAGATTGAGTAAGTTAAACTTTAACTGGACTTGATGTTTATGTAAAGCAGTTAAATAATAAATGGGTTTATGTAATAAATACTACTGTAGTATTACTATAATATTTTCATGTTAATGGAACTTTAATATGATTGCTGTAGATTTCCAACTGATACCATACAGCGCTCAAAATGGATCAGGGCTGTTAATCGTGTGGACCCCAGAAGCAAAAAGATTTGGATCCCAGGACCAGGTGCTATACTATGTTCCAAACATTTTCAAGAAAGTGACTTTGAGTCATATGGCATAAGAAGAAAGCTGAAAAAAGGAGCTGTGCCTTCTGTTTCTCTATACAAGGTACTTAAATCTAGGTGTAAAAAAACCTAAATTCTACAGAGCCTTTAAAAACCAAGATACCACACATGAGATTTAAAAAAATCCTAAGTCTTAAAATAAATCCAATAATTTTAAATGCTTAGAAAACTCATTTTGGGTTTTTTTTTTTTAATCTATATGTAATATTGGAATTTTTTTTTTAAATTAGGTATAAATATGCAAATCGTTGTCAAGATACACATTAAGATTACTAAACTGATCACAAGAATCAACTAGTAGATGCCTTAGAATTCAGGCTTTTGTTTAAGTGTGAGACAGTTTCCAGAATACTTCGAAATGACGCCTTTTTAGGACTCCTCCAATAATGTTATTGATCTTGACCAAAAATGTACCTAATTATTAGCATTGATATAGAGAGTTATATACAGAAAAGAGAGGGCTTTCCATGAGTCAGTTACCAGTACTCGTGTTACATTCTTTCGTTTCTTGGCCACCTCTTGGCCACCCTTTTATACATGGCTCCTCACTGTCTGCACAGCCTGCAGTAGTCATCTACCTGTTCTATCCTGATGCTACCCTTCCCTCTTATCCATTGGAATCTCCTTTCGGTATTGTTTTGTCTCATTCCTCTATTCAGAAGAATGTAGTTGGTGTCAAATCCAAACTCATAAGCTCTAAGAGCTTCCTTTTAATTGTGCATTTCTACACTTGATTTAACTGCTCTGAATTCTCTTTTCAAACTATTGTATTCTTTTTTCAAATTCTCTTTTCAAACTACTGCATAGTGAGAAATTGACTTGCTTTCATGCTTTTGTGTAAAATCAACAATAGTTATTATTTACTGAGACCTACAGTAGTCCAGGCCGTTGTGCCAGAAGATTTACATAAATTATTTTATCCTTAAAACAACTCAGTATTATTATCCACATTTTACAGATGAGGAGATGAGGGATTGTAGAAGTGTAGTGACAGCTAATAAATGAGGGATCCAGGATTCAAACCCAGATCAGTCTTAATTGCAAAGCCCGTGCTCTGTCCACTATGCCTTCCTTTTTGCACAAATAACTTTCCTGTCCCCTCCGTTAAGTCACGTTATTGCTCCTTTAAAAAACTACTCAAAACTCATTTCCACGAAGCCTTCCCAAATTACCACCTTTCTGTTGTTACCTTAACCATTTCAGACACTTTCAGCGTCATGTTAACTTTCAGCATCAGGTTACTATTTCTGTATAGATGAAAAAAACCAAAAAACCCTTTTCACATTTTCCTATAAATACATTTGAAAAAATCAGAGATTCTGACCTTTTTCTTTCATAATTAACTCTCCACAGCAACCAGGTGAGTGCTTTGCATTTAGTGGTATTTTTATAGACCGTCTTCTGTGTAACTTCAAAAAATAACCTGAATTTGATGTTTCTCTTGCAGGTTCTGCAGGGTGTACACCTTAAAGGTAAAGCAAGACAGAAAATCCTCAAACAGCCACTTCCTGATAATTCGCAAGAGGTTGCTACCGAGGACCATAACTACAGTTTAAAGAGACCTCTGACAATAGGTGCAGAGAAACTGGCTGAGGTGCAACAGATGCTCCAAGTGTCCAAAAAAAGACTGGTCTCTGTAAAAAACTACAGGATGATCAAGAAGAGAAAGGGCTTACGATTAATTGATGCACTAGTAGAAGAGAAACTCCTTTCTGAAGAGACAGAGTGTCTGCTACGAGCACAGTTTTCAGGTATGTTCCCCTTTTCCGAATTACCATTAAGTATTTACTCTGCTCCTGCCTATGAAAATGTGCTTTTCGCTGAAACATGAAGTGTCGGGGTAAGCACAAAGAAGGAAAAGTAGTTGCCAAAATCCTTTTAGGTATTTCCAGCTTTGAAAGTAATGTGTTTATTATAGGAAAAGCAAAGAAATATATAAATGATAAAAATTACACATAACCCTGCTACCCAGAGATGAGATCATACGGTTGATACCATATACTGGAGTTGAACCAGATAATTTTGCCAGTTCCCTTTGAGCTTGAAAATTCTATGAGGGTCCATATTATTTTCTCAAATATAGAGGATATATATGTCCATTGGAAAGACTACCTACTCTTCTTTGTGAACCAGATATTTGAAGAGGGACAAAATAAGTATTGCCGACTTACTCTTTGATGAAAGCAGCAGAGATTTTGGATTTACATTCTGGTGAAAAAAAAGTATGTCTTGTTTCTAGAAAAGAGTAGGTATCTTCAAAGGAGGAGAATATTTTGTGTTTTTCCAGTAGGGGAACAGAGGTAATAAATAGAAATCCCCACCAGGAAAGAGGATTTTTTTTTTTTCCTCAAGGTAGGCAGGGTTGTCTATTCAATCTGAATAGCATCCTATCCTCAGAAATGTTTCTTGTGTCTCATTTTCACCCTCAGATAGATGGTGACTAGGGAACAAAATAAAACAAATAAATATACTCATAACCCAGAGACTTCGCTTTATCCAATTATTTCATTCTCTTTCCTATTCCTCTAAAATTCTCCACTTAGGCTGCCAATGAATAGTAAAACATAGTGATTCAAGTGGAAACTTTTTTCTTCTCTCTTTTGAGTGAAATGATCCAAGATGAACAGGAGGAATTAATTGGTCAGGAGGCCCTAAGATTGGATATTAACCTTTGAACAAACTCAGTTAAACTGTGATTGGATTTGGATTTGGATGCCCACTGCATTTACATCCAAATGCTATGATCTGTACCCGAAAATGTTACTGTATACACTCTTCATCACAAAGAATAAATAAATTTATTTTAACAGATTTTAAGTGGGAGTTGTATAACTGGAGAGAAACAGCTGAGTACTCCACAGAAATGAAACAGTTTGCATGTACCCTCTACTTGTGCAGTAGCAAAGTCTATGATTATGTAAGAAAGATTCTCAAGCTGCCTCATTCTTCCATCCTCAGGACGTAAGTGAATTACTTTTTAGATGTCAAAGAAAACGAGTATTTTATTATTTTGTTGCATTTTATGTGTTAAGGCTGTTCGTACTCATACTCTCATTTATTAATCCATTTTCTCTTTTTAGAAACTTTTAGGTGGTATTTGCATATTATCACAGCAGCAAGATTTTCACCAACAAAATGAAGGCATATAGTCTGACAATTTTTTTGCATCCTCCAGATGGCAGAGACACTCTCAGTGATAAAAAAAAAAAATCTGGATTCTAATATACTTTAGTAGTTCGGGGACTTCTAAAACCTTTCAGCAGTTTTAATATCAGTATCCTAGAAAATCTAGAACAGTTCTAGATTGTCACGATTGGTTTGAGGCTAAGCATAAAAATCTGCATTTTTGTAAGCACTGTAGTTGATGCCTGGGGCAGGTTGTTCAGGGAGGAGATTTTGGTAAATAATTTTGTAGGATTTGTGGTCAAAATACATAGATGTATTTATAACTCTTAGTGTTATAACCCTGTGTTATAAGCAAATAACACAGAGGCTTTACAGTAATGTCTTATAAAAGTAATACTTTTACTATTTTTTTTTTATCACTGGCTTTACAGATGCCTATGTATGTATGTATTTGGCTTAAAAATGACAGAAATTTATTGTCTCACAGTTCTGGAGGCTAGAAGTCCAAAATCAAGGTGTCATCAGGGTTACTTCCTTCTGAGGGCTGTGAGGGAGGAGGGTCTGTTCTGTGCCTCTCTTCTTGACTTGTAGGTGGTGGTCTTCTTCCCTGTGTCTCCTTACATCATCTTCCATTATATATGTGTGTTTCATGCCCAAACTTCCTCTTTTTTATGAGGGCCAGTCATGTAGGATTAGGATTCACTTTAATGACCTCATTTTAACTTGATTACCTCTGTAAAGACCATATCTCCAAATAAGGTCACATTCTGAGGTACTAGGGGATTAGGACTCCAATATATCTTTTTTGAGGGACACAATTCAGCCGGATAATAGTCACTTTCCTGATGCATAACATAAGCCTCCCCATTACCCACAACCTATAGGCCAACTCCTTCCTGTGGTTTCTGAACCTTACTGACGTCTGGCCTTAATGAGGAGCAGGGACAATTCACTCATTTAATTATTATTAACATTTAGGGAATTTTCTTCCAGTCTTTTTCCTGTTCTTAGATTTATTAGTTTTTTACATATATGATCTTTAACAACTGCATAGTATCAGGAAGTTGTGCCTTACTTAACCGGGGCATTCTCCAGCTATTGGACATTTATTTATATTGATCAAGCCTAAGAAAGAGAGACCATGATTATGGATTCTCAAGGAGTTTTGCTATGTAAGGAGCAGAGATATGGATCTGTGGGGGCGAAGGAAGCATAGGTGGAGGGGAGGGCGTCTGTCGAGAGCACAGTTGTTCAGTGTTTGCACGCTCAAGGGAATGATCTAGTGGGGGAGAAAATTGGTGATGCACGGGAGAAAGGATAATTGTGGGGGATAACATCTGACACCATTGTGGAGAGACGTCTGGCTTTAATGAGGAACAGGGACAATTCACTCATGTAAACAGGAAGGAAGGCGGAGATAAGATTCAGTAGGTTAACAGATTGATGGCAGGAAAATGAGTTTTTATTAGATTGCTTCTGTTTTCTCAGTGACAAAAGATAATAGCTGAGGAGCGCCTAGGTGGCTCAATCTGTCAAGCGACCTGCTCTTGATCTCGGCTCACATCTTGATCTCAGGGTTGTGAGTTCAAGCCCCACATTGGGCTCTGCACTGGGCGTGGAGCCTACTTAAAAAGATAATAGCTGAGAGTTGGGGAAGGAGATAAAAGAAGTTTGGGGAGAAAGGAGAAAATGTGAATAGTTGTTTTTTCCCCCTCTGTGATGATGGAGAAATAGTTATATGGTAAACAATTAGATGATGACAGACCAAGCCAGACTTACATTTTTAAAAACCCTTGGTTCAGACAGGTACCTCCCTCACTAATTTCTACTTGTTGTATCTTTCTCTAATTCTTAGCCACTATCAGTCCCTTCTCTAATTTTCTGTGCACTGATGTTGGATCTTTTTCAGTTCTCTCTTGAATTCTTTATGTCCAGAACCTTTCCAGAGCTCTGCTTCTTATAATTTCAGTTCTTTGGGTCTTGAAGGTTCGTTTTCACATATCTTTTGTAAGAATGTCATAACATCCTTAGCCTTCCTTATTGTAACAGTGATAGATATGGAATGATCTTAGAGATTTTTTTCTAATTTTCTATTTAGGTATTCATTGCAATTTAGTAAATTAGCTCCCTCTAATAGGGAAGGTGATATGAGAGATTGAAAGGTAAACAAGACCATGGGAGGATCTAATAGTCTTGAAAAACACTCAGCTCAGCATTATGGCTCTTCGACGCTATAATTTTTCCAGGCAGAGTTTTAAGCCACACAGTGGACTCCCTATGATCACTCCATAAATAAGCTATTGTTTAATTTAAAAGATCATGTTGATGAGAATGTAAATTATTGGTAAAAACTCTGTGAAAGAAAATTTGGGAATGTGAATTAATTTTAAATTGATTCACCCAATTATGTGCACCAGAGGTCCAAAATTTGTTTTTAATTTCTTATAAAAGTTGAATCCAGGGGCACCTGGTGGCTTAGTTGATTAAGCGACTGCCTTCAGCTCAGGTCATGATCCCAGGGTCCTGGGATCGAGCCCCATGTCAGGCTCCCTGCTCAGCGGGGAGACTGCTTCTCCTTCTCCCTCTAGAGCTCCCTTTGCTATTTCCCTGCTTGTGCTCTCTCTCTGTCAAATAAATAAATAAAATCTTAGGAAAAAAAGTTGAATCCATTCATTTCAATGCTAGTGTAAGTAAATTTACCTTTCTATCCTACTACTAGGAATTGCATAAGTGACATGAATATGTACATGTGTATATGTGCACCCAAGTACACAGTACGGTGCTGTTTGTATTTTCTAAAAAATGGAAACAACCTGAGCATCTTTCAATATAGGTTAGTTAAATTACCTATACTATGGTATACCATGTACACATTTAAATTGCGGTAGGTTAGTAATTAAGGACACAGAAAAATATTTCTGTAACGTTACTATTAAGTAAAAAAAATAGATTCAGTATAAATTTTGAAAATTGTATCTAGGTGTATATACATAAATCTAGAAGAACGTCCCTGAAATATTAAAGTGACTATTATTTTTTGTACTTTTTGGTATTGTTTTACTTTGTAAAAAAATGACACATTTTTTTAATCAAAAAATTTTTTCATTTTGAGAGGGAAGAAAGGTTTGAGACAGAAATCAGTCACTTCTCTACAGTTCTAAGTCACAAACGGTTTGGGTATTTCCACTCTCAGTTACAAAAACTTTTAGAAACAAGGCCACATATCTTTCTGTCTGATATTCAAGACCTCATTCTCGTAGCTATGAACATTAAGATACCATTTAGAATTCCACTTAAAAATCAAAGTCAAAGAACGTAAGCTTTCTTAGCCTATTTATTAATTTTTTTAGAGATTTTATTTGTGAGAGAGAGAGGACACAAGCAGGGGGAGTGGCAGGCAGAGGGAGAAGCAGGGTTCCTGCTGAGCAAGGAGCCCAATGCAGGACTCGATCCCAGGACCCTGGGATCATGACCTGAGCCAAAGGCAGTTGCTTAACCAACTGAGCCACCCAGGCGTCCCTTCTTAGCCTATTTAAAATAAAAACTTTTACGTAGAGGCATGCAGTAGTTTCATTACATACTGATTCCATATGCAACACGGTTAGCATCTTTGGTGTTCACTTGAGGAATCCTAACGCAAGAAAAAAAAATTTTAACAATTAAAATTTGGAGACACATTTGCAAAGGGCAATCAGCGTACTAGTGGGCTATAGCATTGCCCTGTTTTGTCATTATCTTACTATTTTAAAATATCAACAGCTGATTAATACTTAAAATTTTTTTGATTAATATTTTTGTCTTAAATAGGTTGAAAGCAACTTAAAATCAAAATATGTCTTTTGCATCCTATAAATGTGTTTTTCAAATCCGTTAGTGCATCTTGAAATCAATTTAGTGGGTCATAATTGGCATTATATACACACATGTTATATATGTGTGTGCGTGGCATGTAGTGAGGGTAAATTTCATTTATGGAACTTTTAGGTTGCAGCAAAATATTTGGAAAGCCCTGTCCTGAAATACTTAGGGAGGTACGTTAGAGTCTCAATTAGAGGTCAGCTGTCCAAGAAGAAACCTTGGCAGCTTAGAATAGAGCCCAAAAATCAGAAATATGACCTCCCCTGGGGCGCCTGGGTGACTCAGTCAGTTAAGCATCTGCCTTTGGCTCAGGTCATGATTACAGGGTCCTGGGATCAAGCCCTACATTGGGCTCCCTGTTCAGTGGGGAGTCTGCTTCTCCCTCTCTGCCCATCCCCCTGCTCATGCTAGCATGCCTGCCCTCTCTCTCTCTCTCAAATAAAAAATCTTAAAAAAAAAAAAAAAAAGAGGGCCTGTGGGTGGCTCAGTCAGTTAAGCGTCTACCTTCAGTGTAGATTATGATCATGGGGTCCTGGGATCGAGCCCCACATTGGGCTCCCTGCTCAGCGGGGAATCTGCTTCTCCCTCTCCCTCTGTTCCTCCCTCTGCTTGTGCTCTGTCTCTCTCTCTCTCAAATGAATAAATAAAATCTTTTAAAAAATGGAAAGAAATATTACCCCCCCCCAAGTCATTTGAGTTACAGAAGTAAACTTCAGGGGCGCCTGGTGGCCCAGTCTGTTAAGCGTCTGCCTTCGGTTCGGGTCATGATCTCAGAGTGCTGGGATCGAGCCCCACGTCAGGGTCTGCTCAGCGGGGAACCTGCTTCTCCCTCTCCCTCTGCCTGCCGCTCTGCCTGCTTGTGCTCTCTGTCTCTCTCTCTCTCAAATAAATAAAATCTTTTTTTTTTTTTTTAAAGTAAACCAGTTAAGATGAACACTCCGTCTCTACTTCAGAATCCATTTAGTCTTATCTTAGACAGTGATTCACCTTGGCTGTTGCCTTTCCTGACCCTAACAAATTAGAAAGAATAAATTAGAACTAAATGAAAAGGATTCTGAAGACAGAGGCTAACATTAATAGGAAAGCATAATCAGGAGTCTGGGAAGGTCAGGGACACTACAAAAGAACTGCCAAGGTAGTAATGTAGGTACTTTGTGTAGGGCAGACAAATGCAGACACCTTAATTGTCCCTGAGGGCGTAATTTTGAGACTACAGGGAGTGGAGGGAAAAGCATGAGCAGGACCTTGGGAAAGCTGGGTTTCCTCTTTGTGCAGAGCTAGCAGCACAGTAAGGGCCATGTGGTTCAAGCTCTCCCTCTGTCTCAGTTTCCTAATCTGTAAAATGAGGTAGATCTGCTAGATACTCTCAAAGTTTCCTTCCCCTTCAGCAGTTTTCTCATTTCATTGAATTTACAGGTAAGACCGGTTTATGATCTAAATTATAACTACATCAATGAGAACAAACTAGGTAATTGATTTGTATACTTTTTTAAAAAGTAAATGAACAAGAAAATTGTTTCGTGGTATGTTTGCATCTTAAATACCTCTCTGAGTTTCTCTGTTACCTTCTTATTTTACAGTAATTATATGAATGTATGCTTGAAAATAACTGTAGAATTTGGCTACTTATACTTGGCTTTGTTTCTATAGGGATTTGAGGCTACTTTAGGACCATTTTTTTTTTTTAAAGATTTTATTTGGGGGTGTGTGGGTGACTCAGTCGATTAAGCATCTGCCTTCGGCTGGGTCATGATCCCGGGGTCCTGGGATCGAGCCCCACATCGGGCCCCCTGCTTAGTGGGAAGCCTGTTTCTCCCTCTCCCCGCCACCTCTCATGCTTGTGCTCTCTGTCTCTAATATAAATAAAGAAATAAAATCTTTTTTAAAAAAATAAACATTTTACTTACTCATTGGGGAGGGAGAGAGCATCTGAAGCAGACTCCACACTGAGCGCAGAGCCCGATGTAGGGTCCGATCCAGGACTGTGAAGTCATGACCTGAACCAAAACCAAGAGCTGGACGCTCAACTGACTGAGCCAGCCAGACGCCCCTACTTTTGTACCATTTAAGGCATTTTCCTTCTTTTATTTCTTCATTTGAATTTTATCGTTTTCATTTTTTCCCATTTTCCAGATGGTTATCCAAATGCAAACCCAGCCCAGGTTTCAACAGCAACGTTTTTTCTTTTCTTCAGCGAAGAGTGGAGAAGGGAGAGCAGCTCTATCAGTATTGTTCACTGACCATAAAAGGCCTCTCTCTCAAGCAGCAGCTCCAGTGGGACCCTAACAGTCACCGTCTGCAAGGGTTTATGGACTTCGGCCTCGGTGCACTGGATGCCGATGAAACGCCCCTCGCCTCTGAAACGATTTTGTTAATGGCAGTGGGTATTTCTGGTCACTGGCGAGCGCCTCTTGGTTATTTTTTCGTAAACAGGGCATCTGGATATTTGCAAGCTCAGCTGCTGCGTCTTACCATCGGCAAACTGAGTGACATAGGGATCACAGTTCTGGCTGTTACGTCTGATGCTACAGCTCACAGTGTTCAGATGGCAAAAGCCTTGGGGATACATATCGACGGAGACAACATGAAGTGTACGTTTCAGCATCCTTCATCTTCTAGCCAACAGATTGCATACTTCTTTGATTCTTGCCACTTGCTCAGATTAATAAGAAACGCATTTCAGAATTTGCAAAGCATTCAGTTCATTAATGGCACAGCACATTGGCAGCACCTTGTGGAGTTAGGAGCACTAGGGGAACAGGAATTAGCAAATATGGAAAGACTCCCAAGAAAACTTGCAAATCTGAAAAACCATGTACTGAAGATGAACTGCGCTGCCCAAGTGTTCAGTGAGAGCGTGGCCAGTGCGTTGGAGTGCTTGCTGTCGTTAGGCCTGCCTCCTTTTCAAAACTGTATTGGTACCGTCCATTTTTTACGCTTAATTAACAACCTGTTTGACATCTTTAATAGTAGGAACTGTTATGGAAAGGGACTTAAAGGCCCTCTACTGCCTGAAACTTACAGTAAAATTAATCGTGTGCTAATTGAAGCCAAGACTATCTTTGTGACATTATCTGACGCCAGCAACAATCAAATCATTAAAGGTAAGCGAAAACTAGGATTCCTGGGATTTTTACTTAATGCTGAGAGCTTAAAATGGCTCTACCAGAATTATGTTTTCCCTAAGGTCATGCCTTTTCCGTATCTTCTGACTTACAAATTCAGTCAAGACCATCTGGAATTATTTCTGAAGATGCTTAGACAGGTATTAGTAACCAGTTCTAACCCTACCTGTATGGCATTCCAGAAAGCTTATCATAATTTGGAGACCAGATACAGATTACAAGACGAAGTTTTTCTAAGTGAAGTAAGCATCCTTGACATTTCAATTGCTCGAAGGACAGACTTGGCCCTTTGGACAGTTCAGCGTCAGTATGGTGTCAGTGTTATAAAGACTCTTTTTCACAAAGAGGATATTTGCCAAGACTGGTCTTACTGTTCTCTAAGTGAGGCATTACTCGATCTGTCAGATCACAGGCGAAAACTCACCTGTTGTGCCGGTTATATTGCAAATAAGTTATCAGCTCTCTTAACTTGTGAGGACTGCATCAGTGCTCTTTATGCTTCGGATCTCAAAGTTGCTAAAATTGGGTCACTGTTATGTGTTAAAAAGAAGAATGGTTTGCATTTCCCTTCGGAGAGTCTATGTCAAGTCATAAATATTTGTGAGCGAATTGTAAGAACCCATTCAAGAATGGCAGTCTATGAACTACTTCCTAAACAGAGAGAATTGTATCTCCAGCAGAAAATATTATGTGAGCTTTCTGGGCATATTTATCTTTTTGTAGACTTAGATGAGCATCTCTTTGATGGAGAAGTGTGTGCCATCAATCACTTCGTAAAGTTACTAAAGGATATAATAATCTGTTTCTTAAAGATCAGAGCTAAAGATGTAGTGCAGTACCCTTTAAAACACCATTCAGAAAGACTTGAAGTGAAAACTTTGTCAAGGAAACACTGGTCACCTTTACAGGATTACAGATGTTCAAGTTTTGCTAATACCAATAAATTCAGGCATTTGTTAAGTAATGATGGATATCCATTCAAATGAGGGACCTAAAATATGTCAAAGTTTTTATGAAGAATGGTCAACATTTTTTAAAGTTCAACTTACTGTATTTTATAAATTGACCATTTTGCACAGTTGACAAGTTTGTAATTCTGACTTAATTAGAATTTCTAATTATGCGTATTATAAAACCTTGTACTTTGGTTTGCAGCATTTCGGTTACTTGGATCGTAGAAAACTGTAAGTCAGTAGGAGCAGACTAGCCAACAGATGCTGCTTTTGAATATACTACTCCAAGACTGACTAATGGGACTGGATGTACTTTTAACTTGTTCAGTCTATTTTAAAATGAGAGGATAACAACTAAGAGTCATTAAAACATTGACTCTTACAGATAGACTACCTTCCCTAAAAGTGCTTTGGTTTACAGCTCTTAAGAATGTTGACAGAAAAAAAAAAAAAAGGTAAAAGGAATGTTGACAGAATACCTATAAAACCTTGGATATAATTTTTACTTACATAAGAAAATTAAGATGTGGTTTGAAAATTAGGCTAACTTAAAATACCAAATACCACAAAATCCCTTTGCCAGGGTACCCTAAAACAGAAATGTGCTGCAACGAAGCTGGGAAATGTAGTCCGGGAAGTACATAGGTGATGTCATTTTCACAATCCATTGTCCTTGGACTTGGAAACACTATTTTTGAGTAATAGAGTGGGTACTTACTTGACCACCGGAAGAGCCCGATGCCCATCAGAGAATGAGGAGAAGCCTTATTCCAACTTCTCCTTCTGAAGTCTCCTTGTGTTTGCAGGGAGGCTGAAATAAATGTATTTTCAGTGTTGAGTGAATAATGGGATTCACGCCGTGCGATTAATAAATTAGAAAAAGATGGTCAGTTGAGACAATGGTTATGAAAATATTTGTCTTAATTATATAATGAGTTTTTTCAGAAATTTAAAGGAGCTTAAATAATCTGAAGATGGAAACATACAAAGAACAATTTTCTCCATTCTCTCACACCCAGAGTTGAAAAGATGAATAGAAAAACATACAGGTATATGTACTTTCACATATGGGGAGTGTTTGAAATGGATAAAAGAAACACATGATTCATCTCTGTGTGTAAAACATTTACTCTTCTTGTCATTGAGTGAATATTCACAAAGTACAGTTAATATGAAAACTTAAAATTGCAGAAGATTAATGACCAGGTAAAAGTTGAGTTTTATTAATTGAAATTCTCCTTAAATTGTATATTTTTATATGTTTGTTTGTTCTACCTCAAACAAAGGCTTAAGTTTTGAGATGTAACCAGAGTTGTACTACATTTTCTGCAAGAGCTATTGCTGAGAAGTCTAGATATTGTGGTTTTTGTTTGCAATAGAATGAGTTTAGATGCACCGGATAAATCTTATTTAAAGGAAGCCTATTTGTAAATCACCACCTTTTAACTTATTGTTTATATAAATCCAAGTTTTGGCCTGAACTTTACTTAAAACTAGGTTCATATCTGTAGGTGTCTGTTCTTTGCTGATGCATTTTACTACTGTACTAATATATACTGTAGTTTAAGAAATTAGTGTTTTGCATTATTTCTTCAAATGCTGGATAAACTGGACAAACATGGAAGACACAAATATTTCCTTCACTGCCTTTAACGGTTACTTGCTCTTGCCCTAGTGAAAGTGTTTCAAGTCTGATACCAGGTTTACTTCATATGATATGCTTTACAGTGAATTTTTAAAATAAATTATTCATATTTGATTAGGGTAATTTAGTTTATATTTTCCACTTAGCACCTTTGTCCTTTTTTCTTCAGAGAAAACAAACATTCTCTTCAGAAATTTATCTTTCCTACTTTTCAACAAATAGTGCTGGAACAACTGGATGTCCACATGCAAAAGTATTAACTCTAAGTGGGTCAAAGACCTAAATGTAAAAGGCAAAACTAAAAAACTCTTAGAAGGAAATAGAGTAAATCCTTGGTGCTTGGATTAGGCCATAGTTTCTTAAATATGACCCACAAAACATAAACAACAAAAAGTAAATTGGACTTAACCAAAATTAAAAACTTGTGCTTCGAAGGATACTGTCAAGAAAGAGACAACCCATAGAATGGGAGAAAATTTTTACTAATATATCCGATAAAGGACTTGTATCCAGAATATACAAAGAACTCATATAACTCAATAATGAAGGACAAATAACCCAGTTTGAAAAATGGGTAAAGAACATGGATAGACATTCTTCAAAGGAGATCTACAGATGGCCTATAAATACATGAATATATACCCAACATCCTAAACCGTCTGGGGAAATGCAAATCAAAACCACAATGAGGTATCACTTTACACCCACTGGGATGGCTATTAGACAGATAATAAGTGTTGACAAGAATGTGGAGAAATTGAAACCCTCATACACTGTTGGTGGGAATGCAGATGCTTTGGAAAACAGCTTGGCAGTTCTTCAAAGGGTTAGTTAAACACAGAGTTACCATATTCCCAGCAGTTCTACTGACAGGCATATACCCAAGAGAAATGAAGACATGTCCATTTAAAAACTTGTACACAAATTTCATAGCATCATTATGGCTAAAAAAATGAAAATGCCTAAATGTCCAACTGATGGATAAATAAAAATGTGCTGTATCCATTACCAGTGGGTAATATGGTAGGTATACGTTGTACTGCCAGAACTCTTTTTGTGAAATGACTGTACCACTCTGCATTCCAATGAGCAGTGTATGAAAGTTCAGTAGCTCTCCTTTCTTCCCAGTATTTGGTAGTGCCAGGGTTTTGTTTTGAATTAGCCATTTTAATAGGTGTGCAGTGATATTTCATTGTGGCTTTCATTTCCATTTTCCTAGTGGCTAAAGATGCTGAGCATCTTTTGATAGGATTATTTGCCATCCACATAATCTTAGGTGAAAGGTCTGTTCAAGTCTTTTGCCCATATTTTGGAAAGTCGGGTTTTTTAATTGTTAATTACATATTTTGGATATTAAGTGCCCTATCTGATGTATTTTGCAAATATTTTCTGCCAGTCTGTAGCTTTTCTTACTTTCTTAGTGTGTTTTGAAGAGCAGATATTAATTTTGCTAAGTTCAATTTATCAGTTTTCTTTTAGGGATCATACCTAGTTTCATATCTAAGAAATCTTTGCCTAACTCAAGGCCATAGAGATTTTTCTTATGTTTTCTTCTAGGTATTTTGTAGCTTTAGGTTTTGTATTTAGGTTATGATCCATTTGCAGTTAATTTTGGTCTGTGGTGTAAGTTGAGTTTCATATATTTTTACATATGGATATCCCAGCACTGTTTGTTAAAAAGATTATTCTTTCTTCCCTGAATGACCTTTGAATGCTTGTCAAAAATCGACCACTTATATATGGGTCTAATTCTGGGTTCTCTGTTCTGTTCCATTGATCCATAGGTTTAACACTTCACCAGTACCACAGTGACCTGATTAGCCTTATATGACTCTTGAAGCTAGGTGGGAGTCTCTCAACTCTGTTCTTTATTCAGAAATGTTTGGCTATTCTAATTGTACCTTTCTATATAAATTTTATAATCAACTTGATTTTTACAAAAATTCCTGCTGGGATTTTGACTGGAGTTTTGTGGAATCTAAAGATCAATTTGGAGAGAAATGAGATCTTAATAATATTGAATGTTCCAATCCATGAACATGGTATATCTTTTTTTAAGGTCTTCTTTCATTTTATCAATGTTTTCTACATTTCACCTACAGATCTTGTATATATTTGTTACATTTCATGTTTTATGGTGCTACTATAAATGGTAATTGTAAAAATTTATTTCTAAATGTTCATTGCTCCTATGTAAAAATACAGTTTTGTATATTGACTTTGCTTAAACTCACTCTAGTAGCTTTTTTTTTTTTAAAGATTGCTATGATTTTCCTATGTAGGCAGTCCTATTATCCACCAGCAGATACTGTCTTATTCATTTCCAATCTGTGTTTTCTTCCCCTTCCCCCCACCTTATATGTACGGTGGCCTGCAACACAATGTTGACCAAGAGTGCCTTGTTCCCAGTCTTTGAGGGGGAACCATTCAGTCTTCATCACTCATATGATGTTAGCTGTAGACTTTTTGGTAAATGGTCTTTTCAGGTTGATAATCCCTTCTCTTGCTCGTTTGCCGAAGAGAGTGTGTGTGTGTTTAAATCATAAATGGGTCTTGAATTTTGTCAGATAATTTTTCTGCACCTTTTTTTTGAAAAACATTTGAGATATAATCTACATACTGTAATATTTACCTTTTTAAAGCATATAATTCAGCAGTTTTTAGTATATTCAAGAGGTTTCCTTCAACTTCTGAGATGATCACATAGTTTTACTTCTTTTGATGTTGCTACAGTGAATTACATTGGTTATTTTTAATGTTGAGTCAACCTTTTATTCCTGAGATAAAACCCAACCTGGTCATAATGCATTCTTTTTATCCATTGCCAGATTTCATTTGATAATATAATCAATTACAGAGTTGAAGTGTGTGGCCTTACAGTAAATATTACCCTGAATATATTTATTTTCTTACTGCTTTTGAGTAAAAACTAAGCATGCCTTAAATGCTTTCATAAAACTTACTATTTAGAATTTTTAATTTAAAGAGGCCTTTATACATTTCATTTTATAAAATCACTTGGATCATAAAAAGCTCACATGTGGTCTATAGATGACAAAATCTGCATTAAAGAAACCCTCACACACACAGAAAGTCCTAAGTAATTAACATAATAGAAAATAATTCCAATAGTAAAGGCTTTCTAGCTTTCTAGCTTCCCTCTCTGAGTTGCTGCTGTGGAATTTCTACATAAAATGCTGAAAAAGGATGCAACATGATGCTGGAGGTCCTGCTTTGAAGCTGCATTTACATAGGTATTTATTTTCTTAACTACTTGTGTTACAGAACAATAAAAGTGGAAAACTTTTCTAAAGGTATTTTTATTCACATTTTACATAAGATGGAGAAAATGTCAGTTGTCCCTATGAAAGAATAGGGAAGCTAAAGCAGTAGTCTCCTTATGGTTGCTGCTCTAGTTGTTTTATTGCTGGCAACATTAAGGTTCTGTTTCCTACATAATCCAGAGATAAGACCTACAGATTGCTTTTAGTTCTTGAGAGAAAAGGAAACTAGGAAAGGTGCTCAGCATAAAAACATCAAACATTAAAAGAAAGGAAAAAGTAGACCGAGTTTCTGCCCTTACACAGTGGAAAAAAAGACATATTCTTCATTTCAAAGCAATTTAGCTTAATCATAATTGGGTAAAATGACACTTATTTTTTAGTTGTGTGCTTTCAGAAGTAATGTCAAATTTACTTAAAATCAGATTTTAAAAGTTTCTTGTAACCTGGTTAAAAGTGTTTTTAAAGAAAACAAAACCCTTTTTTTACAGAATAGTATAAATGTTTATTTTCTGTATGATTTACTTTGCTGTCCTGTTTTTACAATATAGAAAAGTGTATTCTTTGAATAGCTCTAGTAAATATAAATTTAATCTTTCTACTTTGGGATGTAAAGAGAGCTAAAAAAATTATGTACCCAACCCTCCCCAAATAGTCTTTTAAAATTGTTGAATTAATGTGGATATTAATCTTGTTCAGCAATTTGATGCAAATGCCTAAATACAAAAAGTTGCTTAGTAAGTACTACACAGGAAGGAAAAGTCTTAATACTTTAGATAGCTTCTTGAAAATCAGAAAAACTAGTAGCATTTGATTGCACCTTCAAGTTTTTACAAGCAAAACATTCTCAAGCAATGCCGTCATACATAATCTACAATTGTAATCCAAATTTCACAAACATTTTCTGCACACTGTATATAAATACACATCACAAAGGTGCAATTAGAATTAAACACAGAATATGTACAAAATGAACAAAGTTTAGGTTTAGACCAAAAAGGTATTGTAATCTTTTGAAAAATAACTTGATTAGATAATTTTATCCTCTTACACTAATTTACATTTATACAAATTTTAATTAAACATACTAGACTGAGGTGCTAAGAATGTTTGCACTATCTACATTTAAAGTTACTGCACTATAATTTTATAAATCCAAATTTCAAAAGGAAGATACTTCATTGAATAACGGAATCTTCTTTTGGATTACTTAATTTCTATTGCCTATATCTTGTGTGTTCATATGAACATATATACACACTTAATACATACAACTATAGATTCCTTGTAGGAAATGTAATAATCATACACTAATAATTACTGAGGATTAAGGTACCTAACAAAATGCCTGAATTCCAACATGGTTTTTTCTTGTCATAAAATCCAGAGTCTTATTACTGGCTCTTAAATTCATAAAGCTTTTGAATTCTGAATTAGTGAAAATGATTTAGGTTATTTTAGTAGTAATAAGAAAACACTCATACCTTCAGCTTATCAAATCACTGACTAAAAAGAATGCCATATTAAGTTTCCCTTAAAAAGAAATCCCACTATAATTTTGAAAGTTTTGTTAGGAGGCCCTTTCAGTAAACCAAGTAAGACTCATACATTGGATTGAGACCCCTTAGTTCAAAAGTCTATAAAGAGAACTGTATAGATGAAAAATCCTTCCTAAATTCATCTATTAGAGCTTCAATGTTCTTTATTTCTCCATCCAAGCCAAATTTTATACCTGATAATTATGTAAGGTTCTATATCATCACTACATAATATTAAGTTCTATTCATATGCACCTCTCACTTTTAATAGTACCCGGTAATCACTTTGACAATTTATTATCATTTCAAATGCACACCACCTCCTTCAAAGAAAACGGAAACACCCTAGAGCATTTCTTAGTCACTCCTTAGAGAAACACATTGCCTATTAAGAACTATTTACTGTCCCTTAACACTTTGTTTTTTTAAAAACCTTTTTATTTTAAAAGTGTGCCTATGGATTACTTCCCCTTCTGACATTTCCAAAGTGACAACAGGATGTTATTCCAGAATCTGTGCTAAAAAGCTGGTTTTTCTTAAAAAGACAGTGCTTTTCTAAACACAAAATGTCATTTGAATATGTTTCATAAGAATTTGTTTATGTAGATATTCTATCTGCTTACGTCTAGTGCCAAAGAATGACTGGGCAATACCAATGGTTCTTTGGCTTTTTCTACTGGAACAAAGTCATACAACACCATTTGTTATAAATTATAGTAATTTATAAATGTCCTTTGTCAATAGAATCAGAAGGATAGAACATCTAATTCTTAAGAAACCCATGCAAATTAAAAATCCATATAATACAATAAAGAAAAACTCAATTTAGGAGGGGCATAAACAGATTTAACTAAGATTTAAAATGTACTAATTTCCTCATTTAAAATTTCTCCTCTTTCAATATTATTTCAGGTCTCACAAGGACTGAATTAACAATACAATAATTGTTAAACTATCTTCCAGAAAATCAAGTGTCCCTGCACCTTCAATTTTCTGTAGAGTTCCATTTATCAGTCTTTTGTGCAAGAGTTAGCAATTCATGGCACAAGGGTCACTTTTTGCTTTTCCTGCAGAGTTGATGACGCTCATCAAACATCGTCCGAATTCCTCAAGTATCATCCGTTCGGCGGCTGCCTTTGATTTTCCCTTCTTGTCTGCCTGCTCTGCCTGGGCAAGAAGGCAATTACACGTGGCTTCGGCTACTTCCTTAGTTACAAATGTAAATGGCAATCTGAAATGATTTTTGAGAGAGAAAGAGAGATGATGATGGCGATGAGTCACAACAAAAGTGAATGACATTATTTCAAGTGAGAATCTGTTGACATTTTCATGATTCACCAGCACACTGAGCACTACAATTTGTGCAGGGAGCACAAGCACATCCTGGAAAGCTTTAAAAAGTTAGACCTGGTTTTATTATTGAGCATATTTTTTAAACACTGGTCAGAAAATATAATTTTAATAAAATACATGTCTTATTTACCTAGACAAGGTTATCTGGTTAACTAAAAGATGTTAATTCTACATGTTGACCAGATAATTCTATAACAAAGTACTCCTAATTCATGAATGTTAGTTTCCAGAGTGCAATCTTTGTTTTATTGAGTGCTATTTTTTCGCAGCCTAGAACACTGCCTGACACGTAGAAACACTCCATGGATATTTGCTGAATGAATAAAATTGGGAATTGAAAGCATTATCTCCTGGACAACATTAAAAATTAAGCACTTTCCCATAGTCCCATATATATTGTTCATAAGAAACAAAAAAGCACACCAAAATTTTGCATTGTTCCATCACAACAAACAGAACAATGGGGAAACCAAATGCTGTTCTATACATGGAGTTTCATTCATAAAGACCTAAACTATTAGGTATTAAATAAGAGCAATCCATCTTGAGGCTTGCTGTATGTAGCCAATTCTTAAAGCCTTCAGAGACAAAATCAAGCAACCTAATATAACCACTAACTCTACAACACTGACAGAAGGAAACTGCAGAACAAACGAAGTCTGAAATTAGGGTCTGCTAGGACAAGAGAAAGTAACAGGATTTGGGCTGCTGTACAGTTGCATAGAAAACTTTAAAATACAAAACACTTTCAATTAGAAAATATAATAATGTTAATATTGTATAATTAGTAACACTGTGTAATAGTAGTGCTCATTATATAACATTTGTAAACTACAGAAAAGCAAAAGGAAGGAAAAAATTCAAATTTTTGCCACTCAGCAGTGTATAAACATGACGGTATAAATTTTTAATAATTTTTTAGTTTTGATTATAGTGTATAATTTTGTGCTTTTACACTTTATATTTTTCCCAGGTATTAATTGTAAATATTTTAGTGTAACAATGTCTTTTATTTCCACATGGAGATTTAGATTTAATCTAAAGGATTACTGAAAGCAGATGACCAGAAAGGATCCCTTGTTATAACCCTTATTGAAGTGTCTACCCATTCCTACTTTATCCAGTCAATAACCATTTGCTCATTATATTCCAGTGACAAGAATTCTTCAGAATTACTATCTGAAATATTTTGCACAAAAAGCATTTTCTAGGGGTCCCTGGGTGGCTCAGTCAGTTAAGCATCTGACTCTTGGTTTCAGCTCAGGTGATCTCATGGTCGTGAGACTGGGCCCCCCGTCGGGCTCTGCGCTCACAGCACAGAGTCTGCTTGGAATTCTCTTTCCCTCTCCCTCTGCCCTTCATGCTCATGCCCTCTCTCTCTCTCTCTCTCTCAAATAAATAATTTTTTTTTAAAGAAGCATTTCTTTCTCTTTTTTTAAAAGATTTTACTTATTCATTTGAGAGAGAGAGCCAAGTGGGGGAAGGGGCAGAGGGAGAAGCAGACTCCCCACTGAGTTGGGAGCCTGACGTAGGGCTCAATCCCAAGACCCCGAGATCATGACCTGAGCCTAAGGCAGATGCTCAACCATCTGAGCCACCCAGGTGCCCCTAAAGAAGCATTTCTATAAGCATTAGAGCCTACTTCAACTTAAGTATTTGAAATAATATATCCCATTTGCAAGGTTCACTGCATTTAATAATTCCTCAAATTAACCTCTACCAAACTCTACTACAAATCCACATCAGCAAGTTCTGCTGCATGAGGCTCTGCCAAACGCTGGGCTAGACATGCTTTATTCTTCATAGCCACTTCATAAGGCTGATGGGAAGGATTAAGGAAACCAAGACTGAGAGAGAGGGAGTGCTTGTCGAATTCACAAACTACCACAGAGCATGGATGGTATTTAAACTCAGCTCAGCCAGGCTTTAGAACTGGAGCTTTCCTACTCCAGAGTTCAGCAGTCTAGTGAAATAAGGGGCTACAATAATAAGGTGTGTGAAAGGTGCTCCAGAAAGACAGGGAAAGTGCTACAAGGGCCTGGAAAAAGAAGAGATTAAGTAAAAATATGCAAAATTATGAATGATGATACTATCAGGAAGAGTTATAAAAATTTGGTTTTCTTAAGGGTTTGTCAAATTACATAATGACCTCATCTTAGTGGGGAGAAATTCAATTAAATTAAGCACAGTGAATTTTAGAAGTGTGTACTATATCTGACAGTCGTTTTCCTGTTACCTCCAAATTCCTTTACAAGTAACTAAAGGTAGAAAATGCAAAAAGAGGTCTGCAACAATCGAAAGTATGAACTTAATTTTGTCCAAAAAGAAGAAACTTTACCAAAAATAATCATACTACAAAGAGATTAAAATACTGACTTACTTTCCTCCTCCACTATTCAAAGCTGGTGTTGGCCTAGTAAGCAAGTCCGAAATTTGAGAAGATAACTTCGTTTTCGCTGCTGTTTGTTGCTGTACCCTGACTTCAGCTGCATCTGCCAAGTGCATCAGTGTCTTTCTTTCTGGGCTTTCTTCAAAATTCTTACAGCCAACACATTTGCATATTGAGGAACACATTATTTTTGCCTAAAAGATTTGCAAAAGAAAAGCTTCCAAATCAAACCCAAAAATACATTAAGTAGACTCTGTGATCAAATCAGTAGAGAACAGAATTAACTGGTCAACTAACATTAGACACAAGGGACACCTCTTTTCCTGACAAATGCTAAATGGGCTAACTACATATGTGGATAGGTCAGATGTTCTTAAGTCTGAAAGTGACTACACAATGTATGTCTCTGAGCCCTTCCATGTCAATTTTTCCCCCATCTAAAAGTTTTCCCCGATATGAATAACATATGTTCTTTATAAAGAATATGAATGATGCAATATTTAAAAATAATGGTCATCCAGAATCCAACCACCTCAATCAAATCACCATTAACATGTTGGTGACTTCCCACTTAGGCAAAAATACAATTATCACATTAAAGGAATTTCATAGATGCTATTTTCATTATGGATAATCTCCATAATCTCCCTCCCTAAATCCCCTTCTCCAGATTCCTCAAACCCTTCAATAGTCCACATTAAACTAGTGTGTCCTTGTATGTAAAAATATGTAAAACATATATTTTTAGGAAAAACACAGCCCTCATGTACAAATAGCTATCTTAGCTAACAAATACATCAGTCTTTCTTTTTTTTTAGGTTGTT
The DNA here is from genome assembly GCF_029215605.1 of Mirounga angustirostris. NCBI lineage: Eukaryota > Metazoa > Chordata > Mammalia > Carnivora > Phocidae > Mirounga > Mirounga angustirostris. The sequence goes on from NW_026991710.1 coordinate 66,176,977, forward strand.
TCACAAAATCACATGCTCACTTTCTGCATCTTCCTTTACTCACGCTACGCCTCATGGAATCGCCCCCCCACCTCCCCACCCCTGCTGGCCCCGCCAAGTCATCTAGCATAGACTGAATTCATTCTATTTAATGGCTGGGCAGTAATCCCTGGTATGGATGTGCCACAAGTGATCTGGGCATTCACTTGCCTGATGCTTGGCATTTATTCTGTTTCTAGTTCTTGAGTACCACAAATAGTGTATAAAAAGTTTTTTTAAATATATTATGCTTTTATTTCTATGAGCCAGATTTCTAGAATTGGGCTCACTGGTACATGTATTTTAGTAGATGTGGCCAGACTTTTTTCAAAAGGCTCTAACACCTCATATCTCATGAGCAATGTATAAAAGCCTTTCCCATATTCCCTCCAACAGTGTATACTATAGCTCTTTTTAACATTTAGCAATCTGATTGGGGGAAAGAGGTAAAGTGAGATCTCATTGTTTTTTCATTTACATTTCTCAGACCTAGTAAATCTGAGTATCTTTTGTTGGCTTCATTTTCTTCAGTGAACCTATGTCGATTTAAAGACACATACCTAGAGCCCTTTCTACAGCACCTGGCAAGATAAACAAATCATATTATGATGAACACATTTACCCTGCTCCTTTCTTACAATACACAAATAAATTCTTTACCAAGGGAAAAAAATTTTGAGTTCATGGTTTACTATGAGCCAGTCTGAGAATCTAACTAAAGCAATACTTAGTAAGCATCTAATGATGAAGAGATAAAATCTCTGACATCAAGGGGGAAAAAGACGTACCACTAATGGTAATTTGGATTAAGTATGAAGGACCCTAAGAAAGGTACTAATAATCTAATAAGAACTCGGGAAGGTGAAATTAAAATGATAGGGTATTCATTTAGCTTTGCTAATTTAACTTCCCTTGTGGTCAAAAAAAGTGGAGGAAACAAACAAGGTTGCAAGGCACAGCCATTTAAATAATGCAGATAGTCACTCATCTACTCAACAAGCCCTGAAAAGTGTGTGAAAGGAACATGAATGTGTTATCCAGATGTAGACCAACTGGACCAAAAAAGCCAATTCAATTCAAAAGACCAACAACTGCACACACACTCTCAAATAACATCACAGCCAATTCACAGTGAGCCAATCAGCTACCGCTAGTCATAGTTTAGTGTATTCCAAGTTTTTCCATTTCTTGGTCTTTTAGAACAAATTAGTTATTAGACACTGTGTGTCCTAAATGTCAAGGATTTTATTATAACAGGGCAGCTTTTTCTCTTCTAATGTATCTCAACCAGCACTGCCTTTTCTACTTCTATTAATTCTCAGATTCAATTAAATTATTGGTTCTTTTATGTTTGCATTTCCTATGCCCCACATGTACTGACTTTTCAATGCCATACGCATGGAAGGGCTGCTTTGCCCTTCTGACCCAGCTTTATATCAATTTCCATTTTCTCTCTTTTTGTGGATTTTGTTTTATAACTTACATTTTTTATGTATTCAGGACAAATTTTGTACGATATGGTTTATGAACAAAAGCCACCTATTTCATCAGGTGTTCAAACAAAAGAGTCCATCTTTTCCAACACAGAATAAAAAACTGATTAATGGATTGTAAGACATTATTTAAGAGACTTTCAAAATATTCTTGATTATATGCAATTTTCATTCATATTGACTTTAGGACTGACAAGAGGTTGTTAGCTTCCTGCACTTCTTGAGAGGGGTATTTGACTTCTAAAATATGTGAATTAAGAATTCATTACACAGAGAATACAGTATACAAAATCTTTACTGTGACACATTTTGTACGGGAAAGGGCACCGAATGGCAGGAACAGACTCCCGAAGCACAGCAAACCCTACGAGGGGAGAATGCCAGCCTTGGTATTACTTTACCAAGTGCAAGGCTATGGCTTCTGCCAAAACTAAAAATAAGGTATCCCTCTCAACAGGAAGTCTGAAAGACTGAAAATATAATAGAAGAGAAGAGCTAATTAACTGTAGGAATGACTCAACTCAAAAGGCTGTCACGAGAGTTTCAGGTACACCAAGAAAGCAATACAGAAACATAGGGTAATCTTGGGCATGAATAGATTATTATATTTAAGCTTTGAAAATAAAAATAATAAACTATATAGTACTTTGTCTATAGCAAGAAGGGGATGATTTAAATAGCATCTAAAAATAAACAGTATCTGTCATAGCAGAGCTTCGACCACTTTCTCCTGGAAAGATGCCTGACCAATAAATAAAAACAGCCAGTTGAGTGGGATGGTGGAATGGCAAAAATGGATGCAGTCACTTCATGATGACCACTAACCTCAGCCAGCAATATTCCATATGTCTCCTTGCCTATTCTTGGACTCAGAAAGCAAACTTCTGAACATAATTCAGTTTTTCATAGAGCAGTGCTCTTCAAGAGGACAAGCGGCATTTTGGGCAAGATAAATCTTTACTTTCAGGACTGCCCCCTGGAATGCAGGCTCTCTTGTACCCATATATATTTTCAAAAAGCCCATGGAGTGCAGTGGGTAGGACTGCCCCTCAGTTGAGGACCATTGCTAGAGTTTCCAATCCACTCTGATGTTATTTTTACTAAAAATGAATAAACTGGTGCCCTGATTTGCATACTTCCAGGTATAATGATTAAGAAGTATGAACTGGTAAATCACATGATGAGACCCAAAGCACTATGTAATGACAAAACCAAGCTATCACTCCTCTGAAGCCCTGCTTGGGAGGCCAGAAGGTCTTCCTCAAACTAGGGTCCGTGCACCAGCTGTGCACATTTTCAAACTGCAAGAGCAGAGTACTTTCCCGATTTTCATGTAAATTTTTACAATATACCCTTTCCCAGAGTTATTTGCAAAAACCGGTTCGATTATGTTCCCCAACCAGCATCTCACCTCATAGCATTCACAGTAGTTTTTAAGACATCCTGATCGTTTGCAATTACATCCTTTGCTGTGACGTCGATCTGATTCTCCCTCCTTTCCTTTCCCTATCTTAGGCTTAAAAGCTTCTGGATTTCTGTCAAGGCATGCCTATCAAAACAGATCAAATATCAACTGAAGTTCACAGTACACTAAACACCGCAAAAGGAATTAATTTTCATTGTAAAACAACTGAGTTCTACAAAAGTCAGGTGAAACAGGAAGTTTTTGTCAGTTAAATAAAATAAAATAAAAAATAATCACCTTTATTGCTTTTTGCCTTTCATTTTCATGTTCCAAATTATTATAACAATTAGTACAATTGCAGTTGTTGCAAAATTCACCATTTGCAAAGCAATCACAATATCTGGAATGTAAAAATCAGTGCAAGTCACATAAAAAAGTCATTGTTAAAATAAATAAAACTAGAAATTACCTGCTTAAGAGCATTATACACGCAGCAAAGCATTTTAGAACATACTTGGAGACACCCAGTTATAGAGTTAATATATATTGACTGTCAACCACATGATCAGGCTCAAATGTCAAGTCACCGGCTCCTAGAATTTTGGTTTAGAAACTTAGTTCCAGGATTAACTGTTGTCAACACAAAACCTATGTGATTTTATATGTCCCCAAAGTAAGTTATTTCAAATCATAAAAAAGGAAAAACATGGGCTATCTTCCAGTAGTGGAATCGGATCCCTTGAACTACAGTCGTGCTTCTTGGGATTCTAAAGCCCTTATATGACCAATGCTTTTCACGTAACTGTTTCAGGCCAAACCTCTTGGTTCAGAGCTAATAAGCAAATTAATCATCCAACAATTTTAAAAGCTACTCAGAGTACCACCTCATTTAGGAGGCCAAATATAAAGGCCATAAATAAGGTCAAATTAATGATTACTGAAGATAGAGACTATGTCTGTCTCATACTGCGGTGTCCCTAAACCCCTCCACCAGTGCCTCATCTGTGGTAAAGACTATAAAATTACTTCTTTCTGAATGAATGAGAGAGGATTTTTACACCGTCATACATGCTCAGACATTCACGTGCATGTTTACTTAAATTACTTAGACTTATGAAATTGGTCTGTTAAGACTTCTTTGTTAACTCCATTTGCTTTTTTTTTTTAAAGATTTTATTTATTTATTTGAGACAGAGAGAATGAGAGACAGAGAGCATGAGAGGGAGGAGGGTCAGAGGGAGAAGCAGACTCCCTGCCAAGCAGGGAGCCCGATGAGGGACTCGATCCCAGGACTCCAGGATCATGACCTGAGCCGAAGGCAGTCGCTTAACCAACTGAGCCACCCAGGCGCCCAACTCCATTTGCTTTTAAAAGCATTTTCAGCTATAGCAAATAAGAAAGAGTAGCAAAAAGACTTACAATTTCAAACACAGCGATTTTGTACAATTACAGGGTTTTCTGGGCCGACTGGCAGACTCTGATGGGATTATGCTATACAGATACAAAAAAAAGATATACATTTTAATCAATTAAAGATAACTATTAAAAATTAGAAAAGTCTCTGTAAATTCCTCCTAAAAGAAACTTTCACAAATGTATCCATTTCTAATAAAAGTTTGCTATGTTGTTCCCTTCACATCAAGTTCAAAAGCAAGCTGTAACATGAAAAGAGAGGCAGAGAGCCAAGATAGGGATTTTTAAAAAAGGAAGTTGTCAATAGCTCTAAAGAACACTCCACAAAAAATACTCTTCCTTCTGAGAGAACTAAAGCTGAAATCTGCTCAAAACTTTTGGGATGCAATTACAAAAGGGAGTGAGGAGAAAGGAGTGTATGGGGCTGGAATTGGAGAGAGGTAGACTGGTTTCATGCAATTAACTAAGCACTGCTTTTTTTTTTTTTTAAGATTTTATTTATTTATTTGACAGAGAGAGACGCAGTGAGAGAGGGAACACAAGCAGGGGGAGTGGGAGAGGGAGAAGCAGGCTTCCCGCCGAACAGGGAGCCCGATGCGGGGATCGATCCCAGGACCCTGGGATCATGACCTGAGCTGAAGGCAGACACTTAACGACTGAGCCACCCAGGCGCCCCTAAGCACTGCTTCTAAACCAATCCCGCAAAGGAAGCGATTCGCAGATTGAAAAACAGACTAACAACAACAAAAAAGGCAAAGACCTAATGTAACAACTTAAAAACTAGTTAATATCATTTTTAAAAACATTTTCAGGATGAGAGAGAGAGAGAAGAGACAGAGAATATGTGGCAAAATTGAGTAATCTAAGTAAAAGATATTTGGGGGTTTTTTGACCGTTCCTATAACTTTTCCTCAAAATAAAAAGTTCTACAGAGGCATGCTCATATGGCTTTGAGGAAAAAATATATAAATCTATTCTGAACTATATATATTTAATGCTGCACTGAACCTGATCCAACAACTTAAGTTACATGTTTTCAGAACACTCACCCATTGAATGGAAGCCTTGCCTGGGTCTGGATACCAGCTGTCCCAGTTAAGTTAGAGTTGCTTGCTATAGACACATATGAAGATTGCTGTAGCTACACATAAAGAAAGGTAATTTTAGGCCATATTTACAAAAACGCACAATACTATCAGATGTTATAATCAGTAAGAAACAAATTCATCTACTAAAATAGGAAAAATAGTATGGAGAATTTCATACAGACACAGTACTTCATGGAGCTCTTCTAAAGACCCAAACTAATACTAGAGGTGAAAACAATGTGAACATTTTAAAGTACTACATGGTACAAATACAAGAAATTTTTCACAGAGGAATAAGCCTATGAGGATCAGGAAATTCTAGCTGCATGCTCCAAAAGTACAAATATTAACTTGTATTGGCTAGAACAATGCAATGTGTCTACTTGTAAATAAAATAGGTACTATGCTGATCATTCATCACAATACAAGTTATAGAGAACGACAATTACATGGGCAATCATTTTCTATTTTACATTGATTTCTACACACAAAAAGAGACACTGATGATAAGAATACTGAACACTCATTTTCTAATCAGTAGCCACATTAAACATACTCCACAGTCCATTTCATTAGAGTACCCAGGTTTCTGTTTCTCTCTCTCAGAATCTGAGGAGATCAATTCAACAGTTTAGAACATGGTGCTAATCTGCTGGATTCTTACACGAAAAAAAACCCTTCTATCTCTTTCCTAGAAGCAGCATTCCTAACCCTCGCCAGCCAGTTGGATGATAGGCGGCTTTGACCCTAAAGAGGACCAGATGAGAGACGGGTCACTGAAGATGGGTCACCTAGAAATGCATCTCACAGTCTCCTTTCCAGGAGCAAGCCCGTGGCATCCTCCTATGTGAGGAAGAGCCAGATCATAGTCACAGCGCTCTCTACATGCACTTGGACTCTGCCGACTTTAGCTTCAACTTCTCCCCTCTTCTATTTACATAGTCTTGTCCTCTCACCAAACTGCTCTCAGTTCCCAAGTGTCTGACTCGTATACGTGACTTGTGCTGGTATTTCGAAATGCTAGAGATACTTAAAAATAAATTCAGAAGTTTTCGTTAGCATCTTAAGATTTTTGGAAACAGCCATTTTAATACTGAGTGAGACGTTTTCCAGTAGTTTCAGAATGTGACAGGGCTGTACATCTCTGACCAAACTATCCTTTTTGCAGTGCAAGGACTCAGGCTCGTCCTCCTACCTGGGTAACGTACTGCGCGGGAAGCACCGCGTAGCCCACATTCCCTGCCCCCGGAGCCGGGGCCAGCACCGTGCCTGGCGGCAGGTTAGTGAGGTTGGGCTGGATCTGCGGCAGTGGGGTGGCAGGCATGATGAGCCGCTGCTGTGGCTGGCTGGTGGTAACTATCTGTGAAGTGGGATTGATGGGTTTGGGAACAACCTTAAAAAAAAAAAAAAAAGAACACATATCCACGGTTACAGAAATACATTCTACAGCTTCTCCATTCAGGATGAATCTCTTGGACGTGAGTCTTAACTTTCAATTTGAAAAGTGAACTGTCTGTTTGGGAGAGACTGAAGAAAGTTCCGTGACACTCACCTGCTTGACAGTCTGCGCCGAGACGAGTGGAACTGACATTCGCACAGGAGTGGTATTAACAACCACCGGCTTTGCTTTTTAGAAAAGGGGAGGAAAGGACAATTTATTTACAGGAAATGGTGCTTGAAACATTGAAGACACTCAGTTCTCTCAAGATATCCCCATAAAAGAGCTTAAAGAATCCCACTGGTTTCCTATCTGGGGCAATCTTTAATCAGGAGAGTTCCCTTTTTAAATTCCTTAACCCGTCTACCAGGGAACTCAGAGCTAAGGTAGCACCTATAGTCTGTCCGCTTGACAAGGGAACGTTTGTCATTTAAGGCAGTCTACTGAAAGTACTTCAATCTGTATTCAGATGACTTAAACATTCCCTACTAAACCTAGTGTTGAAATGTCCTTTAAATAAAAAAACTGCCATTCAGGAGCTTGAGTAACAATGCTGTTCTAGACTCTTTCCAATCGCCACGTTTGTATCGAAACCAGAGAAAATGTCATTCCTGTATAATTCATTATTTACAGAGTACCTACTAAAAGGCAGCATAGCATGAAGGTTAAGAATATGGTCTCTTAAGTCATAACACCCTGGAGGCTCAAATTCCAATTCTGCTGCTTTCTAACTCTCTTTGCCTGTATCCCCATCTATAACATGGGAATAGTACCTCCCTCACAGGGTATAAGGATTAAATATGTGAATCCATGGAAATTTATTAGAACGGTGTCCAACAAATAGTAAGTGCTCAATAAATGTTAGTTGCCATTAATGTCACTGTTGTTATGACAACCATTATTACTATATAAATGGCATTGTGGACTGTGTTCCAGGGAAACTAAACTACAGTTTACACTCAAAGAGCTTACACTCAAGTAGAGCAGATTAGACATGTACCAAATAAAATAAACACGCCTAAAAAAGAGAAAGTGCTGCGGAGTCCAAGGGGGACGGAACGTTACGTCTGCTGGCAGAGGATGGGAATATGAAAGAATGCGTGGAAGGTGTAGTGTCTGAGATGGGTCCTGATCGATGGTCAGGCTGCGAAGAGGGCACACAGACCGGAGCAGGACATTCCATGCAGAGGCAGGAGCATGAGAAGTGGAGGCTTGATGCTGGAAAGCAGCAAAGCATTTCACAAAATGTTGGTGAACAGACCAGTCTGGTTGGAACCTAGGGTTAAAGTAGGCAAGCCCAAGTCTTGAATGTCAAGGTTGAAATCTATATATTTAATCTGAATTTTTTTAATTCAGTAGGCAATGAGAAGTTTCTGAGGGTTTCGAAGTACAGAAATATGACTGGAATAGCACGAGAAAAACCCAATTTGGTAGCAGTGTGCAAACCAGAAAGGAGTTGCCCGAAACAAGGCAAGTTAGAGGAGTGTACACACTGAGGGTCTACCTGGGGTGACAGAGCTGGGGACGGACAGGAGAGAGCAGTTGCAAGAGATACGGTGGAGGTGAAAGGAACATGAACTATCACCCAAGTAGATGGCAGAAACTGCACATATGAGGGAAGAAAACATAAGCCATCGTGAAGCTTTCAAGTGACCGGGAAAATGACAGCTACCAGAACGAACACCTCCAGGAATAGCTGATTTGAAGGGAAGATGAAACCCGACATAGAGAAAAGCTACGAAGAAATTCAGGGGAGAGGCTGGCACCAGACCTGCATGTTTGGACCAAAAGAAGTAAAGTTTTTAATGCTGCCTACTGCCATTGCCACAGTCCAAAAAAGGGACTTAAAAAGACAGGAAGGATGGCCCTTCCGGTTTTATTTATGCAAAAAGACCCAGAGCCAGGTCTGAAAGAGAGGCGCTGAGATAATGGGATCTAAACTGCTCTGAACAATAAAAAGAAAAAAGCTTGGGAGGGTTGATGGCTAAAGAGAGAAAGCTGAGAGTGCTGGAAGAACTCCAGACAGTACTCTGACCTAAAAGGGAGTGAGCCCCTGCAGCAGGGAGACAGGGGGAAAGGGGAGAAGGGGAGCACTCCAGAAAGTGTTTTAGTGGTGATGACTGCATCTCTCTCGATACACTAAAAACCACTCAACTGTATGCTTAACAAGGGTAAATTTTATAGTAGACACGAATTATATCTCAATAAAGTTGTTACACAAAAAGCATAGGACCAGAATTATAGGAGCGGTGACTTCTGATACTGGATTTAAAATTATTTCCTGCTCTGATTCTCTTCGGCTGCTTTAGCTTTAGTTAAGTTATGATAACCACCGTACACTGGTCTCAGCGATACTAAAAAGAATTAAAAGGTGAATGAAAAGGCATTAAAAGCCTGAATTCCTGCTTGGAACTTGAAGAACAGACCCCCTACACCACATGCTTCTTGGAGAGGGGATGCTGGTCATCCTTCCGTGAGCACACTGAGCAGCAATTTTGACAACCAGAGAAGGTAAGAACTTCCTGGTGGTCTCTGCAACAATGGGAAGGAGTGTGTGGCCTGCCCTCAGTCACATCAAATGACAAATGCGGATGATTTTATTTGGATAATAAAGAAAAGGTAACTGTCTCCATGCATGTGGGCATACGCAGGTACGCGCACTCACACAAAGGCACACAGCTAGAAAATTGGGGAATTCTAGGTTTACATTAGCTTGGCATCTGCACGCTGAGTTTTCACTAAAACCCGGTTAATAAAGAAAATATAAAATGAAGCGGTCAGAAAAGAGAACGCTACAAGTTACCTATGGAAAGGGGGACATATTGGTGTTACATAACTACATCAACGGTCTGTATTTCTCTCCCTCCTCAACTTCTGAGCACAGTCCCACATTACTATTACTGCCATTTTCACAGAAGCTGGAATAATTTTTTCTTTAGTCTTGAACAGAAATTCTGAACAAGCCTCTTTTTTTTTTTTAAAGATTTTATTTATTTATTTGACAGAGAGAGAGAGAGCGAGAGCAGGAACACAAGCAGGGGGAGTGGGAGAGGGAGAAGCAGGCTTCCTGTCGAGCAGGGAGCCCGATGCGGGCCTCGATCCCAGGACCCTGGGATCATGACCTGAGCTGAAGGCAGACGCTTAACAACTGAGCCACCCAGGCGCCCCTGAACAATTCTCTTAGAACAGACAGCCTCCTTCCAAATTTTAGAAACCATACACCCAAGTGTTTAAGGCTTTTTAATTTCTTAAATTGACTTCCTTACCAAGATGGTAGGAGATTACATTCTAAAGAGATTAATCATGAACTCTTCTGGATCTTTCTACTGTGCTGCCTGCTATCCAGCCAGCAGTGACCATGGTGGAGCCTTTGAATACTGGTTTTGTATGGCTTTGGTGGGAAATGTATAACATGAGCCCAACTCCCTTTGGCATAAGGAAATCCCTTATTGGAAAGTAAGCCCTTAGAAAGACATATTAATACATTCGATGAACTAGAGCAACTATTTTCGTGTATCTCTAATAAAAATTATAAATTCATTATTCCTGTGAAATGATACATATTGTGTATACCTAGGTCTCTTATGGGACAGGAGAGCAGACAGAGAGAACTACGGGTGGGCATAAGGGCAATCACATAGGTGGTTCTGTAAATGAGTGGGTGGGAAGAGGGTAGATACGGGGAGAACTGAAGGAGCTGGAGAGATAGAGGCGAGGACAGAAAGGGAAAACTGAAGGTGGAAAGCAAAGAAGAAAGAAGCAGGGCAAAAGAAGGAGGCGTGTGTGAGGGATTTCCAGGAGGCAAAGAGCATACAGTGGTAGAGAGAGGCAGAAAGACATATAAACTTGGAAAAGAAGGTATCAATAAATACACTGGAATTATGAACTGTCCCACCTATTCCTCCACTCTTCCTGGATCTTCAGCGTCTTTTCTACTTATTCCAAGGGCTTATTATTGACAAGGAAATTAGCATTAACATTACACTGGAAATGGATCTCAGCATATGGAACACAGACAAACACACACACATAAAGTATAGCCCATTGTACTTAATGGGTGCTTGACATCATTATGACCATCTGAGTAAACCGCGCTTGTAGCACCTCTTTTAGTGGCCTGCTAAGTTTAAGTACTGAGAGGATATAAAACTTGGCTCCTTTCGCAATACGCGAGTTAAGAACACCGTAATAAAAGATTTTCTTCTAAAATCCGTTTAAAGAGGGATTAGAAAATATAATTACCTGACGGGTCTAATTTTAATAGAATACATACTAGAGTGCTGTTTCCCTCACGTAGCCTCTAGTTTCTTCCACCAGTAATTTAAAAAATAAATAGGTAGGTTTTCTCTTCCACAGTTTCCCTCAGGTGAACTAGCTATCAGCAACAGACAGCTCCAACCCACTGATCCCTTAATAAAAATGAACGTACAAACAGGTGGTCTTTAATTCTTCTATTTACATCCAGTAAATAATAAATCATGTACTCGCCATCAATTGCTTTTTGACATCGATGGGCTATGCAGCAGTCTTCTAAGGCAAAAAAATTCGGCCCTAAACTGTGAACCGTCCTGATCCTTTCACACCATTCAATTCTAACGAGTGGACAAGCGTGGAGAGTGGCTGTGTGTGTGTCTGTGTACATGTATCAGGCGATGGGAAGGGTTAAACACAAACAGAAAACGGAAGGATTACAAACCGGAATACCCTCCAGGAAAAGCACAACTAAGCAAAATAACAAAATATTTTAACAGCTTTTTATTAGCAATTACAGATTCAAACTAAGTAAAGGATGAAGGCAGTAGCAAGTTCTTATGCCTCGCCTACCAGTCATTTCAACTGATCCAAACCCTACCAAGCAGCTTCACCCAGTTGAGAGCACGAGGTCATCTGGTTTCATCTCAATCTGTCCCACTAGCATAAAGGAGAGGCTTATAAAGCAGCAGTACAACGGCTAACCCCAAACTGACGAAGAACTCTGGTGGTCTGGTGGTAGAGCACACCGTGCACCAGCTCCCAGCAGAGGGAGAGACTGCAGTTACACACAACTATGACTCTATTCTGCGGTCTTCCGCAACAGTCGCTGATTCACACTCTCAGCTGAAATGCCACACTTAATCAGGATTTCAGCAAGAAAAGGACCAGTGTTCTTTAATAATGTTCAACGAATTCATTACTGTTTTTAAAAAATGGTTACTAACCTTGCTGGAGAGGTTGAGTGTTTGTACTGGGATTCTGACTAACTGGCTGGCTTGGGCTACTGGCTGATGTGGCAGTGACAAGCCGGACATAATGAAACTTGCTTCCAGGCACTTGAATCTGCTGGACATTGGGAGCAGTTGCCAGAGGAATAATTGTCTTAAACTGTGATGTGCTCACGCCTCCAACAGTGATGGTCTGCACAGCTGATTTCACTGCCTAGTAAACAATACAACACGGCTATCGTTAATCTGGGATTTAACTTTCCTACCCTTTTAACTTCTGACAAGTGCTCAAGTAAAAAAGTATGTTCCTGTATTTCATCAAAAGCTGTTGCAAGGAACAACCTGTTCAAAGAGAAATGAAAAGAATAGTAATGAATATAGGAGTGAAACCAAAATTAATGAGTTCTCCCTTCCATCTCTAGTAGTTACTTCCTTGAGAATCCAGGTCGGATGACTTGCTATGAAGAAATTATTATTTAAGTTACAAGAACTGACTCAGTTTTGTTAATATTTATGAAAAAAAGAATTATTTTAAAACTCCCAGAATTAAGCCTCATATTCAACACAGAGAAGACGATGCAGATAACTTGGCTTTATTGCTACCCACCAAATTAACTAGGACAAATTTCATTTTTACGTGTTCTAAAAAAGAAAGAGACCCAAAAGCAAAAGCCCATCTTATACTCTCATTAAGTCTAGTCGATTCAGTTGTATCCGCAGATACAAATGTACCCATTAACGTACGGGTTTAATTAAGGCGCCAAATTCGGTCCAAAATTACCCCAATTTTGGTTGTCTAGGGAAACTAATTTTGGGAGATTCAAATTTGAGTCAATATAATCATTTTAATAATTTTTAATACTTTCCTTTATTCCGACAAACAGCAATGTGACTTCCCAAAAAGCTAAATGAAACATCAGAGGCAGAACTGAAGTCTTTCAAGATGTCTTCAGTTGATGTTTAACCAATACACAGCAGATTCTTCTCCAAAGCAAAGGTCCAAACCAGATTCTCAACCGGTTCAACAGTATTATTTTGTAAAAGAATTACATCCCCACCTATTCTTCAAAGAGCCCTCATGCTAAAAGACAACTGACATGATGGAAGAAATCTATATTATGTGCATAATAGTTTATGAAAGAATAATTCTTAAGAATTTGAACACTGTTAAAAAAGCTCAGAAAAAAAGAGAGAAAAGAATGTCATTTGGCGTGGAAACTCTACAGGCAATAGTCAAAGGAGATTACTTCAGCATAAAATGATTCACATACTGTCACCGGGGAGAGGCACCACAAAGCAGATTTAAAACAAAGAGAAAACAGCCACAACAGTCATGGGTTAAATGAAAATATAAAACTTAAGAAAAGGGATAAAATGTTTACATATGGAAGCTATTGAAAAATCAAGCAAGCATGAGACAAATATATACAGTGATGCAAGAGACACAGCCCTTTCTATCTCAGCTCAAAATGGAAAAAAATACCATCCTAAACAAGGTGCCTCAAGCACAGTAAATTTATCGGGTACTTAATATGTATGAGGGACAGTGCTTAAATGATCTGATTTAAATCTAGCAGCCACATTATGAGCCAGGTATAGCATGGGACGAGTACAGGGGCTGGCTTAGTTAAGTTTGCAGAGCATACTTAACTTCTTTTCCATCTCTTTACTTTCAACTTTTCTGCATCCTAAGCTTCAAGCTACAACTCTTACGAGATGTACATAATTGGGTCTTTAAAACAAAAATAAGATCTCACTGTATTTTTAAATCAGTATGTGTCTGTTTACATCTAACATAGTTATCTAAAGATCTGGATTTAAATCCACCATTGTACCTGTTTCCTATTTGAACCACCTGTCCTCTTCTGTTCCTTTTTTCTCTCCTTTCTTACCTTCTTTTGGGTTAAAAATTTTTTCATTTCATTCCCCCTTCCGGTATTAGCTTTTTATTTATACATTATGTTACCCTGGAGATAACGATGTACAATGCAAGAATTAAATTAGTACTTTACATATCACCCAGGAAATGAAAGAACCCTAGAACACTAACACCATTTACTCTTGCCCCATCTTTGTGCTATTGTTAAGTATTCTAATTCTACATATAATTTTACCTCCACAAAACCTTCATTTACATACACCCACAAATTTACCCTTTCTGTCCTTTCTGTATCTTCCTGCTTCAAAGCACTGATGATTTAGGATCATTTTCCTTCTGCGTGAAGAACTCACTTGAGGATTTCCTTAAGTGTGGGTCTGCTGATGAGGAATTCTCTCCATTTTGTGTCTCAAAAAATGTCCAGTTCTTTATCTGTATCTACTTTGTTGAAAAACTCATCTATTAAATTCTTAATCTCCGTTTTAAGTTTGCAGTTTGAAAATATTCATCTGATTTTTTTTTTCAATTGAAGCATACTTGATACACAATGTTACACTAGTTTCCGGTTCATTGAATTCCTTCTTTAAGTTTCTAACTCTCTGCTGAAATTCTTCATCTTGTTAAATAAATTTCTGAATATATTAATCTTAGTTATTTTAGAAGTCTGATAACTCCATTACCTATGTTTCTTGGTTTTGAATAATTTGGTCTGGTTGCCTCATGTACCTGATGATTTCTGACTAAATGCCAGACATTGTTTATGAAAAATTAAGCATAATTTGAGGCTCTGAATGATGTTATATTCCTCCAGAGAAAATTCACTTTGGCTTCTGGCAGGCAGTTAAAAAAGTAGGGGCAGATTATCCTAAACCAATCACAAACTGAGCTGATTTGAAGCAGAGCTTCAATCTTCCAGAGGCCTTATCTATTTCTGGTTCACTCTTCTCCTATATAGCGGCCCCAACTAGGAATCGGGTGTTTATAGGCTTCCTTTGGGCCTGAATCCAAATTTTTGTTCATGAGATTTATAAGACAGATCCAGTCAGCTCCTTAACTTTTCTGTAGCCACTTTCTGCTCATCATCTCAGTCTTTCAGCTACAACTTACAAATCAGCAAATGCCCTAAAAAGAAGTGTCACAATGAACATGAAGCTGACTTCTCTAGGCTTCCCTTTACTTCATGAATGTGGCCTCTGGTGTCCTAGCTCCCTTACTAGGTCTCCAACAACTTCAAACAGATTTTTAAAATATATTTTCTTCTGTTTTTTAGTTGTTCTTGGTAAGACAGTTGGTCTGCAACAAGCTGGTTCTGCACAATCAAAAACAGAAAATACCAACTGCCAGGGTTTTAATCTAGGCTACAACATTCCTTGTTGTGTGACCTTGTGCAAGTGACTAAACTTCTCTGTGCCTAAGTTTTCTCAACTGAAAATGTGAAAATAATACCTTTCTTAAAAGGGCTATTATTAAGGATTAAATGAGTTAAATTATATGAAGTACAAATAATAACTTATCACATATTATAATGCTCAATAAATGTGAGCTGCTGTTTGTATCATCATTATGCCCATTATAGATGGGAGAAACTGAAGCTCAGAGAGATTAAGAAACTTGCCCAAGGTCACAAAGCTGAAAAGTAGCAGAGCCAGGATTTGAACCAGACCCAACTCCAAAGCCCATTCTTTTAAGTAGGACATCATAATGCCTCCAGCTGTAGATGCTTAATGAATAGTTATTAAGTGACTAAATAAAAGAAAATAGTATCCAGTCCTCAAGAGCTCCAGTAAGAACTAAAGTTGCACATTTGCCTCTAAGAAACATTGAAAGTATTTTTTTAAATCAGTATGCTGAATAGAAGTATAAACATATTATTTAAATGTTTTTATTTTAAAACAATTTTAGACTCACAAGAAGTTACAAAATAAGAGAGTTCCCATGTACACTTCCCCAATAGAATAACATCTTACAGAACCACAGAATATTATTAAAACCAGGAAATTGGTACAATACTATTAACCCAACTACAAAACAGAACTTATTCAGATTTCCCCAGTTTTTATATGCATTTTGGGGGGATGTATACTAAAGTCTGTATAGATTCATGTAATCAAATTACCATCAAGATACAAAATTGTTCCATCACCACAAAGAAACTCTCTTGCACTGCCCTTTATATGCACACCCTCCCCCACCAACACCAACTCTTGACAACCACTTACTAAACTGCATTTTCCCAACACCTGAAATACTAGGTAACATATAACAGTTACTATTTTTGCAAAAGACAGAGGCATTAGAATACACTTAATTTCCTTGAGAATTCACAAGTTGGTCCCTTCCTAGAAGTACAACAGTCTGAGAAACTCCTTATGAATGCCTCTCTGAATATACCACATTACCAGAAAAACAGTTAATATGAATCCAATAAAAATCTTCAGGTATCTCTTGGGGCACCTGGGTGGCTCAGTCAGTTAAGCATCTGACTCTTGATTTTGGCTCAGGTCATGATCTCAGGGTTGGATGATCATGTGGGACTCCACACTGGGCGTGGAGCCTGCTTAGGATTCTCTCTCTCCCTCTCCTTCTGCCCCACCCCCTGCACCTCCCCCCATTGCACGTGCTCTCTCTCTCAAAAAAAAAAATAAATTTTTTTTAATTAAAAAAAAATCTTCAGGTATCTCTATTTCCTGATTAACATCCTTGACAGCTGGTTTAAAATGCAACTATATTAATTTAAATTCAAAGTAGCAACATTTAACATGCATTAAGGGCTTCCCTCAAATACCTGGACTTGAAAGATTCTATTTATACTATTTCCTAAGCTATTTCTTTCTTTCTTTCTTTCTTTTTTTTTTGGTAAAGATTTTATTTACTTATTTGAGAGAGAGAGAGTGAGAAAGAACACGAGAGAGGGGAGGGTCAGAGGAAGAAGCAGACTCGCCACTGGGCAGGGAGCCTGATGTGTGGCATGTCCTGGGACTTCAGGATCATGACCTGAGCTGAAGGCAGACACTTAAAACGACTGAGCCACCCAGGCACCCCTTTCTAAGCTATTTCTATTTACAGATTAATACCATAATTATGTGTTTAAAATAAATTTCTTTGAACATTATTTTCCAATTAGCAAATGGCAAAAGTTCCTGCTTAACTGAAGTTTACCTAAAAGGAAAGAAATGAAACACTCTTCTAGTTCTGCAAATGAGGATTCTTATTCTATTTGGTGAAGTTGGAGGGAGAGAGGGAGGGATGGAGGGGGAGAGAGAGGGAGAAAGAGAGAAAAGCCTCAACCAATATCCAAAAACAGTAAGTTTATAGGGTTCCATATTTGGTTCTGTTTGTAAATACTGCTTAGAAATCATTGTTTGGACAATATGGGCTTTGGTTCTAGTTAAGTCTCAATCATGTGTGTATTTTGGCAAGCAACCTAATGCTTCTTTATATCTTTGTTTCTCTATTGTACAAGGGAGAACATTACCACTAAATGAAATCTCACTTTGAGACACCTCCATCAATTGTGCTGTTTCAAACAGATATTAAGATGGCCTTTGTTTAATCCCCTGCAAAATCAGAACAATATTTTCCTTAATGCTAATTGGGCAGTGTTTACTAAAGTGTGTTACTAAAGTGTATCTGTTTCATTAAACATTAGCTCTTCAGGATTAGATATTACATGAAACAGCCTACTCTGTCAAATTAATTTATGAAACCCTAAGGTAAACAAAGTTAAACAAAAGCCTTCTCAGAGCCCTTACTATATTATATGCTAATGACCACTACACATTTCCTGGATGGATATGGTATATGGTGTTTCTCAAACTTATTTAGCAGTAGCATTGGGGGGGCGGGGCGGAATTTTTCTTTTTTTAAAAAAATATATTGGTGCCAAGAGAAAGGCAGATGGTATCATGTAAAGACACCCTACAGGAAATAGCTTTTCACCAGAAGTTGTAATAAAGAATGGCAGAGCAGGCATAATGAATCCTAAGCAACCTGCACCATAAATATTTGTGAAATCTCTTAAAATAGCATTTCATATGTATTTCTACATAGAACATGACTTAAGACTCATTTTGAATCTAGGTAAATGGCAACTAATTTTGGCATAATTTTAAAAGAGAAAAGAGCTTATGTTTTTCTTTTTTATTGAAATATAATTGACATATAACATTATATTAGTTTTTGAGTCTACAAAATGATTTCATATATATGAAAAAATATTTATATTATATATATATATTTTAAAGATTTTATTTATTTATTTGACAGAGAGAGAGCATAAGCAGGGAGAGCAGCAGGCTGAGGAAGAGGGAGAAGCAGGCTCCCCGCTGAGCAGGGAGCCTGACACAGGGCTCAATCCCACGACCATGGGATCATGACCTGAGCCAAAGGCAGACGCTTAACCGACTGAGCCACCCAGGTGCCCCCATATATGTATATATTGCAAATTGATTACCACAATAAGTTAGCATCCATCACTGGACATAATGAAGTATTTCTTGTGATGAGAACTTTTGAGATCTACTCTCTTAGCAACTTTCAAATATACACTATGTTAACTAAAGTCATCATGCTGTACATTACATTCCCAGAACTTATTTACCTTATAACTGGAACTTTGTACATTTTGATCATCTTCACCCATTTCACCCACAACCAACCCCACCCCACAGCAAACACCAACCTGTTCTCTGTATCTATGAGTTCATTTTTCTTTTTCTTTCTTAAGATTCCACATATATGTGAGATCACACAGTATTTGTCTTTGTGTCTGACTTACTTCATTTGGCACAATACCCTCAAGGTTCTTCCATGTTGTGGCAAATGGCAGGATTTTATTTATTTTTTTTAATGGCTGAATACTATTCCATTATACATATATGACGTATATATACATATGTGTATGTGTGTGTGTGTGCGTGTATCTCACATCTTCTTTATCCATTCATCTGTCAATGGACACTTGGCTTGTTTTCACGTCTTGGCTATTGTAAATAATGCTGCAAAAAACATTAGAATGCAGACATATTTTCAAGATGGTGATCTTATTTCCTTCACAGATGTGGAATTGCTGGATTATATGGTGGAGTTCTATTTTTAATTTTGGGGGGAACCTCCATACTGTTTTCCATAGTGGCTGCGCCAATTTTCATTACCAGCAGCAGTGCACTAGTGTTCCTTTGACATTCTCACCAACACTTGTTTGTTGTGTCTTGTCTTTGCTAATAGACATTCTAATATGTGTGAGGTGACATCTCATTGTGGTTTTAATTTGCATTTCCCAGGTGATTATTCATGCTGAGCACCTTTTCATGTGCCTGTTGGCCACCTGTATGTCTTCTTTGGAAAAATGTCTATTCAGTTCCTCTGCCCTTTTATTTTTTAATTGGATTGTTTGGTTTCTCTCAATAATTGTATGAGTTCTTTATATGTTTTCAATATTACCCTTTATCAGATATATGATTTGCAAATATTTTCTCCCATTCCATCATAGGTCACTTTTCCATTTTGTTGATGGTTTTCTTTATTGTGCTTTTAGTTTGATGTAGTCCCACTTATTTGTTTTTGTTGCCTTTGTTTTTTTTTTGGTGTCAAATCCAAAAAATCATTGCCAAGACTGATGTCAAAGACCCCTTTCATTTTCCTCTAGAAGTTATATGGTTTCAGGTCTTATATTCAAGGCTTTAATCTATTTTGAGTTTATTCTTGTGTATGCTGTAAGTGGGTTTATTTCTAAGCTCTCTATTCTGTGCCACTGATCTGTATATATGTGTTTATGCCAATACCATACTGTTTTGGTTTGTATGGGTTTGTAATATAGTTTGGGTTTGTAATATGGGTTTGTAATATAGTTCGGGTTTGTAATATGGGTTTGTAATATAGTTTGAAATCAGGAATTTGTAGGGTTTCATATTAATATGGTTTTTAAAAAAGATTTATTTATTTATTTTATAAAGAGAGAGAGAAAGAAGGCTCACACACATGTGAGTTGGGGGAGGGGCAGGAGGAGAGAATTTTCAAGCAAACTCCCTGCTGAGCACGGAGCCCAATGTGGGGCTCAATCCCATGACCCATAAGATGGTGACCTGAGATGAAACCAAGAGTCAGACATTCAGTGAGTGAGCCACCCAGGCACCCCCATATTAATATGGTCTTTAAAAATTTGTGAATGTTTATAGAGTTTATCATCATGGAAAAACTATGTTTATATTATCCTAATTACCAAACTTCAGGTTATTACTTATTAAAATAAATAAACCTAACAAGAAGCAAATTGGCAAGCTTTAAAATGTTTCCAGACTAAGAGACAAATGATAAAATAGGAAGAGATAAATATTATATATATTATATGACTAATAACAAAGTCAAACCTTGAGATGATACCAGAACTTTCAGCACTGTTTTATTAACTGATGAAATATTATGAAATAGCTGTAAGGCATTCTTTTGTTATTTTTTCATGGATATTAACCCAACTTATGTTTTATTTATAGTTACAAAGTACAGTGACAAGGATGAGTAATTGAAATATATTAGTATCCATGGAAGCATTCAAAGAAAGAGTCAAATGACTATTAACAGGCAAAATTAGACAACCCGCTTTATAAGCATCAGCCTTATACAAATCAGGAACCAGCCGTACTAAAGATTAAAACGTTATCAAGATAGGATAAATAAAATAGTATGGGACTGGCCTAGGAGCAGAGTACTAAAGATCAGAAGAATAGATAAAAGAACCTATATAACAAACAAATGAGCAAAGAAAAAAGAGACAAAAACCACTCTTAAACACAGAGAACAAATTGGTGGTTGCCAGAGGGAAGTGGCTGGGAGGATGGGTGAAAATAAAGAGGATTAAGAGCACACTTAACCGTGATGAGCACTGAATAATGTATAGAATTGTTGTATCATTATACTGTACACCTAAACTAATATCACACTGTATGTTAATTACACTTCAATAACAAAAAGGGGGAAGAAAGGAAAAAAGATTACAGAACAATGAAAATTAACTATAGCTATAGATTATGACATAGGTGAATCTTAGACATTATGTTGTCTCTCTCTTTTTTTTTAAAGATTTTATTTATTTATTTGAGAGAGAGAATGAGAGAGAGAGCATGAGAGGGGTGAGGGTCAGAGGGAGAAGCAGACTGCCTGCTGAGCAGGGAGCCCGATGTGGGACTCGATCCTAGGACTCCAGGATCCTGACCTGAGCCGAAGGCAGTCGCTTAACCAACTGAGCCACCCAGGCACCCCTTAGACATTATGTTGTAAAGCAAGTTTCAAATTATTAAATTTGGTATTGTAACAAAAATAATTTTGAAATAAACTATTTGGAGAATTAAAGAAAAAGAACCTATATATAGAATAGTTCATGATGAAAGCTGGCATCTCAAATCAACAGAGAATGGTGAGCTATTCAATAAACAAATTAGCTATTTGGTCTGAAAAAAAAAGCTGGATCCGTATAACTCATTCTGTGTAATAAATTTCAAATAGATCAAAGATTTAATCTAAAAAAAAAAACACCCCAAAAACCAATACTGAACACACAGACCAATGAAACAGAATAGAGTCCACAAAGAAACCTGCACATATACGGTCAAATGATTTTTAACCAGGGTGCCAAGACCATTCAATGCAGAAAAGACAAATGGTGCCAGGAAAACTGGATATCCACATGCAAAAGAATGAAGTTGAATGACTCCTCTCCCAACATCATATACAAAAATTAACTCAAAAGGGATCCACGATCTAAATGTAAGATCTAATACTAAAAACTCTTACAAGAAAACATAGGGCATCAGAGTTCATAGAAGAGGAGTGCAGAAGACACAAAGACATGAATAATTTTTTAAAATATAAATCTATGTGAGACCTTTTAATCAATTAGATTGGCAAAGACTAAAAATGACTGATTAAATAGGAGAGCACAGAAATAGACTCATAAAAATGATCAACTGATCGATCTCTGACAAAGGAGCAAAAATAATTCAACAGAGATAGTTTTTTCAACAAATGGTGCTAGAACAATAGGTCACCCACATACAAAAAAGTGTATCTCAACACAGACACCTTTCATATGGACTCAAGACCTAAAACTATAAAACTATGAAACAGTACAACTCCTGGAAGATAACACAGGAGAAAATTTAGTTTACCTTGGGTTTGGTGATGACTTTTTAGATACAAAACCAAAAACACAATCCCTGAAAAGAAAAAATTGGTACGTCAAGCTTCATTAATATTACAAATTTCTGCTCTGCAAAAGATACTGCTAAGCGTATAAAAGATAAGCCACACAATAGGAAAAAGTATCTGTAAAACACATGTAAAGTCTAAAGATACAGGAGCCATCTGGGTTCCATTCCAGAAATTACTGAACAGGACCACAGGAATGCAACCAGCTGGGTGCCTGGGTGGCTCAGCCGGTTAAGCGGCTGCCTTAGGCTCAGGTCATGATCCCAGGGCCCTGCGATCGAGCCCCGCATCGGGCTTCCTGCTCAGCAGGGAGTCTGCTTCTCCCTCTCCCACTCCCCTTGCTTGTGTTCCCTCTCTCGCTGTCTCTCTCTCTGTCAAATAAATCAATAAAAAAATCTTTAAAAAAAAAAAAAAAAAAGGAATGCAACCAGTCTACGAAACACTACAGCATATAAACAACCCAATTCTGTGGGGTTTTTTTCAAGGGCAAGAAAAAAAGAAGATGAAAAAAACTAAGAGAAATAGCAATCATTCACAAATTTATCTGATCACAAACTTATCTGATCCCAAATTCAAACAAGTGTAAAAATAAATATGATGATTAGGGAAATGCAAATTAACTAGGTATTTAATGACATTAAAGGAATATGGGTAAGTTAAAAAAAAAAAGACATCTACAGATGAAATGACATGATTTACTTAAAAAAAAAAAAGGAGGAGGAGGTGAAAACATTATAGATGAAAACAAGGTAAAGCTGATAATTCTAAAGTTGGATAAAGGGTACCTGTACATGGGGGTTAATTATACTATCCTAACTTTTTAATATTTTTAGACTTTTAATATTTCATTTTAGGGGCACCTGGGTGGCACAGTCAGTTAAGCATCTGACTCTTGGTTTTAGCTCAGGTTGTGATCTCAGGGTCCTGAGATCAAGCCCTGTGTTGGGCTCCATGCTCAGCAGGGAGTCTGCTAAAGATTCTCTCTCCCTCTCCCTCTGCCCCTCCCCCTCCAGCTCACTCATACTCTCTCTAAAGTAAATAAATAAATCTTTAAAAATATTTAATTTTAAGTTTCTATAGTAAAAGGTGTTAATAATATGGCCACAGGACCCCAAAGGTATTCAATCAACATAATTATAAAAGCATAAAACAAAACCAATACAACTGAAAAGAGAATAAATTCTCAGTCATTTATTCCTTCTGCTCCTATAACCTGGCTATTGGGTACTGGTATGAGGAGCTAGAAACAAAGCTTCAGGCAACAGAGTACCAATGGAACCTATAATTTATCTCAACTCCAACTCTTATTACAACAATCTATGTCAAAGTTTATCTGGAAAACAGACACCCTTCACTTCAAATTGTACTCATTACCACCATGATCATTTCCAACTCAAATATGTGAGAGCTTCATAGCCAAAGCAAAAGCTATCAACTTCTGAAATCTCTGTCCCCAAATGGTTCTAACTTAACTTTTTGATATTGTCATTGCTCATATCACTTCCTGCCTGGATATTTGCAAAACAAATACAATCATCTTTATGACAAGCCTCTCTACCTGCCACCAGAGACATTGCTATTTTTTTTTGCAAACTTCACTTTAATTCTTTAGCTCTGTTGCCTCAGAAACATTCCATGAGTCTCCATTTAATGACAAAATTAAGCCTAAATTTGCTTTGTTTTGAAAATTATCCGTAATCTAACCTTATCTATATATGCTCTCCATTCCCTCCAAAGCATTACTAATTCTGATCAGAACAGTTGTCTTAGTGCCCCACACGTACACTGTATCTATTTCAGCTCTAGTCCTTCACTCTTGTGGCTGACATCCACTCTAATTCATACCCATACAAAACCTTAGCTCAGGGATACCCTCTCTAATCATCCTAACTGTGGTTCAGTCTCCTTACATAGGATCTCATGCCATCATGAGTCTGTTCATGGTTTTGCAATTTTATATGTTTGTATAATTATTTGATTCATTTCCATCACACTCCCTCCCGCAACCTCCATAGACTTTAGGTTCCATGCCTCTAATTTTGTTCTCTCCTGTTTCCTAGCACAGCCCCTAACACATAGTAGGCATTGGTTAAGTATCTGAGTAAATGGTGAATGAAGAGGACTTACCTCTCTTTAGTTTTGAACTATCTTGTCTATACCACACAACTAAGCACCTATTTCATTATTCATTATTGTTTTATTTGCATTCAATTTTGTCTGCCCAGCCACCACTGTAAGCTCTTCTATAGTTCCCACAGTCTTAGCACAGGGGACACAATGACCTCAAAAAATACTGATAGCCACTGATAAACAGAGAACAGAAGAGTATCTCTCTATAATAGAAAACTTCATTATTGTTCAGGTTCCCAGTTTCCTGACTAATGTCAATTACCCATGTTAATGTAGCACTCTTATGCTATATATGGATGATTATGCTACAGACTGCTTTCTGCTAACTAAAATCCACAGTCTCTTCTGCTTCCTAAGCATATAGCCAATTATATTTCCTAGCCTCCCTTGTTAAGGTGAGGCCATGCAACTCAGTTTTATTTTAGCTAGTGAAGTGAAGGGATGCGTATTTCCAGGTCTGGCCCATAAAAGCCTCCCACATGTGCTTTTCCATGTCTTTTCCCTTCCAGCTGGCTAGAATGGAGATAACCTTCGGAGAGACTAAGAACATCATTCAGTTTGTTGTAATTTCAAGCCTATTTTAAATACTAGTAAAATTAACATAAACCTGTCACATTACTTTTTATAATGTATTCCAGGGAATCAAATCAACACAGTGATTTGATACTCACCAGTATCTATTACATTTTTTTTAATACAAATAAACCAATCTTTAGCAGTCAGAAATTTACATTATTCCCTTTACTCTATAAACTTGTAGTTAATTTCATAAACTCTAAAAATTTTATTCCAGTGTAACATTTTTATGTTTGAAATTCTTTTATAATCCTCTGAAACAAAAAGATGTATATAAATTGAAAATTTAAAAACATTATTTCCCATTAATGTAAAGCTCTAAGTATTATATAATTTTGTCTGGGTTGAGTTAATTACTGTATAGACTTAATCAAAGCAAAATAAATATATTACATATTGTGATTATTACAAATAAAAAGGATTTTATTAGAATGCATCTCTTAATCAGATGGATGATGGTACTCCTTTTTTAAGATTATTTCCCATACTCACAGCTGAACATTACATATTGCAAGAGTGAGAGTTCAGCACCAATTCTATTCGTATTTTTCTCATAAATACTAAAAACATTATTTGCACAAATAAGTATACATGAACAGATGAATATTTATTGTAATAATATACATTAATATTCTGAACAACTCCTGAATTTTATACCCAAACTTAAATTTATTCTACCATCAAAAATTATTTTTAATGATCTGAAAACTCACTTAGGTCCTCCTTTAATTTAGTGGAGAGAAAAAAACCTGGAACCTATCTGAACTACAAGGAAAAGTTTTAATAATCTGCAGTCATTTGTTTCTCAATTTCTAGGACATATGTTAAAAATGCTTTTTTACGCAAACCTGTCAAATGATAGGTGCCCTGTTTATCAGATACATTCAAAAATAATTAGGAAAAACTTTTCTTAACTTCCTACAATGATAACAATATTTCTTTCTTAACAGAGATTTGGGTTACATAGATATATGCATTTTTATCTAAACTCATCTAATGGTACCTTTAAGATCTGCATAGTTCAGTATACATAAAGTTCACCTCAAATGAAAAACCTCTAAACAAATAGTGAATTCTAGTCAGTGGTATGCTTGATGAAATATCTGGGGAGAAGTATACTGGACATGTACAACTGACTCTGAAATGAATTTTAAAAATAAGGTGATTAATGGATACAGGGACAGACAGATAAATGACAAAGCAACTACAGTTAACTGTTGAATCTAGAATTTAATTATAAAAGCTTCATAGAATTCTTCCAACCTAGAAGAGCCAGAAGTAGGAAGAATTCAAGAAGTTATACTGGTCATAGGAATCAGAGAAGAAACTTTATTTATTTATTTATTTATTTTAAGCTTTTCTTAAACCATCCATACATAGCTTATGCTCTGAAATTCTTCACATGGCAGTCTGCATTCTAAATGGCTAGGTGATGGTTCAATTACTTACCATAGGCAGGGCAAAGAGGATAATTTGTTTACCAAATAAAAGTCAAAAAGGAAAAGCACTCCCCTGGGTTGGAGAGCAAAACTGACAAGAAGTATATGTAAAGTATATTCAAAGATATCAAAGATAATTTACATAAACTCTCAAAAGTAGACAGTAAGATATTTTGAAGATGGATTCACATTCATCATAAAGACATTAAGCGAAAAAAAGGTAACCATTAACATTACATAAAGTATGATGAGGCCTTACATTTTAGGAATATTTATTTACTCTAAGACCAAACTAGTGGGAAAGAAAGGGTTTCGAAATTTCTAAGCTCTCTTTTCTTTGATCCAATTTCTTTTTTTAAAGATTTTATTTATTATTTGACAGGGAGAGAGTAAGACAGCACAAGTAGGGGGAAGCAGCAGAGGGTGAGGAAGAAGCAGGCTCCCCCAGGAGCAAGGAGCCCAATGTGGGACTCAATCCCAGGACTCATGACCTGAGCCAAAGGCAGACACTTAACCGAATGAGCCACCCAGGTGCCCCTCTTTGATCCAATTTTCTAGAACACAAGGTCTGGAAACCTTTACCTCTCTTGAGCTTCATTTATCCAAAAGTTCACTATCCTGAAATCTTTCTGATCAGATTTGAAATGAATCAACAGCCCAGCTTCACTCTGTGTTCTAAGTCACCTACTTTTAATAGAATATGGTTTCACCACCCTAGATGTATAAGTTTAAAAATCAAAAAAAATTTTTTAAACGGTCCAGCCAGCCATTCCAGCAATAAAATGAGAGGAAGACTAAGAGATGACCTAGATGTTGCAACCATCAGATAACTATTTAAAATAACTATGATTACTATATTAGCCGACTCAGTAGGAAAGTAAGACAACATGCAATGAACCGTGGGGGAAATGCAGCAGAGAGATGGAAACTGGAAGAAAGAGTCAATGGAAATGCTAGAAATTTAAAAAATACAACTATCAGTTGTATTTACATCTTACTGATGTAAGCTCTATCAGTGATGAAGAAGTCCTTCAATGGGCCTAGTCAGTAAACTCCACACAAAATGAGGAAGGAATCAATGCATTTGAAGACATGTCAAAAGAAATTACCCAAATCAAAACAAAAAGAAAACAAAGTGGGAGAGGAAAAATAGAAGAGAGTATCTAGAGCTATAGATCTGTATCAGTCTAACATTTTTAAAAACAGAGTTCTAGAATGAGAAGAGAGAAAGTGAGGCAGAAATATTTGAAGAGATAATAGTCAAAAGTTTTCAAAAAAAATAAAAGAATAAATTATTACATCCAAGATAGTTTAAAATCAAGATAAATATATATTTAAAAAAGAAAGCAATAATAACATAGCACACAGCTGGATACATTAACAGTCAAATCACAGAAATCCAAATATAAAGAGGAAATCTTAAAAGCAAGCAGGGGCAGAAAAGACACATTACATATACAAAGGAAGAAAAGATAAAAATTACAACATTACTTCTTGCCAAAACTATGCAATCTAGAAGTCAATGGGGTGACTTTTTTAAAGCATTGGGGGAAAACTGTCAACCTAGAATTTCTTACCCACTGAAAATATCTTTCAAAAGTAACAGCAAAATAAGACCTTTTCATGCAATACAAAAGCTGAGAGAATCTCGTCAGCAGAATTTTCCTTAAAAGAAATTTCAATTTTCCTAAGAAAATTAAACTTTCCTAAAGAAAGGTTTTTGGTTTTTTTTAAGAGTTTTACTTATTTATTTGAGAGGGAGAGAGAATGCAAGTGGGGGAAGAGCAGAGGGACAGGGACAAGCAGACTCCCACTGAGTGTGGAACCTGATGTGGGGCCTGATGTCAAGACCCAAGTTGAAACCAAGAGTTGGATGCTCAACCGACTGAGCCACTCAGGCACCCCTCCTAAAGAAAGTTCTTTAGGGAGGAGTTTTATACCAAACTAAAATTGGGGCCTACAGAAAGAAAGCAAGTGTGTAAGATATAGTTAAAATGAAAATAGATAAAGGACTTACTTTTCTTATTTTTAGTTATTTTAAAAGGTAATTTTGTGTAAAGCAAAAACAAAAAATGTATTATGGAGTTCATAACATGTAAAAGTAAAATGTTTAACAGTGACAGCATAAAGGATAGGAGAAAAGAACTGGAAGTATTCAACTATAAGGTTCTTACCCTACATGAAGTGACATAAATATAAATAAGTCAAAAATGTATTATTTGACTCTAGAGGAACCAATAAATTTTTTAAAAGTTTAAACTACAATAAGCCAATAGTGGAGATAAAATAGAATCATAAAAACTATTCAATTCACCCAAAAGAAGGCATAAGAAGAGTTATATAAAAAAAAGAGATGAGACAAAGAGAAAATAACTAGTAAGATGCAAGATTTAAATCCATCATATGAACAATTACATTAAATATAAATGGTCTAGAAATACTAATTTTTTTATATTGACTATATCTAATCATCTTGCAAAATCTATATATTAATTCTAATAGTTCAATAGCAGATTCTTAAATTTTACATGTATGTAATAACATAATATGTAATCTGTGACATTTTTTTACTTTCTTTTGAAACCCTATGCCATCTGTTTTTTTTTCTTGCAATACCACATTAATGCAGTAGAATTGAACAAGTGTGGGAAGTGGATATGCTTGTTCAACACTGCAACATAACATGAAGTTTGATGCATTTTCTACCTTTTCAAATTACTAAAGTATCTTCATATTTTTATTGTCTGAAGTATTTTTAACCAAAACGGAGGCTGGCTACCATCAGGATTTTTCCACATGTATTGAGATGTACTATATATATTTGTAAAATTATTCTTTTTCCTATTAATGTTGTGAATTCGATGGATAGATTTCTGAATGTTAAATCACACTGCATTTCTGAAATAAATCCAAATATGCCATAAAAAAAACAGTACTTAAAGGTAAGAATAAGATTACAGGACAAAAGACATTAAGTGTCAGAAAGTAGAGAAGAGCACTGCTAAAATCTAAAGCAAGAAGAAAGTAAACCATGTAGAACATTTTCATTGGTTTAGTGCTTATTTACATATCTCATAAATACTTTAGAGACTGAGGATTACTTTAGAAAATAAATATAATGGAAGAAATATGTCCTATAATAACAGACAACTATAGTATCAAGTAAACTGAGAAAATATTAGACATGCCTGACTTTCAAAACAAACCTGAAAACATTAGTTTCAAAGATGGAGAAGAAAGTGAGAATGGTCTGAAGAATGTAATGAGAAGAAGCAAGGAAGACTCACAGTCCTGTCCCCTCCACTGCAGGCTCAGTGGCCTAAGGACTAAAGGAGAAAAAAATGGCCATCATTTAAAAGGTCTGCTGGGGCAGTATCCTAGGGGAGAGTTGGGTATCTGTTAGAACAAGAAAATAAAAGGAACATTCAGTAAAGAGACTGAGGATTTAGGGTATTATTTTGATTATGAACTCCAGGGAGGGCACAGTGGAGGGAGTTCAAGAGTAGGGGATAGGTGGGAACAGGGACAGAAGATATTGACAGCCTTAAGGAGATTAGATGTGAGAGATAAAAGGTGTTATAGGAATCTGGGCCTTTGGGTGTTACCCAATATAAACAGGGATAAATAATGAGAGAATTCCTGGTTATTCAAGGCAGATGGTGGTCAGATTGTGAATGTTGGCAGGTAGGAAAAGGTGGGTATTTGGAGTTTCCTTTTGACCACTAATGATCAATGGGGCAAATCCTTATTTTTCAGTCTTTTTCTTAACTGACTTTCCTAACATTTGAGATTATAGCCCAATATCTATCATTCTTGAAGTCATCTCCCCTTCCAGTTTTTTTTAGTTTCTCCTACTACCTCTCTTACCATTCCTTCTTTTCCACTGACTCCTTCTCTTCTACTAACTCTTTTAATATTTCTGTGGTTTGGTCCTGCTTTCTTCTCTCTACAGAAAACCTCATGCTCCTCTATATGCATAGTTTTAGTCACTGCCTATATTCAGCTTCCTAATGGACATCTTCCTTTAGCTATTCAGTTGGTACTTCGATGACCAACATCTCCAAGAATTAAACAGTATCTTTTTGCCCAAATCAGCTATTCTCCCTATGTTTCCTCTCTAGTATAAAACGATAATGTGATTTTTTTCTACGATCTCAAATTTGGCTGAAGTGAGAACTACAAATAATAAACCCCCACACTCTAAAAAGTGCGGACTTACTGAAAGACAGCATCCCTGCCATCTACCTCCTGCCTATTGAAAATGAAGCAAAACAGATTAGAAATAGAAGTGAATTCATAAAGACAGAATGCTTAGGCTTTATACCTCAGTAAGAACAAAGGCAGGGGCTCTCCAAGAAAATCTCTGGGATAGACTGGGTGACAACTCTAAGAAGGGAAAACGGACATCTTAATTTTTGGTTGGCAACATATTGTGATAAAAATACTGTGTGTGTGTGTGAGATAAAGTCTCAAGTCTATCTTGGTCTAGCCGCACCAGAAATGAATGCAATGAGAGAGTTCCTGGGAGAACCTGACACATACCCCCAGGAGTTTAGGACATATGTGAACACAGACACTGGTCCCAGCCTGCAGAAGGGCTACAGCATCTTGATGGGCCAAAGACATGTACCTCTGCTGTAAGGGTGGCTCTGCAGTAAAAGGCTGTAGACTACAGGAGTCAAGCGACAGCCAGGAGAAAACTGCCAAAGATAGCCTGAGTGTGTACCACACTCTTGACCGAGAACTGGGCAATGTGGACATATCCACAAGGGTCTCCAAAAACTTTCCTAAACGCACATCTGTAAAAGTCCACACTTGGGACACCTGCCACACTGGCCACTAGATGACAACAGTCTCAGTCATATAAAACTTTGTCCGTTCTCTTCTAATCTTCCTTCCAATCAGTAGCCAGAAGCAGAAGGCGCAGAGGGGGGGAGGAGGTAGAAGAGGGGAAGAAACAGATTACACTCCTCTTCTCCACTACATGGTCCCTGAGCCATGATTAGGTCTGAGTTGAAGAGAGAAGCTTTCAACTAGATTTAAGGTTTTGACTAGACTTTTCATACCTGAGAATTTAATCACCAAAGTAAGGCTTGTTCTTACAGTTAAAAATAACCTCTTGTCAAGAGGTAGGGAAGGAAGATCCAAGATCTCATGGCTAAAGTCAAGGATGAGAGAAAAACAAGCTAGTTCCTCTTTGTACGCCATCAGGTATCGCCCATATACCAGTCATACTAGTCCCATAGTGCCACCACCTACTCTGTTATTCAAGTCAGGAATCTAGGAGTCACCCTAGAAGTCTTCCCCTCTGTAGGACCCTGACATCCAGTCTTATGTCTTAAAGTCTTTTCTAACACATCTCTTCTTCCCAAGCCTCTTAGCTACTAGTCTAGCTCAAACACAAAGTACGATAATAATCTAACTTAGTGATTTCCCACCCTGGCCCACACTTAAGAATTTTAAAATATTAAAATACCTGGGCCCCAGTCTTAGAGACCCTCATTTAAACGGAGTCAGGGTAGGACCCAGCCATTAGTGTTTTCAAGGGGCCCCGGGGTGCTTCAAAAGTTCAGCCAAGGTTGAGAATCACTAACCTAACTGGTCTCTCTCAGAATGCAGACTTACTTTCTTCCAAACTATCTTTCATAAAATGCCACAAGAATCATCTTTTTAAAAATGCATATCTCATATTATCCTAGAGTAGTGGTTTTCAATCTAGGGTACCCATTAAAATCACTTAGAGAGCTTTTAAAAATCCTGATACCAGGCCAAACTCCAGATCAATTAGAACAGTCTCTGGGGGTAGGAAGTGGGCATTCCCCAGGTGATCCCAATGTGCAGACAAGGACACCACTCCCCTAGAAGCAAGGGAAAGCCACAGAAAGTCTTCAAGAACAATACAGGGCAAACTCCCCTGAAGATAATAAAACCTTCCATCTAACCTCAGCACCCTCAGCTCTACACTACCAAAGCAATGTAGTTCCCTCAAAGGGCCACACACTTTTCCACTTTTGTGTAAAGTATTACTTCAATCCAGAAAGCCTCCTCTGCTCACCCACAGCTAAGACCCAAAACACCTTTAAAGTTAAGACCTTTCAAGAATAGCCTTTGTATAAAACTTCCCTGACACACAGCAGAGCTCATCAACCCACTTGTGACCATCATGATTCTGTAGGGCAATTTTTAATGTTTAAGTCTAACTTCCCTGTTGAAATGAAAAACTTGTCTTATTCATGCTTTTATCCCCAATGCCTATCACTATGCATAGCACATAGTTAGCACTCAAGTATCTACTGAATTCATTTCATTTAAGTAAATAATTATTTTCTATTATTATGCAGGTAGAATCCCATTTTAATGAACTATAAGAGACATTATATTTATACATTATATTCAAGTCTCACTAAGACATAAACCACCAGCTATACTTTTTTAAAAATGTAAAACAAATGTTTAATGTTTGTTCTATTTATGAATAATAAGAATAAGTTAAGGGAAAAGGCAGTACAAAGGGTAGTAAGTTTCCAGAATCACAAAGGCAGCATCTTACAGAATAATGATGCTTAGCTTTCCACCTGAATATGTCCTTTAAAACATACCTTTTCAAAATGCTATGCTGGTATAATGACTCGGTATGTTTTAGGAAAGTGAGCAAAGACTACTTACTTGACCTAAGAGTAAAATTATAGCTACCTTAAGATGAAAACAAATTATGAAAAGCTTTTGAATGCTCTGAATGAACTGTACTAAGTCTAAAAACTCTGAGAATCTGGTTACCAGCATTTGATGGCAATTTCTAGTACTCTGGGTACTCTGTTTCCCAACAAAAGCTCAGATCTCCATGAAACCCAGGACAGTTTAAGCAGAAAACAGAGTATTTTATCAAAATAACAATAATAAAGTTACATTTAACATTTTATATTCATATAGTCACTACATATGTGACTTCCCAAAGACAATAATTTTGCACAAATATTAACTGAAGAACTAAACACATCATGTACCTCATTCAAAAGATTTCTGTTGTACCCACCTTCATATGGGCCATGGAAATTACCTTAGCATGCAAAATGATTACTAGGCTACTATGTGTTTAGAGTAAGGCTTTTTTTCTGCCATATATCCTTGATTACTAAATTAATCTAGTATTTGATGAATGCCTATTACTTGTTTGGGAATATATTAAAACTGAAGTATCTAAAGTGACTAGTAAGAACATAAAGGCATTAACCACAACACTTGGCATTTGTGGCTAATTTTTTTTTTTTTTTACCTTATTTGGCGATTTCAAAGGTGAGATGGCTATTTTATTTGGTGTCTGTGTTGTAGAATTTAAAGTTGATCCAATAACACCACTTTCAGATATTGTTATGGTCTTTGATGGAGTCCCAGGAGTAGACTGTGAAAGAACCCTACCTGCAAATGAGAGGCAGCACATCAGTTTGACTTTTTTCAATAATAATATAAAAATGTATGTGTTGATGATCTACACCCACAAGGACTGTAGTATATATGTTCACTACTTCATTATGTATCTAGGTATGAACTCAAACACTCACAAGTGAGTCCCTAATGAACGAAGTTGAAACTAGTCAGAAGGAAACAAAACAATGCTTCTTAGTAACACTTAGTATCTTAATACCGCTTTATGTAAAGTCCATAAAAACACGTCTGCTCACATTCTCATCAATCCTGTTAAGTTCTATCTATCAGAATCAGAAAATAGGCTCAGGAAAACCATGCAACATGCCCTGCATAAAGCAGCTCCTGAAAGTCAGGCCTTGAATCCAAATCTCAAAACTTATCTCTGTACTATACTACAGCTGTCTTACTTTGAACTTAAACCATTCAGGACACAATTTAAAGCCACCTCTATAAAAGTTATCAGACTAACCCGAACACTGTTTGGTTTAATACTACCTGATTTTAGACTGCCAAAAGGAAAAGAAAAAAATTCCAACAGGAATGCAGGAATACTGTGTTCCCTTCTGGACAATACCCATCAGTAAAAACACAGAAAAACTGCAGGGTGTCTGGATGGCTTAGGAAATTGGGAATCGTATCACAATGAGTTGAAATATTAGGAATTTTTATCCTATGCAAGAGAAGCGTACAAAGACATGACAACACATCTCCAAATTCTTGAACGACTGTGTGACAGTCGTTCACCAAGTATTCTGGTTCTCTGCCATTCTGGGCACGTGGTAGAACTGCACTTTCGACCGCTCCCCACGCCCTGTGATGCGGTTAGGGCCACGTGACAAGTTCTAGCTGACAAATTCTGAGTAGAGGTGATGTGTGTCGTTCTGGGCCAGAACATTCACTGCCTGCGCAAGACCTCCCCAAGCTCTCTCGCCCTCTGTCACATCTGAGAGGACCAACGATCCCTCTGTCAGCCCGGGTCCTTGAGACCAGGATCACAAGCCCCTTTCTAATCCACAGTGGACATGCAGATAATCTCATCAAGTGTCAACTAAGAGTACAATCTGTTAAACTTCTGTGACTTAGAGATTGTTTATTACGGCAGGAAAGCCAAGATTACCCTGACTGATCCAGGCTGTCAAGTGGAAGGATTAGAGCCACTCTCAGCACATCAGATGCACAGCACTAACACACAGAAACACAAGTTTCAGCTCAGCAGTAGGAAAGAACTTCTAACAAAAATTTCCCACTGAAATGACTGTTTCCCACAAGTGAGTTTTCAGTCACTGAAGGTGTTCCAAGCAGATGCTGTATGATCAAATGCACTGGCTTAAAAAGGGACTTCAAGCACCCAAGAAAGAGAAAAGGTGGATAACTACATTATCTCTAAAATCCCTCTTCGATGCTGTGATTTCATAGATCTATCTAGAGATGAAAGAGAGAGGGAGAGGGGGAAAAGCAAGAGAAAAAGAGAAAAAAGAAAGGACTTTCTCTTTAGACAAAAATAGAGAACTAGCACTAAAGAGCTTCTGGATTGTTTTTTCTGGTAACAGTGCCACAGTATACACAGTTTCTTTTTAAAATCAGGTTTATCTGAATTTAAAAATTTTTAAATACAATTTTTTCAATTTCCTTGTAGTACATGGTTACATTCAGTCATTAATGAATTTCAGGCGAGAGTTGTTTTCTTTAACCTGAATTACATCATAACTAAATAAGTCAATTCCACATAAACTAAATGGATCTACATCAAATATTTTTAGGCCACCCTGAAGTGTTGAACCTGCCTGAAGTAAAATGTTTGCCTGTTCTAGTTTCTAAAACTAATACCTGTGGGATAAACCTGAAGCCCCAACAACCATTATGTTTAAGAAAATAAATTACCAATAAAGACACTGTTCCATAACATGCTCTTCATTTACGGTTATTACTATAATTTCTTATTTGTTTGGCATTACACAGATTCAGAAAAAAAGTTTCTGAATAAGTTAATACAGAAAATCCTCAATTCCTGAAAATAATTGATCCGGAAAAAGGCCATGTAAAAATGAATTCGTTTAAAACAGGGACAAAAATTTTATTTCAAATAACAAAGAAAACTAAGAGTAAAATTTTCACTTTTTTTCAGGGGGGCTTATATTTAACAAAAATCCAATTTATAATTAAAACTACACTAAATCTTAGGATGAACTGTTAAGTCTGGGGGAAAGAGGATTTTTCTGAAAATTTGTATGTCAGCACAATGACAGATTCTGTTTGATGGGCATAACATGATCACATTGAAGGTCATCTCTGCCAAAATATTTCAGGATTTCATCAATTCTCCCAAGAACCCTCTATACCTCTTTAAAATTCAAGTTATTCTTTTTTAGGGGCTTGCTTATTTCTCATCCAGATAGCATCTCTCCAGATTATCTAATCTCCAAATCCCTATTTATCCTTAGCTGTGCAGACAGATTCAAGCAAGTATGCAAGTTATACAATTTCCCCTTGAAGTCAATTTGCAAGGTATTTACACTCTATTGTTGGTTGTTCTTCAAGAATCAAGAAACGTACTCCAAAAGATGGGGGCTGGGGGGCAGGCAGGGAGCTCGCCTATCTAAGGGAGGACTAATTCTGTAAGAGATTAATTTATTAGTGAGTATTTTCACACTGACGAAACTTGCTCCACTGTAGCAACCTTGTACCTCAGGAGCTCTGAGAACGAGGACCTCTGTATCTCATTTAACCATCTCCAAAGCCTTCTGAAGTGTCAGGTATCAACATTTTATAGAAATAAGATGAACTGATAATTATTTACCCAAAATCACAGACAAAATCAATAGAAAAGCCACAACTAAAACCCAAGCTTCCCAATAGCTCCACACACCACACCGCTTCCATGACATATACATTCATCCAAAAATACACATTCACTGAGCCACATCTATGTGCCAGAAACTGTGCCAAGTCCAGAAAGATAAACAAGATAAAAGAGCTACATACATACATACACACAATGGAGTATTATTCAGCCTAAAAAAGGAATTCTTACATGCTACCACACAGATGAACTATGAGGACATTATGCTAAGTGAAATAAGCCAATTATAAAAGAACATATACTGTACGATTCCACTTATTTGAGATATGTAATCAAACTGACAGAGACAAAAAGTCTCTGTTAGGAGTTTGGGGGGAGGGAGGAATGAGGAGTTATTGTTTAATAAGTACAGAGATTCTCTTTTGCAAGATGAGAAAAGTTCTGGAGATAGATGGTGGTGATGGTGTGAACAGTGTGAATATACTTAATGCCACCGAACAGTCCACTTGAAAATGATTAAAATGTTATACCACAATTTATGTATGTGTATCTTATCACAATTTTTAAAATATAAATTTTTAAAAATTAGAACAAAGCAAAAAAATTACCACTAAGAAAAATTATATACTAGGGGAGACAGACAAGAAAACCAAGTATTATAATATAGTGTGACTAATGGAAATAGTAAAAACCAGTATGAAATTTAAAGAAGTCTAGTTAAAGTTAGAATTTAGTAGATGGAATTAAGTTTTATGGGAATACATAAGAGACGATCAGGGGAAGAGTATAGCAAAGAAAGGCATTTTAAGTAAAAGGAACAATGCCAAGATCCTAAGTCCTAAGAGAACATTTGGTAATCTCTTAAAATAAGTGAAATCAGTAAATATGGAACTGATAAGAGGTGAAAATGAAAAAAGTATGTATTCAATCAGAAACGCCTTTAATGTTAAGAAAGCACTGGCATGTGAATTCAAATCTGACAGACTGAAGCGAAGAAATAGATAAGAAATGGATACAGCCAAGAAAATCTTAAGCAAGGGTGTGTCAAGATCAGATTTGCATTTTAGAAAAATCACATATATAAACATAAATTTATCTTGACTGTAAGACAGAAAAAGATATCCATCTTCAATGAGAAGACCAAAAGTCATTTAAAAACAATCTAAATGTACTTTGAGAAATCAATTGCTGCAATATAAAGATGATAGAACCTCCCTGTGATAAAGAGAATTCAATAGGAAAGCTACCTCAGTGGTTTAAAATTTGGCTCATATGAATTTAAAAGGCTATATAATGAACCAGTTGACAGTAGAAATTCTCTCTCCAACTGAACTTATGCCAACAATTCTAATAAAATTTAACAGAAGTCTATCTATGCCTTTTGGTAGAAGCAATAAGTCTGCCTATAATTAAAAGGTGAAGCTATGATTAGTGTGCAAACACATTATATAAATGATCCAGATACCCAGCAATGACATCATTATAGTCAAATATAAAAGAGGTGAAATCTTGGCACTGACCAAATATTCATTCAGAGACTTCTGCAAACACCACAATTGTTTAGCATATAATTTTCCCACATAATTAAACAATTTAAGGAATTCTCTCAAACTCAAAACTAGTAAAAAAACAAAAAACAAAACACTGCACTGAGACATTCCTCTTGGTTAATCCTCTCCACCAAAACCTCCCAGAGGACTGGTGGGGGTCCCTTTTTCATCAATATATCCAAAACCTTCCTTACTTTCAGCCAACTGAAGTCCACTTCATGAACCGGCTCCAAATTCAAACCTGTTCCAGTCTTTCTTCTGGGGTCATACCTGCCTCCCATAAGAGCCCTCAAGACAGCCTCCTATAACATCACAAATCTCTGCTAAGGGCCAAAAGAGAAAATTCATTCACCCAACACTACCCTCAAATTACAATCTTTCCATGCCTCCTCTCACTTGCTAAAATGAGAAGCCTCCCTATATACAATTCAAAGCCTCAGGAAAATGATAGATCACTGCCATTGACTTCAGAGTTGTCCATTGTTACACTCTCTGTAAACTGATCAAAAACAGTAGTAGGTGGTTTTAGTATATATCCCCTCCCACCCCACCCTCCCCCATGGTTAGTTAAGGTTTGAAGTACCCTCATCAAAAGAATACACTTTCTAGCAATGGGTAATTAGCATTTGAAAGTCTCTAGTCAAGTCTACCATCCAGAGGTACCTCCATAAGCCCTCAACACAATGGAAATTAGAAATGAGCCCCTAACTGGTGAAAAGAGTCATGTTAGTATAGCTCTGAATTGAAGACCAGTCACCATGGCTGTGTGTCTCTCTAGAAGTACTGAGCAGCCTGTCAGGCAAAAAGTAAGAAGAGAGCTGGGTGTAAGCCATTATAGAAGGAGAAAGGGAAAAGAGTATCACTGGTGTTTGTTCGGAAGTGATAATTATGGGTCATGGACTCCATGTTGACTACGGAAGAATCTGAGGACAGGAAGTGGGTGATTATTAATGAGAAAACAGAAGGGTTAATGGGCTAGAGATCTCAAAGTCAAAGAACTGCTAGATTGGGAATACAAAGGCAGATAAACTATGAAGAAAACAAAATACTTGAAGTCAAGATCTGAGGTGTTACTGTTACCGGTGATGACAAATTTTAAAGTATATAATGAAAGAGAACTGGGCCACACTGAGGAACTTGCTGGTAAATATAGCTAAAATTCTGTTGTCACTTAAGTAATTACTATCATTGTGACAATTTTCTGTCCACAGAAAACTGCATATAAAGCATATTAACACAATGAAACCAAAAATTCAAACAGAAACCATGAAATACTACACTCTCGTGGGTATTAATTTAAACCTATTAAACTTAACTACATGTGCTCTAGAGACAAACTGCCTGGGTTCAAATCCCAGTTCGACCACTTATGAGCTGAGAGCCTCCATTTCCACACTGACAAAATGGGGCTGTTATTAATACCTACCTCACAGGACTGCCCAGGACTATTTAAGTCACTATGTAAAGAGCTAAGAATAGTGCAAGGCACATGTTAGCTGTATTATTGGCGCTTAAGACTTTGCTACCTTCATGGTAAAAAAAACTTCTATGAAGACTAAAATAATGGACTAATTTTGAGATAAGTAAGGTGTTTTGCTCGAAGCACACATTTAGTAAGTGTCACATTTCTTATTAACTAGTTTGGTTTGTGATAATAACCCTACTTGTTGCACTAAAACATTTCAAGATGGCAGAAAAGCCCTTTTTAAATCTATAAGGAGGGTAAATATAGAGCTTAATAAACTATAAAGAAATATAACCTGCAATGACTGGTGGTGATACTTGAGTTGTCTGTCCTGTAACTGCTTTACTATTAATTGGTTTTGCAAAGATCAGCTTCGTGATTACTGGACCAGAGGTTGGTGTTCGAGGCTTCTTAGCAATCTGAAATATATAAATAACTATGAAGATGATCTGTTTCTGTAAAACACCTTCAAAATTAAACAGAAGATTCATATACAGAAGTACATGTGAAACCAGCTCATTTAACAGAATATAAGTATTCAAGTTAAAAACACCTAAAATTCAGCCGTTCATCAAAATACTAATAAGATCCCATCCTTAAGCCAATATATAGCAATACCTTTGCATTTTTATTGTAAATCCTTATTTTAGTCTGTAGGATAATATGCATATGATGAAAACCAAATGAGTATTTAGAAATGTTTAATAATAATGCTTATTTAATAATAAATAATACTAAAACACTATGACACAGCAATATTCTTTCTCAAAATAACAAATTATTCAATAATAGAAGAGTAGAGTCAGTTAAGAAAGCATGATGCAAATGATGAAGCCACCTGTAAATGCAATTACATTGGCCCCTGGAAGCAAAATATAAATACACAATAAAGACAGGCTTATGATTAGATCTTCAGCTTTAGATGTATATATCTAAAAATATATCTATATCTATATATATAGATCAGGGGGTAGATATACAAAGAACCCAACAAGTTAATGCCCTAGGATACAAAGAAGTAAGTTTGGCAAAACAAAGACTATTCTAAAGGCAAAGGTGCTAGAAATGTTATTTGCTAAAATACTGTTTACTAGGCTATCAATTCTTTGAAGGTAGGCTCTATATTCATCCCTGATCTTAAATTATATCGGCACACTGTTGACCTGAACTAAAATTCTCCACAAGTCAAGGAGGGTAGAGTTATCAATGTTCTAATACGGAAATTATCAATGTATGCAAAGATAGAGCTTCTTTTAAAAGTTAAAAGCAGGGGCGCCTGGGTGGCTCAGTTGGTTAAGCGACTGCCTTCGGCTCAGGTCATGATCCCGGAGTCCCTGGATCGAGTCCCTGGATCAAGTCCCGCATTGGGCTCCCTGCTCGGCGGGGAGTCTGCTTCTCCCTCTGACCCTCCCCCCTCTCATGTGCTCTCTCTCATTCTCTCTCTCTCAAATAAATAAATAAAATCTTTAAAAACTAACTAACTAACTAACTAAATAAATAAATAAATAAAGTTAAAAGCAGAAATTTAGCTATGATAGGGAAGACATTAAATATTAATTTTATTTTTTGTCAGATATGAAAACTGAGGTCCTAAAAGTGCTAATATTGGAAATAATGACTTAAAATGAATAAACATGACCAATTTGAATGACAGAAATATACCAGAAGCTGCAATGGATCACAGAACTACATAAATATCAGCTTTGTGCTCAAATTATAAATTAAACTAAATAACACATTACAACCTTACACCTAGAATATATTACTTTCTTACACTTAGAACATGTGACTGACAAAACAAAATATAAATGAAATACAAATCGCTTTAAAAAAAAAAAAGGAGATCCATTACCATACTAAAAAAAGATACCCAGCTTGCAAAACTGATATACCCAAATAAATGTACGACTATACTTCAAAAAATTGATGCAATTTGGGAGACATAAAGGGACTATATTTCCCAACTGTGTTTACAGGTCTAAAATTCTAAAATGTCAGAATATATCATCTATTGACTTACTACTAATAATCTCAAAAGGAAAAAGTATTGATATTCTTAGAAACCCATGTCTTGTAATAAATAATCTTTTTTTTTAATATTCTTAACTATAAAGTAAAGATTAGGAGCTTAGAGTATTTCCCTATTTTTAATTGATTTTCACAATCATGTGACTATATGAATACTTACCGATCAGGAAAAAAAATGTAAACAATACAATCAAAAGCACATTAATTATGTAAATGAACAATTTCAATCTGCCCTTGTGGTTATGTTTCTTTAGTGGCACATTGCTGAAAATAGCGATTTATAGTTCCTTCAAAGAAACATACTTTTTGCATTATTAAATTCTAAACTACTCTAGAACAAAATTACTTTATCAAGCAAAACAAAGCGCAAAGTATCACTTTTAACAAATTTATGTAATCAGCAGATAAAGACAAAAATGAATCAAAAAAGGAATTTTACAAATAAGACAGCCAAATATATGATCAAATAATACATACAGGTAATTATTGGCACTGTATTGTATTGGTTCAGGAACTAATAAGGAGTTATGTTGTTCCAGACTGTTAGTTATTAATTACTCTTATATACTATGCACAAGAAATATGGGAAAGTGTTTATATATCTGTAATTAAGTGTAACTATACCTCTTTGTTACTGCCTCTGGCCTCAACTGTCACCTCTTTCCTTCATTTTTCAAGGTGGGTCTCCTTCTTCCACCCTTACCTGCTGTCCATACCCTAACAGTTTCAATACTCTGATTAAACTTAAGACAACGCTGAGGATTGTCTAGGAAAAAAACCAGAGAATCATATACAACGTGTAATACTAAACCAAATATTCTGGTGCCTAAAGAGGAAACATAAATGTGTGGCTTATTTGTTTTTTTCTGTGCTTTAGAGCTTTGTAGGTTACTTTGGAGTTTGAAAGATTTGAGTTGCCTAAAAACTGGACAAGTGGAATGATATTCTAAATGGGGTTTCTTTTATTTTTGTTAGTTCTTTTTTTAAATAAAAGTTCTTTGGGCGCCTGGGTGGCTCAGTTGGTTAAGCGACTGCCTTCAGCTCAGGTCATGATCCTGGAGTCCCGGGATCGAGTCCCGCATCGGGCTCCCTGCTTGGCAGGGAGTCTGCTTCTCCCTCTGACCCTCCCCCTTCTCATGTGCTTGCTCTCTCTCATTCTCTCTCTCTCAAATAAATAAATAAAATCTTAAAAAAAAAAAAAAGTTCTTTTTGGGGGGTGCCTGGGTAGCTCAGTCGGTTAAGTGTCTGACTTCAGCTCAGGTCATGATCCCAGGGTCCTGGGATAGAGCCCCATGTCAGGCTCCCTGCTCAGCAGGGAGTCTGCTTCTCCCTCTCCCCACTTGTGCTTTCTCTCTCTTTCTCTCAAATAAATAAAATAAAATAAATAAATGATAGTCCTTTTTTCATAAACAGAATCAGGTTTTATAAAAGTAACAATAATAAAAGCAGTTCTAAGAATTAGACCCCAGTCTTTGCTTTCATTGTCAGTAGTTAGGGGATTATAGTAGAAAACTTCTGGATACAAGTAACCTGGTCATTAAATAGCATGTATACATTGCTCTAGTAAATGAAAAAAAATATGATATTCTGGTTTTCATTATTAATTTATTGTGAACGTGGTTATGATCCCCAAAGCCAGATAAACTATGGTAAACTAATAAAAACAAGTTTCAAAACTGATTTAAAAAACAAGCTGAAGACAAGATGCTTGATGGGGACAGTTTATCTCATTCAAGAGATTCTCACCAAAAGTAGTAAAAGGAAGTCAGAGATAAGTGAGAGATGATAATAAACAAGAAAGAAGGATGCCTGGGTGGCTCCACTGGGTAAG
This sequence comes from Mirounga angustirostris, assembly GCF_029215605.1. NCBI lineage: Eukaryota > Metazoa > Chordata > Mammalia > Carnivora > Phocidae > Mirounga > Mirounga angustirostris. Next base: position 66,220,358 of record NW_026991710.1, read on the forward strand.
CATCTGCCTTTGGCTCAGGTCACGATCCCAGGGTCCTGGGATGGAGCTCCATGTTGGGCTCCCTGCTCTGTGGGGAGTCTGCTTCTCCCTCTCCCTCTCCCCCTCCCTTGCTCGTGCCCTCTCTCTCTCTCTCTCTCTCTCAAATAAATTAACGTCTTTAAAAAAAAAATCAAGAAAGAAAAGCGCTAAATATTTAATAGTGGGAGGAGGGATATGGGCAAATTACAAGGTTTGAGAAATCAAACAAAGTGCTTAAATAAAAAGCCCACAAGGGACGCCTAGTTGGGCCCAGTTGGAAAAGTGTACAACTCTTGATCTCGAGGTTGTGAGTTCAAGCCCCACGTTGGGTGTAGAGATCACTTAAAAACAAAAGCTTAAAAAAAAAAAAAAGCCCATGAAAAATAAATTTCTAATTATTCTGCCAACATAATAACCAAAACCTCATTATTTCTAACATCAGCTGAGCACGGGTAGTTCCTCACATCTTCCTATTTCCTTATATACCTGCACCAGTTCTCTAAGTCATGCCTGTTCCTTTTTTTCTGAGAGGTGAATCTTTCAAGCAGGGAATGTATCTGTGTTTCCTGATCTTAAGAGGATCATTTTATTTTAAGAGCAGTGATGACCTAAAAAGGCCTATGTGAGCGTGAAAAACTGGGAACCATTTAATATATGTTCTGTTAACCTTCTATCTTAGGATCCTATTCATACTAATAATAGGCACCATTTTGAAGGATCCTCAAAGTTTTGAGAACTACATTAAGTACTATCTTTTACTATGTATTGCATCATGATCAAATAGCCATCTTCCAGCTAAAGTCAAAAACTCAGAGAAGTAACCGATTCAAAGTTCCACAGGTGGTAGGGTATCATAGAAGTGACTCAAATCCAGTTGGTCCAATTCTAAAGCCAGTATGTTACCTTCCATCACGTGACACTGCCTTTTCCACACTGCAAACATGAGTGATGGTAGTGGGCAGGAAACTGCAAAGAGGTGGCACACGCGGGCTAGTATGTACTATTGCTGGCTCCAAGGATTTCTCAGAGCAGCAAGTTTTCCTAGACTTTGGCCATCTGTTAACTGAAAAACATCATGTCTGAATGATTTTTTGACAGCCCAGCAGCAACTCTGGTATCTTTATACCAGCAGAGCATACTTGCAATCAAACTACTACTAAGAATAAAATGCATTTAAAAATGAGTAAAGAGCTATAAATACACTAAGTCGAAATTTAACGAAAATTAAGTTTGCTCTAAGTTCTCTAGCAAACATTTTCAAAGCATTAGACATATCAAACTTTACGAAAAAGAAACCACACAATTACTAAAAGCAACATTCAAAAGAATTCAGTAACAACTATGCATTTAATCACCCTACAAACACAACTATGAATCAATTTAATTTTTAACATGCATTTGAATTAATAAGCCCCCTTTTTTTTTTTTTTACCTGTACTGTTTTTAACTGTTGGGTCTGTAACACAGAGGGCTGAGTTGTAGTATTAATCAGTTGACTTCCTGGGGTCAATGCTGAGACACCAATGACAGGTTTCACCTCTGGCCTCCCTCCAATGGTAACTACTTTAATTTGCTGCGGTGGCAATTTAGCATCTCCTGACTGGGCCTGAGTTGTAACTTTCTGAGCCTGGGGTAGTTGGCTATGGGGTAGTGCTAAAACAATTGGTGAACCAGACTTGCCCAAAGTTGTTAAAATTAACTTCTGTCCATCTGGTTTAAGGGTCTGATTGCCAAGTTTAAGATCTGATGTCTGTGATACTTTGTTTAAAATAATCTGATTGGCTGATATAGTCACAGGAGTCTGAGCACCAAGTTTTTGAAGGCCACTTGGAAAAGCTGGTTTCACTGTGGTATTAGAATCTGCTTTAGTAATTGTGGTATTCACTGCAACTTGGTTAGTGTGGTTACTGTACACTGTGATTGGTTCCGTGGAAATGGGCGTGGCTGTAGAGTCACCAGTAGAATTTATGTTGACAATTTCTTCCAGTTCTGTCTCCATGGGAATTGGGGATGAAACAATAACAGCCTCAATACTATCATCATCCACTAAAGTTATACCAGTGTCCATTATCTCCTCTGGAAGCAAACTATTCACCTCAGCTGGCACCACCTCCATGATCGCTCTCCTGCTAGAAAGTTGATCAGGCACTGCAATAAAAGTTGAAAATGAATAAATTACTAGTTTTCAAAACAGATTTAAGAATAAAATTATTCAAAAAAGTGCAAGTGACAAAATAATCATCTGTTGCTGATGTATAACTGAATGAAGGATATTCCTGATACCTATTTGGCTTAAACCACTTCAACATACTCTCAACCTTCAAGAATCTGAAATATGTCATTTGGGACACAAAACTAGAAGCAAATATTCTCATTCGCCATGTCTCAATCCCAAAGTATACTGCATTCAAGCAACAATAAGTCACATAATTACATGAAACTCCTTTCCAATGCCCACTCATAAAACTCTTTAGTCTTTGACATGTCTGATCATCTTATATCTTGCCAGTTATTTTTTTTCCTATTGATAGACTTGAAAACTGCTGATTCATATAAAGAAAGATTTAAATGTAAACAAATATTGGAAAATATCTTTAAATCTCCAGGGAGCTAGGTCCTAAGATGAGGGTAGTTTGCCATCTATAAAAATCCATTAAATACTCAAATTAATGTTAAAGGAGTTCTAGAGTAATCCACCTCAGCAAGTACAGATTAAATGACTTATTTGGCTCAAGTTTGATCAATTAGCTTCAGACCAAAAAAACCCTTTATTTGGGAAGAAGATTCTCAAATCCTCCATAGCCATTTAAAATGTCAAAAAGGGAACCAGTCCCATTACAAAAAAAGTGGTAATAATAATAATAAAGCAGATTATGAACAAGTCAGAACTGTGATGATTTTAGCCAAAGGTTACGCAGAACTTCCAATGAAGGAGTCAGTACCATTATCTTCACATACTAAAGAGAGCGCATCATGTTCATGACTGACTAAATAATAATGTTATTTGCCCATACAACATTAAAGATCCATAGAAACCTAATCAGCAATTCCTTTTCTTCCTTTTTAAAATACAGAACAAAAATACCCATTCTGAGATTAAGAGTAACAGACATGAGCACCAAATTACATTATCACTGACAAATACTGAAGTGCCAAAATTAATCATTATTGAATGCTTGCTATATACAAATGATGGCATAATTAATCCTCACAATTCTGAGATAGTATTATTACCACTCCCATATTACAGATGAAGAAACTTAGCTTAAAAAATACCCAGACTCAAAATCAGGGTATGTTTTATAATACCAAGGTTCACAATTTTAATCACAAAATTACACTGCCTTAAATTTTTACCACTGGTATTTTTAAATGAAGAAAAAACAAGTCTACTCCTTTACAGTCAATCCCCTACCCTAAAAATCCCACCCCACACAACCACTGAGCTGCTCTATCACTATAGTTTTGACTTTTTGCCCATTCTACAACTTCACATAAATGCAATCATATATTATGTACTCAGGACATAAAGGAATCATATAAATGAGTTTTTTCACTGAGCATGTTGAGATTTATCTTTATTCCTTCACTTACTAGGAGTTCTGTTCCTTTTTATTGCTGAGTAATATTCCATCGTACAAATCTACCATGATTTGTTTATCCATTCACCTGTGAGTGGATATTTGGAAATTGTTTCCAGTTTGGGACTCTCATAAATAAACTGCTATGAACATTCAAGTTCAAGTTTGTTATGGATACATATTTTCGTATTTTTTGAATAAATACCAAGAAGTGGACTTGCTGGGTCATAAGGTAAATTTATTTTTAACTTTCCATGAAAGTGCCAAACTATTTCCCAACACTGTATACACCCACCAGCAATGCGCAAGAGTTCCACCTGCTCCACATCCTCGATAACAATTGGTACTGTCAGCCGTTCTAATGGGTGTGAAGTGGTATCTCATTGCGGTTTTCACTTGCAATGCCCAAATGACTAACAACGCTGAGCATTTTTTCATATATGCAGTGTATTTGTGTATCTTCTTTTGAAAAGTGTCTGTTAAAATCTTTTCCCTTTTTAAAAAAATACTGGCTTTTTTGTCTTCTTACTGAATTGGATAAGTTCTTTATATACACTATAAAATCACCAGTCATAATAACTTGAAGCTCAAAGGAATTACTAGCATTTTAAGACCCCAAAGTACTAGCACTTCTCTACATACAGGTCTTTCTGATCAGGAGAATCCCCTCTGACATTTATGGGAATTTAAAGTAGGCATGTAAAAACAACACCAATTATACCTTCAGCAATGGAAACAGTACACAACAACAAAGGGCCCAACCCACAATTGTCACATTAGCTTCCTTTCCCTCTGCAAACCTTGTCCAAGCCCCATCAGTCACATCTAGCACACTCCATCCCCCACAGAACTGGCAGGGTGCCAGTATCCAACACAACCATAGAAGTCTGACTCCTTGCTCTCCCCGAAGTTCCCCCAGCATATTTGGTCATGTGGTATGGCCTTTGGTTCCCCCTTAAGGACAAGGAGATCTTTGCCCAATCTCTATTCATCTTTCTCCTTAAAGCACCTGAAGTCAAGGTGTAGGAGGAGGGAGAAGTCAGGTCACAGAAGGAGATAATCGTCTGGCAGTGCATTTACTTTCAGTTTCAAGTACTCACAACTCAAAACAAACTTCTCACAACAAACAGTTTCAAGTACTCACAACAAACAAACTTCTAAGACACCCAAAATTCTATATCCTCTGATGCCATTTCTGGTGTCCTATTCCTGACACCATTATCATTATCTCAGCTTTGGGGACTCCTTAACTCAGCAGCTACAGCCACAGTGCCTTTCAGATGGGGCTATGGAGTTGAGTGTACAACAACCAAAGCACCATTTGGGCTCTCAGTTCAGCCCCTAAATATCCATTAAGACGTAGAACATTGGAAGACTTATTCCCCCTGCCACCCTTGCCCACCACTTGAGTGACAGCATTCATTACCAGATGCCAGAGTCTTTTCATATCCCCTAACCTAACCCACATGGCTGTCATCTTCCTTTTTCAGAAAGCTATGTCTCTGTCAGAACTCCATTTTCATGGCCCAAACTGCCAAGAACTGTGAGGGATCTGAGATTTTAGACCCTCTTTGTAAGCTAACAAAATATCCTGTTACCATTTCACAGATACTGGCAGACCACACTGCAGTCCTAGGTAGAGACACAGATGACTTCTTACAGCACAGCAAGGAACATGAGCATCATGTGTCTATGAGTTCTTCCGGCTGCCTGCAAGTCCCACAGGGTGGACATGGAGAGGCCCAGGTAGATGCTGTGTAGGCGGGGGATTTGTATCACAACTCATAACCCTGAGCTCAGAGAACCTGGTTCATTTATAATGGGCTGAAGCACACCTGCCCTTTTGTCCACAGGAAGATATTATCTTTATTATACTGCACAACAAGCAAATCTGCCCTTGGCTGCAGCAGGAATCACTGTATCTATCATTCAAGGCTGTATGCTATACAAACATCCTAGAAATGATTATTTAAAAGGACAGTCACTGCCTCTCTTGCAAAGACCAATGGAAAACTTATCTCCCAACCGGTGTCTCTCTACTTATCTCAGCAATGTTTTATAATTCAAGCGTACAGGTCTTGCACATAAATTTATCCCTAAGCGTTTCATGCTTTTTGATTCATTGCAAATGGTCTTTTTTTTCTATTTTCCAATTGTTTGCTGCTAGTATATACAAATACCACTGGGTTTTTTTCATATTGTCCGTGTAGCCTACAATGTAGGTAAACTCACTTACTAATTTTAGTAGATTTTTGATGTAAGTTCCTTAGGATTTTCTACAAACACAATCCACGTTGTCTGAATATAACATCTGTATTTCTTCTTTTCCAATCAGTGTGTCTTTTATTTCATTTCCTTGCCTTACTACACTGGCTGAGACCTCCAGCAAAATGTTGAATAAAAGTGGTAAGAGCAGACATTTTGCCTTGGTCCCAAACTTACTTGTTAGCTGTGGGTTTTTCATAAATTCCCTTTACCAGGTTGAGGAAGCTTACTTATATTCTAGTTTGCAAAGTTAGGTGGGTTTTTTTTCCCCAATCATAAATGGTATTTCTAGCATATGCTTTTTCTGCAACTATTGAGATAATCACACGGCTTTTCTCTTTTAGCCTTTGAATTATATATATATATTTTAAAGATTTTATTTATTTATTTGACAGAGACAGAGACAGCGAGAGCAGGAACACAAGCAGGGGGAGTGGGAGAGGGAGAAGCAGGCTTCCTGCTGAGCCGGGAGCCCGATGTGGGACTTGATCCCAGGACCCTGGGATCATGACCTGAGCCGAAGGCAGTCGCTTAACCAACTGAGCCACCCAGGCGCCCTTGATTTTTTATTATTAAGCCAATTTTGCATTCCTGAAATAAACTCTACTCAGTCATGATGTATTATACTTCGTATAAATTCCTGAATTATATTTCCTAATATTTTGTTAAGCATTTTTGTCTATACTCATGAAGGATATTGGTGTACAGTGGCTGGGGATAATGCTAGCCTAATAAAATGTGTTGGGGCATGGTGCCTCCTCTTCAGGAAAAGTCAGCATAGAATTGTTACTCTTTCTTCCTGAAATGTTTGTCAGGACTCACCAATGAAGCCATCTAGACATAAAGATTTCTTGTTTTTAACTATAAATTCAATTTCCTTAATAGATGTAGAGTTGTTCCAGTTATTCAGCGACCTTTGATATTTGACAGTTTGTGTCCTCCAAGGAATATGTCTATTTCCTCTAAGTTGCCAAATTTATTAGCATTAAATTATACATAATATTATTTTATATTAATGTCTGTAGAAATGTCAACTCTTCATTCCTCATTTTGGTAATTTGTTTTCTCCTTTTTTCATCAGTCTGCCTGGAGATTTATCAATTTTATCGATCTTTTCAAAGAACCACTTTGGCTTCACTGATTTTCTCAATTCTTTCTCCATTTTTTATTTAATTGACTCTTATCTTTATCTCCTTCCTTCTGCTTGCTTTAGCTTTAATTTGTTCTTCCAGAAGCTTAAGATGGAAGCACAGATCAGGGTTCAGTAAACTATAGTCCACAGACCATATCAGGCCTATAGTCTGTTTATTGCTCTCCAGGTAAGAACGGTTTTTACATCTTAAATAGCTGAGGGGAAAAAAAGTATATACATAAACATATACCAGATTTACATGGCCTCCAAAGCCAAAAGTATGTCTAAAACCCTCAGTTTAGATCATTGATTTTAAACATTTCTTCTTTCCTAAAATATTTAACATTAAAAATTTGCCCCAAACCTCTAGCTGCATTCTACTAATGTCATTTTATTTTCAATTTATTACCATTCATTTCAAATGTTTTCTAATATTCCTTGTGATTTTGTCTTTGACACACAGAAAAATAAAGAAGTGTGCTATCTGGCCATTTTCTACCTTATTATCGATTTCTAAGTTACTCCTATTATTGCCAAAGAATGTAATATTCTATAACATTTCTATCATTTGAAATTTGAGACTTGTTTCATGGCTTAGTATATGGTCTATCTTGGTGAACACTGCATGTGCACCTGGAAAGAAAGTGTATTCTACAGTTGCTGAGGGTAGTATTCTACAAATGTCAATTACATCAAGTTGGTTGATAGTGTAGTTCATATGTTCTATACTGTTACCTTTTCTTCTTCTATCAATTACTGAGAAAGGCTGTTAAAAATCCCTAAGTATGACTGTAGATTTGTCTATCTCTCCCCGTCTGTGCATTTTTTTGCTTCATATATTTTGAAGCTTGCTATTCAGAATAACATGTTTTTTTATTTGTCCTGTTAAAAAAGACTAGGAATGACATGACTAGAGTCTCCCTTGAATTAGGAGTAAAGTTCAAACTTCTAAGAAGAAAAGATCTGATCGGTTTGGCCAGTCTCTATGTAGTGTCAGACTGTGCGGAACTCTGGAGCCAGCGCACCTCAAAGTCACTGAGCAGACTATGATAATTGCTTTACGATTAGACATCTGTATCTGTTTCAATCAGGGTCACATGCAAGGCACGGTGGCCTGTGCTAAAAGAAACTTTCAAAAGGAGCTGTGGGCATGGCAGGAAAGGGTTTGGCCATGCAGCTACATGAATCATCACTCTAATTTTATCCCTTAGGAATGAAAGATATGTACTAGCACATGCAACCTCATCATCACTGTGTTGAGGACCACTCCAAGAAAAGAGAGGATTTTCACAAGCCACTAGGGACTGAGGAGCTTTACTTCACCTCATCTTTACAAGGCAAGGTATGGTAGGAAAGAAGACAGAACATACAAAGTATTCCACATGCCTCCAATATTTTTTGCTCATAAAACAAAGTTTAAAGGCAAAGTATGATTCTGGAAATCAATACACTGAGTTTTTCCTCCTTACAGCTGAACATGGTGGAATGGTTTAAATCTATTGAGTGTTAAAGATTCACTGATTTCAGAAAATCTAATGATTTCTTTATTTGTCTCACTCTATTACATTTTAAGATTTACCTAAAATAGCACCGCCACACTCATCTCCACTGCCCTAAGCATTCTATCACATTACCCTGGTATTTCCATCATAGCATCTATCACAATCAGAAAGTCTGAGTCTTCCTGCCCTACTTCTTTAGAATGCAAACTCCACAGGGACTGGGACTTGTCTGTCTTCATCACTAGATCCCCTATCTCCAGTGCCTAGAACTGAGCTGCCAAATAATAACCTTTCAATACAAACTTGAAGAATGAATAATTAATCATGGGGAAGGGATATCATCTAAAATTCTAGTGTTATTTACCAATCCAAGCATTATTTACCAAGATAACTTTGGTTTGTCTATTTGAGTAAGACAGGTTTATATAATGCTGAGACTTCACAACACTTCAAATAAAATAAACTCACAAGGCACAAACTGAGAAACTCCTTTTCAAGGAAGTTTTTAAATACTCAAAATTAGCTTTTAACTAATACTCTCTGCAATTACATTCCATCTTAAATCAAAAAGGTTCTCTTAATTTTTAACTAGTTTATGACTTTTATCAGTCATTTAATTAACAAATATTTATTACTTCCCAACTTTGTGAAGGGCATTATGGGTAATTAACCAAAGACCTTGCCCTAACAAAGCTTAGAAATCAATAGAAGAATGGCATGATCACAGTTATACTTTGGGACGATTAACTTCATCTCAGTGTTTTTTTGGACTGGAGGCAGGGAGACAAGTTAGAAGGCTATTAGAGTAATTAGTTCAAGATAGAGATAAATGGAGGGTCTGACTTAGGACAGTGATTAAAATAAATACAAAATAAAAAATAATGTAATATGATCTCACTGATATGAGGAATTCTTAATTGTAGGAAACAAACTGAGGGTTGCTGGAGTGGGGGGTGGGGTGGGAGGGATGGGGTGACTGGGTGATAGACACTGGGGAGGGTATGTGCTCTGGTAAGCGCTGTGAATTGTGCAAGACTGTTGAATCTCAAATCTGTACCTCTGAAACAAATAATGCAATATATGTTAAGAAAAAAAAAAAGAAGAAGAAGAAGGTAGCGGGAGGGGAAGAATGAAGCGGGGGAAATCGGAGGGGTAGACGAACCATGAGAGACGATGGACTCTGAAAAACAAACAGGGTTCTAGAGGGGAGGGGGGTGGGAGGATGGGTTAGCCTGGTGGTGGGTATTGAGGAGGGCACATTCTGCATGGAGCACTGGGTGTTATGCACAAACAATGAATCATGGAACACTTCATCTAAAACTAATGATGTAATGTATGGGGATTAACATAAGAATAAAAAAAATAAATTAATTAAAAAAAAGTACATCAAAAAAAAATAATGTAAGATAGAAATGGCAAATGCTCTATGCTTTTAAATCTCTTAAGAGTTCCACATGGGATATTATCAGTGCTAAAACACTGTTACTTTCTTAATTACAGGTGAAGGACAACCAGGATGAACAAGTGTTCAAGTGTTTCATTCTTGCATATGACATTATGAAGTAGTGACCTATCACCATATTATAGTTGAATGAGTAATTTGTTAGATTAGACAAAAATATCTGAGTGTTTAAGAACTATAGTTTTGTACCTAGAGCTTACCACCAGACTAACTGGTTAACTACACCATTTGGATTTTAGCTCTGATTTCTAAAATCAAACATTGGCAACTCAAAAACTTAGTATATAACTACATTTCTCAAACTAAACCGGGAGCACTGGACTATAAGCCATGAGTCCTGAGGAAGATTCGAAAAATTTGTATTTTCATTTTGATAATATGTTTTAAACAGTGTATTCTGGATCATCTGAATAACTACCTCATATCCATAATCAATGGTACTAGAACTAGGGTGGGCTAAAAAAAAAAAAAAAAAAAAAAAAAGGCACAGAGGGTCTTAGAAGGTAAATGATATATTTATGCCAAGTGAAAGCCAAACCATCTGTGATTTAAGGAGGAAAGCTTTGCAGCATTCAAATGCACAAAAGTGGTGTAGGAACTGGATTATCACAGGATGTATAGTATATAGAAAACTGCACACCTTGCCAAGGCAGGCAATAGTATATTTACTATGCAAAGAATTTGTTTCAGCAAAACAACATCATCCATTACCCTAAATTTAATTTGTTTTACTGGCTTTATAGTTTTGTTTATATTTAATTTATAAATCTACTTGTGTTTTACACTTACATAAAAGCAATAAACATAAGGAATTTATATTTATATACACCTAAAAATTAAATATTTTAATAAAACTATTTAGGCCAATATAAGGACCCACAATATTTTTTTTTCCGTTTAAAGAGGGGACTATATATATTATTCATGCTTAAGACTAACACGGTGGACAAAACATGGGGATTCAAATCAGAAAGATCCATTTCCAAATCTTGGCTCTTCTAGGTGTTTAACACATAACCCTAAACAGTAATCTCACTAAGCCTCCGTTTACTTGCAGGGTTACTATGAAAATAGTTTTATGTGGTACACTCGAACTCAAATGAAAATTCTTTTCCTCTTTCTCCATCTAAATTAGCTTTTTATGGCATTCGATATTCTATCAAACTACAGGGCTTAAGATCTCGTCATCTTTGATGTCTCTCCATAGAACTATTAATCTAGCATACACCATGCAGATAACACTTGCACAATGTTTCCTTCCCACTGCAACCAAGAATTTCCAAATCTCCAAAGTCTGAAACCTGGTATGGTACTTTTACCTCTATTTCCTCCAACCTACAACACAGTCTCTGTAAAAGCCACAGAATTTAACTCCCTCGAGTGCATCTCTGAGGCTGTCACTCTCCTGTTTTAAAATCTTCTGTAACTCTCAAGGCCTTCTGCATTAAAGCTCTACCCAATCCATCCTTCCAATTTTACCTCCCAACAATTCCTAAACTGAAAATTTCCTGAGGCAATGATACTGAGATATGCCCTATCCCTAGCACAGTACGTGACACATAAGAAATACCCAATAGTAACACTTGATATAAATACTGAAAATCCATAATGCTCCTCTTCCCCAAAAAAGACACTAGATTTTCTCCGGTGGCATAACTCTTCCTTCATTTCTTTCTAATACGCTTCTAATTATTAATAGACAATTGGTTTTTTTTTTTAAGATTTTATTTATTTATTTATTCATGAGAGACAGAGAGACCCGATCCCAGGACCATGGGATCATGACCTGAGCCCAAGGCAGACGCCCAACCAACTGGGCCACTCAGGTGCCCTAATAGACAATTGTTTTAACCATAACAATCTGAAAACTGGCCTTTAAAGACAATTACAAAGAATCACAAAAAAAGACAATAGTCCTCTGTGATTAAAAGAAAAAGCCAATGAAAAAGCATTTTACTCTCCCTCTTTATTTTAATTACTTTTTAAATTCTGAGTTTTACTACTAACTTAGAAGCTAGTTGACATGACCAAATAACTGCAACATAAAAGCTGTAAGAAAAAACAAAACCAAATCCCTACTGAATAATACAAGAACAACAGACACATATTTAACAAAATACTCATTAAAGCTTCTGAGTACCTCTGCAGTTACTTCCCCTAAAATTTTTTTGGTCCCTTATTTTTCTAATGAATGAAAGCCAAATGCCTAAGTTATGTACACACATATACCCAAAATATTTCTCCTCTGAATAAAATACATAATGTACGATATTGTATGTCATTCTGACATCATCTCTTTGTAGGAAACATGGGTAAGGGAAATTACTGCTAATCATAAACATTACCAGTGGGCATTTCTTAAATATTCACCTCTGTTCAGGCTAATATACTCAATGTCACTGACCCAACCTTCCACTACAAAAGCTGGAAAAAACCAGAGGGCCCCAAATTAATGTATAAAAATTTGACTCACATGTAACTTTTCAGTAGCACTACTGTAGTGTGCGGGCAGACAGACCTCCTGAGGGATCTGTCGCACAATCTAAAACATACAGGGATCTTTAGGTAACCAAACAAAATTAAACTATGGCCATAAACTATAGTCATAAAGTCAGTCAATCCAGTGCGCCAGCTCTTTAAACAAAGAGCTAACAAGTCCAGCATTCAGAATAAAACAGAGGTCTCAATTCATCTCTATCAATTTAGTGTCCTCACATCAAGTGGGAGCACCAGGCCATCACAACTTCCTTAACAATGACGGTAAAACTTGTGAGCCAAAGAGAGCTCCCACAGCTGTATTTCACTTGGATTATAAAGCTTACATACTGCATAATATTCTGTAACTTTAGTCTCCAAATTCATGAAATGGATTGGGGAGGGGGGGGAATAACATGGATATAAAATATGACTGACAGTATCTCAATTGTTATTTGCCAAACGGCAGGGGCAAACGGATCACTCTATGGATGACAGAGCCATAAAAGAAAAAGAAAATATTTTTAATTGTTACAAAACTGGTCCATATGCTCAAAAAATGTGAGCATCCATACCCCAACAAGTTATAGACTATGATCTAAGACACAGAGCTTAATTGGAGGAAAAAATGCCTATGCTCTGCCTCTCTAAAGAAACATACAACCCTATAACCCGAACATCATCAAACCAACACCCACTACAGTGGGTGTTTTTAAATATTAAGTCAGGAAATCATGATAAGTGCTAGCGGTTCCTCTAGGCCTCAGCAGCAGCCTTAGGTATAAGAGCAAACTCGAGCCCTCTTAACACTCATAGAATAATGTTGATGTCATTACGAGGCCACTGATTCTTTGCACTCTGGACTAGTCATTCCTTGATCCACAACGCAATTCCTCCCCTCCCCATCACCCCCCTAATAAAAGAGATCTCAGTGCAGAGAAGCCCTCGGATACCCCCTTCTCCTCTACCTCCAGCGGCTGCCGCTTTCTCCTCCCTCCGGCTCCGAGGTGGGGGCTCCAGAAGGTCCCGGGCAATTCCGAGCCCGGGCGGTGCTTGTTTTGCCTGTGCACGGTAGCTCCGGCCAGCCGCTTCCTTTCCCAGTTTGCCCGAACTGGAGCGCTACAGGGAACCGGGGGGCCGGGGAGGGAGCCCGGGTGGAGACGCCGCCGCTGCCGCCGCCTCTGGTATGTCAGGGGCCGGGATTGTATTTCGAAAGATCCGCCATTTTCACCTCGTCATCACCATCACAGCTCAGCAGCTTCCCCGACAGCCCGAGCCCGGGCCGCCGCCGCCGCCGCCGCCGCCAGTAACCTCCCCCTTCCTCCTCCTCCCCTGCTCGGCCCTCCCCTCCGGAGAGGCGCACACCCACATATCCGGGGAAACCTCCCGCCCGCCCCGCCAACCTTCAAATGCACAGGGAGATACAAACGCACACACAGCCCACGCCGAGACCTTTCACCCCACAGCGGAAAATGGTGCTTCTGCGGGCCCGGCAGCTACGCGAAGGGATGTCTCTCTACCTGCCGAGTCCCAAGTCCGGCATATTTTTGTTTTGAAGAGCAAAAGCCACACGGAAGGCGGCATAAGGACAATAAAGAACCCAAACTCTTTCATTTTCAGAAAAGCAACTTGAGACGGATGATGGAATGCGTTTTATTCACTCTGCTCATTTCAGATACTAAAAACATGATAAAGACCTTTAATGTCATTCACCAACTGACGTTTTCCTCTACTGTCAGCACTACTTTGACAGAACGACCCATTTCCATATGCATGTCTGATCTGACACATTTGTAAATTACAGGCACTGATCCTCATGCTGATGATGTGGTCAAAACTAGATGTGGTCTAGTTTTAAAAATAAAGTTCTGAACTATTTTCCCTCTCTACTTGATTTCATCTGATCATTTCTGTCCGTGAACACTGTGACTTCCAATTTGTCATTGGTTTAAGATGTCAAAGCCCAACGAGGTTTAAAATGTATTGATCCTACTCATGAATGAACAATTTCTAAAATACAGAAAATATACCTCTAAACTAAAATTATTTGCCAAATGTTTTTAAGATCTGTCACCAAATGAAAAAAAAATCTACCACAGATATATTTAATACAGACAAAATAAATAGCTTGCTTTAGAACAAGACCTCAGTTACCCATCTTTCCCACCAGCTACTCTCATTATGCGGTTTAATAACTAAAAAAGAACATAAGCATTTCTTTAATCATCTAAGAAATAACACAAAACCACAAGCTTCAAGGCTTGCGACAAGACCAGAATTAAAAAACAAAAACAAAAAACCAAATTGGTTATCTTTGTTAATTTCAGAAAGCTTTGGTAATCGCGCATTCAAAAGCTGAATTCTAAACCCACCACTGAACTACAGTATAAAATCTTAAAGACCTACCTGCAATGATCAAATTGAATTTCAAGGTTGAGAACAGGGCCACTCTACTGTCTTTTTTAAAAGTTCGTCTAAGAAGAGTGAGGTGGAAGTTGAAAAAGCCATTTCATTTCCTTACCTTTCTTGAATGACAACTCCATATAAAAGCCAGTAGATTCAGGCTTTAAACAAGTGCTATCTACCACCCAGCCCAATCGCTCTTTATCTATGCAGCCTGCTCGAGCCTGAGAGTCTCCAGTCTTCCCAGTTTCTTCATGTTTAAACTTTATTTTTCCTCCGCCAGCCCCATCCATCCGCACTCTGCTTGGTGTTTACCGTTGCTTGGCCAAGCTAAGTCCCGGCCCGCTCCCTTTCCCCGTGCACCTCGGGGACATTATGACATTTAGATGGTGGGCTTCGCGAGGAAAACGGACATACACGGAGAGATCATACAAAGGGGCGTAGGAAGAACGGGGCGGCCGGCAGCAAGGAAAGGAGGGGCTGGTACAAAATGACACAGCAGCAAAACCGGTTCCCAGAAACCCAGGGCGGACACAGTCGGCTTCTCCGGCCACGCAAGGTGCGTGTCAACAGCCGCCGGAACCCTTCCTCCCGACTGCCGGGAAGGGCGGGCGGCCGGCCCAGCGCCGGCCCTACCGGGTGACAGCCGCCCTCCCGGGTGCCGGCGGGAAGAGGCCGAGCGCGGAGGATCCTCCCGCCCCTTGCGGCCCAAGGAAGGCGCGGCGGCCCCCAGCCCGCAGGTTCCCGCTCTCCGCCACGATCCACCAGCCCGGGCTCCCAGAGGGGGCGGTCCGGCGCCCTCCGCCCGCTCCACCACCCGCAGCGGGGGCCGGTGTCCCCTTCCCGCCCTCCCGCCCAGATGTCCCCACCCCCGGGGCTGACACTCACCAAAGCCGGCGGCGCCGCCGCCTGCTCCTCGCGCCGCGCTCCCTAGGCTCCCAGCAGCAGCGGCGGCGGCGGCGCCTCCGAGACACAGACCCGGGTTTGTTCAAAATCACGCGCCCAGCGCCATTCCACCGCCGCATCCCATAATACGCTGGGCCCTCCCCGCCCGCGCGCCCCTGTCCGCCCGCCCCTCTCCTCCACCGGCCCCGCCTTCCCGGCTGGCTTCCTTCGCCCCGCCCCTTCCGCGGCGCCTTGCCCCTCCCCTTGGCAACCCGAGCCTCGCGTCATTCCGCAGGGCGCGGAAGTACGCTCCAGCCCCACGTGACTCTCAGTGGGCGCTCCGTCAAAGCCTTCGCAGGGAAAGTTCCGTACGGCCCGAAGCTGGGAGGGGGTAAGCCGGGTTGCGCCTGCACTTGAGAGTGCCTCATCTTCTAGCTTTCCTCGTTAGGAAGTTAGTGCTGAAGGTGCGACTTCCAGCCAACTGCCACTGGTTGCTGTGCTTGGCTAAATCAATATTCACAAACGCCCTCTTTGTTTTTAGGCATTGATTTTGCAGGAATCGCTAAAAAGTCCTTGGGAGACCACGCAGAGTTAAACTTACTTTGAAAGGGACTTTTTGCAATGTGTAGCTAAGACTAACACAATCAAAATTATTTGCATTTAGTCACCTTTTCCTTCTTTTGTTTTCGTCGATGCCCTTTATTATAAAATAAGAAAAGATAGCTAAATGTGGAGTCAGATCAACAGGCACTCAGTTAATAACTGCAGTGTGAGACAAGAACTACACAGACGAAACAAAAAATACGAAAGGGGGCAATGTCAAATGGTGTAGTACAGTCTATAATTGCCAACGGAGCACGGAGGACATACAAGTCAACGTCAGAGACTGGCAGCGACCATAACGGCCCAGGTGAGACTTACGTTGTAGTGGAAGCAGTTGCTTTGGAATCAAGCAGTCCTGGTTTTGAATTCTGGCACCTCACACATTAGTGTATAGCAATTTATCAGGTTCCTTTTCCCATCTACAAAGTAAAAATCCCAGGATTTTGAGGGTTAAATGAAGTGAGAGGTGTCAAGCAGCTACACAGTTCCCACCTCAAATGTTAATTCTGTTCTGCAAAAATCAACACCACCCATATCTCCTATGGCAATCTCAATGGCAAAGCAAGTGGCATGAAATTAGAAAAGGCTCGGAAGCCAGAGGGTCTGTGGCCTGTGCAAGGAAAGGGAGAAAACTGAAACTTGGTTGGGGATCAGTAGATTAGTCCAGTTTATGAGGAGCCTTGAGAGCTAGTGGACACCTCTAGAAGGAAGAAGGGAGTTGAGATGGGGTATCAAACCCTGGCTGGATTCTAGGGAAACTATCCCCAAAAGGGAGAAGATTTCTCAGTTTATTCCATAAAGCTAGCATAATCCTAATATCAAAACCCAACACAAACAATACCCAAAGAAAGAGAGGAATTCTTCTGTTCTCACTATGACTTTGTTGCAAAGAAAACTGAGTACTAAAGTATCAAAAACAGTGGTGTGGTAATAAAAAGAATTCGTACCATGACAAAGTATGGTTTATTCCAAGAATGGTGGTTTAACACTAAGAAATCCCAGGTAATTTATTAAAGGAGAAAAGCCAAATGATACTCTCTAGGGATGCACTGTATAACATTCAACAGCCATTTCTGGAATTTAAAAATACATAGTAAACCAGAAATAAAAGAACATTCTTTAAATGGATCAAGATAATCATCAGAAAACAACAGTAACTTCATACCTTAGAGTGAAATGAGGGAAGCATTTACATTAAAGTCAGGGACCTGACAAGGATGGAGGGCTATAGCAGCTATTATTTAACGTTTTCTAGGGTGTCCTAGCTAAATGTAATTAAAATAGGAAAAAGAAAATAGAGGTTTGAATACTGGACAGAAAAGACTAAATGGTTCTTATTAAAAATAATCATACAGGGACACCTGCGTGGCTCAATCAGTTAAGCGTCTGCCTTCGGCTCAGGTCATGATCCCAGGGTCCTGGGATGGAGCCCCTGTTTGGTTCCCTCTCCCTGCTCAGCAGGGAATCTGCTCCTCCCTCTCCCTCTGCCCCTCTCCCCTGCTCCTGCTCTCTCTCAAATAAATAAATAAATAAAATCTTAAAAAACAATAATCACAAAGAGGGGCACGTGGTTGGCTTAGTTGGTTAAGCATCTGACTCTCAATTTTGGCTCAGGTCATGATCTCAGGGTTGTGAGACTGAGCCCCGCCTCAGGCTTCCTGCTGGACGTGGATCCTGCTTAAGATTCTCTCTCTCCCTCTCCCTCTCCTTCTACCTCCCCACGCACCTCTCCCTCTCTAAAAATAAATAAATAAATAAATCACAAAGAGCGCAGTGTTGGGGTTAATTGCTTAGCCTCTGGAGCCAGACTATCTGGGTCCAAATCCTGGCCCTGCCACTTAGTAACTGCATGATCTTGGGCAAGTTACTTTCCACCTCTGTCTCAATTTCTTTATCTGTAAATTGGGCACAGTGTAGACATCATAAGGTTGTTGTGACGATTACTGAGAAAATATACATAAAACAGTTTGAACAGTGCCTGGCATTTGGTAAATGCTCAGTGACCAAAACCCATTAATAATCAAAGCTATAATACAGAGTAAAATATAACCTAATTTTTACCTTTTCAAAGAAAACATTTTAGCTCCTAAGAGTCACTGTTACTCAAACATTTCTATTTCAAAAAAGAATTTTTGCTTTATATTTGCCTGAACGCTTTTACAGATAAACTAAAAACATTTATTCAGTAAGTATTTGTTGATCGTCTACTGGATCCCAAGCACTGTGAAAGGCACTGGGAATAACATAGCAAACAAGATGAAGCAGCTCTATCCAGTGGAACTTTCCCCAATGGTGGAACTGTTCTATATTCACACTATCTGATACAGCAGACATAGCTCACATGTGGCTATCAAACCACTGAAATGTGGCTACTGCAGCTAAGAAACTGACTTTTTCATTTTATTTAATTATCCTTAATTTAAATTTAAACAGCCGTGTGTGGCTGATTACTATATACTGAACAGCACAGTGCTACAGGAAATGACAGACAACAAACAGGTAGAAAAATTAGAGCTCTCTAAATAAATAAAGGAGGTTTCTGAGGAAAATATCAGTAGAGAAAATGAAAAGATAGAGGTATAGGGGCCCCTGGCTGGCTCAGCTGATAGAGCACATGACTCTTAATCTCAGGGCCATTAGGTCAAGCCCCATGTTAGGCATGGATCCTACTTAAGATTTAAAAAAAAGTTTTTAATTAACAAAAAAGATAGTGGTATAGAAATATGAGTTGGGTAGAATTATCAGTAGACAAAATGAAATGTATTATGGGGTACCTATTATGTTCCAGGTATACTGTTACGTACAAACTATACAGTAGTTAATAAAATTTTCTTAAAATAGCTTAGTATCCAAAAGATTACCCAGAGGTTCATGAGTCCATTTGTCCTAAGTCCAGATGTCTCTATATAATTTATACATCTATGTAAGTGTAATTATCACCATATTCTTTTCCATTATCACATAACTCTTTTATAACAGATCTATAATCGCTTATCAACAGCTTCAAAATCCAAAATTTTTGAAAACTAAAGGGTTTCATGAAGCTTATGACAAACTCAGCAGACAAACCTGGCCTGCCTAAACTCACTGGGTATTCTTAAAGTGGATGCATTTTATTATATGTCAGTTATACTCCATTAAAGTTGTTTTTTTTTTTTTGAAGATTTTTTATTTATTGGGGGGGGAGACAGCATAAGCAGGGGGAGCAGCAGAGGCAGAGGGAGAAGCAGGCTTCCCACTGAGCAGGGAGCCCGATGGGGGGCTCGGTCCCAAGACCCTGGGATCATGACCTGAGCCAAAGGCAGACACTTAACCGACTGAGCCACCCAGGTGCCCCAAAGTTGGTTTTAAAAGAAAAAAGTTTTTAAAATTATTTATCCTCAATTCCAAAATACATTGACACTCAGTGGTTTCTAATAAGGGAATGTAGATCAGTATCATTTTGAACATACCCTAAATTTTTTCACATACGGTACATGATGTAATTAATAATGTCAAACCACCTGAAAATTAAAATCAACCACTAAAGTCATCTGCTGATGGTAGACAGAGTTCATTATTTTTCCTCTTGGCAACAAGATTTATTTGCCTCTATAATAGTTATTTTTGTTTTTGTAATAAAAAGGATAGAAGTGGGGCGCCTGGGTGGTTCAGTCATTAAGCGTCTGCCTTCGGCTCAGGTCATGATCCCAGGGTCCTGGGATCGAGCCCCGCATCGGGCTCCCTGCTCCGCGGAAAGCCTGCTTCTCCCTCTCCCACTCCCCCTGCTTGTGTTCCCTTTCTCGCTGTGTCTCTCTCTGTCAAATAAAATCTTTAAGAAAAATTAAAAAAAATAAAAGGATAGAAGTAGGGGTGCCTGGGTGGCTCAGTCGGGTCATCCCAGGTCATGGTCTCAGGGTGGTAGGATCGAGCCCCTCTGGCGCTGCGCTCTACAGGGAGTCTGCTTGAGATTATCTCCTTCTCCCTCTGCCCCTCCCCTCACTCACATGAGCTGACATGCTCTCAAACTCGCTCTCTGAAATAAATAAATAAATCTTTACCAAAAAAAAAAAGGATAGAAGTAGAGGATTCTCTGTAATGCTCTGATCCACAGTGTCCTGCCTCCCCCTGCCCATCTGTGGTTTCACTTTCCGAGGTTCCAGTTACCTGCAGTCAACTCTGGTCCAGAAGCAGATCCTCCTTAACATGTCATCAGAAGGTCAGTAGTAGCTTAACCCTAACACTAAATAACAATGCCTACGTCACTCACCTCACTTTATCTTATCACATAGGCATTTTATCATCTCACATCATCACAAGAAGGTGAGTACAGTGCAGTATTTTGAGAGACCACATTCATATAACTTCATATATATTATAGTACATTGCTATAATTGTTCTATCTTACTAGTTGTTATTCTCTTACTGTGACTAATTTATAAATTAAACTTTATCATAGGTATGTATGTACAGGAAAAAGCATAGAATGTAGAGGGTTCAGTACTATCTGCAGTTTCAGGCATCCACTAGAGGGATTAAACATATTCCCTGTGGATAAGTGAGGACTTGTCTTGCTAGGGTGTAACCATCCCTATAGTTAGGAGTGGACTTTACCCTTGAAGGAAGTGAGTATTTGCAATGTCAGTCATCCTGAAAAAAGGCACATCTTGAGACAGGACATGGGAACTTGAAAGAAGGGCTCACACAGAGAGGGAAGTGGTTCCCCTCTCTTGGCCTTGCTCATTTGTACCTGGACCCAGAGTTTAATGTGTTTGAAGGAATGTGCTCATTTGGGATGCCTGGGTGGCTCAGTCGGTTAAGCATCTGCCTTCGGCTCAGGTCATGATCCCAGCGTCCTGGGATCGAGTCCCACATCGGGCTCCTTGCTCAGTGGAGAGCCTGCTTCTCCCTCTACCTGCCGCTCCCCCTGCTTGTGCTCTCTCTCTCTCTCTCTGATAAATTAAAAAAAAAAAAAAAACTTAAAAAAAGGAATGTGCTCATCTTCCACCTAACAGAAGACTTCTGCCTCGAGAGAGACTAGAAATGAGGTAAAGCTTTTTTTTTCCCTTTTAATTACAAAACACCTTCCCTAGAAAAGAACCAGTGATGTGATCCTTATCTTTGTGGTTTCCATGGGGTTCCATGAGCATGCAAGCCCATACTCAATCTTTAACAATTTATTTAAACATTTAGCAGAATTCTTTGCTGTTTGAATGGCTACTTCATTTTCCTTCATATGCTATGCCACAGATGACCCAGGGCTTGCCTCTCACCTGTGTTTACAAGCAGCTTGTCTTTCCTTGGATTCAGGCTAGTCAGCTGTCCTGTGACCTCAGCTCTCTGATTGGCTCAATAAAAGTTATGATTTTGTAGCTTGCCTAGCTTATTGTTGTGACGGTGGAAACAATGCTCTTTTCAGCCTTCTGTACTAGGCAGAAGCTGTAAGTCCTCCAGATATTATTTTGTTAAGAGGGTCTGGGGTATCTATTGTTGGACCATAGTGCTCATCACAATTTCTACCCAAGATAGTCCCATCATAATTTTTACCCAAGATAGTCCTTTTTTTTTTTTTTAAGATTTTATTTGTTTGTCAGAGAGAGCACAAGCAGGGGGAGCAGCAGGAGAGGGAGAAGCAGACTCCCTGCTGAGCAAGGAGCCCTACCCAGGACTCGATCCCAGGACCCTGGGATCATGACCTGAGTCGAAGGCAGACGCTTAACCGACTAAGCCACCCAGGTGTCCCTCTACTTACTCTCTTAACCCATCCCTTCCTACTTGTCTTTCTAGGTCTCAGAGCTCTTGCTTTACAACCCAGATTTCACTATTTGCTTCTGGTTGTTCCCATAGTTGGTGGCAGATTTGGACCATCTTCTCTACCTCACTAACATTAGTTCCTACTCAACCTTTGGATTTGTATGTTCCTTGATTTTAATGCCAACTCCAGAGAAGGGAAATTTAGATGGAAACAATATTCAATGATGCTGGGATTTTCTAGGTCTATTTATTTACTCAACTATGTTCTTTACTCAGTGTAACAAATATTTTTGATTGCTTACTAAATACAAGGCACAAAGTTTCGGGTACCAGCTAGTTTATAAAAATGAATCAGACTATCACATATCTTTCACCCTTCTCTCCCACTTCCAATTCAACTATATGACCCAAATTGAAACATGAATACTTGGGAATGAGCAGACAGACACAGTGGGCACTAGATGACATGAATGAAGCCTCAAGTTATAGTGAGTCTAGAGATAGAGAGAAAGGGAAAAGCATCAGAACATACTGGATAATGGAGAGAGTATAGTCTGAGAAGATCCATGGTCCTTCAAGTGGGAGTATAGTACCTGCCTGGCACTGTTCTTAAGAGGACCTTCTGAGACACACAAATGCCAACAGACACATGAAAAGATGCTCAACATCACTAATCACCGGGGAAATGCAAATCAAAACCACAGGGAGATACCACCTTATACCTGTCAAGATGGCTAAAATAAAAAAGACAAGAAATACCAAGTGTTGGTGAGGATGTGGAGAAAAAGGAACCCTCATGCATTGTTGATGGGAATGCAAATTGGTGCAGCCACTGTGGAAAATAATACAGACGTTCCTCAAAAAATTAAAAATATAATTACCATATGATCTAGTAATTCCACTACTGAGTATTTACCCAAAGAAAACAAAAATGCTAATTCAAAAAGACAAATGGACCTCTATGTTTATTGCAGCATTACTTAAAATAGATAACATATGGAAGCAGCCCAAGTGTTCATTGATAGATGAATGAATAAAGATGTGGAATATATATATATATGCAATGGAATCTTACCCAGCCATAAAAAAGAATGAGATCTTGCCATTTGCAACAACATGGATGGACCTAGGAGGGTATAATGCTAAGTGAAAGAAGTCAGACAGAGAAAGACAAACAGCATATGACTTCACTCATGTGGAATTTAAGAAACAAAACAAAGAAAAAAGAGACAAACAAAACAGACTTAAATACAGAGAACAACCTGGTGGTTGCTAGAGGGGAGGTGGGTGGGGGGATGGGTGAAATAGGTGATGGGGTTTAAGAGTACACTTACCATGATGAGCACCGAGTAATGTGTAGAATTGTCGAATCACTGTACTGTATACCTGAATCTAATATAACGCCATATTTATACTTCAATTAAAAATATAACAAAATGAGGGACGCCTGAGTCAGTTAAGCATCTGCCTTCGGCTCAGGTCATGATCCCAGGGTCCTGGGATTGAGTCCCACATCGGGCTCCTTGCTCAGCAAGGAGCCTGCTTCTCCCTCTGCCTGCCTCTGTCTCTCTCTCTCTGATAAATAAATAAAATCTTAAAAAAAAAAAGAGAGATAAATTGTCAAAAAAAAAAAAGAAAGAAAGAAAGAAAGAAAAAGGACTTGCTGGTCATCCTGACAAAGAGGAGCTTTAAGGAAACAGAACAGTTGCACTGAAACTTCTCTTCCTTTGAAGCTGACAGACCACCAGCTTTTGAAAGTGCTAAAGAAGACAGAAGACTTCTGAAACCATAAATATATAAATACATAAATAAAAGCCCTTAAGAAGACTAAATTCAATACACACACAAGACTATTGAACAAAAAGCATTTTATTCTCTTTTTAAATTGAGATTTTACATGCAATAAAATGCACAGATCTTAAGTATACAGTATGATGAATTTTTTTTGATAAATCTATACCATACCACCCATGTAACCCACACCTCTGTAAACATATAGAATATTTTCATCACCTCCTGCTACTTCCCAGTAAATTACCATCCTTCCCCATTTCCCCCCTCCCTAAATAATTTCTGATCTTCTGTCACCATAGATTAGTTTTGTTTGACTTAGAATTAGAATCTTAGATTCATGTAGATAGAATCTTATTATATGTACTTTTTAATGTCTGATTTCTTTCACTCAGTATAATGTTTCGAGATTCATTCATATTCCTGCATATTATCTGTAGTTTTTTTTTTCCTTTTTAATGCTGAGTAGTATTCTATTGAATACTTACGCCACAGTTTCTCTATTCGCTTTCCTTATAATGGACATTTGGGTTGTTTTCATTTGAGGCTATTATAAATAAAGCAGCTATAAGATTTTTACACAAGTAAATAAATGGAAAGCATGATTTTAAAAACACAACACTGATGATACATTGAAGGAGAATGATTGAATCCTGCTAAGTGGCCTGAAAAGTGGAAAAGATAGCTCAAAACACAGAGCAAAAAAATATAAAGAGAGAAATTATGATGAAAAGGCACATCACTTTGAAGATACTTCCAAAAGACCTGATATGTGACTTTTGGAGTTTTGGAAGGAGAGAAAGGAACAGAAAAAAGAGAGGTAATAATTAAATAATAACAGAAAATTTCCCTGACCTAAAGATAGACATGCATCTGCAAGGGAAAGGGGTCACTGAGTTCCAGGTAATATCAATGAGAAAAGACACACTTAGGCAGATGTGAGGGAAATTCCTATAAAGAGAAGATCTTCAAAAACTTTCAGGTGGAGGGGCGCCTGGGTGGCTCAGTCGTTAAGTGTCTGCCTTTGGCTTGGGTCATGATCCTGGGATCCTGGGATCGAGCCCCACATCGGGCTCCCTTCTCCGCGGGAAGCCTGCTTCCCCTCTCCCACTCCCCCTGCTTGTGTTCCCTCTCTCACTGTGTCTCTCTCTGTCAAATAAATAAATAAAATCTAAACAAAACCAAACTTTCAGGTGGAAAGAATAAGTTACTTACAAAAAGACGAAAAACCAGAAGAACAAAGGAGACTGTCGGGGTGGGAGAGGAGGGGTGAGGAGAAAGAGAAGGAGGAGGAAGAAGAAGAAAAAGTACAAGAGAGGGAGAAGAAAGGTACAAAAATAAACAAAGCCAAATAAGGACAAGCAAAGGCTATTTACTTAGAGCTTCTATAGCAAGGGATTTGGGACACCATCATTTCTGTTTAACAGATACTCAAAGACAAGCAGAGGAATGGAAAGCTTTATAGTGGAAAAAGGGAATTCAGGTATGCCCTGATTGGAGGTTGTTGGCATGGGGGAGCTATCAGCAGCAGCCCAGAAGTGGGGTATCCTATGTAATTGGTTGTATGGGGGGGTGTATTTGGCTTTCCCTGGTTGGGGCAAAAATTAGGGAAGCTGTCAGTGATCAATCAAGTGCTGGCCATTTTGGGCTGATAACTACAGGAGTTGGTAGGTTTCTGGGATGGTTGCTGCAGACAGTGAGTTGATGTGGAGTAACATTTTACAGGTCACTGAGGGAAAAGGACAGCAGCTCAGCCCAAATCTCATTCAACCATCAAGAGGATGGAAAGATATTTGTGAATATGCACAGAAGCACAAATATGTTACCCATGCACAGCCTCTGAGGGATCACTTAAGAGTGAGCACTACCAAACAACAAAACAATCAGACCAAGACAGGGAAGATGAAGAAAAGGGGAATTTGTGACGAATAATTTATATAGTATAATTTATATAGTAATGTAAGTGAATAATGACAATGAAACTGGGAATTATAGCCCAAGTGTTAACTTAAGGATTCCTAAAATAGAAGAGCCATACTGCAAAGGAAAAGCAAATATTTATTGAAATGGAACAAAGTACCAACCTATCTCAGTGAAACCGAGGAACTAGGTAAGGGTGGAGGGGGC
The DNA here is from genome assembly GCF_029215605.1 of Mirounga angustirostris. NCBI lineage: Eukaryota > Metazoa > Chordata > Mammalia > Carnivora > Phocidae > Mirounga > Mirounga angustirostris. Next base: position 66,246,335 of record NW_026991710.1, read on the forward strand.
AGACATCAATATATTTTCAAGGTCTCAACTAGAAGTGAAGGATGTGGAAGTAAAAATATTCTATGAGTCTCATTTATTGAGGTATGATACAGAGGCAATGGGGGACTAAAGAGTCCAGAAGCGAGTAAAGGGCTGCAACTTGTCCTCACACATTGTTAAAGAAAAAGTGATAGTGAATGTCAGAAAAGGGAAGGTAATCATCAGTTAAACTGAAAAGAAGGTAAGCCTTAATACACTTTTCACATTAGTTAAATTGAAAAGAAAATGGTACAGGACATGACAGAAAAACATAATGAGTGGCAGAACTCAGTAGGCATTAGCAATAAAAACATTATTTTGGGAATGAAGACTCAACAAGAAGGAAACCAGGAGCAAATAAAAGTGTCAGATAATGCCTTAAGAGAAATAGGGTGAAAAGAAAATTAAAAATGTGAAAAAAGAAAAAGATTTTGAGGGAAGGTGACTAATATTAAGATAAAGAAGATCTAACATAAAGACAATAGTAGTTTCTGAGGAAAGAAACCGAAGGAATAGAGCAAAAAGAAAAATTGTAATTAAAGATATTATTGAAAAAATTGAAATGATCTATTGAAAGAGCACACTCTATACCTAAGAATATTGACCCAGAATGACCAACACAAGCACATAGTCTAGTAAAATTACTTGATGTTAAAGGGAAAAAAATTGGGGGGCATCTAGGCAAAAAGATGAGATGACCTATAAGGAAAAGAAAATTAGACTCTCATGAGATATTTTTCAGCAATGCTTTTGGTCACAAGAAAATGGAGCATCACACTTCAGATTCTCAAGAAAAGTGAGTCAAGATAATACAAAACTGATTTTCAAACATAAAAGGTACAAGATGTTTCCAACATTCAAGAACATTCAAAATTATGTTTTCCAGGAGCCCCTTCCTGAGAAACCTATTAAAGAACTAGCTTTAGCCAACTAAAATGACTAAGAAGTCTCAATATAAGAGATGATGGTGAGCATTAAATGTGTACTACTTACAGAACAAGACCAAAGGAGGATTAGGAGGAAGAAAGTATAGTTTGTCACAGCTGTATGTGCTCACAATAGAAGAGAGGAAATGGAAGAGTAGTAGGAAAATGTTGAATTCCTTCAGCAATCACATCGGGGATAGTATATTAGTATTGCTATTCTGAAGTTGTTGTGTGTACAATGTAGGATGAATGAATATGCTGCTTCTGTAATCTCCTATGTACTTGTGAACCAGGATTCTGGATGTGGAGGTAAGGAGATATGGAAGTAATACAGAATAGGTTAAGTAAAATCAACTATACTGGAATTTGAAGTATCAGAATGAACTCATGACTTATTTTATCCTCTCTCTCTCTATATATTTCCTAGTTCTGTCCTATGAAAAGGTCCCAAAATGACCAAGACAGTAGCAATGAACATCCCTAGCACTCAGATTGTTATCTGTAAATATCATTCCTAAAAAGAACTAAAGGAACAAGGGCTTCTTGGAGAAACAGCTGATTCTGGGTCTAGGCTAGGAAACACACAAGGTGACTCTAGAATAATTTTGTCACATAGCACTAGCAACATGTGGAACAAATGTAGAGTAAGGACTGATGCTCAGAAAACAGCAGAATATATGCAATCACCTATGCTCTTTTTTTATTTCTATAGCAAGGCATATTTGAGCTGGGCACATGGGACACAGAGTGGAAAATGCACCAGGAAAAGGACCCCAGGATGACTCCCTCTGCATATTTGTAGGGAAATTGTGAGGGGTTAGAGACCAGGTTTTATATCTGATTATATAAAAGTGGGAGTTTCCTAGCCAGGGAAATGGCTTTAATAGGCAAGAGTTTAGTGAGAGAACTCATCTATCTAGTGATGTGGACATCTAAGCTAGAGCAATGCTACCCAAACTTTAATGTGCAAAAATTACTAGATGGATTTTGATAATATGACAGTTTTGACTCAGTAAGTAGGGGCTGGGACCTAAGGTTTTGCATAGTAAAACAGAATTAGAATTTCTTAATTCAAACAAGCCTAGCTAACTTCTTGCTGCTAAGCAACTGAAAAGAGAGAATAAGTTTCCAGTACCAGGCTTGTTTGTTTTTCCACCCCGCTGTAAGTAAAACCTAAAAATACATAGATTCTTTTAGCGGTTGAGCGGGATTACCCCTGAGCAGTCTGGAAAAGGGAGGCCTTGTCATGTCAAAAAGTTTAGTCAAATTGCTGATTACAATAAGCAGGAAGGCAGACAACTTCTCTACCTAGCTTGTAGCTCTAGTGGAGGTATATGGGAAGAGACAGTTTGTATGTTTGGTTGCTTCTTTCTGCTTTCAGCAAGGTATTACAAATAAAGCTCAAAGTCAGAGTAAAAAGTAAATAGAACAGCTGGTAATTCTTGGGCTTCACTAAGTTGAAAAAGACAACTGCTTATGTACCCCTAAATAGCAGAAGAGATTTTGGGCTTTCTCATAGCCCATTAAGATTTTTTGGCAAACACAAATGGGCAAAAAAAACAACAACAGAAAACAAAGATAAACTGAAGCAAAAATCAAATTAATAGAGTTCCCTTCTCACTTAAGCCTATTGTTTCAGATAACCTCAAGACTGTCATCATTAAAAAGAAGATGTTAAGAAAGGTTTGAGTGTGGAAGCCAGGAAATAGGCCACATTTAACAACTATTTCTGGAAACAACTGTGGGCGTGGTTACTGGCACCTGAAACTGTCTGGAAGCAGAGTTTACTGAATATTCAATGAAATTACATTTAAAAAAAACAACAAAAACAAAACACTGAAACACCTGGCCTACAAAAGCTCTCAATCCAAGTCCAAAGGCATTCCTCCAAAGAGGGAATACTCTCCAAAATCCAGTTAACTTGCATTCCTAGGGCAAAACTGGGGCCCAGAGTACAATGGACAATGGAGATCCTCTCAAAGAGCAGAATGAGGGTCTAACCAAGGAACTTACTCCCTACAAGGTATTGAGTATTCCTAATTCCTGCCCAGGGTTCCATCATTGCTATGGAGAAGTAACTGCTATGTGTTTCACATTCTAATTTTTTTGAGTTTTAACTGTGGTTATCCTGTTCCTGTTCCACGGTTGTTTTGTATTACATGTACAGGCATGAGCAGATAATTTGTTTTACAGTGTATATGACTCTGGGCCATGAAAAGACATATCCCAATCTGATGGAGAGGGTTGTGCATCATCGGACATCCTGCTTTTTGAGCTGATACAGAAACTGAATAGGGAATTGATCTCTGTTCTTTGGGGGTAAGAGTGTTCTACTGTAAGAAGGATACACTCAGATATTTAGGTGATCAGGGAGACAGATTATAGTAGAGACTACTGACTGTCCCTTTAAACCCATCCTTTTCTTTTTCTTAGGCAAAGGGCTGCTGGACTGGAAACCAAATTTCCAGCCTCACTGTTGCTAGGCCTGGTCATGTGACTAAGTTCTTGCCAACGGATTGGTATCAGAATTGATGTAAGCAATCTCCACATTACTTTCTTAAAGAATGTCCTTGTTCTAGTCTTCTCTCCTTTCCCTTTTCCAATAGAAGGGACATTCTATTTATCACACACCATGAGGACAAAATTCAAGTTTGATATCCTTTGTAGGCAAGGCTGTAGAAAATGGCACTTCTACATATTGTTGGTAGGAACTTCTTTACTGCAGCACTGGTTGATTGATTAAAAACAATTTAAGTGTCTGGTTAGAAAGATTAAATAAACTATGACCATCCCCTCATTATATGCAATACTCTCCAGTTCAAAAAAAAAAAAAAAAAATGATGAGGAAGCTCTCTGGATATACATGGTAAGATCTCCAAAAAAAGTGAAAAAAACCAAGGGGAATAATGATATGGTGTGTTATCTTCTATGAAAAAAAGAAAGGATAACAATTTACATTTATGTGCGTAAAGAAATTCCATGAGGATACATGAGTAATGAATACAATTACATATAAAGGTAGGTGACCATATAATTTATCATCCAGATAGAACAGTTTCTAGAGTGAAAGGGGGTGTTATTAATAATCACTCCAGGACAACAGACGGAAAATGGCATCATCCGGGACAAACTGGGATGCATGATCAACCTATATAAAGGGTACAAAGTCAGAGGAGAAATATGTCCTTTTTTACTGTATTTTACAACAGTACCAGTCTGTGGTGCATTGGACATAAAAGCAATTCGTTTTTAACACACGAAGTTTAAGGGCTGTCTTAACTAGGAACAACAGTAAACCACGTAAGTGAGACACGGAACTTAATGACGACGCGGCAATTTCGGGTACCCGGCACTTACTGGAGTTGCACAAGCAACACACGCCTTGGACTTCATCCGCCAATCCTAAGTGGGAGCGCGCGAGCCTGAGCCTGTGGGAGAATCCTGGGCGGGCCTCGGACGTGAGTGGAGCTTCGCGTCACTCAACTCTGGGGACGGACCTTGCGCAGGCTCTCACACCCGGCGCTCTGGCCCACACAGTCGGTACTCTATGGCATCTCGGGTTCCCTCTAGCTGCAGTCTGGAGGACTACACTCGTTTTCTTTTCGGCTGTGCGAGGCCCGGCAGCCTCTGCTGAGCTGGAAGAAAGATGGCGGCAGCCGTGCGGCAGGATTTGGCCCAACTCATGAATTCGAGTGGCTCTCATAAAGATCTTGCGGGCAAGTGAGTATTTCCCAGGGCCCTGGGAGGTCGGCAGGGAAGCCATAGACCTGTTCTTGTGTTGACGGCGGCTTTGGGATGTGATACGGCCTGACGACCAAGGGGGCGGGCCTGAGGTCGTTTGTAGACGCAAAAATTGGGAGCAGCAGAAAGCCGGTGCAGGGAACCCTGGCGGGGGGGCGGGGGGGGGCAGACTTGGGGTGACTGTCAACTTGTTCTGTCTTTGATAGCATCCTTACC